>NC_044278.2:119787393-120402727 GCF_004027225.2 Strigops habroptila | reverse complement strand
TGGTCCTCAGTGGTGGAGGAATGGCTCTGCCACAGCAATGCTCCCCCACAACATACCCCCAGGCTATTAAGACTGAAAAGTGTTGTTATTAACTCAAATTTGGAGCAGCGTGGGCCATTTGGGCTTTGATGGGTGTTCTCCAGCAAGAGCTGGTGGTCCAAGACCTCTGTGTCAACTATTGTGGCTCTCCCCATGGTGATTCCTCTTGATGGCTTCCCATCAGCCTTCATCTTCCCATGGCAAAGCGGACCTCTACAGCCTGTAGCAATGCCCCAAAGGGTGCTATGGGGTGCTGGATGCCGTGCAGTGAGTGTGTGGGGCTGGCAGCCAGGCCACTTCCATGCAGAACAAAGTCTCCTTGTTGCACAGGGTACGAGCCAAGCTGCTCAGAAGGTCCTTGGTTTTGCTCATGAAATGCTCCGACAGGGAATAAAGAGCCAGCCACAGCAGGGCAGGCGGCTTCCTTTAAAAGACAGCACTGTGTGTAATAAATGAAGCTGGCTGAGGTTAGCAGTCGGGTCCCTTTTTGTGTGTGTGCGTGTTTGTTTTGATACACAGCGGTGAAACACAGTCCTTGTGGGGTCCTCTTTTCCTGCTGGAGCAAGCTGTCAGCTCAGAGATGAGGCAGCAGAGGAGGAATAGCTGGAATCCTGTGTTTGTTTGCTTTAAAAAGCCACTTAAAATTAGCTCAATGAATATAGTCCTGCACAGATCGCTCCAGAAATTAATAAATCAGGCTATGAGCAAGGAAACTGGATAATGCAAACCAGCTCCCTGCACTGCATGCCAGATCCTGGTCTCACTTACACAGGGGGCCATTGGGTCTCCCAGGGGGGTTTTGCACCACTGGATGGAGAGGACAAACCTGGATGGGTCTTTGCTGATGTCTCAGAGTTCAGGATTACAGAGTGGGTTGTCTCCACGCTTCTGATTTCAATAGGATGTGGAAAGGGTTGATGTAGCTTTTGTAGGAGAAATGGCCATGGGTCAGTCCACAAAGCTCTGCCATGGGGTGATGAGCAAAGAGAACCTCAAATGTACTCAGTGAAAGGATGCTTTGTCCACATACTGCCCAGCATCATGACTGCATCTTCAGCTCTGCGGGTGCCAAGGACCTGGATATCACACAAGCTGATGGCACAGCTGACATTGGCACTGTTGGGGTGGTCCAAGGATTGACAAGATCCCCAGCTGCCTGGGTACAGAGGCAGATTCTTTGGGAAGAGGGTGATGCAAACCTGCAGGCAGCTGGGGCTGGCAGGGGGTGCAGCTGAAGAAGCAAATCTTGAGGCTTGAGAGGTGGGCCAGTGCAAACCTCGTGATTCTATGAAATCTTTCCCTGTGCCAGCGCCTCAGCACCCTCACAGGGAACAACTTCTGCCTCAGAGCTCATCTCAATCTCCCCTCTGGCAGGTTCAGGCCATTCCCCTTGGCCTGTCCCTACAGGTCCTTGTCCAAAGCCCCTCTCCGGGTTTCCTGGAGCCCCTTTAGGCACTGGAGCTGCTCTAAGGTCTCCCCTTCAGGAGCCTTCTCTTCTCCAGGCTGCCCCAGCCCAGCTCTCTCAGCCTGGCTCCAGAGCAGCATCTCCATGGCCCTTGTACTTAGTTATCCCAGACTCCCAAGGAATCAAGTTTTCTGAGGTATCCCTGTCCCATTTATTTCTAATGAGCATTTGTCATTGCAGTTTCCCAAGCCCCACGTGTAGGCTAAGGAGCATGTTGTACACTTGCGTTCCTGATTCACTGGCACAGAGGAGCCTCCAACCTAAATGAAGTACTTAATTTTGAATAGTAGCTGCACTGAGGCTTCTCCTTAACCCACAGAAAAAGACAAACCTTCGCAGTGAAGTCTCAATCACTCACTGAAGGTTTCTCCAGTGACCACAGAGAGATCCTGAAGCAGCCACAGTCACAACCAAGAATGTCTCATCTCATTTAGAGGTGATGAGTCCAGGCCTGGGGTTCTTGTTCTGTGACTGCTACATAAGAGCGTCAGGATCTCCCTTCTGGCCCCAAGGTTTGTACAAACTGATCTGTGTGATTGAGTCATGTATCAGTTTAGTGTCTTGGCCTTCCCAAATGCTGCTGGAAGCAAAAAAGAAAACTATCACCCCTTGAAAACCTATAATTTGAATGTGGACTGAGCATTTTAGAGACTCCTTTTGGGCTGGCATAGAAGTATGACCTTGCCCTCCAGAAACAACCAGAGCTTGAGGGCAGTTTTTTCCACAGTGAAACTCCAGTTTTCCATCCAACAGTGAAACCTTTCCACAGGTAAAAAGGCATTTCCAATGCCTGGAAGCTGGATGAGTTTCTGTGTATACTCACCTTTTTCCAACTAGGTTGGTACTACTACAATGGCAAAAATAGTATGGACAACCCCCCCTTCATGAGCTGCATGGCCAACTACTACTTTTAACGTGATCTACTGCTCTGTCTGTTTTACTTGATAATTTATCTCACTGTTAATCTATCATTTTACTGCTTTGGGGATAATCTCTTCCTCTATTGCTTGCTGAGGTAGTTGGCTAATTTCATGAGCAAGATAATGCTTTTCCTGTTTTTTAATGATGATCTACCACTTTTATAAATGATCTGCTGGGTTTCCAGACATTCAGCAGCCCACCTAAAGCCATGGCTTCCAGAGGACTGCTGGCCATCTGATGGCTAGATATGCATGTGCTATCAGTCTGATACATCCAGGATGAGTTAGGCTAATGCTCAGTGGTGAAAATATCTGTTACATGATGATCCTGGCCAAGTGAAGATGTCATTTGGGGAAGTTATCTGGCTGGCCTATCGCAATGTGAGAGTTAAGGATGAGAGATTAAGTGCTTCTCATGGTCTTGTGGGACCATGCTCCCTGCTTGACCCACATCCTCCAGTGTTTGGGTCTCCAAACCTTTGACTCTGTGGCGACCAACAGAGACCCTATGAGCAGTCAGCCCAGACAGCATCCTGGCTGACTGAGGACATGTGGAGGCCAACCAGATGCTATGTCAAGGGGTGCGGATCTGATTAATGTCAGAGTCCTGAAGGATGAGGAAAATACATTCATACAGCTCTGTGTAAATCATACCTAATTCTTCATCAGTAGACAGGGAGGCTATGGGGAGGGGGACTAGGAAACACAGAGGTTAAGTGACTTACCCCAAGCTGCAGAGCTGCACAGGATAGAGATTTCCATACTTGCAAACCAGTCCCTGGGCCTCAATTTAATTAGCTGGTGTGTTTTTATTTAAGAATGACAGTGCATTAAGTTTCCTTGTAATTCATGGACCCCACCCCACTGTGTGGAGATACAGATCAAAGAGATGGCTCCTGCTCACAGCCTTGCTGCTAGAAACGGTTCCTTTTCATGCCTTAAATGTGAGAACATCAACAGTATCTGAAAACATTCAGCAAATTACTTCTTTTCTACTTAAAAGCAGACTCCCTTCAAATCATTTCCTCCTTCTTCGGTGCAGGTTTCCACACTCTGAAAGCTCCACACAGAGCCCTCAGAAATAAATCAGATCCCAAGTGTACAGCCCCATGCTCTTGTTGTAGATCTGCCTTATGCAAGCATAGTGTTTCCATGTGCAAACAGTAGCCTGCTCACAAATGGTGGCAAAATAGAAGTAATTTCTGAAATCACTGGCCACCAAATCCCTGCTTAAGCTTGGAGTGATTAAACCTGGGTTATCATAGCAACGTGACACCCCATGTAATATCTTTATGGGTTCTACTGCGACAGTGTGAAACTGAGGGTAATTGCTGCCCAGGCTTGTTCTGATCATCATTTCCTCTCTCCTGACCTGGGAATACAGTTGGGTTGTTCTTCCTGTCTTAAGGGAGCTTGATCAGATTCAGTAAAAGGATGCTGAGAAGAAAATCAGGTCCATGACTAACAGGAATTCTCACTGGGCTCGTGTAGTATTTGGGCAACACTTAGACCAGAAAGGAGATGAGATTAGCTGGTGGATGAGTTATTTATACCACAAGCACTCAACCTGATGGTTCCCTTCCAGTGTTGATCTCTTCAACTTTCCCTTGTCTGCAGAAAGCAAGGTTCTTCTGCAACCAAGCCCTTTCCCAGCAGAGAGTTTGGCAGGGGCTGCTCCATTTTAAGACTTGTTAGTCATATACATTATTGCATTAACCCTTACAGATGTAGCCATTGGGGGCAAAAGCAAAGGGCAGTTGTTCACCAATTGCAGGTAGGTTGCTCCTGTAGAGTCATAGAATCACAGAACGGTTTGGGTTGGAAAGGACATTGGGTGGAACTTAATGATGCTAAGGTCTCTTCCAACCCAAATCATTCTGATTCAGAGAAGTCCTTTTCATGCCTTAACACATCTAGGGTGAGGAGCAAACCAGCCAGACACCCCAAAGATCCGTATTAAACCCAAATTCATGCAGCTATCAAGGATGTGACTCCACAGTGCTGTTAGCTGGGGGCCTGTACAGTGCTTGTGATGGATTCTTTGAGGGCAGGGACAGTATGGTGCACACCCTCCTGTACCATGGTAAACGTGAGCCATGTCTGGTCTCTCTAATTAAGGGGCATGATTTCACCTCCCATTACCTCATGCTTACCACAGGGTAAGAGCATGGATGTGGGCAGTATGACACACTGCAACTTCACGCCCTTGCCTTGGTGACTTGTTCTTGTGTCCATACCCTTTTTGTATTTATATTCCCCAACATATAAATATTACATATATATAAAACACTGCTATGTCCAAACACACACACAAACATGTACATACGCCAAGTTTCATAGGTTTAGCAGAAATGACCTTACACCTCATGTTGCACAGCTTCTACAAAGGCAAGATTAGAGGTTTCCAACCTGACTTAAACTATCCTGGGTGTATCACAGAGGAAGAAAAGACTGATTTGTATTTCAAAATGCAAGTGCAGTGCTTCAGGGAAAGGCAAATTGATGCCTCAGATAAGAAGCATGTCACTATGATTAGTGGGGTATTTTTCTGCTGGTGAGGCGCCTTTATCCTGATATGAGCCCCAGATATTAGCACAAAGAATTACAAGCGGGAAAAAAATGATGTTAATCCCTAGTATCAGCAGTGTCTAACCTGTCAAGCATAAATATTCATGTAATCACTTTGCAGTTACCTGGTAACCACAACAAAGCACACATAGAAAGTGTAATTACAGGGGCTCTGCAAACTCATCTTAAATTATCACCTATAGCCAGGCACATATTATTAGATATTAAATTCTCCCTCAGATCAGAATCTCATGTTCCTCGTGTCTCATTTGAAATAACTATCTCCTTATTGGCAAGCGACGAAATCTAAATGGGGTCACGTAAATCCTACTTCACAGCTCAATTAAGGAAATGTGATTACGGATCTGGAAGCAGAAGCAGATATTACTGGGGAAAGGGATGATGGCAGGAGCCTCCAGGAAGCAGTCGACACTTTCCAGGGGTCATTTGTAGGGGAACCCGTAGGAACAGAGTTGCTATTGTTATACGCTTCAGAGTATGTGGGGCGGAGAGGGGGCGAGGGACCGGATTCCCATTTTTACGTGCTTTGGAGGTTTTCAGAAGGAGTCAGGTTCCATTGTTGCGTTATGCTGGGAACAATACACGTTTTCACCACTTTTCCCTCTGCATCCTTCCCTCTCGTGATGAGGTTCGCACTCTTTGCTTGTCCAACAGCTCCCATTGATCTTTATTCCGTTCTGGGGTGGGTGCGATGAGATGTGATGAGGGGGGAAATGTCATTTTCTTCACTTATCCCTACAAAAGAGTTGTAGAAAGATGCCCTTGGAGCACTCTGAACGCAGCAGGAAGAGGTGCAGGTGCTTTTGCAGCCCTCTCAGCTGCATGCACCTGGGTCATTACAGGGAGGACCATCTGTCAGATGCACCATGAGACATCCCAGATGAAGGATGTCTTTTGCCAAGGATACAATTGGGATGACAACACGTGCAGCATCCCGGGGGTGGCTCCGTGTCCTTGGCACGGCTGATGAGGTGGTGAAGGAGAAGTAAGCACCAATGCATGGATGCATTGATCCAGAAATCATTAGATCTCCTCACCAAGCTGGTTGCCTGGGGATGAAGACATCCTTCTCCAAACCCCAAAGAGAAGGTGTTAAAGTCACAGGCAGCAGCTGTAAGGGGGAAGGACTGCAGATGCAAGAATACATCCTCCTGCGTGCACCCAGGAGCACAAGTAATTATTCCTACAGGGAAGGCACATTATGCAGAAGCTAACACAAAATAAATACGGAAATAAAGGGATGAATTTGCAAACAGTGTTATCCAAGAGAGAGTGAAATCAGGGACAGACAGTGATCCCCAGTTGCCTGTAGTGACCAAAGGGTTGGAACTAGATGATCTTTAAGGTCCCTTCCTACCCAAACCATTCTGTGATTCTATTATATAACTTTATGACTTTTATAAACAGTGGTTCTGGTTTGTTGAGTGACAGTTTTGTCCCAACTTCCTGCCCATTTTCTGCCCTTGGTTTTATTCTTCCATCCCAAATTGTCTGCTCCTAAAGGGAGCCAGAAGACAGGGTTTCTCTCTAATGCATGTATCAGTGTGTTTAGGGTGGAAATTGGGAGCGAGAACTTGCTTTTCTGCTCTGGAAGGCCAGTCTTTGGGTTTGGTAGCTTCCAGCCCCTGAAACCCAAACAAAAAGACTGGGTTCAAGAAAACCATCCAATTTCATCTGAATTCCTACTTTTTAAGAGTTCTTAATGTTTTCGTGTGTGAAAATAGTGCTTTCCCCATGAAAAAGGGTGCAAAACAGGGTCAAAGTGTTCTGTTCCATGAAGGAGAAGACACACAGACTCCGGACATTGAATTTGCCTGCTCAGATTTAACATGGGATTGTGCTGAAGTCAAAACCATGAAAGAAGTTTTCCTTTCCGTGAAAATTACACTTCTTTTGGTTGGCAAAATAAGTTTTGACCAAAACTTTGTGATTTCTCTATTTATGATGCCGGAAGCAAATTATAAACGCCATTTGCATATGGGAATTTGCCTTGAAATTCCAATTGAATTTGACACATGTGCTTTCCTTTCCTAAGAGAGTTTGTTTCTGGGCCAAATTCTTAAATCTTTATTACTACATTAAGAAGTGCAGTCTTTCTTATTGCACACTTCAGAATCTGACCCTTTTCTTTCAAGCTACTGCAGGTTTCCCTGAGAAAAATAAAGAAGACAAAACATATTCTAACAGCAGTAGCTCTTTTTCCATCGTTCCCCATCTGCTATGTGATCTGTGATCATACCTCCAGGTCGTTACGCTCGTAATGTTTATTGGAAAAAATCAATCTTTAACTTTAAGCCTTTACACAGGAAATATTAAAGGAAATTAGGACCCTATCCATCCATTTTCAAATTTCCTTTCGACCTCACAGCACCTACTTCTTTCATGAAAAGGAATCAAGATTATTATTATTATTATTTTGGTCCAAGCTGTTCCATTTTTTTGCATAACTGACAAAATTTCCTGGAAATACAAATTTGCCCGGCTACCTTAGTTATTATCTCCAGCCCATATTAGCAGCTAAGCGGTTGCTGACATTCCCTTTCAATATTGCTACTAAAACTCCATGAAGCTTAAGCAGAATTTATATACGAATGTCAACTCATTTCTAAAATATGGAATAGGAAAAGATCAGCCAATGCCTTTCTGGCCACCTACATTTCAGAAGGTATTGGCTGGTATTAAAGTAGTGTATACATATATATATATATATATTTTGAGAAACCACACATTTTCTGGGCCGGCATCCAGGGGAATATAAAGTAGTTTAGTCAGTTATGACTGGATGAGGAGCTGGATGGAAAACAGAGCAATCTCAGAGGGTTTGGGTGCACATAAATTTCTTTCCAAAATTAATGTGATGTAGGGGTCATTAATTTTACTTTCATTTTGGTGGATGAAATGTCGCTTTTCTGGATATTCTCAGGGCACAATGTGAAGCCACATCTAGTAAAAGCAGGACCCTTCAACCCCAATCAGTGCCTTCCAGGGCTGGGGCATAACACACTCTGCTATTCATGCTGCTTCTGGGCTGGGACAGCAATGCTATGACAAACAAACAAACAAAAAAAATATGTATATTGCAGTGATATATTTGATAGATACTATATATATTATATATTGCAGTATATATATTTGGGTTCTGAGGACAGACAGCCTTGTGGGATGAAAGCTACTGAGATAGACCAGAGCAGTGAAAAGAGAAAAGGTAAAGAACCAATGCTTGGGGCTCCTGTACTCTCTTTGGGTCTCGTCCTGCTCTGCTCAAGCCCATGCAACCTTTGCCACTTGCAGCTATAGAAACAAGAAGAAATTTAAGCAATCTCGACTTCTCTCCCTTCATTTTTGCACTTTTAAAAGGGGAACAAAGCTGCTTTGCAAATTCAACCAGAGGATTGGATCTGTTTTGTAACAGGGCTGTCTCCAGTTGGAAGGCCCTAGTGAGGACCAAGATATTCTTGTTCTTTATGGTTGATATTTTCCCCCTTTTATATCATTAGAGCTGATGTGTCTTTGAGGTTTCTCATGGAACTAACTCAGCCTCGGACAGAGCCTTGGGCAACATGGTCAAGTGTGAGGCGTCCCTGCCCATAGCAGGGGGTTGGAACTAGATGATCTTAAGATCCTTTTCAACCCAAAGTATTCGATGGTTCTATGATCTTCACTATTACAAGAAAATGTTGTGTTTAAAACACAGCTAAAAGCTGTTCAAGGCTGGGTCTTTAATGATGTCAATGGGAAAATTGCATAACAAGTAAATAAAGCTTAGAAGTAATCAGATCTCTCTTTAAACTAAAAAGGAAATTAAAAAGGAGACATTTCTCTTGCATTGTGGGACCGTATCCATCAGCTGTAGACCCAGCTCCTTTCCAAAACAGAGCACACAAGACATCATAATAAACAGTTGAAAACAAAACCACATGCTGCCACGGAATGAGGCTGAAAATCAAAACCTACAAGGGAGAGGCCAGATTCAGTGATGCCTCTTGGTGCTAACATGCCTCATCTATCTGCAGGGGTTGAAGGACCACAAAGCTCCACAGATGTGGGGACTGATGCTGTGGGCACTGTAGTAGCTAGTGTGGGAGAAGCATGGTTCCCCTTTACACACAACCTCACCCCTGACCAGGGATGGGATCCTGGGGGGTGCAACCACCAGAGGTCCCAGTTTTGCAAGGATGGCAAGTTTATTTTCTCCCCAGTAACTCTTCAAACAACATCAGATGTTAATCTTTTGTTGTAAGATCTCTCGCTCAGATTGACTCTATCATTTCTTTCCAAGCCCCTGGGCTGTCTTAGGGTGGACTTCATTTGTTTGAAACTCCTCTGCCTGGGACCTATTGTTCTGTGCTGCTGGTTCACAGCTCTGTAAGTCATTATCAACTCTGTCCCTTCCCCCAGAAGGAGCCGTTGGGTCTTTTCTTTCTCCTTTTAACATAGAAAACCAGTTTAATGGCTGCAAAAGAGAAAAGCCCTGGAATTTCTTATTTCTACCCAAAAAAAATAGAAGAAAGGAGGGCAATTATGTTGCGACACTGTGCACCAGAAAGCTTACTAATGACCTGCCTGCAACCAAATGTCTATGGTGCCAAGCAGGACCAGACTTTGTGGCGTGACTTGAGCCTGATCCAGAATGCTCAGATGCAGCTCAGGATTTCCCCAGCATGCCAAACTCCTCAGAGCAGAACTGTAGGTATAGGCAATTACAAAGGCAGCTGACAGCTGCAGGGAAGCCTGATCCAAGTTTTCCCAGGGTTCCATGATGTCTGGACCACAACACTGCAGATGACAAGTGGCGTGTCATTCATCTCATCCTTCTTCTGCAGGTGTGGGTCATTCGTATGCTGCATTGCTTAAATGCACCCAGAGCTGTGCATGCAGGCACAGCACTCCCAGGAATGGAGCCCATATCCTAGAACAGCTGGAAATCACTCATGGGGGAAAGAAAATGCTTTGCGAAAGCACCAAGCAGTAGGTTTTACACAAAGAGTAACTACAGGCTGTGTAGAACCCAACTGAAAGAGGACGAGAAAGAAGAAGAAAAGCCAACAGCATTTTCCCTTGGGACATAAGCTACTAATTCAACATCTCTTCTTTCCCCCAGACATGGGCAACCATATCCTTACTGCCTTTTGGTATCATCCGTGCAAAGGTCTCTCTGCAGACTACCCCTTTCGGCATGGAGGTGGAGCAGGCCTATCTGACATGACCATCAGGCAATCTAAACCAACCCTCTGGGCAAGACCTGTCATCCATGCGTTAAGCTTCTCACCACCCAGTTTTGGTGATTCCACTTGTCTTCGAGGGAAAGAAAAAGTCCTGGGAGGCCAGGAAGTTCTCTTTCTGGTGGGGCAATATTCAGGTGGACCTGGGACCCATTTAACCTTGATCCACCCTTGGCTTAATGTCTCAAGTTCTTTCTCCACATACAGGTTGCTGCTCCATTCCAACTTCGTTACACTCACAGCAAAGCTTCAGGGGCCCAGGGATGATATTGCCATCAAAGTCTGGAGGGTTTTAATGTCACAGCTTCCATGGAAACTTCTCGTGAGCTCACCCTGCATTATTTCCAGCTGCGCTCACAACTTCATCTAGAGAGGAGGCAGAGAGATCTCATGAAGAGAATGGCAAGTTTGGGCCCAGGGGAAAAGGAAGATCTGCTTCAGATCACCTGGAGATAGCGTCTGCAGGGAACAAGGGTGCAGACGGGGTTGTCTTGGCATCCAAAATTTTCTAAAGAAGCAAATCACCTTCTGCCATTTCTCTTAAAACAGAGCATAAGAAACACATAATCCCCGTTTCTCAACTGGACGCCAGGAGAAGAGTGATGGGCTGTAGCTCTTTCAACACAGGCCAAAATCAACAGGCTCTTATGGACCTCCCTGATGCTTGAGAAGCTCCTTGCCAGGGTGAGTCATGTTGAATGAGGTGGGCACCTCAAGTCTGCCCCATGTAAAGTCTATCTGCCTGGATCCTGATGGCTGCATGCAACCTGGCTGAGTGCACAGGAGGAGTCAGAGCATCCGTGACTACACACATCTCATCCCCATGTGCTTTTGACAGAGAGATATATAGTGAAGCTGGCCAGGGGAGGAGAAGGGACAGCTGATGCTCACCACTCCAGCTGTTTGCAGACCAGGTATAGGCTCATCCCTCAAATTCCCAGTGCTTTATCCCCCATCAAAAACCTTTAAAGGATGCAGGGTCTCATGAGATCAGCAGCAGGAAAAGAAAGACCAAATATATATGTATGTATGTATGTATATACATTACAGCTGGCAAGTGGGAAGGGACAAAAAAAGTGGCAAAATCATGAAGTAGAAGCAATATCCCACAAAAAACAGTGTTCGAAATTAGATTAAATTTATGCATTTAAGAAGCTGCCACCTCCATAGATTGTACTGTCCTGATTAATATGCCGGGCTTGTCCTGATTAATATTCCGGGCTTGAGAGTGAACAAGACGAAAACTTGACTTACAGTTTGCTTGTACTCAGCAGGCAATAATATACCTGGTATTTGAAGGGTTGTTGCTCCATCAAGGCCAAAATGCACATCCTGGGCCCCAAAGGACACAGGAATCCCAGCCCTTCTCAGCTTCGTGCAACATATAGAGCAGTCAGTCTCTGAGATCTGCAGTAGAAAGATTTGGGAAGCTCCATTTATAGCCTTGTAGGCACATCACTACCGAGTCCTGCTGACCTTGTTTGAGTGGGAGAAGTGTGGAAGCAAGAAGATGAAGGAATGAAGCACCCATCCCCGTATCTAAAAGCCATGGTGAGGTTTGGGAGAACACTACCGATGACAGCCCAGATTATATCTCTGACCACGGGATTTTACTAGTATTGCTACCCCAGCTAGCTAGAGTAGCTTGATGAAGCTGATATATGACATGTGCTTTGGCTTGTACTCCTCCACCAGTGCAAGTGGTTGGCCCTTTATTTAGCCCTTGAAATTTATTCTCAGGTTGATCCCGTGCACTTTCTCTACCACCCAGAGCAGCCAATCCAGCTCAAACAAGCAGACCTTTCAAGTATTTTGGCACAGTGCATAAAAATGCCAAGGAGGCAATCACCTGACAATAAAGAGCAGATGATCGCAAGCTTCAGTTTTCTGTGAGACAAGGACAAACAAGGGGATTCTGCCTCTCTGCTGCGCTCTGGGGAGACCCCCCCTGCAGTCCTGATCCAGCTCTGGGGCAACAGCACAAGAGGGACGTGGAGCTGCTGGAGCGAGGCCAGAGGAGGCCCCGGAGCTGCTGCGAGGGCTGGAGCAGCTCTGCTCTGGAGCCAGGCTGAGAGAGCTGGGCTGGGGCAGCCTGGAGAAGAGAAGGCTCCTGAAGGGGACACCTTAGAGCAGCTCCAGTGCCTAAAGGGGCTCCAGGAAACCTGGAGAGGGGCTTTGGACAAGGGCCTGTAGGGACAGGCCAAGGGGAATGGCTTTAACCTGCCAGAGGGGAGACTGAGATGAGCTTAGGCAGAAGCTCTTCCCTGTGAGGGTGCTGAGGCGCTGGCACAGGGTGCCCAGAGAAAGCAATACTGTTCAAGGGACAAAAGGAACACTGCCTGAGAATAAATTCAGTGTCTGTGGCTAAATCTGAGGAATTTCTATTTTGTGGTACTTTAATTTTAGAGGGGACTCAACTTTAAACAAACCATAGGGATGTAATGAATGAGTTGAGCTCAGCATTGTCTCAGGGCCCTACTGCAATCCCTCCTTGGATAAACCTCAAAAACTGGAGGCATCCGAAATGGCAAGACCCTGAGGAGACAAAAGAAGCCTGGATTTCAAAGTCCACTTGGAGGTCTAAATTTGATCCATTCCCAAATGGTTGTTAGAGCTCTGACTTCACTTGTGACTAATATTTGGAGGGGAGAGGAGGTGACAATCTGGGGATGGTCCTGCTTAGATTTCTATCTGCTACCTACATGCCCTGAACACCAGCAATGCCATCATCCCTTTCTCCATTTACCATTTATTACTCCAAGATTTTGAGCCCACTGGAGGCAGGACCCAGGAACGACAAGTTCCTGCTTGGGTTTGCAACAGCTCCTTTGCTTCCCCGTATATCAGCCAGCTGACAAAGGTTCACAGGGATATAAGAGGATATAATGCACAGGGATATAAGAGGGATATAATACACAGGGATATAACAGGGGAATAACCCTTCATTTCAGATGCCCAGGGCAGGATGAAAACAAACCAGCACTGTGCAGTGTCCTGCTGCCTCTTGGGAGACATCCCAGGCATGGGAGCAATTGCTGCTGTATGGAAGGCAGGATGACTCCCCATCATCCTCCCAGTTTTTATTTCCTCAGCTCTCCCAGTGATACAGCTTGAAACACAGAAGTGTTCTGTGAGGAATGTGTTTCGGGATGAAGATGAATACCTCAGAGCCTGACAGCGTAAACACTTGAGAGTTTGTTTGGCTTTTTCCAGTGCCAGCTCCCTGGATGGATGCAGAAAGCCCTTCCGCTGCCCGTGGAGGCTCTTGGGTTCCCTCTGATGAGTTGAAGCTGTTCTGACCCAAAGCAGATGGAGTCAGTTATTTACACCATGTTCTCCTGGAGTGCACTCTTGACCCACTGCTCGCTGGTCTCGATAGACATGCTCACTGGTGCCGGCTGATTGTTTCGGTATGATACAGAGGACATTAGTGGAGCAGAGCCAGGCAGAGGCCCTTGGAGGACGAGCAGCCAATGGGGATGTAGTGCCGGGAGAAGCTGGTTCCATGCTAAGTGTCTGTGTCTTGTGTTCAGGTGGAAAGAAGGGAAGAAAAACCTCCTTGGTGGCCCCTTGCAGGCTGAGCTGGGTGGTGGGCAGTGGTGGAGTGATCAGGGGATGCTGTCCTTTGATTCAGCCTGGAGAAGAGAAGCTGCGCGGAGACCTCAGAGCAGCTTCCAGTATCTGAGGGGGGCTACAAGGATGCTGGAGAGAGACTCTTCATCAGGGACTGCAGTGATAGGACAAGGGGTGATGGGTTCAAACTGAAACAGGGGAAGTTCACATTGGATATAAGGAAGAAGTTCTTCCCTGTGAGGGTGGTGAGGCGCTGGAACAGGGTGCCCAGAGAAGTGGTAAATGCTCCATCCCTGGCAGTGTTCAAGGCCAGGCTGGACAGAGCCTTGGGCAGCATAGTCTAGTATGAGGCATCCCTGTGCATTGCAGGGGGTTGGAACTGGGTGATCTTAAGGTCTCTTCCAACTCAAACTATTCTATGATTTTATGATTCTATGATGGGAGGTCACTAAGGGCTGGGTATTGAGCATGATGGGAAAAGGAGGGCAGCTCTGAGATGCAGTGGTCTGGGAAAGTCCATGGGGTCCAAGACAACTCAGGGTGTCCAGCCCTTCTGCTGGAGCAAAGAAGGACACGCTGCGATCATTTCTGCTCCATCCAGTGGTCCTTTAACTATATTCATTTGGGGAACCCATCTTTCCCTTATCTCTACCTCTCCCTACCTGTAACCCTTGAGTCAAAGTTTGGCACCCCTTGAAATGTGCCCAGACCTGAGAGGAGAAGTATCATTAAGCTTACAATGACTACCATCCCTCGTAGCTGTGTAGCCCAAAGCAAACATGATCTTACCTGCGAGACAGTAAGCACATCAGGCAGCTGCTGTCCTGGCTGCTGCAAGAGGGGAGGTGAAGGAATTTTGGAGATAGCATGTGGGGAAGGGTGTTGAAGAGTTGCAAGGACTTCAGCACTGATGCGTGTGATTCCTTGATACGAAGCCAACACACACTCGCTCCTGCTGTCTTTTAACCCTTCTTCCCATTTCTTTTCCTGCACTGAAAGGAAGCTTCAAGCTCAGAAGGAGCAGAGAAAGATTAAGTAGAAGGAGTTACATTTTCCTGGCTGCCATCAAAACCTCTTTTCCAACTTTTCTCCTTTTTCTCTCTTCACACTGACATACCGTTGACGTTTTATGAGCTGAACTGTATTTCATTGCACGAGGCACTGGCAGACAATCTAAGAGCCTTTTATTCTGAGGTGCTTTTCTGCTTCTAGGCTATGATCTACATCACCTCACGCCAGAGCCAGGCTGCAGCCATGGGCCTGGCTGACATTTTACAGGGAATGGGGAGTGAGGCACCAGCTCATAGAAGTGTTTGAAGACCCAAGGGTTGCGTATTAAGATATGCCAAGTTTGAACTCCACGCAGCGTGCTTGCTTGGCTGAGATGCTTGCCTATTGCAAAGCCTACAACACTGGACACGCTGACACTGCAACTTCAACAGTGAGTTTCACCAGCTGTGAGTGGACCCAAGAGCAGCAGGAAGTCATCAGAGGTCCCTGAAGTGAACAGTTAACCCCTGGAACTCCTCATCAGATGATGTGATGGACACAAAACATGACCATGTGCTTGAGAAATGGAGTCCTTGGAAGAGAGATCCATTGGAGATTACTTGTTAGACATACTTCAGCCAAGAAATGCCCTGCGCAGAAAACGCTCTGAGTCTGGGAGAGTACTCAAGCGTAGTATTGAATGTGTTTATACTGCTTGCATGACCATTGAAGGTATTGGGTTATATGGTCACTTGCTCTAAGTCAGGGTGTCCACCCTGCCTTTTCCTGAATGAAGTGGTGAAGCTGTTTTACCATGAGCAACCAAGGAGAACTGGGAGCTTCCCATAGTTGAATTACATGTGTTTTGCTGTGGAATGTATCTGCAGTGCAGCAGCACTTTAGTGGAGGCTGATGTTGTTTGGTCCCACAAGGATAAACCAGATCCTTCTTCACTCCAAAGAGACAAGAGTTAAGAGGAGAAATAGAGGCCAGAAACCTGCTGAGAAAGCAAGTGGCAGAACCAGTAATTGAATCCAGCTTCTTTGGACTGGTTTACTCAGCCCTTGCAGGCAGTGAATCGCTTATAGTGAGCCAGGCAGAGGGGCTGATTCAGTAGAAAGCCCCTGGCTGGCCTCAGTGGGTGTTGAATCACATCTAAAGGAGGAATAACCCCTATGGGCTGCCTTATCCTAAGGCTTGAGTGGGACCATCATTTAATTTTGTGGGTGCAGCCTATGGGTGGATCATTACAGCCAAGTTTCAGGAGGTTTCTTCAGTGCACTCTGACTACAGTGTCTGATGCCAAGAAGGTTTAATGGGGAATGACGGACCATCTTTCTTTGCAATGTTCAGAAAGAAAAGAGCCAGTTGCTGCTGCTACTGACTATCTGAAGAGATCCACATTATGAAGAGCACAGTCTGGGACTGACCAGGGTGCAGCTTGAATCCACAGGATGGGCTCCAATCCCTCTGGACTTGGTGTAAATCATCAGTATCCAGTCTGACCTTACAGCAGATACAGTACCACAGTCCGAATGATTCCAAATTCCAGCTAGGGTGAAACCTGCTAAAAACCATCCAGGGGAACATTTGGGCTCAAGTTTCTAGAAGAAGAGGAAATAGATAGACATGGAGATGGAGATGGAAATAGACAGACAGATAGCTAGCTAGCTAGATAGATAGATAGATAGAAAGAGGTAGAAATGGGGATAGAGATAGATGATAATGATAGAGGTAGAGATAAAGATAGAGATAGAGATACAGATACAGATAGAGATACAGATACGGATAGAGGTATAGAGATAGATGTAAATATAAATATAGAAATAGATGGAGATCTAGATGATATAGATACTGACATTGATAGATATCTCCTTTCTTCTCTGAAGTAATTTTAAAAGCATGTAATCAGGGGCTTGAGCACAGATCAGGGACACAGAAAGTGGCCCAGCATAAAGAAATCTGGGCAAAAGCAGGCCAGAAGTTAAAGAAGAGCAGAACTGCTGCTGATGGTAAAGAAGCTGCCAGTGGACTTTCCCTGGATATGTACATTGCAGTTCAGCTGTGGTATTATTTTTCTAGCAGCAGTGGTGCAGCTAATGGGAAGGAGAGCAGTGAAGCCAAATGTGATGCTGCATTAGGCAGCTGAGCACACCCCAAACACAGCGCCGTCCGTGATGGCAGGACTTAGATCATTTCAGCAGCTGGAGAAAGGCTGAGGACAGTCAAAAAATGAGCCAAGGAGCAAAGGACCAGGAGGGGAAATATCTGCTAACGGAAAGGCAAGGCTGCCCAGGAAAGAGATCCCATGAGTTATTGCAGGAAAGCACCTAAAGCTGTTAGCTATGATGTGCAGGTGCAGCGTCAAAAGGAGAAGGTTGCAGGGCTGGCCTGCTCCCATAAATCACAGAAGGGAGGGCATGGGGATTAGATCTGGGAGTGCGCAGAGTGAAGTCTTTCTATCCATGAGTGGCTAAAAGATAGATAAAATAGAGCGATATACAAGTGCAGTGTTTGAAAGCATCTGGCAGGAGCAAGAGAACATGGTTTTTCTTATCAAAAGTCCCACAGAGGTAAGCTGGACTCATGAGATCCCACTTGAAGCACTGTGTGCAGGTCTGGTGTCCTTAATGTAAGAAAGACATGAAGCTGTTGGAGCAATTCCAGAGATGGACAAGGATGGTCAGGGCCTGGAGCACCTCCCGTGTGAAGACAGGCTGAGAAAGTTGGGGCTGTTCAGCCTGGAGAAGAGAAGCTGCGTGGAGACCTCAGAGCAGCTTCCAGTGTCTGAAGGGGGCTGCAAGGGTGCTGGAGAGGGACTCTTCATCAGGGAGAGCAGTGGTAGGACAAGGGGTGATGGGTTCAAACTGAAACAGGGGAAGTTCAGGTTAGATATAAGGAGGAAGTTCTTCCCTGTGAGGGTGCTGAGGTGCTGGCACAGGGTGCCCAGGGAAGTGGTAAATGCTCCATCCCTGGCAGTGTTCAAGATCAGGTTGGACAAAGCCTTGGGTGACATGGTCTATTGTGAGGTGTCCCTGCGCATTGCAGGGGGTTGGAAGTAGATGATCTTCAGGTTTTTTCGAACCCAAACCATTCTATGATTCTATGATTCTATGATCCTATGACTCAGTAGAGCTCTTTTGAAGCTATCATTTTAGAAGGGATTGAAAATATTAATGATCACCTTTCTAATGCTGTAAGAGTCTGTGATGGAAAGGACTACATCAACAGCTGCACAAGTCATTCTAGTTGGATGCCAAGATCTGTGTTTTGTCCAAATCTTTCTCACTGCTGTGTTTTATGTTTGCACATACACTCACCTTTGTGCATGGGTGTACACACACAGGGATACAAAATACACTTCCCTGGAAACAAGGAGCTGTCAAAGACCATTCAAGAGATTCAGATCTGCAACACTGGATCAGTCCACAGTCCTAGTTTCTGCGGGTCTCTTTCTGCAAATAGTCAATGGAGAACATCTCGAACAGCAATTACAAGCAAGGAAATATTGAAATATTCACCCCAGTGTGCACTCTTGCAGCAGTTGTCTGGTTTACCACCGTATTGTCTTTAACATCCACTATTGTACTGACCCACCAAGAACAGAATTCATCAACCTAGCTCCCATCATCTCCAAGCCACTATTGTTATAGATTAGATATTAGAAAGAAGTGAGGGTGCTGAGGCACTGGCACAGGGTGCCCAGAGAAGCTGTGGCTGCCCCATCCCTGGCAGTGTTCAAGGCCAGGTTGGACACAGGGGCTTGGAGCAACCTGCTCTAGTGGAAGGTGTCCCTATCCACGGCAGGTGGTTGGGACTGGATGGGCTTTAAGGTCCTTTCCAATGTAACCCATTCCATGATTCAGTGATTCTGTGATTGATTCTATGATTGTTTCTCTGTCTGAAACTGGTGGGGACACGAGGACTTGTGAGAGGCAGATGGGTATTCTGTGGTCTTTACATAAGAGCAAGGAGTGGGGAGGGTCTCCTTGCCTCACACACTCAGTGTGATGTGGACTGCCATGGGCTGAGGGACCTCTTTCACGCTCAAGTCAGGCCTCTCCCCTCGTCTCCCACACGACCTCTTCCCTTTCGCTCCCCTCTGTCTCCCTTTTGACTGCGCTCTTTCTTTGCTCATCTTGCTCACAATGTCAAACCCTCTTTCATGCAACACTCCCCCATGCAACATTCATCAAGCCTCTTCCTGTTCTCTTTCCAAGCACTCCCAGATGGTATGAAATCTCACTAACCCAAGGAAGAACTCCAGCTCTAATAACTACTCTCTGTCACTCTCTGTTTGTTAGACAACTCCTGGCTGTATTGTCTTTCTCTGTGAAGCTCTTTTGTTTCTTACTAATGTGCTCTGTTCTCTCTGCTGTTGTAATATACTATTAATATATATTTATGATGCCAATCCCCAATTTGCTACATGGTTTTGGCTGGATTTGTCAATCCAGAATGTGTAGATGTTGGGCAGTAGGCCAATGCATTCAGAAATGACAGCTGAGTTGATGTGCCTCACTTTTGGGGCATATGGTGCCTGATTTTCAGAGGTGTTGGAGAGAGCTGACAGGAGCTCCCTATGCTCCACATTAGTAAACTATGCTTCTTCTTCCATAGCTCGTTTCAGTACGTATTTGTCATTGTTTCCTTTGTGCTGTTTAGATCATGGAAAGTGGCATTAACAGATTTCTGCATGGCTTAGAGTGTATTCAGTAGGTGATACTGAAACTTTGCCTAGACCCCAACAAGACCCCGGAGAGGTGGAAAGGTGCTCATCTCTCCAGCTGAGAGGTCTAAGAGGTGGATGTTTGAACCATCTTTGGGCCACTCCGTAATTAGGGAAACAGGCACTTCAGAAAACAGGATTCGTCCCATCCTAAATCATGGGAGGTGTATCAGAAGCATCATCTCCTATTTCTCTCCCCAACTGCTCTGCACCAGTGTTGCTTGTTTGAACCTGGATCAGTCTCCCACACTGATCCACTGCACAAAATGTCCATCCTTGTCCAAGGAGGGAATAGAGGGTGGGAACTTAAAGTCAGGATTGGAAAAGTTAGACATTTTTCATGGCAGAGTTGGCTTCAGACAACTTGAAGTGTTAGTGGAACTATAGTGTTAATTTCTTTCCCAAATCCCATTGCATTTCACATTTCCTGCAGGACCCCATTTTTGGTTATTTCTGCGTTTTGGCACACAGGGGTTTCATCAAAATGTGGGGTTATACAGGAAGGAAAGGCCAGGCAATGAATTCAGAGCTAGATCAAATTTGCCTTAAAATTCAAGACTGTTCGGATGAGGAGGTTTTTGGTCAGACATTCGTTCAATAATGGCAATGGAACACCATTAACCTGATTTACTTTTAAGTTACATTGACTTTCTTGCTTTGCTGATTTTATTTTAGGCACCCTGTGAATGAAGAGTGTGAGAAATTTGGCTTCCATAGGTCTTTAAAACCAAAAACCAGTGGAATAAGCAGCAGAAAAGGAGAAGCGCTATTTAGGCTAGAAGAGACCTTGGTACAAGCACAGATGGTCGTAACCTGTTGACAAATGAAGTGAGATCAGAAAGTAGAATATTTCTCATGTTCAGAAGTGGTAGGATCCAGAACAACTTTCCAAATAAATAAGTGCTGTGTGAGAAATGAATATATTTTCAGATGGAGTTAATCATTTTCTGAATGACTTTAAATAATATGAATCGGTATGATAGCAGGGAACTGGACTCTTTAACCCAAGAGGTCCCATATCACCCTGTGCTTCATGGGCTGGTCTCAATGATTCATTTGTGATCACCAATACTCCACAAACACTTCAGGGCAGGATATTAAGAATTTCATATCCTGTCAGAACAAAAATATATTTGTTTTCAAAGCAAGTCTGCATCCATGCTGTATTTTCTGTTGCTCTTTTGTCTTATTCTTCTTGAAACCAGGTCTTTTACGTCACAAGCAAATCAAATGGTTCCTTTGGGATTTTGTCTGCTATTGTTAATTCTCCTTCTGAAGTCATAATCCACCTGTGCCATTGCAGGTGGTTGCTATGGAAATGATGATGATGTCCACAAAAACAGTGTTGTGGATGTGCCATGAGGAGCACAGAGGTTCTTGCAGAGTAGGAGATCTTGTTTTCGGTCATCCTTGATTAACGCAGATTGGCTAATTGAGAGACAGATCCTTTTACTCCAGAAACATTTGTGCATTAAATGAAGGTTTTAGCTCCTCCTTAATCTCAGTTCAAGCCAAAGATGCTGTGAATTGGTCCTGTTCATTCCTTGTTTACTTGGTAATAAGATATTTTACATCTCAGCCCCAACAAGACTCAAGCAGGGAGCTGCCCTGGATGCTGGGAGGAGTATCCATACAACTATTGTCTTAATTGTGTGTTGAAGACACACAAAACTCATTGTCTGGCACCTCAGACTACATAAAACTCATTGTCTGGCATGGTTTCCTCCTCATCCATCAGCCTGGATTCCCCCAAATCTGACCCTGAGTTCTTGCAGATCTTCAGCTAAGACTCAGCTGAACTCGAAGCCTGGTTCATTCTTGCCTGTCCCTGGTTTTTCTCCAGAATCATTTGAAAACCAACTCTCAGTCTGCCTGAAATGTTTCTGCCCCTCTTAGGACTCGTATTTGTCTCACAGGGTGGTTTGAGCGCTTGGTTTGTTTAATGTCTGGGGTTTTGTCCTGATTACAAAGATTTAATTTCTAACACCTCAATAATGGGTTCCAGATCCTTCAAAATACTCCTTAATTCATTCCTCCAATAAGACAGACCCAGATTAAGTTGTGTTATGAAGTAAATTGCCTGGAGATGAAGAAGCTGGGGACAAGGGTTTTAATTTTCAAGTGTTTTTTCTTCTTTCTCCCTGCAGCACTTCTAGTTTTTATGAAGCTCTGTGTAAAGGCCCTGATTTTGCTGGGACAAACCCATTCCAGCATGTGTTTCCTTGTGAACTGATGTTTCTGCCACAGCCTGATAATGGGCACAGGGCATGTTTTAAGGAGACACTGAGGAGAAAACTTCTGGATTGGACCATTGGTTAAGGGAAGGAAAACCTTTGTGTTTTAGTGGTGAGACTGTGTCCAGGTAGGAAAGCACAAGATGGTATCTAGATCGCATATGGCATTCATTATTCCTCCTTTAGGCAGGTTTATCTCATCTTTTCTCTCACCTCTTCCAACCCTAGACTTTCATGAGGGTCCAGGAGCATGTATGTGCATATGCAATGGACAGGGGAAACCGTGACGCAGCATAGAGAAAGCTGGAACACATCAGCAGATCCTGGAGCATCCTGCTCTAGTGGAAGGTGTCCCTGCCCGTGGCAGGGGGTTGGAAATGGAGGAGCTTTAAGCTCCCTTCAACCCAAACCATTCTGTGATTCTATGCTTCTATGATCTAGTCTCCAGCCTCCCTCACTTTGAGGGCTGCCCACCCCTTTCCAAGCTGCCAGCACTGGGAAGGTGTTGAAGATGGGCTGGCACAGAGCTGTTGGCTCCAGGGCAGAGCTGGGCAGGGCGCTGTGTGGTTCCTGACTTGGTTTTTGGAGCCAAGTTCTAAAACTTTGTTTTGCCTTCAAAATTAGGAGTAATACCAACTTCCGTATTAAAATAATCCTGCTCAACATTGAAGCAGGAATTCTCTGCTCAGCTCTCACGACCTGCAGGCTCTGCATAGCTCAGGCAATCCCACTGAGACAGGGGGATGAGAGCATCTGATGGAGAAAGGAAGCAAGCAAGCCAGACCATCAAAACTAACTCGATTTCTTCTAGTCTAAACGGTTTTCCACCAATTCATTTCCTTAGAGATTTTGGTCAGGTCCTGGTCATCCAACTGGACGAAGAGCATCACACAGGACCCAGTCTGACAAGGAGCAGACGCTGCAGTCTTTTACCAAAACATGGTGAGAAGCCAGGTGAAATCAAGCCCCCTGGAAGAGCCTTTTGTTGCCCTACCCCTGCAATTGTGTTCCCACTGCAGGCACCAGCTGCGTTGAAAACAAGCAGTGAGACACAAACTCATCCTGACTCTGCAAAGCCTCTAAATCACATCAGCCTTCCTCTTCTGTTTTCCATCCTGGGACTTTGTTTGCAGATCCCCTTCCTCCTTTTCACAGTGACTGCCAGCACTCAAGCCCCTATGCCTATTGCAGGCTGCCAAGAGGCTGCATTTCAGCCAGATCTAAAAGCACATCATGGCCCAACAAGAGCACAGCAATCGTTTCTGAGTGCCTGCTCCAACACCGAATTGCGAGAGGGGAGAGGAGCGAGGCTGCCCTGTAAATTCCCCTTCTGTATGATAGTATTTCCTGTTTCCATCCAAGCAGGATCCAGGCTGACTTTTGTTATCTTCAAGCTTCTCTATGCCAGTGCAATTAGTTAATGAGTGTGCTGAGTCTCAAACAAAACATACAGTTAATCCCGAAGCTTTAGCATGTATCATTTCAGAGGAAACAAAAACAAAGCAGTAAAAAATCTGTGCAAACTGCTTCTCTGGCAGAGGAGAGAAGCAGCAAAACAATGTTTTCCATGGGCCGGACTGCACAGTTTCAGAGCAAAAAGAAAATACACAGGGAAATGCATTGGCACTCGTTTATTTCGGGGTAAAATGTTATACTGCATTCTGTACAAACTCAATCTTATTTCTAAATACCCAGCACAGCTGCTGGGCTAACGACAGTGGTTCCTCTTGAGGAAGAGTTTGACATGAAAAGATTCCCTTCAAGATGCACCATGGTGCAGAATCAATCACAGAGTCATAGAATCACAGAATCATAGAATCACAGAATGGTTTGGGTTGGAAAGGACCTTAAGATCATCCAGTTCCGACCCCCTGCCATGGGCAGGGACACCTCACACTAGACCATGTCGCCCAAGGCTCTGTCCAACGTGGCCTTGAACACTGCCAGGGATGGAGCATTTACTCAGAAGACAAGGAAAAGTGCTGCGGAAGATTTCTTTAGTCTTCAGAAGAGAGGAGAGATGAGGAAATCCATACGGTGGTTCCCTTTATCACTCAGGGTGATGTGCAACAGCAAAGGGTTATAAGAGCCTACAATTGTGAAGTGTTTATAGAAGGAACCCCCCTAATAAACTCTGTTTCCTCTTTCTCAGTGAAAAGTTATTTTGAGGCTAAGTGAAGGGATTTGATTAATACCCTTTGGGTCTTTATCAGGTTCATCCATTCTGCAAGCACCAGAGGATAGTTTCATAGTACCAGAGAAGAACGAGGTGAAAAAAGCACCCTAGAAACAGTTTATTCCTCAACTGATATGTCAAAAAAACCCCATTCCCCAGTCTGTCTGGGACTCCTGAAGAAGTAATACAAGTAATACAAGGAGCAAACATCTTGCCTGATTTAGAATCTGCAGAAATTTACCATCAAAAAGTGGTTATAAAGCCATTAAAAACCTTCTGCCACAGCTGCACATCCTGACAAGCCTGGCAAAGGGGAACATTTTTTTGGTCTTCGTGTTGGTCACTGGTGGAACTAGACCTGACCTTAGTGACACACAACCCGTACTTTAAGGCCCAGATAACACAGCATCACCCTACAAAACATCTTTTCTTTTCCTTTAACTGCCTGAACAGATACAAAAAGGTTCCCCATGGATGGACTCATATAGATGAAATGTGTTGCTTTCAACTGAATCTCCACCCTTCAAGGTCTTCAAGAATTGACTGGTGAAGAGCCTGAGAAACCAGATCTAATTAGACCTGCTCTGAGGAGGAGGCTGGATTGGGTGACTTCCAAGAGGTCTCTTCCAACACAAACTATTCTCTGATCCCATGGTTTTGCAGGAAGATGAAGTTGAAACTGGGAGGTAAAGCAGCACAGCGCTTCCCAGTGCTGCCTTCAGACTGCTGGCACTGAAACAACGCAGAGGACAGACACATTCCTGCCATTAAGAGCTCTGGCTGGGAGCTGCTCCCATTCATTTCAGACAGCCATCATCGCTTTCTTGGTTTCTGACTGCCTGGAATCCAGATTGCAAGTTTACTGTACTGCCACTTAAGAGGACTACTCATGAGAAACATGCCCCTCTGTTTGTTTATGTGGTTAAGCCTTGCTGTTTACATGATTTTGGTAAGCAGGAACCGACAAATTCTTTGAGGGGTTCTTAACAGGAACAAGATCTATTTCAGGAAGGCTCTTCTGGCATGGCCCAGAAGTTGTGGCATACAGGAATGTCTGTTCCTGGGGCACTACTGATATGCATGCTGGACCTCGCCAAACAGCCAAGATGGGAGTACCTCCATCACTCCAAGCTTAGCTGCCCATCAGAAAGATGCTTCCAAATTTAGGGAATCAGTGCTCTGCATCAGCTTTGCATGGTGCAGGGATGAAGGCAGCCCTTGTCAAAGGTGGCATAACAGCAGCATCGCCTGCTACTCCCAGGTCATAGAATCGTAGAATCATAGAATGGTTTAGGTTGGAAAGGACCTTAAGATCGTCTAGTTCCAACCCCCTACCGTGGGCAGGGATGCCTCACACTAGACCATGTCACCCAAGGCTCTGTCCAACCTGGCCTTGAACAAGGCTGGAGATGGAGCATTTACCACTTCTCTGGGCACCCTGTGCCAGGGTCTCACCACCCTCACAGTAAAGAACTTCTTCCTTACACCTAACCTGAACTTCCCCTGTTTCGATTTGAACCCATCACCCCTTGCACTATCACTCCAGTCCCTGATGAAGCATCCCTCTCTGGCATCTCTGTAGGTCATGCACTCCAGCAGAAGGGCCAGCACCTCTGGGCATGTATGAACCCATAAACTGGGCAAGCAGAGATATTTTGACAGGATAATCTCTGTATTCATCAGCTCCTTCTCCATGCAGTGATGATAATGCCTCGCACCCTACCTCATGTGGGTGATCTGCTGAGACCTTTAGCGCTGAAGGAATGCTCAAATGCCAACATAAGGCATATGAACACACTCAGATAGATAGATCCTTCCTAACACTGGTGGAGATAATAAATATTTCACCTACCATCTCTCACGTATAAACATTCGAGGCTAGCTCATGAGCTGTGCCTGCACTTTCCCAGACAGTTGATCCATTTTAGGGAAGAATATAATTCACAGGCATTTCCTGCAGCAGGAGGATTAATGCTCAATGAGGAATAATTCTGCCCCATGTGAAAATCTCAGGAAGCATTTCTCGCTGAAGATAGGGGTGTTCATCGAGGGGTCAGAGGTGGAAGGAGTTGGCCAGGTGTCTGGCAGAAAGCATGATGTTGCTTCATTGCTGAGGTGGTGATGGAGAGTGTATCCTGTTACAGAGGGAACCCTTTTGCCGTGTTACCAGAGGGACAGAGGTGCCTCAGAGGGTTGGATGATGTTCTGGATCTCCTCCACACACATGAAAACGTGATTTATTTTTCAGTTGCCTGCTGGATTCCTTAGTATATTCTCCTTTCTAGATTCAAGGATGCTCTCCTTGAACCAAACAGCAGAACAGCTGATGTGCTCAGGGGGTATGGATGTAAATTATTCACCTGATTGAGTATTTAGTTGCTTAAGCTGCATCAGCTGAGAGCCATTAGTGCCTGGAGCTGTTTTTCCTTTGTTTTCTGTTGTATATAAAAGGACAAGAGTTGCAACTTTGATGCTGCATAAGAGAAATTGCTTTCTCAGGGCTCCATCTCATATCCCTTAGTGGCAACCCTCGTGTGATTAGAGGGTAGAAAAGCCACATTAACAGGATGCATTGGCATCTTCCTTTCTGCCATCTTCTCAGAGCTGCAGTGCCATCTCGTGAGAGCATCGCCCAGACTGGTTTTGAGTTTCCCATCTTTGTCATGGGGAGGTTTTATTTCACAGGCTACAGCATTTCACCAGCCTCACATTGCCAAAATTCGTAAGAGTGGATTAAGAGGTGAAATACGATGATCCCTCAGATCCCAAACACTGTTTTCTGGAGGTCCCTGGTAGGCACTGTCTCCAGATTTGGTATGTCACTTCAATGTTAGCTACACAAAACCAGGACAAAGGTACCTGAATGCAAACACCTTAATCCAGACAAGATAAAATCCACTCGAGGACGGCACTGAGCTAAGAAGAGGATGGATTGTGGGTCTGATCCAAGTCCCACGCAGCAAAATGGAAAGTTTCCCACTGATGTAATCAAAGCTGGATCAGGCCCAAAATGACCAGTGATTAATCATTACAATTTATTTCTTAGCACCAGCAATGGATTTGAAAATTTACAGGATATAAATACAAGACAGACCCTGCCCTGAAGAGTTCAGCAGCCAAGTTCTCTGGTTTTATAAGAAGAGGCACTCTGGGAAGCCCACATCAGGTATTCATTTAGCATGATTTTAATCCGTCCTTCCACACTTACATGTTGCTGGGACAGAGAGGGCGTTTAACTGATGAGGGGTTAGCCTTGCTGAGTCTTCTGGAGGAAGCTGAATGTGCAGAAGGGAGTTGAATTAGGTGGGAGGACCTGGAACACAGGGAGGGGGAGATCATTGTGTGAACAGCAGAAGATATGGAAGAAATTACTCTCCGAGGGCTCCAGGCCAACAAGGCTTGGAGACAGAGAGGACGGTGAGGGTAGCCTTGGATGCAGTGATGGTGGAGACATCCACGCAAGGCTGGGCCCAAGGTATGGAGCAGCAATTAAAGGAGAAGGGTGGGGTGGTGAAGCCGTGAGAAAGGAAGAAAGAGGTCATTTGAGGACGGTGACTTTAGAGGAGTGATTGGAGATGGTTCTCAGCAAAATTAGGAAAGCAACACGTGTGCATGCACATGCGATGAAAGACATACCCCCCAAATCGTGTTCTTGAGTGCTTCCCTCCTACTCATCTCTCCAGCTGACTTGTATTCTCTGACCAAGACAGCAGTGATCCCCTCCAGCAATATTGTAATGGAAACGTTGGAGGTTAAGGAAGGTGCAGATGGAGACAAGAGCAAATGATGGGTCACAGGATGCCTCCAGTGTTGCCCTGGACCCAGCACAATGAGATTCAGATCTGAGCCTCCAGGAATGGTGACAGCATTCAATCACCCAGAGACAAAGAGGTTCGGATGAAGTCAGATCCAGAGCTGCTGGAAATCAGCATGACTCCACTGACCTGCTGCTTGACATGGGATCATCATCATGGGACCAGCTGAAGGCTCCTTGCAGGTCTTCATAAAGGCACTTGGCACTGATCTTTGAGGGTAGGTGGATAATGTGCCCCTTTATACAGAGAGGACCACCAGCTGAACTGCACACCTACTTCAAGGGTATGCTTCAATAACACAGCGATAGAGGGACAGTCTGTGTGTCCCTAGTCAAAAGGAGCTGGTGATATAGGGTCTGACTTTCACTGCAGTCTCTGATAAAGCTCCTATTGACCACAGTGAGAGCTTAATTAGGGCTTTAAATCCACACCTGGCAAATATCGTCTGAATGGCTGGATCTTTCCAAAGGGAGAAAAAAAAGGCTCTCCTTTTGCTCATTTCCCAGACCCAGGCACTCGGGAGGAACAGCAGCCGATGCCCACATGCTCTCGAGACTGACTCCTCTTTCATACACTCACTAAACTATGTAACATTTATACAATCCAGCAGGCTCCATCTCATAACTCCAGGCGATTCTGAAAGAAAAGGAGATAGCATCAGTATCATAAACCCAACCTCACATCGTCTGCTTTCATGCTTCAGCTACCCTAATGTTTATAGATCACATATCCCAACCACTTCAGTTCAGCTTGCGACTGGTTTTCAAGTCTGCGGGCTCCAGGAAAAGACATAATGGGCTGTTCAACTGGAATTAAGGGAAATAAAACCCCTTTATGTTCACTCACATGTATTCATTTTACCGCCCTGGTCATTCTATATTTGTCAAATGTCTTTTGAGGTTTATCTGAACTATTTTTACATGTAAGTTTTCTTGGAAGTTTTACCTTTAATTCTTGAAAACAGTCATAAAAACCCACACTGGAAATGTCAAGGTGGCATCTAATGTTGTTTGAGGACTTCAGGGCATGGGCTTTCAGACAGTTTTATGTGATGTACCAGCAGGAAAGAAAATAAGAATGTTTATGTGAAGAGCCCTGTAGTAATTAAAAACAAACCTAAACACATTTTCCAGTGCGTTGGGCATTTTTTAACCCACACATTTCAGGAAGCAGCCATAAAGGCACACACTGTGCACACCTCCGAGGTCAACTTATATCTCCTATGGGGCTGGTAGTAATGAGGGGGATCACTGTGTTACTCCAGGGTGCAGGAGCAGGGAAGGACCAGGAGGTGACCCTGACAGCCACAGGCTGTCCCCATCGCCCTTCTCCTCCCTGATGCTCCAAGCCAGGACATTTGCTGCATCTGGACACTATTGTCCAATAATTTGGAAGGCAGAGCTGATGGTCCCTTCACAGTCCTTTGCCTATATCTCCCTTGTGAGGGCTGTTCCCATGCAAGATCCCTTTCAACCCCAACTTCCCCAAAGCATGAGTGGTGTGGATCTACCTGAAAAAAAAGCATGATCCACCCAGAAAACATCAAGCCAGGAGTCCTACCTGGTAGCGCTCTGCACTAGAGCCATGTTGCCTACTTTCTGCCTGCTACATGGGGTAAACGCACAAGACATGTGGAAGTCAGTGAGCAAAATCATTTGCTCATGGTTGCACAGGGGCGTATGAAGCATCTAAAGAGATCAGCATGGTTCACTGAGCCACAGTGTGCTCCTACCAAGCAAGATGATTAAAATCAATGGCAGATACCGGAGGCCATCTGACTTCTGCTATTAAACTGCAGCCCCTCTGATCTGGAGCAGATAGGACCCTGCACACCCAGGCAGGTTCCTTGCTGTCATTTAGGAGTCCTTTGTAAGGACTTTGATTCAATGTCAAGCACAGTACCCAAAAAGGGATGAAAACTCAATTTATCTTCATTTACTTGTTGGAACATCGGTGTCATTTCTTTGGAGAACCTTTTGCAGAGAGATGGAAAAGGGGTGGCATTTGATACTAGGCACAGCTTTTGGGCACAGGGTTCAGTTTTCAGGAGTGGCCCTTTGTTTTTAAAGGTCTCCAGCTTTGTCATGTACCTTGATGGTAGATTTGGGCAGGATTTTGGGCAGTTCCACAGAGAGCATTACAGAGTTTGTAAACCCTTGTTATTGTTTTTAAATCCACAAATAGAATAAGCACACAGATTTGAGGAATAATTGACTCTCTGTGATCTCAGAGTCTGATCATTTTATTTCCTGAGGGAAATATTTTTGCAGGGACATCTTGTGCTCTACTGAAAGTATCCAGTGTGGTCAGTCCGAGCAAAGGATTGCTGCCAGAATTTCTTACAAACCTCAGTATGAAGCTAAATCTCCCAAGAATCAGAATCTTTTCTCCAGAAGACTGGGTGTGGAAGAATCCCCCCCCAAAAAAACAAATAAAGACTGTCCGAAATGGACAGTTGACTGTGTGTGATCCACAACTTAATTAGACACAAGAGAACCCACACTGCGAAGCCCTCCAGTTAATGCTGTTCGCTAGTTTCACACTCAAATCATAGAATCACAGAATGGTTTGGGTTGGAAAGGACCTTAAGATCATCCAGTTCCAACTTCCTGTCATGGGCAGGGACACCTCATACTAGACCACGTTGCCCAAGGCTCTGCCCAACCTGGCCTTGAACACTGTCAGGGATGGGGCAGCTACAGCTTCTCTGGGCACCCTGTGCCAGCGCCTCAGCACCCTCACAGGGAAGAACTTCTTCCTTATATCCAACCTGAACTTCCCCTGTCTAAGTTTGAACCCATCACCCCTTGCCCTATCACTACAATCCTTGATGAAGAGTCACTTGTTTTCTTTTGTTGCCCTCCTCTGTTGTCTGCTGCCAGAAAATGATATTACCACTCCCTTCACTAAAAGATGGCAATTTTCAGCTGCATTGCCCAAGGTTCACCAAAAAAGTCCCTATAGGAATTCTTGAAGTAAGCAATTTTATAGGTGGGGAAACTGAGGCTTAGAAATTGAACAGCAAAACCCAATGAGAGCATCCCAATTATAGATGAACTATTCCCTTCCCACAAGGATGGGAGAGAGGGGCTAGTAATGGGCCATTCTCAAACTTGAAAGAGGTTTTCCTGTATGCTATATTCACACCTTGGATAAGAGGATTTCCAACACACTGATCGGGTGTAATCCCCTTGCCTGCAGTGAACAGCTTCTTAGCTCACACACGGGCAGCTGCTGCCTGTTAGCACACATGGTTCTGGCAAAGGTGCTGAGAAAGGAACTACCCAGTCATTTCTGGCTCCATTTACTGGATTATTTGGAGAGAAAATTGTATCATTCCTAGTATTCAGCTCTCTCATTCAATTTCTTTATTTCCTCTGCATTTCCTTTTTATTTCCTTCAGGGTCCAAAAGAAAGAAACATCCAGAAAGGAACATATGAGTCCTCAGTGTTCAATGCAAAGACTATATACTTCAAGAAGACTTTTTAATTCAGAGACCCCCCAGTCTCTAGATAAGCAAGCACTTCAACACAGGGGCTGTTTTTGGTTTCAGTGGCTCCCTAGTAAAACCGAACTGGTTGAATAAGATCTAAAATGAAGGTGTAGTTAGTGTGTGAGTGCCTATCTGTGTGTGTAGTGAGGGGGATGAAAAGATAGTAAGATTGGGTGTCACTCTTTCATTCAAAGCACAGATCTCTAAATCAGTACTGACATCTCACCTCTCTTTTGAAGATAAAGGTTGGTTTCTGTGCTATGGCTGCTGGAGAAGAAGTGGAAAATAACAAGTCCAGAATGTAAAAACTAAGGTACTACAGGCATTGTAAATGTGGTAGTTAAAGTATACGAGATATGAAAAGGAGCCTCCAATCTTGCCAAGGAATTTTGTCCTTTCATCGCTGAGCAGATAAATGGCTTTTAAACCATTCGTCTTGGTTTTGAATGTCTAGAATTGAGAGTTAATCTGAACAGAACCAGATTTTATAGTAGGCACCAGAGCAGGTTTGTTTTCCAATGGCTTTTCCAGGGACCTGCTGCTCCAGACTGCATGGGATAAATGGGGGGGGGAATTCTGGAAACAGTTGTGTAGCCCTCTTGGTCAGACGCCGTCGAGAGAAGCACAATGAGATTGAGTTACATCAAAGACATGGCAACAGAGCCACTAAAAACCAGAATCCTTCACATCTCTATTCTGCATGAAGTCTGGATTGATCAGAGGCAAATCCTTGCTCAACAGCTCTGGAGGGATTCAAACTCACCTGGCTGAGATCAGTGTCCAGCTCAGATGGTCTCACCCAGGTCCTACAAAGGTGAATGGCGACTGTAGAGATGGGACAGTGCTACCTTGATTGAGATTTGGTGTTACAACAGCACCTCTGCTTCTGTTCAACTCATCTTCCATCCCCTTTGCTCCTCTTGGAAATGATTTATGACACCTTTTCATCCCATGCAGACGGCACCCTGGACCAAACTTTACTGAGGAATTTGAATTTGTTGGCTGCAACGCAAAGGGGGGAAAAAGTCGTAATAAACCAACAGCCTGTCAGGAGAATAAACGGCCTGTTACGTCTTCACAGGATAACAAAGTGCACTGCCTCAATGAGCTGTAGGGCTAGATCCCATCAGCATCTGTGTGATACAGGCACCTAAACCACACAGGCTTTTCTGCAAAATGCATCTCAGTATTCCTTAGAGAAAGGTGAATGGATCATTCTTGTATTTATGCTGGTGTTAGCTTTGTTATAGCTTTTGCCAAGAGCATTGGGTTTTTTGATTCCTCATAATGGCAAAGTGTCATCCAGGGTCTTGCGTTTCCCTCCTGAGAAAGCAGAAGTAGGAATCTCATAGCAGAATATGCTTTCCTGGTCTCAATCTTCATTGTGTTGGCTGAAGACTTCCAAGGGAGGGGACCGAGCTGGATCAGAAGACCACTTTCCCTCCTGCATCACAGCCCTTCTCCTGGGCTACACACTGTCCATATGGTGAGGCTCCTGGGGCATGTGTGCACTTGGAGGATGGCTGAGATGGTACCAAGCAACTTGGTGCTTCTTCATGGTGTCACACAGAGCTATTGACAGCCTTTGACTCAACAACCTGAAAGCCTGGGGATAGGTAAAGGATTTGGGAACAGAGCAGCTCCCATCTGGTCCTTCCTATCTATTTGTTCATTGTTAAATCAGTTTATCATAGATGCAGTTTACCAGTCTGGGGTGGTGATTTTACTGGTCTTGGTTTCTTTCTCAGAAGCAAGTGTCTTACCTGGTTAGCAGGCTGAGCAGGGATGAAAGGACAGACAGGGCCATGTCTCAGCTTCTTATATTAGGCATAAATTTTCAGAGCAGCAAAGAGATCTTGCAATCTTACAAGGAAGATGGACCAAATTGTTCCCCATGGTGGAGTATTTCTTCATCTATAAATTGTTTGCTGGTGCCTTACAACTCTGCCTTGCTGCTATGGTCCAAGCACTACCAATCCTATGGTTGAAAGGCTGTTTTTGGGGACTGTCTCCACTATCTCTCCAGAAACATAGAACCATAGAATGGTTTGAGTTGGAAAGGACCTTAAGATCGTCCTGCTCCAACCCCCTGCCATGGGCAGGGGCACCTCACACTAAACCATGTCACCCAAGGCTCTGTCCAACCTGGCCTTCAACACCGCCAGGGGTGTAGCATTCACCAGTTCCTTGGGCACCCTGTGCCAGTGTCTCAGCACCCTCACAGTAAAGAACTTCTTCCTTATATCCAACCTGAACTTCCCCTGTTTCAGTTTAAACCCATCACCCCTTGTCCTATCACTCCAGCCCCTGATGAAGAGTCCCTCTCCAGCATCCTTGTAGCCCCCTTCAGACACTGGAAGCTGCTCTGAGGTCTCCACGCAGCTTCTCTTCTCCAGGCTCAACAGCCCCAATGTTCTCAGCCTGTCTTCATACAGGAGCTGCTCCAGTCCCTGATCATCCTCGTGGCCTCCTCTGGACTTGCTCCAACAGCTCCATGTCCTTCTTACATTGAGGACACCAGAACTGTGCACATAGGTGCACAGGGGTTGAGCCTGGTGGGTCACCAAGCAGAACTCCGTGTTCTCACAGCCACTGCCGCAGCTAAAGCAATTTGTCATCTCAGCAAGCTCCATTTTCAGAGTCCTGGAAGCCTGTTCAAGGACTTTGCTAATCTGATGCTAATTTCCAGACTAAATTTACTCCAGGCCAATTAAAAACCTACTTGTTCTTGTGCCAACATATTTTTCTTTCACTCCAGTGTTTCTTTTTGCTCCTGGCTATTTTTACCTTTCATGTGCAACAGCACTCATTTCCTCTCTCGGATGCTGTTGTGCTGAGCTAAAAGAGCCAAGCTCTACAGTCTCCACTCAGATGACAAGTTCTCCATCCTCCCATCCGTGTCCTGGAACTTCCTTGCACCTGCTTGGTCTGAATGACTCAGTCATGGACGTGTCCAACCAGGCCTTGGAGGAGATAATCTAGACATGCTCTTACCAATGGCTAACACTTGCCCAAGCAGTAAGTATGAAGACCCACAAAATATTGCTTCTGAAGGTGAATTAGAACTGTGTATCACTCTTGTCTATCCTTTTATGCTTCTCTTGACCCAGGGAGAGATTTTCATCCATAATGGGATTGTCCATGTGCCAGAGAATACAAAACATCTCTTAAGTAATGTTACCTGTAGACCTGGTTATTCCTAACCTCCATGTCCAACTGGTAAATCACAGTTATACATTCCACATCACAGCATTTTGCTCCTTCCTTTTGCACATGTCTCTTGGGTTCAGGGCAGGAGGCAAAGGCACATTGGAAGAAAATTGCTTCTAAGTTTATTCTGTATTTTGAAAATCCAAAAAGGAAAGAAACAAACCCCACAAGAAAACAACTTTAGCATGAGGGGACAACTCGCTAGATCGTAAGTTATCTCTCTTCTATGATTCCATGATTCTCTTTCCTTCCCTGCTCCCCTTCCTTTCCCTTCTCTTCCATTCTCCCCTTCTCTTCCCCTCTCTTCCCTTCCCTTTTCCTTTCTTTTCCTTCTTTTTCTCTCTAGAAAGGTCATAAAACTTTCAGTCTTTCATAAGCAAGATGATGGATTTGGAAAGTAAAAGTGATATCTGGAATGGAGACACTAGAAGGACAAGTGGGCTATTGTTATTTTACACATAATTAATAGCTTAATCATGACATGCCACAGAGATATTGCCATCAGCATCCAGACCTAAGCCTTCTTAAGCTGCTTGAACCCTGTGTTTCTTGATGGGAAGCAAAAAGCCAATCAGACTCTGTACGTTATCTCATCTATGGGGTGAATTTCACCCACTAATGAACTGAACTGAAGCACATACTCTGCTTTGTGTGACAGTGCCACGGATGGTGAGTCACTGGCCAAGGAATGTAAGGCCAGTATTTTTAATGAGTTTAAACTGTTTGGATTTCTAGAGTTGATAAGTGTCAGCATCACTTCCTAGAGACATCACTGCAGGCTTGGAAATCATCTTCACTCTTACTGTAAATGCTCAAAAAACAGACACGTTCTTCCTCTGGATTTCACCTTTCAAAATTGTGGTGAAATCATTATTTTCATCTATTAAAAGAATTATGATAATATGCTATTAGGTACCGGCCAGGGAATGCAGTCAGACAAATGCAACACTAAAGCGTTGCCAATTCTTGTGATTTTATCTGGGCCTTTATTACATGTTTTAAAAAAGCCCAGACTTCAGAGTCATGGGATTAGATACAAATCTCAGGTTTCTCTTCTTTGTTTTTCCTTTTAATAAAGGGAAGGAAAGAAAGTTTGAAAAGGTTTTGTAGATAGATATATTCTATTGATTCAAAAAACAGATGAATGGCTGGCAAAAAGGAATTTTAAAATGTGAATGATAATTGGAAACTGTTAAAGAATATTTTACTATATATATTCATAAAAACATAGGCCCGCAGCTGAAAGAGGAGAGTAAACTAGGGGTTTTTTTTAAAGCTGCTTTACAAAGGAAGTGAATGCAGTTATGAAAATAATTATAAACTCCAATATATAATAACTAGGGAAGCTTAAAAGAAAAAATTAGAAACTACAAATTGTAGAGATTTCTGGGGATGAAAAATATTCTGGGGGGAACAGGAGGAGAAAATAAGTAGGAGGTTTTAATAAAACAAAATCAACAGGAATCCTAAGTGTAATATTGGTTCACGGACAGACGTGGATGAATGTGGAAAGACAGAACAAACTTGGTAACAATAGTTCAGAAGCAGTAAATGTCTTCTAGGAAACATTTATATTCCAGTTTGGGGGGAAATACAGATATATTAGCTGCTGATGATTAAATACCTTCCATAAAAGCATAGAATCATAGAATCAAGTAGGTTGGAAAAGACCTTTAAGATCATGAAGTCCAACCATTACCCCAGGACTGCCAAGAACAGCTAGTAAAATCAGATATATAGATACTAGATATCTGTATGACTGGCGTCCTATATTTCCAAAAGAACTAACCAAGGACCACTGTGTGCTGTTGAGTTTGAGAAATAACTTCCATCCTGGGAATAGAAGAATTTCTTCTTAACAGAGAAACAAAATAACCTGGGTAACTTTGGGCTATCAGCCTGACACCAGTCATGGAAAAAATGATGGAGTCAACGACATCACTGACAAAAATAACCCTGATCCGCACAGAAAATAGATCACATCAAGCCAATCTCACATGAGTTTTGATAAGCAAAAATGACAGCATGAATGGAGAATATTTCCACAGGAATCTTGTAAATTACACCACAAAATTTCTCTTATGAAATTGGAACCACTGGATAATCAACATGATGTACATTTAAGGGGATGAAAGTGTCAGACATGCCTAAAATGAGTGTCTAAATGCTCATGTACGTCTTTGACCTAATACCATAGTTGTGCTCTAGTTGGATTTGTCTGTATCCTTACATTATTTACAATTCTTACCAATGGCTAAGCAAAAGCATGAAAATCATTATGGATAAACATAGCAGATGACACTGGGATTGGCAAGAACAATAAACAATAAAACCCAAGACAGATTGCTAACAGAAGGCAACTCGCTGCGGTTGATATGCTGAGTATAAGCAAACTACTGGTACTTCCATATGACCAAATGTAAGACCACATGCTGAAAAATGGCACATATGGGTCTGATTTACCAAATGGGGGTAGGGGGCACGATTTGACTCTCTGGAAGGCAGCAATTCCAGCAGGGATGTGGAGGTCATGGTGGATATGGCTCAGAAATGATTGCTCTGTTCAGACAGAGCAATGGCCTTGAAGCAGAAATCAGTTCAGAAAAGCTTGACAGCACATTTCTTGCAGGAGATCCAAAAAAGATGATTGTAACAGTGCCTTCTGGGCTTCAAAGGCATTCTCTGCATCAAGAACAATTCACAGCAGTTTTATTTTGAACACAGATGTGTGTTAATCTTGTGATTCCGGCCCAGGAAAAAGGTTCCACCATCTTATTGATGGATGCTGGAAACCAGAAATGAAGTTACTTCAGTCTCACTTAGGAGCCACAAATATCTGAAGAGTCTGAAATTGCCTGGTCCCCCGAAATCTTGGGGCGATCCTAGGGGAAGACAGGGTTCCTCAGTGCCAATCTATAACATACAAAAATGCTTTGGTGAGATTGAGATGGGGTGGCATCCCTCAGATGCAGCTGAGGTCACTCCAGACAGCTCTTGGTGTGGGTTATTTCTCCACATGCCCACAGCCTTACGCCTGCCATTCTTGCAGCGCTGATGTTAGTACAAAGACCTGTTCTTTTCCCCAGCTTTTTCCTGAAAGGAATATGAATTTCAGATGGTTTAAACTCCATTCCAAGATATTATACAAGTTATGACACAGGAATAAGTGCGTCCCCACCAGCATCTCTGCTGTTGCCTCAGCACGTCCCAATGCAGAACAATTTTCTCCCATTGTAGGGATAATTGAGACTAAGACCCTGCATGAGGCTTAGATCTTCTGGGAAACCAAGCTGGAGAAGGTTGTGCAAAAGTCCATAAAACCCTTATGTTTCAGCAAGCCTTTCTGCCTTATGGAACAGCAGATGCAGGGCAGGGATGAAGAGTGGGAAAATCATGGAGTGCTGGAAAGGTGATGCTGAACTGGGTGTTTTATGGGGCTGGCAACAGATCTTGGGGAGCAACCACCCTGTACATCTTGGGTTGCTCTGAGACACCATGGTGAGGAGTGGAGGAGAACAACTGGAGAAGAGAATAGGCAAGAAGAGATAAAAAGCCAAGGGTTATGGTTGCAAATAGCCTCAATTAGGTCCCTCCAAGAGGGTGCTTAGTATCTATTAGCCTTTCCTTGTTTCTACTAGTTCCAATCACAGCACCTGTGCATCTCAGTGCACTTCTTAAACCACTTCAGGAGATGCTTATGTGCCACCAGACATACAGCAATAGGGGAAAGAGCCAGCCATGAACTGAAGCCCCTGAAAACATCAGCAAGAGCTACAATGTGGAGAAGAAAAAAATAGGCAAGAGGCCAGCTCAATGGCTTTCAAGTGCTATCCCTTTCTCCTACTTTTCACTTGATTGTCCTGATGGAAGTTCTTCTGGGAAGGGTTTGTCTTTGGTCCTATGATACCACTCTTCACACTCATCTGTGTCCTAGCTGGAAGCGTAATAAGCCTCCTTAGTAATAAATATTAGGAAAGGGGATTTGTAAAATACACGGCACTGGGGAATTGAAACTGCAGAATACCTGCCTCTTGGCTTGGCAGCCCTTCTGCAGCTCTGTTCTCCATCTGCATGGAGAATAAAGGCTCCAGGGAAAATAAAAGCCCTGCTCAAGCACTAAAGCAGCAGGAGCGAAAGAGGGAAATCACGGCTCGGTGGCTAAATTCTTGTTGCCTTTAGCAGGGCCAGGACTTTGCCTAACACTCTTCATTGAGGTTTTGCATATGGTTCGCACTGGTTTCCCAGTGGGACACAGATCTTTTGGGGTGAAAGAGTTTGTCAGTGGTCCTGCAAGCAAAAAGGAAGAAGAAGAATGAAATTCAGTACAGGGAGCCTGATGGAGCTTGCTTGAATTCCTCTGAGGGAAGGAAAAGGTTTTATCCTGTTCCCGGGCATATGGCAACATAGCAAAGCCCTTTCTGCTTGCTATATCACACGGCTAATAAAACTCCTGTGCTCCACACTCAGCAGATGGTTTTGTAGCTGATGCATGAACCAGAATGAGATCCTGTTCCCTTTCCCTGCAGCTTTCCTGCCTCTGCAGTGTTAGAAAGAGCAAAGGTCGCCTGCGAGTTACTGTAGATGTTGATAATATAGCAGAGCAGGGCTGTTAAACCGTGACAGCTTGAACGCGGGATCACCGAGGAGGGGGGGAAGAGAGAGGGATGAGTGAGATCTCAAACGCTGCGTTGAGAGACACTGCAGAATCTTTCATCAGAAAGGGGGAGGTATTTTAAAAGCCGCCTCTGCTGAGTGAGGCTTTGCAGGACCGCAATGACACAGCAAGCTCTAAGGTTGACCTACCCCAACCAGCCTTTTCCCTGCACCAAAAGCATTCCCAGCTTGAGTGTGGATCCCCAAGCAGCAAAATGCACCTTCATGATGCTGGGTTCACTTTCCTCAGGCCACGTGGCAACAATAAGAAATGGGCTGAAACCCCTCATGTGCTATAAGCTTTGCCAAGCAATTTTACACCTTGTAGTTGGGGCACAGGCCATACACAGATTTATACTCATAATTGTGTTTGGAAAACTTTACATGGAGTTATACATGGAGCAGAAGAAAGGTTTCTGTGGCAGCTTGGACCAGGACTGCACGGTGCAGAGATATGCTAGAAATTACTCTCTTATTGGCATAAGTCTGTCCTATCTCTCCATTTGCCATACAGGAGGCAGCTTAGGACTAGGTAACATCCAAAGCAACAAATTCAAGGCTTTGATGCAGGGATATACTAGAAATTACTGTCTCTTATTAGCATAAATCTGTCCTATCTCCCTATTTGCCATACAGAAGACAGCTCAGGAATAGGTAACACCCAAAGCAATAAATTCAAGGCTTTCTTCACAAGAAACAACGAGCATGAAAACACAAAGAGTGTAAACAGTGCCGTGATGACTCCCTGAGTCTTCAGTTTTGGGGTTGAGAGGTACCAGCTCACATGTGGGTATTGACTCCATGGGTTCTCTCCAGCACTTTGCTCTTCACTTGTGATGTCTGTGTGGGGCAGGAAATTACAAGGATTCAATACAGCCCTGCAGAAAACCTATGGAAAAAGGAGAAGGAAGAACTTGCCAAGCTGCTGAACCCCTCCCTGTCGCCTCCCTCCTTGTTACTCCACCGTGGACTCTAATAAATAGCAAACAGCTGCTGGGGCTCATTCCTTGCTGGTATATAATGGATAGAAGTGTCCAAATGGAGTTTAAAACTCCTCTAATAACAGCATACCTTCCCTCAACCGCTTCCAGCGTAACCGTTCCACACAAATCATCCCATAAACACTTTTGAAGCTCCCAGTAAAGTGTGCACGGCCTCCACTGGTGTTATTAGAGGACTCCTTGGGAGTAAATTGAGAGCAGGCAGGCACTGCTGGTGCCAGCATCCCCATTCTCTTCTCTCCCTTTTTCTCCCACTTCCCCAGGGCTTTCTATGGTCTCAGTTAGCACTACGTGGGCTGTAATGAACTCTTTTTGTTCATCTGCTGTCCATCTCTGACTGGGAAACAACCCAGCCTCCCTGCGAGGATGGGGCAACCCCTGCAAGCCCCAAGCCCTGGATGTGGAGGCTGATTCTTCCCTGGGTTTCCCTGTGTGGGCAGGGGCATTTAGGGAGGTCAGAAGAGACCCAACATCTGGACAGGGGTAAATGCTACTCTCCCTCTGCCATTGATACCTATTGAGAGAGCCCTGCGGAGTCCACCTGATGCTGACCCCCATGTGCATTCAAATAAGAGACTGGAGCATGGGCAGTCATGAGCGTGGGGCAAATGGTGATGGGATGGATGCCTGGGCATGAAATCAAAATCCAAGTGTCCCCAAAAATAGGGAAGAGAGACAAAGCTTCCAAATCCAGCCTTCATGCTCATTGAAACTGCTAAGCAGGGAGGACAGAGACACAGCAGCTTCCCCAGATGGGGAAGTGTTTGTTCGGGAGACCCTGCAGGGCAATAGGGAGGGAAGAGGGGGCTGGCAGCAAGTGCTGTTTCCATCAGCTGCTATTGCAGATCATCCCCATGGCCAGCAGCCTGGGCCTGGCCCAGATTCACCCAAAGGTAGCTGGAGATGGACACGATAGAACTCTCATTCCTTGGAATACACTGCCCTGATAAAAGGAGCCGGCACATGAGCTGCAGGACATGTGCAGCCACTGGAAGCTGGTGTTGAGTTACTGCGTGCCTCATAAGCCCCAAGCACTGGCTGTAAGTTTTCCCATCATTGGCATATCTAAAACAGCACTTTTAAATGAGGATTCTCTGCTGTCTAGCAATCCAGCTCCTTCACTGCAGAAATGGTGGATTCTCTCCCTTCCATTGCTTTGCAGAATTCCTCACAGAATCACAGACTTTGGGTTGGAAGGGACCTTAGAGCTCATCCAGTCGCAATCCCCTGCCACAGGCAGGGACACCTTCCACTAGAGCAGGTTGCTCAAGCCCTGTAAACCTGGCCTTGAACACTGCCAGGGATCAAATAAACATAGTTTCCTTTGGAAATCAGGCTGAAAAATAGATGTTGAGCACACTCAGGGCTGCTGCACTTCACTGTCCTTTTTGTTACAGGTTTCTGAAAATAGTTTCTACTCAGGTCTGTCTTAAACTCATCTGGTTAAAATAGTTCATGTGGAAGCTGAGCCTCTGCCTGCATTATTCTTACATCAATGTAAACTTCACTATGAGAAACACAATGATAAAATAAGGAGCTTTTACACCAGCGTTTCCTAAGTCTTGACTTTCCAGCTGTCAAGCTCCTTGGACGTGTTGTTAGTTACAACAAACACCAATGAGAATAAGAATGCAGGAATGACCTTACTGGGACAGATCAAAGGGGCCATCTGTCCCGGTAACTCACTTTTGACATTGGCCCATGCTGAGGAAAAGGGTATTAGAAATCAGGGACCCTTCCCCCAGCCGTGCTTACTGACTTTCTCAGCTTGAGGTTGCATCCAGAGTATTGCCTTTAATACTTACCCGCGGACCAGCTCTCGATGTGGTCTTCTCTACCTTTAACACAGGCACAGTGAAAACCTAGGGGTTTTTTTGAAATCCCAAACCCAAAAACAGTTGGTTCAAGATGTAATAAATGGGTGAGGTTTGACAACTGGTATTTAGATTACAAATTACCTGAGGCAAACTTCTAAGGTTTTACTTCTCTCTGTTCTTTCGGGTTTCAAATGTTTCCCTTCGACCTACAACACACACACACACTCAAGAGTTTTATTGGGAAAGGCTTGGAGCAAAGCTCGTTATTATTAAGCAGACAGTGGGATTCAGGGCTTTGGATTTATTTCAGTTTCCATCCACCTCTGTTATATCCCCGTAGTTGCAGCATGAGGAAGAGCAGCTTCATCTCCCATTTCTTCCCGACAAACGGCAAATTGCTCCAAGGGCTGGGAAGGTGGAAGAGATGATAAAAGTCCAGATTTGAAAGAAGAGGGGAACTATGGGATAAATTATTGTTATTAATAATACCAGCTCACAGATCTAAGGTGCCTTCATTCCTACAGCTTTGGGAACTAAAACTGACTCACACAGAGAAATCATCCTGTCCACCAGTGAAATACAGCCAACTCTAGCAAAGGTTATTAGTCTGGATAAGAACATATGGAGGGAGGCTGGGGAAATCTCTTTCCCTGGATCCCTGCTTTCCATGAAGGCTGCATTTAGGTCCAGCCTGTCAGATTGGACTCTCCTCTGCAGTGCTGGCTCATTCTGGTATGTCTCAAAGGAGGTTTTGTCTTAACTGGAAGGGACATAAGGAAGAAGTTCTTCCCTGTGAGGGTGCTGAGGCGCTGGCACAGGGTGCCCAGAGAAGCTGTGGCTGCCCCATCCCTGGCAGTGTTCAAGGCCAGGTTGGACACAGGGGCTTGGAGCAACCTGCTCTAGTGGAAGATGTCCCTGCCCATGGCAGAGGGTTGGAACTAGATGAGCTTTAAGGTCCTTTCAACCCAAACCAGTCTGTGACTCTATGTTCCTATGATGATGGGCAGCAGTGCAGAAGACCATGAAGGAGGGGACTGCCCTCCTGTACTGCCCTGAACATGCAAACTCAACTAGAGTTCCCCATTTGCACCCTTCAGAGCTCACCCTAAGCACCCCATGAGGCATGGCAAACAAACTTTGAAAAGTTTTAATAAAATCAACTTGGAATTCATGAGCTCTACAGATTTTATTATAAATCATCACAGTGACCTAGTACACTGAGTGTGATCATAACTTCTCTGTACCCTTCTGTCAGAAGGGAATACAGCACTGTCCTGCCTTGAAAGGCAGTGGGGAGACATGCTAAAGACAATGAGATGTTCACAGATCAGCAGTGAAGGCATTAGGCCAGGTGAAGTTAAGCAAAGCCATCCCAGCCCAGCATGAGGGTCATGGCAGGAGCCTGCCTCCAACTACAACCGGGGGGAAGAGGCAAGAAAATGTGGAATAACCTGCCCATAATGTCTTTACAAACACCAGTTTATTTCTAGCTTCTAATATCCACATATTAATAAGAGCAAAAAAGTATTATTTAGCCACACATCTGGGAATCAGCAATGACTATTAACTGCTTCCAAGAAAAGATGGACCACGCTGCAAAGCCACTCCTCAATAATTAGGAATTGTCATCTCTGCCCATTTTCTCTCTCCAGGAACATCAACAACAGGAGGTTTCAGGCACTAAGGCAGCATTGGCCTGGCAAATCCCTGTGGTTCCTTCTCAGAAACCTTTTCACAGCTCTTTGCTTATCCTTCATACTTCAAAGGCACCCACCACCTGGCTGATCTGGTCTTGGTTTTCCTGGCAGAAGCAACTCTGCCTGCAGCTCCAGCTCTGCCACAGACCTTGTACGTGAACTTAAGCATTAAGACACTGAGCGGATGAGTTCTCAGAAACTAATAATGACACCTTCTTGGTCTATTCATAGAATCACAGAATGAACTAGGTTGGAAAAGACCTTTCAGATCGTAAAGTCCAACCGTTCTCCAGCACTGCCAAGGCCACCACTAATCCATGTCACTGGGGGCCTCATCTACACGGTGTGTGAATACTTCCAGGGATGGTGATTCCACTACTTCAGCCCAACACAAACTTTATTTGTTTGCACAGCAGTAAATATACATGGGTTTGTATCTGCTCTTCCTGGGGCTTAATGTAATACAAACAATTCAAATTATTTCCTCTTTTTTCAATGATTTAAACATGAAGAGTGATGCAATGATGCATTTTGTTTAAACTAGGCACATATTTTGTTTTGCCTTTTCAAAGCCCAACAGGCCACATTAGACATGAAATCCCAGCACATAAATAGGAACACCCTTGCCTGAACATTGCTGTTGGGTCTGCTTTACACTCATCATAAACAGACACTGGGCAAATGCAGTAAGAAGATACGCTCTCAGTACATAAAAGTTGCACACTGTTATCATCCACATGTGACTATTGCCTCCTAGGAAAATCAAATCTACAGAGCCCTCAGTCTGCATGAATCCACACTCCATGACTGTGAGCTTTCACCACCCCAAGGTGAGACATAGGGTCGCTTGTGAACAACTCCATTTTCACAGGGTCTAAATAAAAGTCAGAGACTTAATTTGCAGAGTCCTCCATCAGCCTGAAAGGTTTATACAAATGGAGCAACAGTTTGGACAAAGTCTCAATCCCAACCATAAATCATCATGTTATTAAAGCTCCACGTGGGCTTTTAGATCTTGCACCAGGTTGGATGATGTCTTGAAACTGCATGGAGTCCTCTATGCCGTTAACATCACATAGCCCAGCTGATCAAGCGGGAGGTGGTGAACATTTACAAAGGAAAAGGATGTTGTCATTAAGCTCAACCAGTTCTTAAGCAATGGGGCAGGCTGCCCCCTCAACAAGCCTGTAGAAGATGCCCAACTGGAGGGATGGGTGATATGCTGGAGAATAAGGATATTTTTCAAAGAAAGAAGCCGCATAAATGAATGGGCAGGAACCTTATGAAGTTCAATGAAGAGAAATGTCAAGTTCAGTATCTGGGGTAGAATAACCCCACGCAGCAGCACAGGCTGGGGCAAGATGAACAGACCCAGGGGACCTGGTGGGCTACAAGGTGACCACAAGCCAGCATTGTGCCCTTGCAGCACGGGATGATCACATCCAGGGCTGGATTAGCAAGGGGGCAACCAGCAGGCTGCAGAACATGATTCTTCCCTTTTACTCAGGACCTGAGACTGTGTCTGGGCACTGGATCCAGTTTGGGCTTCTCAGCACCAGGCAAATGGTGATAAACAGGAGCGAGTCCAGCCACAAGCAGACCTGCTTTGGGTGAATCTTAGACCAGAGGCACACAACACCAGGAGGTTCCCTCCAGCCAGTGTCAAAAGAAGCTTGAGTTTGACAGAGGGTTGAGACCACCGAAAAGGATACAGCTAAATAGCACCGAAAGGTAGGGCATTCATTTAATAGATATCTTTGTTGGTTTTTTCCTTGATTATAGAGCATGTCAGCAGTGACTGCTGTAGGACAGGCAGTGACTTATGTTGGTTAGAGCACAAAGGGTTCAAGTTAATCCTATGCTTGGTGGTGTAAGTGCCCATCAGCCATGGTCCAAGAGAAGCACTAGTTGCCTACCAGCCATGACTGGCGTTTTGTGGCAAAACACATCTCTTGTAGGTACAGACAGCGACAACATTGCCCAACTCAAATGATGTCTCACCAGTCCTGTAAATGTCTGAGGATGCTGTGCTCTGGACGAGGTGAACATTAGTTGCCTATTTGGCTTTGTCTTGTGCTTTTCCAAATGTGCATGGAAAAATGAAATGCTACCTCGGCTGAAAAGCACATGATATATTCCTGCATTAAGGATAAGAACTGAAACGCACAGAGATAATAACTCTTCCAACACGAAGGAAATTAATAACTCCAGGAATGATATACAGCCTTTTAATGGAACAGTCCTCCTTGGATAAATGTGGGGTTTGGAATGGTTTCTCCCCTTGAACATTGTTTTTCCTCTGATCCTCTAATCCCCACTCTCTCCTCTGCATCCACTCTCACTTCCTTTGTCTTGACTCATCCGTGGATGCTGCCATTTAGATGAGCAATGGGATCCCACCATGTGCAGTGGTGAGGCTCTGGCCAGCACACAACTCCCTGCGACTCACACTAAGACATCACAGTCAGCTCCCAATCTGCTCCAACTTACCCAAGCTCCAGCATGCCTGACAGGCTCACTTTTATTTACTGTTGTCCATTCTGTTGCCAATCTCAAGCCTGATCCAAAGCCCTTCAAGTCAACAGGAGTCTCTCCCTGTCAAAACCTCTTTTGATCCCTCAGTGCTGCTTAGAGGCTTTTCTTTCTCTCCCAAAAAGCAACTTCCTGACATTTATTATTTTAATGTAATACATTGTAAAAATGAATTATGAATTCCCATACATTTTGGAGAAACTCTGCAAAACATATGAAGTCACCAACTGAGATATAAATTACGTGTCCTTTGGTGCTGCTTTCAAAATAAGATTTTATCTCTATGCTTATTAGCTCCTTACAGGCCAAACTGTGTTTCCTCAGTACTTACTCATGCGAGTGATTGCTGAGAAGTCAGTCCAGCTCTTTCTGGGAGTAGGAGCTTGTCAGTGTAAACCAGTCGTTTCCAATTGGGCCTTCATTAGTAAAGCTTTACTCTGAAAAGTGACATATAGAGCCACGAAGGTGGTTTATATTTAAGCTTTCAACCAGTGTGGACAATGTCATGTTGATCGGTCAGATGTTCCTTCCTCTTTTCCAGCACTGTCCTGATCATCCATAAACAAGCAAGTATAGTGGTCAAGCACTCTTGGGCTGTGTCTTGCAAGATCCCGTGAACTCCACTGCTTTTCCCTTTTCCCCCAGCCATGAGTGACAGAACAGCAACTGACCCACAAGCAATGGGTTAAGACCACTCAACAGTAAAGAGATCTGACTACTAGTAAAGAGATCCCAACATCTGTTACAGACAGAATGGCTCTGAGCCATTCTTGGTTCTTTTCAAGAGAATTGCACATGAAATTAATTTGACTCAAGGACTCCAAATCAGTTGCACTTATTTATTTTCTCAAGTCGGGTTTGCTTCTGTGTTTCCACTGCAGTTGTGGCTCTGACATTGCATCCAAGCTTCTGAAACAAAGGAAAGTCCATGTTTTTTCCTTAACTTTACGTATCTGCTTACGAAGGGCAGATTCAGACATTCCTAGTGGGATGTGGAAAGCAACAAGGTTTATCTCCGACCACACATGTGCATGTCTGGAGATTATCCATTTGCCAAAACCCTCTTTATGTCAGACCCACATCTGCACATCATGGTGCATTCACCCCACCAGCATGTGGCTTACATTAAATATAGGTGCATATGTGTCTACCTACACATGTCTACCAGGCCCATGACTGTGATGTATTTTGTGATATGATCATCGAGCACCTGAGTTCCAGCCCCTTTTCTAAAAACAGTGATGATCTCTGTGGCTATCTTCATTGATAGAAACATAATTCTCCTTATTTACACTCAATTAAGCCTTGTTGGAGTGCTGAGGATTGATTAACTTTTAGAAGTGTCTCATAAAAATGTTAAAATTCTGGTTAATAAATGCACACCTACTCTATATAGTTCCTTAAATAGAAACATTGGCTGCAGGTAGCACAAGATAATTGTTATTAAATCCTCTGGGGGTGATGATTTACTACTTTGGAGACAGACAGCATTTGCATTAGATATAGATCATAAAGATCACACACAGTAATTTACAGTGTTTACAATCATAGCACAGGCATTCCCTTCAGCTTCTTCTTGCAAAGGAACCCATCACCTTCCCAGCCAGATAATCCTCCTTGGAGCAACTCTGATAGAATCCCACTCCCATTTATTCCCAGCGTCTCCTCTTATGCACCAAGTCAGGCTGTACTTGCCTTGAAGGAGGGAATGCAAGAGAGGGGCACATCTTGTCTCTCCATTTAAGAGATCAGCTTTCCTCCTGTGACGCTGTTCCCTCGTGCTCCCATTCCTCAGGGTGGGAGAGCCTAGAGGGTGAATTGGAGCTTATACAACCTGTTCATTACTGACCAGGGAAGATAGAGATAGGAAGAAAAGGCCTTTAATTACTTTTCCAGGTGTTACTAAGCCCTGAGGTGTTGCAAACCCAATGGAAGAGCAGGGTGTTATTACAGAGGTTGGTAAAACAAGCAGGGAAACAGCAGAAATTGCTGCAGACTAGACAAAGTCAGCCTGGAGAAACGAAGACTCAGGAGACCTTATCCACATGTACCAGTATTTAAAGCGTGGCTACAAAGAAGACGGAGACTCCCTTTTGACAAGGAGTCCCATGGGAAAGCCAAGGGGTGATGGGCACAAGTTACTCCTGGGGAAATTCCCACTGGACACAAGAGGAAACTTTCTCACACTGGGAACAACCAGCCATTGGAATGATCTGCCCAGGGAAGTAGTGACTCCCCAGCATTGGACACTGTTAAGACTGGGCTGGACAGGGTGCTGGGCCATCTAGTCTAGGTCAGGCTCTGCTTAGAAAGGTTGGACCAGATGATCATTGAGGTCCCTTCCAACCTGAGATTTCATGATTCAAAGACCTCAGCAACGAGCAGAAGACCCATTCTACATGCCTTACATGGGGAGATGGGGTTTTGGTGCAGGAAGTGTGAGGGGACATGGATGCAGCCTATAACAGTAGGATTCGATATCCATCACTGGTAGGTGAAGTCAGTCAAGTGTGGTCTTTGGTAACCGCAGCCACTCTCAATGTGGATGAGCTTCCGCTTGGGCCAGTTGCTATTTTTCTACCCTAGAAACGTCCCATCAGCATGGTCATTATACCAGATGATCCTAGCCATAGGGCAGCCTCTTCTAGCTGCTGTGCTGGTGGGGAAAGATGCTCTTCCAGAGCACCTGCAGCTGCTCTCCCTACAGCCATCCAGGTCTGCTAATAGAACAGCTTATCTGGGGGATCACCATCTACTTTCCTACTCACAGGCTGCACTTCTGTATATCTCCAAAAGCCACAATTTTGCCACCTAAAGGTTGAACCACAGACACAATCTTTGGGAGGGTCTTGGTGAATCTCTGACCTGCAGATTTAGGTGCCCAGGTCCAACACCCAAGGTCTATGACACAGAATAGCAATTTGCCTTTCTTTCTGCAGGATGTGGAAACTCTTACCCTCCTCCTCCTCTCCTCACACACCAGTCACACACTGAAGATCACATCCTAAGCATAATAAGTGGAATATAACTTCAGGAAATCAGCTTCACCAGAAATGAAGTTGATTCTCCACCATCAAGCAAAGAAGAGCCAGGGAACACAGCCATAGCAAACAGCACCCCATAGCCATTAACTGATTTGCCCTTTGGGAAGGACAACTGGTACATGCATTTAGAAGTGTTACACGCTTTCTGCAGAGTCATGCCTCGGAGCGACAATTCACACCCCTACAGATGGCATATTTATCAGCTGTGCAGGCAGCCTGTCCCCTCTGGATAATGTGTACAGAAAATTTCCATCTACAGCCCCTGCTGATTTCCACTGACAAAATCTGCTGCTTCAGGACTTCTGTAGGACGCAAGAAAGCCATCAACATAAACTTTGAGTAAAGGCTTCATCTGCATCACACTAGGTTATCCATAGAATCATAGATTGGTTTGGGTTGGAGGGGACCTTAAAGCTTATCCAGTTCCAATGGCCCACCACAGGCAGGGACACCTTCCACTAGACCAGGTTGCTCCAAGCCCCGCCCAACCTGGCCTCAAACGTTTTAATTCCTTTCAGTGGAGAGGGAAGGTGAGCTTGCCTTGGTGATAATAAGAGGATTCCTGATTTATGCCTTTCACACACCCCTCCCAGCTGAACATCTAATGAGTTATCAAGAGCAAAGCACAAAGTCCAGCCCATCTCGGGTCCTGGTTTAACATGACTTCCCAGCACTGAGGTAAAAGAGGAGAGATGTGTGCCTCAGCTTTCCCTAAACCTACAAATAGCTTGGGGTATGACTTGTCCCAAGAGGGCTGTGGAGGAGGAGATGAGAGAAACACAATTGAATTGATATATAAGAGAAAGCTTTGCCGGTGTTGAAGGTGATGACAAAGTGGTGGAGGCTCTTTTGCTGTGGACTGTGTGTCTTCCACCCAGGGGTATCTACAGTGACTATCCATCAGCCTTGCTATGTCTGTAGGGCCATTTCTTCCTCCCACTGGTGTCCTTTCCATGAGTGGCCCTACTGATGCTCACAGTGCTACTGGCCTTGGCAAGGGTATGCACCACCAGACCACAAGTACAGCAGGTCAATAAGAGCCTGTGAGCTGTATTTAGGCTGTGTGGAGTGGCTGGAGTGAGTTGAGCTGGGTCTTGTGGCTTCCTAATGCTTCAGCAATGTGTCTAGGGGGAAAGCAGGGGAGTCTGAGGGTACAATGGGGGTCCCACACAGTGCTGTGTCTGAGCTGGCACATTCTGCTTCAGATGCTCCTTGTGCTCCAACCCCTCTGTCACTCTTCTGACTTCAAAAACTGCCTTAGTCCTGTATAATTCATATCAAGGGATAAGAACATGTATTTCTTAGTCTTCTCCCTTTTAGTTTCAGCACATGTTCAGCTCAAACTCACAGCAGAAAAGCCAAGAACTGCAGACATATTTTCTCTGTCTAGATTTCACAGAGCCCTTTGTCCAAATCAGCTGGCAATGTGTGAATGGGATAGCTTAAGAGAGCTGGAGTCATCAAATATTTTGGCCAGGGGGGGCTTCATGGGCTGCAGCGCTCCTTGCAAGCTAATCTGAGGGATGCCTTAGATCTCCAGACCATCGAGTGTGGGGAAAGCCATGACCCACTGCTGCTTTCATTTCTGTCCTGATGCACTTTGCATATTTGTTTTTGTCTCGCTTGGGTGTGATCCAGGCACACATCCTTGAAGGGAAACAAACCCACAGTGTCTGAGCACCCCTTTGCTCTCAGGAGCTGGGAGCCTGCTCTGCTCCATGTGTCAGTTCAGTAAGGGAACACAAAGATGTTTAGCTGGAGAGCTCAAAGCAGGTGTTAAGACAAGGCTGGAGGGAATGGAATCTGTTTGAAGGAGATGCCAGCATCACTCCCCTCTCCAAACAGGCTGCCCTTGGCCACAAAGCCAGTCCGTCCTGCAGCTCCCGCTGGGCTGGGTGGGCCAGGCTCCTCATCTGCGTGTTCAAGTAGATCTTTCATCTGCCTCTGGGTAGAAAGCAAAGTGTCACCTCATCTGTGGGGAATTTGCATTCAAATTCAAGCCTTCAAACAAGGCTCCTGACAGAGAAGAGCCTGAGATGGCAGCTGGCAGCTTATTCCTCTCTCTGCAGGGACTTCTGTGCCGCAAGTATGTACCCGCTGTGCCAAGCGTTGTGACTTGTGGCTTCCCACTGCTGGAGTAATTCAGACTCCAGGCGTCCATCCGTGTTGCATAAATGCCGTAGCTGGCATAGCTACATATGCATATATATTAGAGTACAGGAGATTGTGGGTGCAAAGCACCCTCCCCAGCCCCTGGGTGGATCAAGAAGAACACGTTCCCATTGCATGTTTGTGCACAAGAACATCTCTCCCTGCTGCCAGTGTTCCTCAACTCAGGTCCCATCCCTTTTGAATAGAATCACAGAATCATGGAACAGTTTGTGTTGGAAGGGACCTTAAAGCTCATCCAGCTCCAACCCCCTGCCACGGGCAGGGACACCTTCCACTAGAGCAGGTTGCTCCAAGCCCCTGTGTCCAACCTGGCCTTGAACACTGCCAGGGATGGGGCAGCCACAGCTTCTCTGGGAAAAGTCTGTGCCAGCGCCTCAGCACCCTCACAGGGAAGAGCTTCTGCCTCAGAGCTCATCTCAGTCTCCCCTCTGGCAGGTTAAAGCCATTCCCCTTGGCCTGTCCCTACAGGCCCTTGTCCAAAGCCCCTCTCCAGGTTTCCTGGAGCCCCTTTAGGCACTGGAGCTGCTCTAAGGTCTCCCCTTCAGGAGCCTTCTCTTCTCCAGGCTGAACCAGCCCAGCTCTCTCAGCCTGCCTTCATAGGAGAGATGCTCCAGTCCTCTGACTCCTTCCTTCCACTCTTCTTCTGTGGCACAAGGGAGCAGGGTGTGAAAATGGATTTCAGCCTGGATAAATGAATGTCCAAGCAGAGACCCCCAGGGACTGACTTGGTGGCAGGACAATGGACCACAGACGTAAGCCCAGCTTGCTGGACCCTGTCTGGCACAATATCCAAAACACTGTCTGCTGGTAAAAGCATTTATCTGCAGCATTGAGGCTCTGCTGTTGCAGGAGCCTTCTGACTGCAGAGGGAGCTTGTGGAGACCACATTAGATCTTCAGATGTTAGATGAGACCACAGTGGGTCTTTGAACATCAGATGCTGATGGAGCTGTTCACAGTAGTCAAAATGGGCTTGTCGCCTTTGCTTTCTCCTTCTTCTCCTTCAGGTTCGATTACATTATTACCCATGAAGCCTGGAGGAGGCATTTCTGAGTGTTTTTGGCAAAAAACAAGTTATAAACAGTGGGGGGAGAAGCAGAACATAATAACACCCTCTTATAAAAGAAGGGGGGAAACAGTGCAAGCTGACACCACTCGTTATCCCAGCTGATAAAGAGAAATGGTGGAGTAAATGCATATCCTTGTATATTGCTGGTTTATCAATCAGATCACAACACGGGGGGAAAGGCAGCAGGACGAGAGAATGATTCCTCATCTCGGCTTTTCTGGCTGCTATTTATGAAGCCCTGGAAATGCACAATGTGCTTTACAAGGCAGACGTGCTGAAGGCTCCGGGCCGGGGGGGGTCTATGGATATGGATCCTACAGCTCCTGCACTGTTTTAGCTGCGGGACACCTGGAAATTGGTCCCACTATAGCTTCAGAGTGTGCGGGCTGCAGATCACAGGCTCATCCCCACAGCAGAGAGGGGAAGAGTAAAAATGTCAAGAGCTCATTAAAAATATAGAAGCAGAGGGAGTGTGAATGCAAAGAGCCTGCAGGAAGTGTGTTAGTTCAAGTTACTGAATCCTAGAGCTGCTCTGTAAGCAAACAACGGCTCCATAACCAGTGTTTCAATGGAGGGAGGTGGAAACCTTCATATCGTCAAGGCTAGCAGCAATGAGACCTCGCCTGGGGCTGGGCTGTTGACCCAGACTTAGCATCTGAAAGAGGATATACCAGAGAGGGTTAAATTAAATAGCCTCAGCCAAGCTTATGGATAGGATAATGTTCACCTTCAACCACCAACTTCAGGCTGGAGGAAGTCCATGGGATGAATGTGTCACCCCAGCTAGCAGAAACAGTGCTGGGGTTCACGATGAAAAACTAGAGGTACCCCAAGAGAAGCTGGAGGAAAGGGGAGGAGTTGTTTGGATTCAGGATTGTTTTTAGATGTCTCAGGGACAAGCATAATATTTAAATCCACTTTTTTCCAGGCCATTTGCATCTGAGGGTTCCATACTACAAGGATGCTGGAGAGGGAATTTTCATAAGGGGCTGTAGTGATAGAACAAAGGGAAATGGGTTCAAACTGAAAGAGGGGAGATTTAGGTTAGATATAAAGTAGAAGTTCTTCCCTGTGAGGGTGCTGAGGCGCTGGCACAGACTTTTCCCAGAGAAGCTGTGGCTGCCCCATCCCTGGCAGTGTTCAAGGCCAGGTTGGACACAGGGGCTTGGAGCAACCTGCTCTAGTGGAAGGTGTCCCTGCCCGTGGCAGGGGGTTGGAATTGGATGAGCTTTAAGGTCCCTTCAACCCAAACCAGTCTGGGATTCTATGATTCTATTCAGGACCCTTGTCTGAGGGTAGGATTTATCCTTTCCGTCCCTTCCCTCTGCAGAATACTTTTTTTTGTGGCTGGCACCACATCAAACACTTCCAGCACCTGATCTGAACTAAAACATTAAGAATCAAATACTGATGGACTTGGAACAACACCCGGATTACTAGAGCAGAGAACCTCCCTGGTGACATTAATGAGCTCTTTAAAGGGGGCTACCAGCAGTATAATCTCCCCATGGCCTGCAGACAGTAAACTGGGCAAACAGAGAAGATACTTCAGTTTCTCCAAAGCAACTGCTGCAAAGCAAGTAATTCTCCACTGACGAAACATGACCACAGCAAAGGATAAGGGGCTGGGGAGAGCCCTTGTGTGATATTTCACATTTCTTCAGGCGACGATTTCAACACAGCACATTTCTGTTGTCGCTGGCATTCAAGAGCCTCCAGAAGAGGGGATTATGGGGTGGGATAAGGCTCGCCTGCCCGTCTGATAAAGCCCAGCTGGAGATAAGGGCTCCTTTCAGGTCTAATTTTAAAACCGGCCCCATTGCCCTTTGCTTCTTTTGATTCAGAGCTGATCAGAGCTGCCTGGGTAAGAGAAGAAAGAAATCGGCAAAGGGGCTGGGGCTGGCTGGGGGTCATGGAATCATATAATCACAGACTGGTTTGGGTTGAAGGGACCTTGAAGCTCATCCAGTCCCAACCCCCTGCCACGGGCGGGGACACCTTCCACTAGAGCAGGTTGCTCCAAGCCCCAGTGTCCAACCTGGCCTTGATCACTGCCAGGGGTGAGGTATCCGTATTGCTTGATATAGCAAGCCTATTCTCTGCAAGTGCAAAATGCTGATGAATACATAAATAAAATAAATGCTAGTGCAAACCTTGATCTCATTACACGAAGTTGGAAAAAAGGTCCTCTCATTAAATGTTTATCAGTGTTCAGGCCACCTTTGAATACTTTGTTTGTTGTGTTTGTTGAGATTGAGATTCATCTCACATGCTTTCTGGTTCTGCAAAGTAGAATGGAGCCCTACCCACCTCCTCTCCTCCCACAGCATCTGGTTATTATGTTGGAACTAGATGGTCTTAAGGTCCTTTCCAACCCTAACTGTTTTATGATTCTGTGATTCTATGATCCATGCCTCAAGGCCTCCCTGTGAGGGACCTCAATGATCATCTGGCCCAACCTTTCTAAGCAAAGCATGACCTAGACTAGATGGCCCAGCACCCTGCCCAGTCAATCTTAACAGTGTCCAAAGCTGAGGAGTCACTACTTCCCTGGGCAGATTATTCCAATGTCTGATTGTTCTCACTGGGAAAAATTTTCCTCTTGTGTCCAACTGGAATTCCCCAGGAGTAACTTGTGCCCATCACCCCTTTCTTTTCCATGGGACTCCTTGTGAATTTTATGGCTTACAATATTCTCATCATCCAGATTTAGATTTCACCAGAATCCTGCTGTGGTCCCTGGCAGGGGCAAAGACTTCAGCTCTGAATCATGCCAACAGCCCAGCATTTAGCTGATGCAGCATAGACCCTAGGCTAGAAATGAGCGTGCCCATATGCTATGCATTCGATCACCAGCACAACTGCTTGCTGTTCCTGCAGGGAGGACTTTTATCCCCATGTCTTTTGGCTGCAAAAGATCTTTTCAGGCACACCATTTCAGCACAAACTGGTTCAAAAGTGACATAAAAAGCAGTCACATATCCACATGAGTAGAGGACACACAAACTAATATATTCACATGAGCAGCAGAGACTCATTGATCTAGAATTATGCTTTCCTTTATAATTTTCCCATGCAAGCCTTTGAAAGAAAACTGGGCTCCAAAGAACTGTCATAAGCCTTTCAAGAGCTGACAAGTATCCAGAAATGTGTCTGCTTCTCCAAGTGATCCACTCTGCTCAGCCTGAAATAAAATAGATTAGGCTATTTCAGCAACAGTGGTAGCATGATTTACCACCCTGATTTCGGCACAAACTTAATACTTGCCTCATGATGGTTTCGAAGCCTTCTCTTGTTTGAAAAGCAGCCTCAATGCTCATGTGGCCCTTTGAAAAGTCAGCCTTAGATTTGTCCTTCAGACCATTTCCAGGAGGAGATACGTTTTTGCCTCCTTCAATCCCTGCTGTCTAGTTTTCTTTGTTTCATATTTCAGCCTGCTCTCCAGGTTTGCTCTGCTCTGTACAATGGGATCACAAGAAAGTTGCCTTTGACTGGTGAACAAGGTGATATTTGTGCATGAGAGAGAAACTCTTTGGGTTATTTCAGGTTCAAGGAGGCTACAGGAGGCCAAAACTGACTATTGATTAATATGATGTAGCCAAACTGAGGGTCTTTCCATACCCCTCTGGTTTTCCCTTACATTCCTTGGCATACCCATGGGATGGTCAATTTTTCGCTGTCATGCTTTCTCTTGCAGACCTCCTAACACAATCTGGAGATTTGTTTTTTAGGGCTTTTTGGTAGGCATCCCCATGTATCTTCTTGCCCAATGCTCTTTCAGTCAATGTGAACCACCACAATTCCCCACCTCCTTCACCCCAATAAGAGCTGGATCCAGCTGCCTGGGGTCTAACACAGCGCAAACAATAAGGGCTGAAGGCTGAAACTCCCACTGCCCCAAAGCCAATATGCTTGGCACAGATTTTGACATGAATGTCGTAGATCTGTGGCATAGATTTTCATGCAGAGAAGAAAAGAAGTCTTCTTTCCCCATTGACTGCAGGGGGTTTTCATGGTCACCACTGCGTGCACTCAGAAAGCTTAGCAGGGGTGGGTGGAACCATGCTGATGGGCACATTTATCTTTATAATGCTAAAACACTATAAATTCTGTCTTTCCTTCTGCAGCCCTGACCTTGGAGCACTCAATGCTGAGCTGTAACAGGAGGAAACAGAGAAGAGGACATTGGACAGTTGGACCATGCATGAAAAAGTAGAGAAAAACGCTAGTTTCAAACCCAGCAGGGATGTGGGGAGGGAATGCGGTTTACTCCCAGGACAAAACACTGATCCTTGAAAGGACCCATTCACAGGGGGTCCAACCTGGTGTTTCCACACCTAAGGAGCTTGATTGGTTTCCTGGCCAATCTTTGCTGTGTTCATCTGTTTCCAAAGCTTTGACAAGGCAAGCTGAAAAGAATCCCCTCAAAAGCACCCTGGGGAACATCCCATTGCTTTTGAAATAAGGCAGGGCAAAGTGAGAGAAAATACACTGTGAGGAGCAATTCTGCCTCAGCAAGACAAATGGATTGGAATTCTCCTAGGTCTTTTCCAGTTCTCACTGCTGGGAAACTTAAGCTTAGACCCCAAACGCTTTATAGCTCTTGATGTCTCCTGTGCCATAGAGTCACATAGATTTACCCTGGCTGATGGCTTGACCCTCTTGTTGGAGCTGGTTGAGGAGCAAGTGTGCCTTCTAAAGCACCTCACAACATGCTGATGTCACCACAAGTGAGTGGGACACAGACATGGCATCAAGGGTAGACCTTGCCTTTGGGATAGTGGGGTCCCTCCCATTTACCATCCTTGGCCAGGCATTGCTGCCCTAAACATTTTCCCAGTCCTGTGAGTGTGATTCTGCTGTAGGACCAGGCAGGCACTGCCAGTCCCTCACATCCCAACGTCGTTCATCCCATGGGCAAACCCTACTTGCTGTCCCCAGAAACAGTCATTGGAGCAAGAGTCGAGTCATGCCTCAAGACAGTGACAACAATGAAGGAAGTTCCCCATCCAGCTTGCCAAACTGGATATATTCCATAGGTTTATCCTCAGATGGGGTGGTCTGGCTGGACATTCTTGCCTTAACTCCCAGCTACCTTTCTATACTTATATCTTTGCTTAGACTCCCACTGATTTCTGTCTCAGACCTGTACTTTTGCCAGCAGGGTTCATCCTCCTTTTTGGAAATCTCAAAGGAGACAAATCTTGCTTTATACAAGGAATGTTGTGAGGCACCAAAATGAAGATCATTGCTTGGATCTTCCGAAACAGTCCAGAACTTGACAACCTCAATCAAAAATTTACAGTGACGGTACCAAAAGAGGGCACTTGATCCAATCTGGGTGCCACTGAACTGTCCTGAATGAAGACAGAGAGGGAAGAAGGGCTCGTCTTGTGCTTACACTTTGATTTGACCCTAACCTTTGGACCTCAGGACCCCTCCCTGACTTCTGCACTACTCTTGCCTGGCCCCACCCGTGCCAGATTGAGCCATCATTTCTTATCAAGATCCCCAAGTCTAAGGTATTCTATGGGTTCACCAGGTTAAAGTGTGTATTTCATTACCACAGGGCACGGGGATGCTAAAAGTTACAAGCATTCAACAGTAGGACCCTCATTAATTCTACATATCTCAACGTAGTGGACACATTGCTTTGTGTATTTGGGCTCAAAACTTGGCCTACATTCAACTCTCCATACCAAGGGCAGATTCCACCTCCAACAGCTGCTTCTCACCAATTATGTTTCTTCTTGCTTTTGGGAGCAGGGGCTTTCTCTTGGGTCTGGTCAGAGGAAACAAAACAGCTCCATGGATGTGTTTCAGTGTGGGTCTGTCCATATTTGCTACGTGCAAACGCAGGAACGAGCTGCAGCCCACAGCTAGCACACAAATTATGGGAAGTAAATTGCTTATATGTGTGGGACATACTATTTCCTCACAAAGAAATTAATTGTGACCTTCTGCAAACTGCTAAATGCATTCTTGTGTTTGGGAGAGGGTTGGGATTTTGTTAATTCTATCCAGATGAAGAGTTTTAAGCAAGGGGCATAGGCAGTGGATATTTTCCTCCAAAGACTTTCCAGGTGGGTGTCTGAAGCCCGCCCTTTGCAGTAAGCTCAGCAAAGTGGGCTCAATCTGTTTCTTTTCCAACCCTTATGATTGCACTTACATTTCTGCTCTGGAGTCCCTAAGCACCAACAGGATGGAAGAGGATGGTGCCAAAAGACATGACAGGTGAAAGAAATAGTCCATGGATGAGAGTGTTAGAAACGTTGAACTCCTTCCTGGCAAGAGTTTATAAATGAATGCCTCAATGTTATGGTTTGCAGACCTGGGAGCATGTGGATGGGGCAATTCAGTGCCCAATCCAGCCATTGGGACCAACCAGATGCTCTGGCATGAAGCAGCTGGGAAGAACACTTCACCCTCCACCCAAGAGGTGTGTGGACTGAGATTTTCTCTCAGCTGGGCACATCCAGAGCCCTCCTTCACATTTCAACCCATCTTACCCTAGCAGGACCCTGTTTTGGCCTCCTGACCGTGCAGTGCAAACTGTGCTTAAGTGAGGGGGGCTGCCAAGTTTGGACCAAACTTGTGAGCAATCCCATGTCCTGTCTCAGACTCTGGCAAGGAACAAATGTGTCAGGAAGACCGCAAGAAAATCCAGAATAAGCAAACGTGGATCAATAGCAGGAATCTCTTTCTAACTTCCAGCAAATATTGACTTAAACCCCCAGAGCAGACATGGGCAAATATTGCCTCATCAGACCTTTTGGAGGTATTAAAAAAGTCTTTTCAATGGAAAAAGAAAATCTATTTGCTTCTATTCAAATGTTCTGCTTCTTTTCCTTCTGAAAACTCAAGTGTTTTAAGCCTCTGTGATCAGAAATCCTCCCTCCACCCTCAATGAAAAAACACGATAACACATTGAAAAGAAAACAACATTCCCTGTTAAAAGCAATTGGAGTTTTACATCAGATTTCTACTGGAGAAGGAAGATACATCTCCTTTCAGAATCTCTGATTTTCTTTGTAATGTGAAAACTAACTGTTTCAGTTCTTGATGCTCTTGTGATCTGCATAAACATCCACTACCATGGTAAGAATGAGCAAGGGCCATGGCACATTATTACAACATGTTGAATTTCTTCCTGAAGCTGATAATCTCCTAAATAGTCAGTCTTGACATTAAAACAGCGGGGCATTTATGCCAAGAAACTCAAATACATCCAACACCAAAGCTGGCTGAATAAACAGAGCGAGGCAAAAAAGTTCTCTAAGTGCAACAAGGAAAAGGCTGAAATAGAGAGAGGGGTTGGGGGGCTTCAACCAATAACTTTTACATCTGTGTCAACTACCTGTAACACCAGAAAGTTCAGCTGCAGAAGAAGAGTTATAACAATACAGACCTGTGGCTGGCAAAGCCATCATCTCACAGCTATTCAGTTCTCCTATCCCTGGGCTACTGCGAGGAAATGAGTTTAGCCTCTACTTTAACTTCCCTGCATCCACCATTGGCTTTCAATGCCATGCAAGTTATGTTGACTTTTCCCCCATCCCTTGCTCTGCAACATGCTGCTTTTCTCCTCTATATAAATTACCCTCTGCAGGTTGTTGAAATGTGTCAGTCCTGTGGTGCAGGGATATCTGTACCCAAAATGACCACAGGATCACAGTGTCATTTGGTGGGAAACACATCTTCAGTCACCTTTCTGGTGGGTTAGAAAACCTCTGCTACTATCAGCCTTCCCTTAGTACTGTTCCCTGCAGAGACAACGGGATGCCAGGGAGATGCCACTGTTGACTGGATCCACCCCTAAATTCTACTGAGCAGCAGGGACTTTGATCACAGATAATCATAGAAATCCTGTTTGGATTGGAAGAGTCCTTAAGGCTCCTCCAGTTCCAACCCCCTGCCACGGGCAGGGACACCTTCCACTAGAGCAGGTTGCTCCAAGCCCCTGTGTCCAACCTGGCCTTGAACACTGCCAGGGATGGGGCAGCCACAGCTCCTCTGGGCACCCTGTGCCAGCGCCTCAGCACCTTCACAGGGAAGAGCTTCTGCCTAAGAGCTCATCTCAGTCTCCCCTCTGGCAGGTTAAAGCCATTCCCCCTTTTCCTGTCCCTACAGGCCCTTGTCCAAAGCCCCTCTCCAGCTTTCTTCTGGTCCCTCTAGGCACTGGAGCTGCTTTAAGGTCTCCCCTTAAGGAGCCTTCTCTTCTCCAGGCTGAACCAGCCCAGCTCCAACAGCTCCACGTCCCTCTTGTGCTGTTGCCCCAGAGCTGGATCAGGACTGCAGGGGAGGTCTCCCCAGAGCGCAGCAGAGGGGGAGAATCCCCTCCCTCAATCTTCTAATTCTTGTGTGAAAGCATCTTCTGACCATGTTTTCTGCAGAGTTCACTTTCTCCTAATTAATGTCCACCAGTCACAGCTAACAAGGCCCTGGGCTTTCTTAGGTGCCTCATGTTGGGACTTGGAAACTTTTAAACAAGTCTATATGGGCTGCTTGTGAATATCCAACATTTCAACCTATTCCCCTTCAGGGCAATTCCTCCTCTCCTCCTCCTTCCCTGCTCTCCTCTTACCAGCTTCTCTTCTCCACTTTCTTATGGTCTGCTGCTTCATCCCCTTCTTTATCAGCACAGCCCACTTCTGTGGGATCCTCTTCCTCAACCCATCTCTAGCCACAAAAGGCCTTGAGAGCATTTAACTTTTGGAAAAGAACTTTACTGAGAATATACCAAACAATTCAAGTAAGAATTTAATTGACAAGTAGAAGCAGAGGCCTGTCTCTGAGCACCAGCCGGGGGGCAGGAATCTGCCACAGATATTTCAAACATTTAAATTCTGCCTCTTTTTTCCCTTTCAGTTGTCTAATTCCAAGATCTCAGCAAAGTTCAGAGGTAAGTGGTTGTCTCCTCAAAGATATCATCAAGGTTTCAAAACAGATCGAGCTCTTCTTGTCCGGGAGCAACAAACCATCTCAGACTTGCTGGGTCTTTGTGGTATGGGTGGGTCCCATAGCTATGGGGTTTCTACACTTGCCATGGGAGTATTTGGTGGTGACCACTGTTCAAGACAATATGTAACATGGGTCAAAGTAGCACAGCAACTCCTCTGGTCCTAGATATATTTGTTATTGGATTTGATCATCTCCTCTCATTCTCCTCTTCTCAGAGCTGCACATTTTCCTCTGCACTCTGTGATGATCAAAGCTCCCAGTCCCAATAAGCCCAACTGAAGATAGTTTTGGATGATATCACCCAAGTCTCATCTCCCTTCTTTCCTGTGGCTCAACTCATACAGGTTAGCTTCCCACTCCTAGATAAATCCTCCTTCAATAGCTCATGGCATATTGAACTGCAGCTGCAGAGCTGGCAGGATTACAGGACTTCTCTTGTACAGGATAGACAGGGTGATGGGGCAGAGAATCATATCATAGAACCGTGGAATGGTTTGGGTTGAAAGGACCTTAAAGCTCATCCAGTTCCAACCCCGTCCCATGGACAGGGACACCTTCCACTAGAGCAGGTTGCTCCAAGCCCCTGTGTCCAACCTGGCCTTGAACACTGCCAGGGATGGGGCAGCCACAGCTTCTCTGGGCATCCTGGGCCAGCGCCTCACTTAGACCATAAACATGACACCCAGACATGGGCAGCCATGATAACCTTACAAATGACATCTCTGTAATGATGGACCACAGATGCTCTCCACATCTGCTACGCCATTTGAGGCACAAAGCAGGATAGGAATCTTCACACCCATCTCTGCTGTAAGGATGTCTCCTGGTAGGCAAGGTTTATGGTATGGAGAACATTTCTTACTGTACCAATCTGCTGCTGATTAGTAGACAAGGTTCCCATCACACCAGGGCTTCTGCAAGTCTGGAACAGGAGCAACTGAATTCTATGGTGGTTACACTTGGCTAGCAAGCGCTTGGAGTTGAACTAGATGTGTTAGTTGAAAGACATAAAAAGGTTAAGTGCAAGTTGTTCAGTAATGAAAGGAAGAAGGTGGCAAGATGGTTATTTCCTATGGGAAAAAGAAGGAATATATCACCCATGGGACATGGAGAGTGTGGTGATTTGATGGGAAACGGAGAGAGTTCTGGTTCCTCAATGTCTTAGTGAATAAACATTGTGAAGAAGAGAGAGAGCAGAAAAGAGAAACTCATCAAATGCCTTTTGCCCTCCCAGACCCAAACTGAGTTTCCTTTGTGGAAGAAGCCTCCCATTGAACCTCAGACTGGCACAGAACAAAACAATAGCCAAAACACAGAACCTCTAATGCATTTTAAATGGGGTTTAAATTATCTTTAAGCATTGCTGTCTCAACTGTGTGTCTCCTGATATTCTCCAAGCTAGTTACCTGATTAAATGATTGTAGTCAGAAGGGTTATTTCTTTCCACACTATTCGAAGACCCTCTCACAAGGGTCCCAGGTAGTTGCCAAGGGTCTGGGGAAGAAATGTCACCCACCTGCTGCTTTTCTGAACCACTTTGTCTTTATTTATGGTGAACTTTGAGGAGCTGGGCTGAAACCAAGCACCAGGCTGATACCTTACACCAACACTGAGCCAGGCTCTGGCTGATTTACACTGGGGAACAAAGCCAAAGGGAAATACAACTGCACAAGGGGAAGGAGTTGGCACTGCAGAGCACAGATGTATGTGATCAGCCAGCACCTTAATAGAGGTAGATCATTTCAGAGCAATAATTTTGCTTCTCCTGAACCCTTTTTATTTTCCATGTGTTAACATAAAAACCTCCAATGGTCACAATTTGCTGTAATTCCACATTTCTCAAGGTCGTTGACACCCAAAATGTGAAAGATTTCATCACTGTGTCCAAGCTTGGATCTCAATTACCCAACAGCAAACCTTGAGTGATGCCAGTGTCCTACAACAGGCTCTGCCTGTGAAGGCATTAAATAGACCTGTGTGTGGCCAGGCAAGATATGGAGCCCAAATGGAATCATAGAACAACAGAATAGTTAGGATTGGAAAGGAACTTAAGATCACCTAGGTCCAATTCCCCTGCTGTGGGCAGGGACACCTCACACTAGACCATGTCACCCAAGGCTCTGTCCAACCTGGCCTTGAACACTGCCAGGGGTGGAGCATTCACAACTTCTCTGGGAAACACATTCCAGTGCCTCACCACCCTCACAGTAAAGAACTTCTTCCTTATATCTAACCTACAAATATGCGCAATGGCTTTCAGATTCCATTGTATTCCCACACAAGCCTGTGCCCTATCTGCACCATTAACTCCTGACCTCTCTATGACCATGACACCCATGTTTGGGACGATGCAACTCAAGAGCTAAGCCACCTGGTCAACCTGGACACCTTGGTATCACCACCACAATACTGAGGGCTGGGAACATCTTTAACTATGATTTAAATGGCACCACTTGTATAGCTTAGCTTCCCAATATTTGGTTTTCATGAAAACTGTAGGGCATAAAAGATTCTGATCTTTGTGTATGGGAAAGTGTTTAAAAAGCTTGCAGCTCTTGTCACTGTTTTTAAAGGATGATAATGCAGTACTTTATAGTTTTGAGAGGGTTTTTTAATGCTATGTTTGCATGAGGGACTTCCTTTGCTTTGTGTTTCTGGTTTTGGAGAGATAATGCTGCTCTCACGGAAGGCTGCAGCTGCTTGGTCTGGAACTGGAAAAGCTGAATCATTCTTTGGGTTGCAGTCCAAAACTTCCCACGAACTGGTCCCGTCCCAGCAGGGGATGGAGCTTGACACTGTATGAAAAATCCCAAAGATGAGCAGGAGTAGAAATGAAGTGGGTTTATTATAGTTTTTTTCTTCCCCAAACGCCAGGCTAAGAATTAACAAGATAGTGATTAGTTATCATCACCGAATGGGTCACCTACATCAGACTACCCACTCCTTGTAGGGACCATGCAAAAAGAAAGGAAGGATTTGATCTGGTGGTGTTGACTCTAACAATGCAGATGCATAGCAAGGACAGAGAACACCTTCAACTGCTCAGGGACATTGGTGCCAGATGCTCTGCCCATGGGTTGCAGTTAAGCCAACCAGGCAACAGCGAGGAGCTGTGGACCATATATACAAAAGACCTTTTGACGTTCCACAGGGAGATGTGTGGGTCACAACTGGCTCCACCAGGACCTGCATTAACACCATGACATTTTCAGAACCATCAGCAGTGCATGAGATCTGGGTCCTGGGTGCATCAGCATCATAGAGTCCTAGAATCACAGAAATCCAAGTTGGAAGGGACCTCAAGGATCATCTGGTGGTCCAGCCTTTCCAGGCAAAGCATGGCCTAGACTAGATGGCCCAGCACCCTGTCCAGCCCAATCTTAGCAGTGTCCAATGCTGGGGAGTCACTACTTCCCTGGGGAGAGTATTCCAGTGGCTGATATTTCTCACTGGGAAAAATTTTCCTGTGGGAATTCCACTTGGAATCTCCCCAGGAGTAAGTTTTGCCTGTGACCCCTCATCTTTTCCTTGGGACTCCTTGTAAAAAAGGAGTCTCCATCAGCTTTGTAGCCACCCTTTAAATACTGGAACAAACATCAGGCTGCATTCAGGTTCAGCTGGCCAAAGCATGGTACTGCATCACTGTCAGGATGACGAGGTGCATTGATCGGATCTCCAGATTAATTAATGTGCTGTGCAAAGCACGGTGGCAGTGTTGAGTGCTGATCCTCAGCAGGCACGACTTGATCTTCAGTTGGTGAAAACACTAATTTCAGCTTGGCTGAGATTTGCCACGCACAGTCCCAAGTGTCTCCTTCACACAATAAAAGCAAATAGCCAAGAGGGAAAAATACTCAGACCACTTACCCACTGTTCCTGCAGCCCACTCTGCGATCACCTTATCCCATCTCAAAGGGAGGGCTTTCAAACCCTGCCTTTCATTTTAAAAATGATTAATCTCCATTCTCACCAAGAACAAAGGGACCTACAGCAGGCTTTGCTTTCAGTGAGGAAAACCAAGCAAAAGAATGAGCAACGTTCCACTTTATACACCATCAGTCATGGGCTGCTGGTTTCTGGTAGAAGAGCTGACAGCAGTTGTGCCAGAACCAGAAGGGACCTAGCTGTAGGCACAGCTTGTTAGAAATGACCTGGGAGCTGTGAAAAATCGCCTCCTTTGAAATGGGTACAAAAAAGTTTGAGTTTTCTTGCTCCATTTAATGTGGGCTCAGCAGGAGCTGGAGATGGGTGCCAAAGTGAAGCCAAGCAAAAATCACTCAGCCGAGCCTTCCCGATGCCTCTGCTGCTCGCCAGGGCCTTTGGTTACAGAAGCGTGAATTTCTCTTCCCTGTGCCAAACATATTACTATGGGATGAGTAATTTTGCCTTTATAAATTGAGCTGTCACTGGGGGTAGGCAGATGGTAACGCAGAACTGAACACGCTTCTCCCAGTCCTTTCCACTCCAATATCTCTGGAGCAACCTGAGCTTAGTAATATTGCTTAAGGTCCTTTCCAACCCTAAATATTCTATGATTTTATGATTCTTTTAAAGTACTTCCATTTTAAGCATCGACCTGGATTAAAAGAGAAAACAAATCCCCAAACTGAGCTTTTCAGAGCTGGGGAGGTGGCCTTCCTTAGGTCCAGCTCTTTGCTCCGAGGTGGAGAAGTGGGATTTTGCAGATTCAAAAGCTGGTGCTTGAGGAAGCTGATTGAAGTGCTCAAAGTTTCCCACAGAGAGAAACTGGTTGAATAGCAGCAGTTATGGTTCACTTTTTTTCCTGAACATTTTGGAACTTGGAAAAATTAGTGAAACAAGTAGGAGTCTTTTTTTCCATAATCTTAAAGCCGCTTACAATAATAACCAGCAGAACTGAGGATTAATTCTGTCGGCATGTCTGTTGTATCATATCAGATCCTTTTTATATTTATTTTGTCATTTCCATCTTGCATTACATCTGAGGAAGAAAAAAGCTGACAGGTCCTAATTTCCACTCTGTTCTGCTTAAATCAAATTAGTCTAATTTACAACAGCTCAGTAATTCACATTTCTTAATGGGAAAACCTAAATACGTTTCTGCTTGCCTTTCTAAAAACAGTTCAGATTGTTTTGTGAGCAAAAGCAATCCACAAATACACAGTTGTAATGGAGATCATACCTCTTCCTCTTCATCTGAGCAAATATGAAGGAAAATTATATATAAAATATTAATATTTGAAATGGTTTTATTAATCAAAGCAGGTGTGGAAGGAGAACGGCAAGTGAAGACCGAAGATCTTGGATCATAGCTTTAGGGGAACATCACTTACTGCTTTTCCCCTCTGCAAGGGTTTTCATTAGAGTATGTCTTTATACTTATTATCTGTAATTGGACTTCTTCCACATCTCTCTCATGCTTGTGTTATGATTATCATTGCAAAGGTAGACAATATTTTGGCACACAACAATTTGTCAACATGAGAGAGTAAGACCAGTTGCTCTCATTTAACGCTGTTGGGAGTTTGAAGGCAATAGGATGCCACAAGTCAGGGATGGAAGGGACTGTCCTTTTACTGCACTCTATGTAAGTGCAGAACATCATTTCTCCCTAAAAATAGATTCAGATACATATGACTTTGTCATATATAAAAGTATGTGCCTTTTTTGTAGCTAATACCAGATCTATAAGAAAGATGACTGTGTGCTCCCACTGGGAAAAGCTTTGAGATAAACCACCAGGCAAATCAAGCTACATAAAATGAGTCCCCCTGTATCTGGGGTGAAATGGAATGGGTTGTAAGGTGAAAGAAAATATCCCTGGGTTATATAAAGGATGAATTAACCCCAAGGATTTGGGTTCACTTCTTTGGCGGCAAGCTCTAACCACTGAGCCCAGTGAGCAATGCCTTGATGGAGCACGCATCTGTCCCCTGATGATTTAGGACTTCAGGCTGCTTCGATGACAATCCTTTCCTCACCCTGCCAATATTCCCACTAAAATCAAATAAGATGACCAGAACAGGAGTCAAAAATCCACATGTTGACTAGTACTCCCTTCCTATCAACTGCTCTGTTTTCACAGTGCTATAGCTGTTATTTTTGGACACAGCGACCCACATTTCCTGCTAAGACTTGTTTCCGCTATAATTTATAGTCTTATTTCTACAGAGGGTTGAAAGTTCTTTGGATTGAGATAGAAAACATGTTACTTATCTTGCTGGTGTAGGCCTAATGGTCGTCTGCCTGAGATGTGGTAGGTTCATCTATCTGGGAGAATGCCTTGGTCAGGATAGGAGTTGTACACAAACCTCCTGCGAAGCTCTTTGCTGATGGATGATGATTTTAATGCAGGAGGCATCACACTCTTCTCCTGCAGCACAGCAAGTCAGGGGAAGAGGTGCTAAATGCAGATTTCATAGGGATGAGCCTTTACATGCCCCATTCTGTCTGTAACAAAAGTTGATTTATTTTCTAGCCTGGGCCTGCAAAAACTCTAGGAAACAATATGATTAACTCCAATTCTGACTATGATGCACATTTGAATTTGTATAGAAAAGTCTAAACTTTAATTTGCTTTTATGCCTGTAACAACATTTGTGCTCATACTCATAAATGGTAATCCTATAACATGCAGTTATCTGCTCTGAGATGAAAATGGCCCAGCTAACCCCAGATAAGACCATGTGCACAGAGTGTGACAGCATCATCTCTACTTACTTGTCTGTGTCTGAAACAGCAACAAAAGTGTCCAAGGAATGGAAAATGGGATCTCTTATACAAGTCCTTTCGGAGTGCATTGGATAGATCAACAAATGCACTTTGGCTTGGCTCTCCTTCCAAGTGGCCCAAGGTCTGTGTGTCCATCAATGCTCACATCTCCATTACCTCAGATTAATAAAACTTCTGTCTTATTCTTATAATGGGAGTATTGGTTTCTTTTCTGCGTAATTTATCCTTTTAGCCCAGGACAGTCTTCTATTGATGTAAACTTGTTAGCAGATAAAGTATAGACTTCAATGCCAACACAACCCACTTCCAGAGCAAGTGGTGTACCCGCAGCAATGGACTCACTAGTGCTCCAGCTCCTCCAGGGCATCAGGACTGGGGCAAATCTGGGTGGAAGAGGAGCTGCAAGGAAGCATATGGGGGCAAAGAGTATCACAGCAAAGAGAAACCTAGAAGAGGGGAGGACTCTATCCATGTCCCAGGACTGCAGCCACATCCCTACCTCCCTTTAAAGGAAAATTCAATTCACCAGAAATCCTGTCATTGGTCCAAACATTGATTCCAGAAATGGAAATCTATTTTGTTGGTCCTTTTTCCATTTTATCAATGGCAGTCAGGAAATCTGGTTTTTCTTCCCAAGTCTGTTATGGGCTCCTGGTCTGGCTGGGAACACATCATCTCCACTGAATGAGGTGGTGAAACAGGTCTGTTAGGTGGTTTATGAGCTGGAAGTGGGCTGGATGCTGCATGAATACCCTGGTTCTTGTAGGTGAAGCCCCCATATATCTTCAATTTCCACATGGCCCATATTTTCCCACATGTTTGGGTCCAGAGTTGCATCAAATCAAGCCCCACATTGAGGTTACTGAGCTATGAACACTCCTCAAAATGCAGAACGATATCTCGTGGGATTTTTTTGTCTAGGCACCTAAATCCCACTGGATTAAGAGGTTGAAGCCTCTTCTGTTTAGGAGCTGCTGAAAATTCCAGCAGCGTCACTCTGGATCTCTCTTGCTTTCTTCAGGACAATGTCTGGTTTCTGCTACATTTTCTGATGGCTTGGGCTTATTTGCCGTTACCGGAAGGTTACCCTGGCAGTAAGACTTTCCTTTCTAGGCTAAAAGAGGAGATTGCTTTACACGACGCCTTTCATCTTCCCTAATGTGCTCCATATTATCCTCTTGATTTCTTCCATCTGGGCAAATCTTTTGTTGACCTCACCTGAAATCTAAAACCTTTCAAAATAAGCCTTTCCACTTCTCTCCTCTGATCCGGCAATGGTGGATGTGACTGGGAGGTCAGAAGTCTGAGATTAGTCGTGACCTCACTCTTGGGCTTCGCATTGGCAGTAGGTTAGAGGCTTTGAACTTGGCATCCTGACAAATTGTTATTACTACATACCAAAAACCAGCTCACCCTCGTGTCTGTGGGAGGGTGATGGGGGGAAAGACAGGGGAGATGGATTCCTTCAAAGAGCAAAGCTATTCCACACAGCACGACACCGAGACAGGAAGGTTTAACCCAAGAACCCCAAGGTAAAAGCTTGACAGACACTAACTCCTAAAATACAGCCCAGAAATGCTCTTAATTGAATCCTAACTGGCTCGGATGATGTAGACAGTGAATACCACTTGAGCTTTTATTTTTAGAGGGTGAGCTGCCAACCTCTCATGAAAACTGAGTAGGGACCAGATTTCTGCACTGAATGACTCTCACATTTTACAAACCCAAGAATAAATAAAGTCAGGCGGATGTGATTATTTAGTCTATAACCTCAAAAGACATGACAAGATCTTCAGGGTCACTTGACTCTGCTATCAGAAGCAACGGCTTTGAGAAAGGATGTTCTCGAACGTATCAGCCTCCATCAGAAGAGATAAATTTTCCTTTGATTTAATGTTGATTTTCATTATTCTCTATTTTTAGTCTGGAGAAATGAATCTATGGCAATCTTCTCTCTGTGAGTGTGTGTGTGTGCTTATGTTTGTCCATTCCCACTGTAGCAGCATCCGACTCTGTTGGCCAAGCTCAACCACACTTGAAGGAGATCAGAGGCCAAACAAGCTCTGCTTGGTAACCCACTGAGAGCCAGGCTTTCTGGCCAGTCAAGCAAAGAGAGGCAGACCCATAACCACATCGAAGCCAGACAAATTCAACCTGGAAATAGAGTCTGCATTTTTAACAGCATGGCTGTCAAAGCAGAAAAGCTTCAGTCGGATCTTGTGTCTTCTTAGGCAGCAGAGTCAGGCAGCCTCAAGACACAAATCCAGAGGAAACCTGGCTGCTTTCAATCCAGAACTACCTATTTTTTTAGATTTTAAAGTCACAGTGGGCTATAAGATCATCTATTCTGAGCTCCATATAATATGGACTGTAAAAATCGCATACACCAATAAGGAACCCAATAACTTGTGCTTGGCTAAAACCTCTGTTCCAGCAGGCATCTGCTCACAATTTGAAAATATCTGAAGAGGAAGAATCTACTCCTTTCATTGGTATTTTGTCTCAACACTTAATCATTCCCACTGTTAAAGCACCGGGCCTCAGTTTGAAATGAAATATGTCTGCTTTTAGGTTCCGGCCTTGAACCTCTGATAGACTACAAGGCTCTGTTGCCTCTGGGTGTTTTCTCCTGAGGATGAACTTCTACCCTTCTTGAGCCTCCTCTTGACCTTCCCTTGGTAAGTGAAGCAGGTGGAGATCTAGCATGAGACTTGTTTTTCCTAGGCTTTTGAAACTTTTTGGTGACTTTTCACTTTTTGGGGGGGCCTTTCCAAATAAGTTGACATAGCAATAGCTTGGACAACATACAAACCAGATTTTTATTGGTGCAGTCAATGCACATGAGGGACCTAAGCAGGGAGAAGGGTGAAGGGGTGAAGAGGCAAGAATTCAAACAACCCAGGAGTCTCGTTTCCCAGTCTGGTGTGGGCCTTTGACAGTGTTAAAAGTGTTCATGCTGTTTGATAACATCATCTCCTCTCCTTAAATTATTAAGACAGAAACTAGCTTTTCAGAGGGAGCCAGAGGAAGAAGCTGTGACACATTCAGGGCTCACACGAGGCTTCCACTAAGAATGGGGAAGGGCTGGAGAAGGCAAAGGAATGATAATGTGATATCCTCATGGCTTGCTGAGCATGTCCCAGCAATGGGGCTGTTCAGCCTGGAGAAGAGAAGCTGCGTGGAGACCTCAGAGCAGCTTCCAGTGTCTGAAGGGGGCTACAAGAATGCTGGAGAGGGACCTTCATCAGGGACTGTAGCGATAGGACACGGGGTGATGGGTTTAAACTTAAACAGGGTAAGTTCAGGTTAGATATAAGGAAGAAGTTCTTTACTGTGAAGGTGGTGAGATGCTGGCACAGGGTGACCAAGGAAGTTGTGAATGCTCCATCCTTGGCAGTGTTCAAGGCCAGGTTGGACAGAGCCTTGGGCAACATGGTCTAGTGTGAGGTGTCGCTGCCCATGGCAGGGGGTTGCAACTAGATGATCTTAAGGTCCTTTCCAACCCAAACTATCCTATGATTCTCTGATTCTATGATTCTATGGTGGCTCATAAAGTTTCACTGCTGGGGTTCTTCTCACACAGACAGGCTAGGTCTCATCTCTTGCTCTAAAGGATGTCCAATTTAACTGCAGCAGACAGGAGAGCACAAGAGGCTCCTCTTGCATAGTTTTCATTTTTAAGGTCTGCTTTAAAAAGAAAACCTGCATCTGGTGGAAGAATAAACCACGTATAACAATGGCTTGTGGGGTGTGGTGGTGAAGCAGTTAAATATCTCATTGCAGACCAACTATGGATTGGAGCCTTCCTGTAGGTTCAGGGCATTGACCATCCACAAGAACATCCGTCACAGGTCACTGGCAGATGGGTCATGGGATGCACCAACTGGTATTGGTGCCTTCAGCTCAGGACCAGCCATTGGCTTTCAGTGGTGGTCCCATCTACAGCCCAGCCCTGAGGGAATGCAGCAGCTAATGCCACAGAGACCATTCACACTCCCTTCTCCATCACCAGCAGAAAGCAAGATGAGCCTGAAAAGGGAACATTATAAGTCAGAAAAGGGAAATTAGCTAAAATAGGGAAGTCTAGCATGCCCTTCACTTAACACAGTGCTTTTATTTCCTTGCTGTTTTCTTTTGCAGAAGAGTTGAAGGGGAGCAAACAAGGTTGTTGACCTGCCAATTGCATATCTGTCTTCACAAGCTAGCTGTTGAATTGGCAATGTGGGCATTTGGGTGGGCAAAGAAAACAGGGTCCTACCAAGCTCTCTGAGGCAGCCTGATGTTATTGCCTCACTAGTATATACCAGAGGAAATGGGAGCACTTCTGTTGTCCTGTAGATGCTTGTGTTTTTATCCTTCCCCACTGCATTGCATGGAAGAACTTTTGGGGGAACTGCTGAAACAAGATAGAATCAGGAAATCATCATATAATGGTTTGTGTTGAAAGGGACCGTAAAGCTCACCCAGTTCCAACCCCCTGCCACGGGCAGGGACACCTTCCACTGGAGCAGGTTGCTCCAAGGCCCTGTGTCCAACCTGGCCTTGAACACTGCCAGGGATGGGGCAGCCACAGCTTCTCTGGGAAAAGTCTGTGCCAGCGCCTCAGCACCCTCACAGGGAAGAGCTTCTGCCTCAGAGCTCATCTCAATCTCCCCTCTGGCAGGTTAAAGCCATTCCCCTTGGCCTGTCCCTACAGGCCCTTGTCCAAAGCCCCTCTCCAGGTTTCCTGGAGCCCCTTTAGGCACTGGAGCTGCTCTAAGGTCTCCCCTTCAGGAGCCTTCTCTTCTCCAGGCTGCCCCAGCCCAGCTCTCTCAGCCTGGCTCCAGAGCAGAGCTGCTCCAGCCCTCGCAGCAGCTCTGGGGCCTCCTCTGGCCTCGCTCCAGCAGCTCCACGTCCCTCTTGTGCTGTTGCCCCAGAGCTGGATCAGGACTGCAGGGGGGGTCTCCCCAGAGCGCAGCAGAGGGGCAGGATCCCCTCCCTGACCTGCTGCTCATGCTCTGGGGGTGCAGCCCAGCACACGGGGGGTTCTGGGCTCAAGCACACACTGAAGCCTGGTCATGGGGAGCTTCTCCTCACCCAGCACCCCACATACATCATGAGACACCCTCACATCTCCCAGACATAAGCATGGGAGGTCCAAAATTTAGAGAATATTGGATTTTATGGGGCCATGGCCAATGAGCTTTTCTGACTGCAATGTGCAAAGCGTGTGGAATAGTGCTAAGAAGAGGAGGAAGAGTTCCAGGAGATCTTTTGTTCCAGAAGCCATAGATCATGATCCAGAGAGTGAAAAATGAGTGGTAACTCTACATCTGTAAAATCCAAAAATCTCATAGGTTGAGATAACAGCAACATTGCAAGTAGCAAATTTTCAGAGCTCAAAAGGAGCTCAGTGGCTTTCCAAAGTGTCCCCAAATCATCTTTGTCCACTTTTGTGAGCTGCCTGGTAGGGGCAGGTTTTCCCTATCATGTCCCCATTCCTGCTCAGACAAAGGCAGAGGCTTCAACCCAGCTCCTCTCCATGTAGACAAAGTGAGGATCCATGAGGATATGTTTGCTCCCATCCTGCACATGTCTCTTCCACCATCATCAGTGCAAAGAAATTTCTCTCCTGATCTCTTAGACACAGGCTCCCACTGTCATCTTGGGCGTCCCTAGCCCTGCTGCCTTTGATGGGGTCCATAAGTTATCACCATCAATGGAAGACAGCATAAAGACTCTACCAACTGCAGTGGAGGATGGTGCTGGAGGGGCAAAGAGAAGGAAGGAAGGGGTACCAGTGGGATAGGGAAGGCTAATGGGGATATGAACATACAGCATCACATGCTGGGGCACAGGTCTGGTTTCGTGGCTTTTTCTGTCTCTTAGGCTGATTGGTACTATGCTTTATTATGGTTGTTCCCTGAGATGTGGATGAGATAATGCAATGGTTTATACATCATTCGCTTCTTAGTTATCCTGTGTCTGATGAAAGACACAGAGACCTCCTGCTATTTGTGTATGCTGTAGAGACATCCAAACTGGGAGCAAAAGCAGACATTCATATGCTACTACAATACACAAGTATTTAAGCACTTAAGGTTTATGCCAGAACAGAAAGGCATAAACTGGGTCCAGCCCATTATAATGTGGCTTAAGCCCATCCAAGCTGGTCTGTGAGCTTACCCACTGCGACATGAAAGCTTATCTCAGTTCTGAGCTCTGGCATGCTCATACTCAACCCAGCTCATGCTCATGTTCTTCCAGCAAGACATGCTGGCACCTACCTGCACATTTCACCATGTGTTTTTATTAGTCCAGGCACGTGCATACATCCTTCTTTTTCTCTTTATTTTTAACTCCATGTCCTACATGTTTTTGAACCTGAAAGGGAAGGACTTCTTAGATTTACAGGTTTGGATTTGTTCCTCTGGATTTAGGGCCGTATCTCTTAACAAAAACAAAATGCTGGGGTCCAATCTGTCAAATTAAAGCAAAGATTTACCAAAGGAAAATATGCTCACAAAATAAATATAAATTAATTTAATTGGTTCCTATTATCACTTCTATTGGAGCCTGCAAGTATAATCTGGTGCTGAAGTAATTAATTGGGTGTGAAGTAGCTACTGTGCCAAAACTCACTTGTAGGGGAACGAAACTCGCAGACTTCTTGGCCTGGCTGCTACCTGCAGCGTCTTGGCTTTGTTATTCTGCAGAGAGGAGCAAATCACAGCACCGAGCTGTGCAATCAAACACTCAGACAAATGCCTTGCTTTGTGTTTTCGTGACGGGGTGGTTACGACTACAGGCGTTTTCCCACCCGGGTCAGGTTGGGATTGGTTTGGGAAGGGAAGTCAGCGGACAGGTTTAGCACTGCTGGGATTGCAGGCACTTATTTTTGTGGTTTTCCGTGGCTTAATATAGTCTCAGCTTTAATGATTCTGGGTTTTATCCCCTCCCTGCTCTGGCCTTGCAATAAAGGAGCTTTGTCTAGTGGTTTGTGGAGGGGATGGGGAGGTGTGGGGAGAGGATGATGCTGCCATGGCACAGGTCTGTTCTCAGCAGCAATGAGAGGATCACCACTGGTGGTATCCCCTTCCATTTTGCCATGAGAGTCACTTGGGCAAGCTGGGAATTAGCTCAGGCAGCCCATCGGGATCAAAAATAACCCAGGCTCAAGTAATGCAGAGATTTTGAGATCCTGAGATGATGCTCAGCAAACAGGAGAGATGGATTTTCATGATACTTCTTCCCACCTCCTGCACTTTTGGGTCCCTGGGTGCTTCTCCCCATGCTTGTCTCCACCTCCCCATGGCACTTTCCATCTGCTGTCACCTGCCACTTGAGGGAAGTCTCTCCTCAGCAGCAGCATCCACAAGTAGAGCTGGGACACCGCTCTCTCATTTATCACTCACTTCAGCTTGCAGCATCTCTAAACAAGAGGAATTCTTACTTTGCAGTTATGCTGTGTTTGCAAGCCCAACTCTTCCCTGTACTGGGTAAAGATGGAGCTGAGTTTGGGAATTCACCCCACACTGATGCATTTCCTTATTCTCCACTGTATCCAAAGCAAGCAGGGCTGTAGCTGCTAAACACCCCCAGGAAAAGTGAGACTGGGATGGTGCTTGGCAAGAGGTGCTGGATGGACTTATGGGGTCCAGGCTGTGCTTAAGGCATAGGAGCAAAAATCAGCTCCAAACACATCTTCTTCCCATGTACCTCCTGCTTATGGGGTCTGAAGGCAGCTTGGACCATGTGGCTTTTGGGGGCTGCTTAGAGACACACTTTAGATACCAAAACTGCAAGGACTTTGGGGTGACCAAGACTAGAAATGGGCTTTGGTGGGGATAAGCCTTTACATGCCAGAGCACCAGCTCTGCTGCCTGGAGTCTTCAGTAAAAACAGCCAAGACAAAAGAAGTGCTGCTATTATTAGAGTGAACAAAAATGCTGATAAAACACTATGGACTTTCTGAGCATAGGAACAGCCTGATCTCTATTTTCCAATCTTTTCCCTCAATGGAAAGCAGAAACTGGCCCTTATCTTGTATCCTTTTAAAGTAGCATCAGTGTTCTGGTTTTTATTAAAAGATTTGATTTGTTTAAAATTGTGCATTTTTGGGTTTGGGAAACTTATTTCTTTCCACCTCTTCCTTTCCCTCTCTCCGTATAAATATTTATATACGCATTTAACCAAAAACTTATTCTTAAATACAGATTTCAACAAGAGCCAACATCTTTAAGGTGTCTGAAGATTTTTGCTCAATTCACAGCCCTTCCAAGGCCTCCTTTGTGCATCCTTGAGCCCCTCGCTCTGTTTTCTTCTGTCTATAGATTTGACTCATGCAATCCTGCATCACTGGTGGGACAGAGAATTAAAGCAATTCTTGATCGCCAGCCACATGGATTCTCCTGGATGTTGGATGCTCAGGACCAAGGTGGCCCCACGGGACCCATGATCATAGAGTCTTGTCTTATTTAGGGGAGAAAGTCTCGGGGCATGGAGGAGGGAGCAGGAACCAAGCGCATTAGGATGGTGTGGGTGCACCCCAGTGCAAAGGCACCTCGGACACATGGGTCTGGTCTGCATCCAAACTCCCTGGACCTCACTCAGACTGTGCATTCCCCAAGGACAGCAAAGCCCCACTGGATACCAGGGGAGGAAAAACACCCGGACCTCCCCATGTAGCCTCCCTATGAACTGCCAGGGCTGGGAATGATCGCAGCTCACAGGCCAGCCCAGGCTGGGGAACCTCATAAATCATGTGGAAGTGCAGAGTTATGAGTTTCCTCAGACAAACACCACTAATTGCAGTGTGCTCTGATTGCTGGTGCAAGGCCACGTAACTCGCTGGCCAGCCTGGAAGGAGGAATGTGCTGGATGGGTGGTGTAATCTTCATAGGGAGCAAATGGACTAGTACTCCCCATGAGGTGCAGGACCAGAGCACAGCAATGATGAACATCATTCCTTGCCATCTCTGTCTCGGAGTGCAAAGCCTTAGCCCTGCAAATTGTCTGATTGTGCCAAATTTAGCTCCTTTTGAGGCCAGCACTTCCCAGCAAAGCAAAACCCAGCTCAAACTGGGAGGAAAGGCAAATGCATCAATAGGAGTTCCATCTGCAAAGGGCGATTACTTGGTGGTGCAAACGCTCCAGGGCTGGGTTCTTTGTAGTAAAAGCAACCCTTGTGATCACTGCCCGCCCGAGCCAAGTGACTCAGAGTAAAAATAATTAAATATGTTAATAATTATCAGGGGCCCCTTTGATTAAAACAAATAAAGCTTGTGGTGTGTAAGCAAGGAGGAATGCGTAGGTTTGCAGGGCTCGGCTCGCAACCAGGAGCTGATAGGGAAAAGTGGATGTGATGCCTGGGTTGGGCATCATGGGGGAAAGCTCAAGTGCAACACGACTGGAGACATCCAGGGTGGCCAAGTCCCTGTTATAGTTGCCCCCATCCTCGATCCCAACACGCTGCCCCAAGGCCCGAGATTAAACGGGGAATCGAAGGCATCATGTCTCTGCATCTCAGCCCACCCAAGTGAGAGAGCTGGCAAGTTTTGGGTAGCTGGTCCGGGAACCAGCATCACACCAACTGCCAAGAGAAGGTAGGAGGTGATTTTGGAAGAGGAAGAAAATGTTAAATGTAATTAATCACACCCTGAAGGGTGTTTATTCAGGACCCCCGGCCACCTAAAGGGTGGAGAAGGGCACTCCTGAAGGGAGATTCAGATCTCAGAGTTGGCCTTCTAAGATGCCCATAGAAAAGCCAGACTCAGGGCTTGGCCGCTTCAGTGAGGTGCTTGTAGGGTGAAGCCATGCTACAAAAGGGTTTTCTATGCTAACCCTTACCAAAGTGCTGGTCCTGCTTAAGGCAGGATATAGTGGACACTGTGCTGAGCGTGAAAGGCATCTGCAAGGGCATTTCAGAAGAGGTGGGCATGCCCAGCCAAGTAGTCCCTCTGCTCCTGGGACCTCTCCTCCTCTACATGAGCTGCTTGTCCCCTCTCTCCTTGGAGTCAAAGGCAGCATCTGCACCCATTGGGCTTTCTGGCTAGCAGTGGTCTGCCTCAGATCATAGAATCATAGAATCACAGAATGGTTTGGGTTGGAAAGGACCTTAAGATCATCTAGTTCCAACTCCCTGCCATGGGCAGGGACACCTCACACTAGACCATGTCACCCAAGGCTCTGTCCAACCTGGCCTTGAACACTGCCAGGGATGAAGCATTTACCACTTCTCTGGGCACCCTGTGCCAGCGCCCTCAGCACCCTCACAGTAAAGAACTTCTTCCTTATACCTGACCCGAACTTCCTCTGTTTCAGTTTGAATCCATCACCCCTTGTCCTATCACTACAGTCCCTGATGAAGAGGTGCTAAAGATCTGCATTTTGGGCCAAGGGAGGAGATGGTGCCAGTGTGGTCCTTGCACAGGAGAGCGTGGAGCTCCTCTCCAGTGCTGGAATGTGGCCGGGGGCAGGCATACAGTGGGAGCTCACACAGCAGAGCCTGGAGAAGCCTTTCTATGGCTGTTTTGATCTCTCAAGTGTAGAGGTGATAAGAATCGGGGCCTGATGTGCTGGGAGCGCATTTATAGACATAGCGAAACGTGCCTGTGGAGCAGGAGGGTGAGTTTGCATCGTATCACACTCGGGATCAGTGATGCTTTAGGGAATGAATACCAAAGCCTACTGACAGGGTGTGTTTGGCATATAGGTGCTTATGCAGCACCACACTGCACCCATGTGCTTAACACCCCATGCGTGTTATGGCCTCGCTGACTGCCAGAAGCTGAAGAAGATCTGTCTGCCTCAGCTTCACCATAGCTTCTGAAGGCAAACTCTAGGTTGAGTGAGGCTGCAGTCATTGCATGAGCAAATAGAGCATCCCAGGGAGGAAATGCTCTTGTACCCCAAGGCATTTTTATTCCCAGATGGAGCTCATGTGAAACAAAGGACTCAGGCTGTCCTCTCTGCATGGGGTTGAGCGTCCCAGTCCATGAGCAGATGCAGATGTTCCATTGAAACACATCACCTCTGGGGAAATAAGTGAGCACACAGCAAGATTATCCAAGCACTGGGAAGGAGGAGCAGGAAAAAAACCCAGATCCAGTTCAAACCAGTGTGGAACCTGAGGGAAACTCAATGCAGATCCCCTCCCTGGAAATCAGCCGGGGCACTGGAGATACCACTCCTTCCCAAGCCCAAAAGGGACCCAAAAGCAGATAGCAATGGACACTACCTGCAAACAGACACAGCTCTGAGACCTTTTCTTTGCACTCATAGAGATGGGGAACGCAGAGGGAGGGTATCCACCACCATTCTGCCGTGTGGTCTGTGTCTGTTATTCTGCATCTTGCTGTCCTGCTAATTCTATTCTAATAAAACAAGCAATGTCCCTGTTGGGCTTTTCGGTGGGGGGAAACATAAAATGGATTTGCTGTTAGTTTATTTTTTTAAAGCCCTACGTAAGAAAAGGAGAGGAAAGCAATCTTTGCAAGGGGCACAATCGCTAACAAGAACACAATACTCTTGATTGCTCTTTCTTGTCCCACAGAACCTCAACGACTCCCCGGGAAGGTCAAAAGAAGGAAGGTTAAGTGATGTAGCTGTGCATCAGTGTACAAAACAGCAGCTCCTTCACACATGATTGTAGTTATGCAGCTGGGGAGCCGACACATAATTAGGGAAGATACCTGCACAGCGTGCAGCCTGCTGCGATCTGATAGCCAGGGTAACTGCGCCATCTCATGGTCCCCAGAGCCAAAGGGTTTACAAATGGGAGTTCATGAGGTGATCAGCATTCACTAAAAGGCATCTTCACAGGCTCCTTTGAGATAAGCTGCAGCAGCTTTACTCACTGTAATGAAGTCACCTCCTTTAGGAAGGGCAGGTGGGGGTTTGCTCCATGTATTGATGCCTTACTTTGGCAATAGAATCATAGAATCACAGACTGATTTGGGTTGGAAAGGACCTTAAGATCATCTAGTTCCGACCTCTGCCATGGGCAAGGACACCTCACACTAGACCATGTTGCCCAAGGCTCTGTCCAGCCTGGCCTTGAACTCTGCCAGGGATGGAGCATTTACCACTTCTCTGGGCACCCTGTGCCAGCGCCTCGCCACCCTCACAGTAAAGAACTTCTTCCTTATATCCAACCTGAATAGTCCAAATAATCTCCAAATGAACTACTATTCCTTCTACAACAATGATGAAATGAGAGCTGGAGATGTCTTGTTAGTCAGATGTCCTCTGCCTGCTCTGGGACTGTTCCTTAGAGCATTGCTGCTTCATCCACTCCTGCTTTAAGAGACTGGATCCCTGTGGCTTTTGCTGCTTCCCTGCAGATGTGAACTTGCAGCCCAGTAGATCCCGTTCTGGAGAAGGGCTGTCCCACATTATCATGCCCTGCTTCCCTCCCCTTTGATCCACGCAAAATAATCTCTCCAATTTGGCACCCCAGGCAGCCCTTCTTTTATCCTCCTGTTCTTACCCTTCCCACACGTGCAGCCGATTGTTGGCTATGTCTCTTACAAGCTGTCACTTGGGCATTTATGCTGGGATTTTCCTGGGTTTTCCTCCATAAGAAGTGTAGGGGGGGAATATTTCACCGTAAGTGCAGCACAAAATGGTCACCCAGTGCTGTCCCACAGTGAAAAGGCAGAGCAGGGTATCATCAGGGTAAAGCAAACCCACCCAAAGCTGGTTATTTAACATAGTCCTACAACTGCCCTTTGGAAATGCCTCACTTCCCATGGGTCACAGTGAGAGCCATAGAATCACAGACTCGTTTGTATTGGAAGGGAGCTTAAAGCTCATCCAGTTCCAACCCCCTGCCATGGGCAGGGACACCTTCCACTAGAGCAGGTTACTCCAAGCCCCATCCACGTCAACTGTATTTATTTGAAGCCCTTAGATGGCTAAAGTTTACCTGAATCCCAAAGTGTCCCATCTGCCTCCTACAGTCCTCAGTGATGAGCACCTCCACCTTTTTCCACTTACCTTCATCCTTCTGCTGCTTCTGCAACCAAATGCATTGCTTAAGACCTTAATTCCACCCTAACTGCCAAGGAGATATTTTCTGAAAATCTCACTGGCTTTTTCCCCTCCTATCTCATTTGTGGTGCACACTCAATCCTATGCAGCACTCCTGCTGTCTCCTTATCCATGTTCAGCCATGCAGATTGCATTTCCACGGATGATTTCCCTTTGCCTCCAGCACCAGCCCTTGTCTGCAGCGTGACAACAATAAAGATCACCATTAAATTATGTCAATGGCAACAGACTGTGTGTCCACGTATCACTGACTCTTGGCATGAATTGTTCCTGGCACCATAAAACACATGTAAAGTGCAAGCAGAATAAGAAATACTTTGGAGATCTTGTGTTTCCTAAATCTAGATACAGCTATTTTAAACTTTACTCTCCGGCATCTGTTCATAAAAGAAGGATTAAGATTTAGATTTCATCAGATAATAGGCAGAGGTTCTTCCCTGTGAGGGTGCTGAGGCGCTGGCACAGACTTTTCCCAGAGAAGCTGTGGCTGCCCCATCCCTGGCAGTGTTCAAGGCCAGGTTGGACACTGGGGCTTGGAGCAACCTGCTCTAGTGGAAGGTGTCCCTGCCCGTGGCAGGGGGTTGGGACTGGATGAGCTTTAAGGTCCCTTCATCCCAAACCATTCTATAATTCTGTGATTTTGGGAGAAGATGCAGTTTGTAGCAACAGGCTTAGAGCCATTCTCATTGTCATTGTGCCTCATCTTCCCCATCCCCTTTACCCATCACCTCTCTTTTTCTCCTGGTTCTTACCTGTTTCCAAAGAGCACTGCTGTTCAGTGGGAGCTGAATGCTGGGCTCTGATGTGGTGTTAAAGCTGCCTTGGGGTGAAGGCTGCTCACACAGAAAGAGGATTCAGCTTATGGAAAGGGTTTTACTGGCTTTGTTTGGACATTCTGTCCCAGGAATCACCAGGTAAGAAGTTCTTCATCTCAGGCAAATATATGAAAAGATGTGGGTTCCTTGCAGTTTGGAAATCTTATCTCTGCTTTGACCCAAAATGTGATAGAGAACCAGAACAAATACTTGCAAAGTATAGACATAGTTGTCCTTCTGTACAAACAGTTTACAAGGCAGAGGGATGAGTTGGGGAAATAACTGAAAGACAGCCAAGGGAACTTCTTTCAAGCCATTTGAGAAGCTGCTTGTAAACTTTACTCAGAATCTTGTCTACATTCTTGCCTTTAGCATCCACCCTGGATATGATTTCCCACTTTGGATTCAGTGGTTTTACTGGAACAAAGAATTAGGGAAAGTGTTAAAGCAAAGAGGAGATTGCTCAACTGATGCCTAACTCCTCGACTTCATGTTTCAAACAAAGCATGAGATTCAAGGTGTCCTTGAAGGGCTGGAGACATCAGCCTCAAACAAAAGTGATCTGATAAAACCCATTCTGCTCCTTCCCCATCTCTTCCCCTGCCAGCTTTAGGTTTAAGGTCCCAAATGTACTTCATATGTGGGAAGGGACAGAACTGAACAAACCCATAAAGAGCTGAAACGTGCTGACCTATGCAGCTCATCTTACCAGAACATCTTCTACAGGAGGCACTTAAGCATCTCAGTTGTCTTTATGCCAGCAAAATAAGCATTGCCAAGGCCTGTTCCCTGGCTCAATAACCAGATGAGATGGAAGGATCTGTTCCTTTATCATTAATCTCTATTGCTTTCCAGAACAGGTTGGTCACATCCATCCTCATCACCGGGAAGGCTATCTGGCCCATGCAGCTATAGGACTGATTGGGACTGGCCAAAACTGTTCCAATGACCATGCGTCAAATCTAGGTGTATGGTCAGCTGAGACCTGTGCTGGTTATTGATATGGATGGAGTCAGAGAGTTTTATTTGCTTGCAAGAGCAATGGTGACATGGTCTCATCAGCAAACACTGGTCAAGCGTGGTACACCCTTACCCCATGAGTGAGGATCAAGGGTTCAGATTCAGCTCAGGAGGTCACCTGGAAGCAAAGAGAGACCAAGACTGAAATGAAAACCTTATCGGGCATCAGTTTTGGCTGCCCCATCCCTGGCAGTGTTCAAGGCCAGGTTGGACACAGGGGCTTGGAGCAACCTGCTCTAGTGGAAGGTGTCCCTGCCCGTGGCAGGGGATTGGGACTGGATGAGCTTTAAGGTCCCTTCCAATCCAAACCATTCCATGATTCTATGATACATTACCCACAGAGTGGGAAAGCATCCCTTTGCAATTCAGAGCAGCAGTCACTGCAATGCCAAGGTTTACTGCTGACCCAAATCATAACAAAGAACGAAAACAGAATCCATGAGGGAAAAGAAAAGGGATTTGCACTCAAACACACACCAGTTTTAGCCTCAGCTTTTCCATTAGTGGGAGCAGGTAAAGAAAGGACAGAGCCACATATCCTCCTGTTCTCAGGTCTGTTATTTGGAGATGCCATATCAGACTCAAGGACCAGCCCAAGCTCTGCATCTCACCTTCTCTTCCTGCTGTTATTGGTTTTAAACTCGGACTGCATGTGCTGTCACACGAGTTCAGAAGATATGTTGAGCACATTTGCCAGTCCCAGGATTTATATCATATGGTTGTTTGTCAAAGCCCCACCTATCCCGTGCAGCACTTCCTTCTGATAACCGCTACTGAGATACACAGCTAAATAATGGAAAGGGGAGAAAACTCTCTAATTCTCACCATTATCTTGAGGGCAGCCTGTTAAAACATGAAGCCTCTGATATCTTCTTCCAAGCTCCTCCCCTGAGATACGCCTCTGAGCATCCCTGGAATTTCCTTGCACTTGGACACTGCCCTGAACTGTCGTGGGAACACTGTGAAATGGGGAAGGTGGCGTTTGGTGTTGAAAGCTCCTCGCTTTGGAATGAATGGAAACAGGGAATGGTGAGCTGCAAAAGGGAAAAGTGATGACAGTGTTTTGAAGCCTTGCTGAGTTTATCTACTCATTGTAATGGTGAAGAAATTGTAAGCCTGAGACTTCACACTCCCCCAGAAACCTATCCAAGGCATGGTCATGCCTATCCAAGAGGGGAGAAGCTCTCTCTTAGGGCAAGGACTAGTCCCTGTAATGACATGAATGGCAAAAAACCCATTTTGGACCAGGTTTCAAATCTCAGGCAAGTGGCAGTGGCCTCTGCTGTAGCCCTGGCATCACAAAGCACCACTATAAGTGCCAGGCTTGCTCTTGCTTGGATTATCAGAAACCTCAGGCACAGCACTCGCTAGGGCCATAGCTTCGATCCCAGCACATGTTGCTTAACCTCTAAGCTGGGTACCCTTTACATGTTAAGGGCAATAGCCTCAGAGTTCCTACAGTCTCGAGCAGCTCCATTCTGTGCCTGTTCCCCAACTCTCAGTATAAGCTGTCAGTCACTGGGTGCAATCCTGCAGCCATGGCCAAAGGATGCATTAAGTCCATGCGCCTTGCTGCAACCCAACAGAAGACAACCAGCTCTCTTCCAGAGAACACACAGTTACTGCTGTGATCATTTTATCCAGTCCTGACACCTGGAGTACACAGTTTAGGTACCATCTGACATGTTTTCCAACATTGAGCCACCCCAAATCTGAGAGTATGGGAGGTTGGAATCAACATCTGCACTTGATGATACAGATTATCCCTGTGATGTTCCTCCCATCCTTCTCATGTCTGTCATTAGCACCTAATGAAAGGGTGCCTTGATCAGACACCCTGAGCTCTACACAATGTCCCACAGCCCTTTGGATGACAGCAAGTGGCTTATTCCCATTTTGATACTTGAAAGAAGGGAGATATAGCTGAGAAAGCTCTCACAGACTCTTATCTTTGTGTTAAACAGAAGATACTATTAATGAGAAAGAACACCCTAGGAACTAAAGTCACAAGCAGGTTTCGTCACAGCTTGATCTCCACATTGGTCTCCCCTGTTCACCAGGACAGGTGGCTCACCCAGTACAATGGGACTCTTCAGCAGGGACTGTAGTGATAGGACAAGGAGTGATGGGTTCAAACTGAAACAGGGGAAGTTCAGGTTAGATAGAAGGAAGAAGCTCTTCCCTGTGAGGGTGCTGAGGCGCTGGCACAGGGTGCCCAAGGAATTTGTGGCTGCCCCATCCCTGGCAGTGTTCAAGGCCAGGTTGGACACAGGGGCTTAGAGCAACGTGCTCTAGTGGAAGGTGTCCCTGCCCATGGCAGGGGTTGGAACTGGATGAGCTTTAAGGTCCCTTCAACCCAAACTGTTCTATGATTCTATGCCAAGTCAGCAGAGACATCTAGTGGCAAAAAAATAACATCAAAATACGCAAGGAAATATACTGGAGTGATTTGCTTCATCTTTCAGACAGCTCAATTATCACCGGCTTTCTGCTGCACATAAAAAGGACTGGTTGGGAGCTTGAGGCTGTATTTCTAACTGATCTGTTGAAAAACGTATTGGAATGATGCTTTCCTAAATCTCCCAAACCCCAGCTTTATAGAGATAAAACACCTCTACAACTACTGTGCTTCCTGCATGTCCTCAGCCTCCCAGGACGTTGTTCACCCTGAATCTCTTGGTTTGTGAGGAGTTGGAGGGATCAGTATCGTGCCTGGTTCTGGTTATGGTTTTCTGGTCATGTGTGAGGGTTTCTGTATGGGCTGATTGATGTGATCCTGTCATACAGCTCCGAGCAATTTTTCCCCCATCTGTTCTTTACAAATATGTTTTCTGTTAAGAGCTTTTCAGATTCTGGCTTTGATGGCACTGGGTTTAGTTTAAAGACTCGCATTACCTATTATGTTGAACATCTTTGTGCAGCTGTTTCATTTAGTCTGAGTCTGTTCTTCACTGGACACAAACCAGCCACTATCCAGCTTTGGCAGCTGTTTAAAAAGGAACCCAACCTTTAAGAACTCAACAAAGCAAGGGCAAAATGCAGTTTCTTAGTGGAGCAGGTAATACTGCCAATTTACCTGCAGTGAAAACCGGGCTTATCTTCGGTAAAGCCTGTAGCCTTACTACGCATTTACTCTACAGTCACAGACAATGGATTAAACATAATGCTCCAAATGAAAGATGAAAGATGTAAATGCTGAACTACCAGTCTAGGTAGAAGCTTTTTCTTTATAATGACTTTGCAGGGTTCATGTTCATCTAATGAAAGACATTTGGCCAATGACAGGACTGTTGCGACAGCAAGACAGATGCTCAAGCAAGAGAAGACCATGGGCCAGGTTTTAACGGGTATTTAGCAGTATTCAGTACTGCAACACTTAAATGACTTATAGGAACATTGGAGTGTGAGGATGTGATCATAAGCAATCCAGAGTTGAAGTGAGAGACTTAGGAGCCCACTTAGCAAATCTCTGTTCATCTGAGCAGTGGTACCCAAGTACATGTGCGGTCCCATCCTGAGCCACTTGCAGCATTGCATATTTCAGTTATCTGCAGGCTCTTACATGAGTAAATCAGTTTGGAAAACCAAATTTAGGCTCTGAATTCAACTAGGCATTGCAAAGTGAAACACTGAGACACCTAATCACCTGCTTGGTTGGCCAAAGGGAAAGTTAGGGATCTCCAAAGCAGTTGGGATCAGATATTTGATGTGATTCCACACCAGCTGGGAAACATTAAGTGTTTTAGAGGATTCAGTGGAAAAAGAAGGCAATAAGTGGGGGGTTTTGAGTTACCCTTTCAACTTTGGTAGTGATTTTTTGGTAGTGATTTTCTTTATTAGACATGGTTTTCTTGGCAGTGATTCCTAACACATTTTAAGTTGCAAAGAAAAGCACCACTTTTTCCAGGAGTGTCCATATCAAATCCATTAAGGAAATTATGAAGTCCATTTTTAACCATTTATAAGCTTTCCGCTCTGCTCCTAGGTGTTCTGTTGAACACCTTGGTCCCCTCACTGTTGGAGTTGGAAGGGACCTTAAAGCTCATCCAGTCCCAACCCCCTGCCACGGGCAGGGACACCTTCCACTAGAGCAGGTTGCTCCAAGCCCCTGTGTCCAACCTGGCCTTGAACACTGCCAGGGATGGGGCAGCCACAGCTTCTCTGGGAAAAGTCTGTGCCAGCGCCTCAGCACCCTCACAGGGAAGAGCTTCTGCCTCAGAGCTCATCTCAATCTCCCCTCTGGCAGGTTAAAGCCATTCCCCTTGGCCTGTCCCTACAGGCCCTTGTCCAAAGCCCCTCTCCAGGTTTCTTGCAACCCCTTTAGGCACTGGGAGCTGCTCTAAGGTGTCCCCTTCAGGAGCCTTCTCTTCTCCAGGCTGACCAAGCCCAACTTACAGAAAACCACCTAATTTTACTCTGAAGCCCCTATGGGATGCAGAATCCACCCTGCCTTCCAATTACCTGCTCTAGCACTGATTATTCACGCTATTGAAAACAACCTTCTTGCATCCTGAACATTGCTGCCTTCCCGTGCCAAGTCCTTGTCTCCAAGCCTGCTGACTCCATCAGTCCTTCCCTGTAGGCAGGCAGAAACCCAAAACCAAGAGGACAACCAGCATCTTTGCAGTTCAAAGACACTTAATATTGGTAGCTACATCTCCTGTAGTAAATGTTTCAGTTTCTGGTGAGTTCCAGCACACTGCGAAGGAAATATTATCTGTAAAAGGATAAAAGCACTATCCAGAGGTGTAATCAGTAGTATTAAGCTTACAGGAGGCTGTAAATACCTATAGCTTAGTGTGCGGCTGAACCTCAAGCTACTAGGGAGAAGGAAGAGGTCGGGAGAAAGCTTTTGCTTCAGGCATCTCACCTTATAATATATCTTAAAGAGGTTTTTGGTGCTGGGTCTGGCCAGTGTCTGCAGCAAGATATTGAGCTGCAGTTTTAGAGACAATGGCAACTTTGGGGATGCTGTGATCCAAGGACATCCATTATCTCCTAGAAGTAAAAAAAGACAACGGAGGAGTTGTCCAGTGTGTCTTCTCTTTTGGGAATAGGGAAGATATAAATGAAGTAACTATTTAGCTCACAGAACTGGGACGATCTCTTTTTCTCTATTCAATTGCTGTAATATAGGAACCAGTGTATGTGGCTCTTGTCACTTGATACTTCATTTCAGTGCAAGCCTAAAGAGCTCAAATCCATAACAGACTGAGCTCTAAATACTTCCTCAGATTTGGCTGCTGTTCCCAGAAACCTCTTCCTTGTTTTCCCTCATCATTACTGGACTTGCTTTCGCAGTGTCAACCCATGAGGAGAAGGGAAACGCTTGGCCAGAAAGCAGAAGACACATAGGTTTTACAGGGCTCCTTGGCATCAATTCCAGCTCCCAAATTATTGCTTTTCCCTGCTTAAATAATAAGAAAAGTGAGTCCAAAAAGCTGCATGGGAGATTCAAGGCAACCTCTGAACCTTCAAAATCAGGCCATTTGTCTAAACATCTAGGTATGAGCACTAAAGCATACAATCACTTACTGAAAGATGAGTAAGCAAGAATTTGATTTTAATTTCTAACCCAAATTATTACAATCTTTAGGTTCCTTTGATGGTCCTTCAATGCCATCATTTCTCAAAGTGATGTACTTTGAGAAGCTGAAGTACTGAGAATTTATATGAAAGAAGACATTTTAATGGCACCAAATTTCAAAGGTGCCTTTATGGCCATGAATATACTGTTAGAAAGCCTTTTGGGCAGGGGCTGCAAATTAACCACCTTACACCTGAGATATCCATGATCACCAGCCTCATTAGAAAACCCGAATGCATTTGCTTGTGACAGATACTCTCCTTCCTGGTTTGCTTTCCTCTTCCCTACTGCTCTGGAGCACGTTTAGATCAGTGCAAAGGTGGTGAATGCATTTAAAGGCAGGTGGCTCTCTGTGGTAGGCAGACGACTCCATAGGGCCACGCTGAAGGCTGCCAAGCAGCAATTTAGCGTTGTCTCTGTTTGCACAGAAGGACCTCAGTGACTTGGAAAGCAGAGAAGAAGGAAATGTTTTCTCCATGACATACTATGGGCTGCCTACAATCAGCATCCTTCCTCAGCAGCTGGGCTTGATAAGTGTTGTCAGCAGCCTGGGAGGCCTTTTGGGCTCAAGAACGAATGCGAAGCAACAGGCAGGGACAAACACCCCTATGCCAGAATTGTCGTGGTCACATTACAGCCAGTCTTTATGCTATTGGGCTGGAAGGCTGAATCCTTCAGGGTAAATTCAATTTGAGATGCTTATTGGGAATCATCAAATTTAATAATCTATCTTCAGTAAATTATCCAGTCCTGTTCTATGTATCACTTTTTCTATGTTTAAAACCTAAAAGAATCCTATTATAGAATCATAGAATGGTTTGGGTTGGAAAGGACCTTAAAGCCCATCCACATCCAACCCCCTACCATGGGCAGGGACATCTTCCACTAGACCAGTCCAATCTGGCCTTGAAAATGCCTGTTTTTTCAATAGAAAAAAGTAAATGAATTACCCTGTTTGTCTGATAGAATACACTAAGTTGTCAGAGACAAATGGTGTTAACAGTTTGCATGCTCTTACACATGCTATTCTTTGACTTGGTATTTTTAGCCCAGTTTCTGAAAGAAAAGGTGTTTAAAAAACCCTTTAAACGTGCTGTGGTATTTGTGTGAGCTTATCAAGCCTTCCACTAGTACCTTTGAAGCAACCAGCCAATTTATGGGGAAGGAAGACAGGTTCTACAATGCTGCAAGAGACAGAGCCCCTTAAGTTCACATTACTACAGGAAATAACTGGATGTGGGCTCCCTATCAGGCATCGGAGAATCCACACAGGCAAGCTCCCCTTGGAAACACAAGTCAAGATAAAACAAAGCTTCTTTGGCTCTGCTAATCCCAAAACAACCTCAGTTCTTCTCTCCAACATAGCAAGGTAATGCCATGCCTTGTGCTTGTGTTTCTCAAAGAGACAGAGAAAAGGTCACATCACACATTTCCGCTGCAGCCCTTCCCATCATGTATCATTATCAGGCATTGGAACAGGCTGCCCAGGGCAGGGCTGGAGTCACCATCCCTGGAAGTGTTCACACACCGTGCAGACGAGACCCTCAGTGCCATGGGTTAGTGGTGGCCTTGGCAGTGCTGGGGAACAGTTGGACTTGATGATCTGAAAGGTCTTTTCCAACTTTTCTATGATTCTATATAAAATATCTGCTCCATCACTGTGTTTCCAGGTTGACATTTCCACTGTGATGGGACATTTGGAACAAATTTACCTTTCAATATTACTACTTTCGGGCAACATAAAGCAGTAACTTAGAGGTGCTGCAGGACACACAAGACTCTTTCCAGTACTCCCATCATTTACAAAGACACATGTAGGGGGGGGGAATCTGAGCCATCCTTTTGAACTAGAGCTTTAAAGCAGTTTGTTTTGGCCTCCTTTAGAGCTGCAGACCAAGTGAACTCCAGCCATTTGTCCTGAAACCATAAATCTCACAAGCTATAAAGCGGTTCCCTAATCCTTTTCTTTTACAGGGCACACATTTTCCCAGAAAGCTGTGCCCCTTCTTAGCTGTGACTTGGAGAACTCTGCACGAGAAAACCATTCCACCTTTTGGAGCTGGATTTCTCCATCTGTTGCATGTTCCCTATATTCTGCACAAATGAGATGCTCCAAACCTGCCACGACCACCCTGTAGAAGGAAAACAACAGGATCAGCAGCAGCACCACAATAAAGTTGAACTTGGAGCCAAATAAAAGCTGTTGCGGAAATTCACTTGACTGAACTTTCTGCTTAAAAAGAAAAGAACAAAAGAAGACTGAGAAATTAAAAAAGGATGGATACACACCTGAGCAAACAGATTGTTGAGGTCTGTGGCTCATCCTGGGAGATTCAGACTGGATGTAAGGAAAATTCTTTATAAGGAGGGTGGTAAAATAGGCTGGATGTGGTTCTGAGCAACCTGATCTAGTTGAAGATGCCTCTGCTCATTGCAGGGGGTGTTGGACTAAATGAGCTTTGAAGGTCCCTTCCAACCCAAACCATTATGATTCTATGATCCTTCCACCGCACAAGATCAAAGTAACTCTGTTGGAGTGCATTACGGAAAAGCCGTATAAAAATTGGGATCCTGGCAGTCCAGGGGACAAAAAAATAGGGAAGGCTCTGCTGAAGTTCCTTGTGACCTTTCCTACTGCAACAAAATCCTGCACTTAAACATCTAACTGCTGTTGAGAAGGCAATGGGGAAAAAAACCAGAAGGAATAGCACAACCCGCATATAACATTCACTCCTTTGGTCTTTCCATGTCCTCCTCTGTGGTGCATCCTCTCCTATGCCAGTGGCACAGCGCTGGGTCCGCTCTCCCATGCTGAGATGGTGCAGGCAGGTGATGGCATCCTAAGGGAAACCACTTCCAGAAGACATCTCCTTCAGTGGCAGCTTAACAGCAGTCACTCAGGCTTTGCACACGCCTGAACATGCCAGTCTTTGTTATAGCCATGTGAGTTTGCACGCTCAGGAACAGTGAGCCAAACGCTTGAGCTGATTTGTCATCAGACAAATATAAGAAGTGGCCATAAGAAGTGGCAAAGAAATAATATCACACAATGAACACATGGACATTGGGTTTACGCATTAGACACAAGAGAAGTGCTGAAAAAGTCACAATTTCCCACTTAGTTCTGCTGAGCTGGTACTGAATCATAAATCCTTAAGGAGATCATGAATCCTTAAGGAAAGGACCTTAAGATCATCTAGTTCCAACCCCCCTGCCATGGGCAGGGACACCTCGCACTAAACCACATCACCCAAGGCTCTGTCCAACCTGTCCTTGAACACTGCCAGGGATGGAGCATTTACCACTTCTTTGGGCAACCAAAATGTGGGATAACTCTCCAGAACTTCTCAGTTTTGAACTGCAGCACCTGGAAAGTCTGTTCTGAAACACACTGATCTCAAGGACTCCAGGAAATTTGCACATACACAATTATTTTGCATTTACCTCACCTATGTGGAAACACTTTATTTGCCCACTATGCATTCCTAGTGAGAAATTGTAGTGACATCTTTTCTCCCAGTATATGGTTTTGCTTCTTACTCTTTGCTTTGTTTTCTCCATACAGGAAGGAAACGTAAGAATGTCAGGTCTAAGGTGACTGCTCTGTAATACAACACATACTTTTATTCCACATGGAGAAGGAAAGCCAAGTTGTTCAAACACCAGAAACATTCTTCCCCTCCCCTGCTGCAGTAACAATTGTATAGATAAGCAAGCAAAAATCACCCCAACCCCAGTGAAAAGCTTTGCTCACTGTGCACTCCTTATAATTAGATGAGCAATCTAATAGAAAAGCAAAAGAAAACAAAAGGAAGATTTAATTTGCCTTTATCTATTATGAAAATGACTTCGATTGGGGTGGGACAGACATATGATTTCATATAGTATTCATCCAAGTTTTTCAACTGAAACATTCTGTAAGCTGGGAAATTGGTCTGCGAATTGCTCTGGTTTCCTGCATGGTTCGTACAGGATGAATGAAACTCTGGTTTTAAGATTAAATATTTCATTTTGATGATGCTTTGGGTTGGAAGGGACCTTAAAGCTCACCCAGTTCCAACCCCCTGCCATGGGCAGGGACACCTTCCACTAGAGCAGGTTGCTCCAAGCCCCTGTGTCCAACCTGGCCTTGAACACTGCCAGGGATGGGGCAGCCACAGCTTCTCTGGGCACCCTGTGCCAGCGCCTCAGCACCCTCACAGGGAAGAGCTTCTGCCTTATATCTAACCTGAACTTCCCGTTTCAGGTTGAACCCACACAAGTTTGGCTTAATTTGTCTTCAATTTAATATTGAGAGGGTTAAAAATGTAGAAAATTATATTTCACACCAGATGATGACTTTTTACTTAAAATATCTTTTTTTTTTTTCATTATTCAGAATTATAATTGAATCAAAACCACCAATTATTTTATAGCTCTGGTCCCAAATTCTTTCCCAGCCCAGAAAAAGTGGTTGCTCTATCTGGTTATTAAAGGCTATGATATATTCAAATATTCCTAAAAAGATTCCAAACCTGCATACTAATAACTCTTCATGTCTTTAGCACTTTGAAACATCTACTGTGCAGCAGCTCTGGGACAAGCAAGGAATGCAAGAGATGTTTTTATCTGACCTAGCACAACTCTTACATAGAATAAGATATTTCCAAGTTGTCTGTAAATGAAAATCCTAATGGAGCCCTAATGCTCAGCTCAGGGAAAGCATCACAATACTTCAGGAAATATTGATTTGCTGGAAATGAAGAAATGACTATATTAATTTCTTGTAATTAGATTTAAACATGGGAGGTAGGTTTCTGCGTCAGCAGTGGATTCACAGTCGTGAATCTGTTCCATTATCCCCATTGTGAAAATGTGACATAGTCTGGAAAATACCTGGACACCTGATGTCATATTGCATGTATTACAAGTAGTTTCCAAATCCAGCTTTTATAATAATGGAGAAGGGTGCCAAAACCCACAGGTTTCTCAATGAACACCTATTCTGCAATGATGATGCTCTTAGGGGATTAAAGTTTAAGGAGGTGTAGGTTTGTGCAAGCCTTAAAGTCAATACTCAGTTGCATATTCCACTTAACCATTTCAGAGTGGAAACCATCTAATAATTAGCATATATTAGCTAATATCTTTTTCCTGATTTAACAGTAATGTGCATGGATCTCAGGGCACAGGGTTCAGGAGGAGCTATGTATGGTGTGGATAAAGTCTCTCAGGAATAAACCATGTGCCTTTCACTTTGGTCGTGCTCCTTAATCAAAGCATTGCTCAGCAAATCTGACATCTGCAAGACAAACGAGTCACTTCATCTGGTTATGCAGACTTTAAATACATAGATACACACATAAAATGAACCCAAAAGTGACTTTAGAAGTGCTTATTCATAAGCAAAGAGAAGTTCTCCAGGGTGCAAAGACTTTTCTCAGTGAGGTTCCTGGCACTCAGAGCTTTCCATTGCTTTTTTGTTATTAAAAAAGGAATTAAACCCATATTTTTCTCATCTCAGTAAGTACCTTTATGATGTCTAAACAACTCCAACAATGATATCATCTGTCTCTCTCTTCTCCAGGGAGGAATTCAGGCCAGACCATGATATTCCTGCTCATTCCTGGAGCACAGAGCCTCACACAAAGGCGAAAGCAGCAAGCCTTGCTCCTTGGAGGGCAAATGCATGTCCCAGCACCGACCACTTTATTCAGGACCCCCTACAGATCCCTCCCTATCCTTGAGAGCTCGTCAGTGCCATAAATTAAGAGTTAAGGCCAGAATCCTCCAAAGCCTGATCTCTGCAGACAGATACCCAAGGCTGTTCTCCAGTGGGATGTGCTCAACAGCAAGGTTCTGCTCATATGGATCCTATTTCTCCACAAATACTCTTTTTGGGATATGGACAACACGTGGCATAATTGGCTGCAGCCCTTGAAGTGGCCTCTGATTTAATAAAATAGATGATTCACCTTTAATATAAGTCCCCCAGCAGACGAAGGAGGTCAAGTGTGTCTTTAGCTGGCTGCTGGTGAGATGGTGGATATGTAGGGATGGCCATGGGTCCAACCTCCCCATCAGCATCAGCCTCCTCACAGACACCCCTACTGCAGGCTTTGTGCAAGGTACTCCTTCTATGAACTGCACAAAGCCCACCAGGCCATGTCTGCTCAGCCCAACACCACTGCAGGATGGTGGGTGGGAATGGAGGAGAAGACCAGGACCCCATCTGGGCTTATATCATAGAATGGTTTGGGTTGGAAGGGACCTTAAAGCTCATCCAGTTCCAACCGCCTGCCACGGGCAAGGACACCTTCCACTAGAGCAGGTTGCTCCAAGCCCCTGTGTCCAACCTGGCCTTGAACACTGCCAGGGATGGGGCAGCCACAGCTTCTCTGGGGAAAGTCTGTGCCAGCGCCTCAGCACCCTTGTAATGAATATGTCATTAACAGTGCTATTTTGCAAAGTAAATTAAACTCATAAGGAACATCTTTTGTAACTGCTACAGAGCTAAAACTTCCAACTTCACTGTTTTTGCTGATTCCTCACTACTTATACCAAAGCAAAATGTCAGGGAGACTGCAATTCTTTGTGTTTTCCTTAGGGAAAGTAGGGAGCATTAGAAGTCTGGAAATTGTCAAATATTAAGCCTACTCTGGTATAACACCTATTGTTATTCCAGGTTAGCAACTGTTTCTTGAAACAGATCCAGTGAAGAGATTTATCATAATCTTCTCAGAGTAACTGGGAGGTTTCTGGCAACTCTGAGATGTGCAGAGCTGCACAGAACAGAGCATGAGAGAAGCAGGATACCTGCACCCTGAAGCATTCAGTGGTTCTGATCCTTCCATTCTTTACAGCAAAACCTTGGCAGCCACAGCAGCAGGTACCAGATTTCTGCAGCCAGTGACAGAGGTAACACTGCAGGAAACAGAATGCTCCACGCTGCTTTAAGTTACAACAGTGATTTCTAACAGCAATTCTGTCCATGGGAAAAATAAGCAGAGTTTGGAATATTAAAACAAGCATTCTTTTCCCAAAGCACAGTAAGGAAAATCCACTTTCATTAAAGTTATATCTCAGCAGCAATACTTAAAATAAGCAGAACTATTGCTTCACTACACAGTGTGCCAGCAAACCAGGTCAAAGCAAAGTAAATACCGCAGATACACCTTGAAATACATAGTGCCCTGAACTGGCAGGATATGTAAGATGGTAACTCCTTCTATCTCAACAATCTGTTAAAAAACCCCATGGAATGAAAGTTTATCTTCAGTATTTGTCCCATTTACAGACACTTCTCTGACAGTCTCTGACCTGCTCTAGCAATAGTGTTCTCTTTAAAACTGTATTACTGACTGTATTACTGGGTTCCACTTGGGTCACATCCTTTCTCTTCACCCTCAGAAATAAGGCTGGAGCTGCTATAGTTTGAGTAAATGGTTTTCCTCCACACAAATCTCTCAAGTTCAAGGGGTACTTCCCGTTGCAACCTGCTATTCCTTCGTTTCTGCAATTTGTCTCAGTAAGTCATAGAATCATAGGATCACAGAATGGTTTGGGTTGGAAGGGACCTTAAAGCTCATCCAGTTCCAAGCCCCTGCCACGGGCAGGGACACCTTCCACTAGAGCAGGTTGCTCCAAGCCCCTGTGTCCAACCTGGCCTTGAACACTGCCAGGGATGGGGCAGCCACAGCTTCTCTGGGAAAAGTCTGTGCCAGCGCCTCAGCACCCTCACAGGGAAGAGCTTCTGCCTCAGAGCTCATCTCAATCTCCCCTCTGGCAGGTTAAAGCCATTCCCCTTGGCCTGTCCCTCCAGGCCCTTGTCCAAAGCTCCCCTCCAGGTTTCTTGTAGCCCCTTTAGGCACTGGAGCTGCTCTAAGGCTATTTTCAAGTTTATTGTTATTGTTTGACTGCGTTTAAACGTTAAGAACTGTATTTGGCATAGTTCTGACAATCAGACAATTTTCTGTTTCTGAGGGTCTTCCCCACTGGAACTGGGAAGTCCATAAGAGAACTGTAAAGTTATAAAATTGGCATGCATCAGGAGAGCTGCAAAGCTCTCAACCATTTCAAATTTCATCTATTTCTGCCTGTTTCAGTTCAAACTTCCACAACTCAAAGCACTTTATTTAGTGCTATCTCAAAATACTTTAAAAATCCTTCAGGAGAACACACAGATCAGAAGTGCTGTCAAATTTTCCTGTGTCTTCAGACAATGCTACTCACTGGAAGTGCAAAAACAACAGAGAAAAGACCTGCCAAAACTAAAAGGTACCTTACAAAGGAATACACATTCTCAGAGAGGCACAGCTTTACTAAGAAACCCAATACTATGTAAAAAGCAATTCACATTTTATTTTCAATTGCAATAAACTGTACAAAAATGTTTCATTCTTGCCAAAAATAACAGCAATATTTTCAATCTTACATCTAGACAAACAACGAATGCTGATTTTAATCCTTCTTGGGCGAGTTTACAAATAAACAGACAAGAAGATGCATGGGTTTGTGTCAGACTGAAACGTTTGTGGAATCAATGTTAAGTTTTTAGTATCTTTTAGGAATTTCCATACTCCTGCCATGCCTGTTAAAAGCCTAAAGGAAACAAAAAAGGTTTGTGTCTCACACAAAGGAATGTAAACAGTCATCAAGACATTAAAGAGGTTGATTCTTCCGAGGAAACCGTATAAACGTACCTCTATGTCACTAACATTCTCTTTACACTGAGAGGAGTCCACAGCACTGGGATCGTGCCATAGCTGAATCCACCCTCCAAAATGCCATTTAAATATACATCAAAGACTTCTTTTTAAAAAGGTTTCCAAGAGAATAAAATCCTAAGTAACAGATCTAAAACGGTCAATACTCTTTTTAGCATTTTGAGGGTTTCTTTTTTCTTATCCTAATTCATGAGCAAATATGTAACAGCCCCATCAGATCTAATACCACAGTGTATTTTTTCCAAGATGCAGTACACGAGCACCTAGTTAAGTCAACCAGCACCTCTGCCAAGAGCATGGGCTTGTTTTCAGGCTTGATTTTGTTCGCGTAAGACATTTAATGCAGGCTAATAAACCATAACCTGGGTCACTGACTTCTTCAGTCCAAGACCTAAAATGGAAACACAGTTGCAGTGATTTGAGATCTCAGGTTTTGTTTTCCTCAGCACTGAAGCTTAATTAAAAGCTGTTTCAACAGCTTGGGTAAAGCTTAGAAAATTAAGCATCTCCTGTTACTTCAGAGTTGTTTGAGGGAGTAAAGTCTTCTTGAAACTCCACTTTATAAGGATAGAGTTTAATGTAAGTGTCCACCATTAAATCTAAGTCATGTTTTATGTCAAAGTTTATGTTCAGCAAAGCTAAGTTGCTTGACCTTTGTGCTGTCAAGGTGTTTTTCAGGTAGGCCTTTAAGCGCTTTCGTCCTATTTCGTACTTCTCATTCTCCACCTTCATCACTGGAAGTATGCACAAGACTTTAAGCAACGCATAAACATTAGGGAAAAACTTGATGTCAGGCAAGTGAAGTGCTTCATAAATAGTAGCTGGGAGTTCAATGTCTTTCCCTCTGTGCTTCCACTTGATTCTCCAACAGTGAAGCTCAGCAGAAAGCGTGTCTGGATTAGGCAAGTCATTTTTGTACATGTCAGCGTGATGCTCCTCAGACGTGTTGAATTTGAGCTGCCCCATGACTGAGGGCACCAGCGACAGACACTTAAGAGCTTTTAAATGTTGTTCTGAGAATATATCTTTTAATTCTTGAATAATATGCTCCACTGTGGGGACACTAAGGATTTCTTTGTAGTAGTTTTCTGATGTTACCTCCGAGTCCAAGTTCCCCTGTTGTGCCCTACGAAACTTTCCTGGGAGTTTAATTTGTACATCCAGTTTTGTAGCCAGATTTGTTGCTTCCTCAAACCAGAATTCATGGTAAACTTCAATATTCTCCATCACTTCGTTCAGAGAATGCAACACTGCTGTTAAGCTGCTGGCTGCAAAGAAGACATCTGATGTTTGGCCTTGGAGATTTTTCCCAAATGCTCTTGTAAAAGAGAGAATGTTTTTCAGAATGACAACGGTGACAATGAAGTCAAAATCTGTTAAAGCACTTGAAAGTACAAATGCTCGACCAGCAATACAGTTGTTCCACCTGACGGACGAGTCGCTGCTTACCGCATCCAAGCACAGCACCAACGCTTGCAGGAGGTCCACTAAAACCTCGAACATATCATGCCTGCCTGTCCACTGGGAACGGCAGATCTCCTTCAGATTGTTACCCCTGTCCTTATTGTTCTGAAAAAGAACAGAAATCGTGTTGTCCAGTTCTACCAGTAATTGCGGAGACTGACTGAATAGACAGCAAACCTCTTCGATTGTTCCTAATGCAATGGAAACACTAACAACAGGAATGGATTTTGCCAGCCAAACATTTAAGGCACACGAGGAACACAGGGTATACACAGCTTGTGGATACTTTTCCAAGAGTCTCGTAGCCACAACTTTCATTTTAGAAGCAAACCCACTGGAGACGATGTAGGCTTGGCCTCGACAGTACTCCATGTTTAGACCCCACTTCTCTGTAATAGTCGTGTGGAACTTAACAGCTAAAATTTCAGGGTCAGCTTCATATGGCAAAAACCCGATGAATTCTTCTCTTAGATTATGAGAATCATCAACAAATCTCACCAACACGGGCAAATGTTCCTCTCCTGCAATGTCTACTACTTCATCAGTGACGATAGAAAAGAAGTGTGAGTCTCTTACTTCCCTCAGTGTCTCTTCTCTAACACAGTTTTCACAGATCTCAAGCATTTGTTTCTGCTGAGTTTTTGAACAATACTCAAGGTTGACTGCAGTCATCTCAAATCGCTTCCTCAGAACTTCATCTCCAGCATTTATTCTATATTCCAGTAGAGCCTGAAAGTTATCGGAAGTAAAAATACCTTCTGGAAGCTCGTCGACATTATGGCCATCCAAAGGAATATTTTGTTTACCCATTAGGATCAATATTTCAAACAAAGATTTAAGGTAATCTTTGTTTTCTCTTTCTTCCAGTGTTAAGGGCACAGCTTCTTCCTCTTGTTCTTCCCCTCCTTCCTCAGAGACAGCGTTTTGTTCATTGTTTTCATTCAATTCTTGAGTTGCCTGTTCCCGTTCGAAAGGTTCATCAACTACAAAATGTAAAACAGTGTGTCAAGATAACATGAATAAAACATAACATTTGCTTTCCCTTACTATCCCCATTTCCTTTATATTACTGGAGTTTAGAGATTAATGTTTCCAATTTAAAAGTGAATGAGTATTTCAGAAAGAGTTTAGACTGACTGTTTGAATCAGGCAGGAACTCAATTATCCTCCTGATTATATATAAACTTACAGTTCTGTGTCCTGCATTACCTTGTCAGCCTTAGTGATAAAGGTTTGTATGAACTCAATTATTTGGGCCACTTACTCTTCTGTTGCTTCAGTGTTCTTATTTCATCTTCACTCTAAAACAAAAACCAAAACCAAACTTGTATTGATGATAATGTCTAGTAGGAGCTTAAAATATGAAAACACACCAAGACGAGATATAAATATTACAGGTGAGACCATTTAAAAGTGTTGATATTTACCAAAAAGTGCTAGAAGGTCCAAGAGAAGGAGGTTTTTTCAGGTAGTTTATTGCTGCCATGACACATACGTACTAACGCCATAAGAGCAGTTTGCTACAATTCCTAAGATTCCCATGCTTCCATTAGGAGTTTGTTCAAAATGTACTACATAATTATTAGGAAATACACTCCATTAAAGAATTCTGGTTCAATATGAACAAGCACTGTCAAGATACAGAACCATCTTTAACTCTATTTTCAGTCAATAAACACATTGAATCAAATTCACAGAATGGTTTGGGTTGAAGGGACCTTAAAGCTCATCCAATTCCAACCTCCTGCCACGGGCAGGGACACCTTCCACTAGAGCAGGTTGCTCCAAGCCCCTGTGTCCAACCTGGCCTTGAACACTGCCAGGGATGGGGCAGCCACAGCTTCTCTGGGAAAAGTCTGTGCCAGCGCCTCAGCACCCTCACAGGGAAGAGCTTCTGCCTCAGAGCTCATCTCAGTCTCCCCTCCGGCAGGTTAAAGCCATTCCCCTTGGCCTGTCCCTACAGGCCCTTGTCCAAAGCCCCTCTCCAGGTTTCCTGGAGCCCCTTTAGGCACTGGAGCTGCTCTAAGGTCTCCCCTTCAGGAGCCTTCTCTTCTCCAGGCTGACCCAGCCCAGCTCTCTCAGCCTGGCTCCATAGGAGAGGAGCTCCAGCCCTCATGATCTTTGTGACCTCCCCTGGACTCAGTGAAAAAGGTCCATGTCCTTCTTATGCTGGGGGCTCCAGATTCATGAAGAAATATTTAGAAGTTGTCTGTAACTTTCAAACATATAAGCAGAATTTAGGAGTTGAATTCCTCTTAATTGTCAGTATACTTATAACCACAGAGACCTAGAGACACTGTTTATAAATGACACAGAAGAGGTATTGACAAGACACAGTTCCACAAAAAACTTCTTGATCTTGATTTTCTACATGGATCATCTTCTCAGTAAATAAGCTAAAACAAAAACATATCTGAATTCGTACAGACATAACAGGTGAACTGAAGATCACAATCAATATGTAGCAAGAATTTCAGGGTATCATCCAGAAGTTGTATTTAGAGCTGTAATAACAAGCAAAAGGAAGCTACACATATTCTTTGGAAGACAGAATCAGCTCTGGATTAACACATTTAATTTTCCAGATTATTTCATAAAGCCTTCCTTTGTAGATAAAATTTGTAACATTTGGGCATTTAATTTATAACCAACAAAAAGATACTAAAACAGGCAGCAGAGAAAACGCACTCAAGTGCTAACACGGCAGCGGGGCTGGAACTAGATGATCTTAAGGTCCTTTACAACCCAAATCATTCTGTCATTCTATGACGTTCTTTGACATTTTTATACAAAAGTTTCACATGAACTTACTTGCCTTTATTGTTTTAATATTATAAATAGTAATAATAATCACAAATCTTACATGAAAAACTTACCAGCTCTTTTATCCTTTTCCTGTGTCTGCTGTGAGGATTATTCAGGTGACTTGTAAGATCAAATATAGTTGGCACAGCGTTATCCCGTAAAACCGTTCTGTAAGGGCTCTGGAAGAAGACAGATGTCCAGATTAGGGATTTCTCTGGGAAATTCTCACTGTATGTGCACAAGATAACCCCAGAATTTCAGGTGCTGTGCCCTTTTTTTTCCTCTTTTTAAATTATTCTCACTTTCTGATGTTTCAAAACACACAGAAAGCTATGTCATGCAATTCACATTTCAGGAATAGAACAAGGGGTGATGGGTTCAACTGAAGCAGGGGAAGTTCAGGTTAGATATAAGGAACAAGTTCTTTATTGTGAGGGTGCTGAGGCGCTGGCACAGGGTGCCCAAAGGAGCGACAAATGCTCCATCCCTGGCAGTGTTCAAGGTCAGGTTGGACAGAGCCTTCAGCGACATGGTCTAGTGTGAGGTGTCCCTGCCCATGGCAGGGGGTTGGAACTAGATGATCTTAAGGTTCTTTCCAACCCAAACCATTCTATGATTCTATGATCTCAAGAGAACACTGGAAATGAGAAGAGAGATACTAAAGAAAATCCCAACCCAAACCACAAACACCTTTTCCTCCCCATTATCTTCACACCATAGACCCCAGATGCATTAAAGTTTATTTACTGCAATATTAGGATTTTGTTAAAAATAAACATTCTGGATAAAAAGACATTTAGGAATCAGGAAGGAAACATCATTTTGTTACTATTGTGCTTTGGTTTTTATCACTGATTTCACAATTCTAGAAATAATCACACAAACTTTTTCCTTGCGAAAAATGTTTAATCCCTTCTTTATGTCAACTTAGGAATTCCACAAAACACTACTGTGGAAGATCATACTGAAGGAAAATTTACCTGTCAAATGAGCAGGAAGAAGAAAAGACTTTAGATGGTCATGTAAATGTTTCTAGCAGTTAAATAAAAAGACTTTAAGTAAAAATTTATATGTGGATATACTGTAAACTTATGTTGTCTAAACTGGCTGATTTCAGTAAGTAGAGGATTTTAACTGATGACATCTCCACCTGCCATTATACTGAAGCACATTTGAAACAAACTGAGTGTCATAAAGCTTCATTTCAGATTAACTACACCCAGTATTAAGGTGTTTGTTTCTGGGATGCTGGCTAATCAGAGACCCTGTCACATTTAATACTACCTGGAGCTCAGGGTCTGACCTGTGTATTTGAATGATCCTTTGGAACTAAAAGACTGATTTTGCCTAAGTATCAGAGGGAAATTCAGCTCTGAAAACAAAGAAGAATTGAAAGCTATTATTTCATCAGAAACAGTGCCATGATTTTAGCTGGATAAAATACAACAGGAACCAAAAGCTTGACAGATGCAAAGAATGTTTAAAGCTCTTGGCCACAACAGAGTGTAACTTCACCAAGTAACACTGTGTACACACCGCAGTAACAGCACATTAATGATTTCAAATAGAGGTATGCAAACTTACATACTTACACACAATAGATTTATGTAATAAACAAAATAAGCACTGCTTTGTATGAGGAAAGATCTGAAGTAAAGACCAGTGCTCCACAAACATATTAAACCAGTAGCAGCAGCTCTGCTTTTTCCTTCCACAACTGCTCATTTCCACCTCATCTTTTGTGCCGACATCCGTGAGCCTGGGTGGTGCCCTGGACCATGACAATGATCCCAGTTAAGACTAAGGGATTGATTTTCCCAGGGACCAGTTACTCAGGGAGTCAAAGATTAAAATGAGCGTTCTGATGAAAATCATCAGTTTGCAAGATGCCACAAACAAGAGTTTGTTTCTACTTACGCTCCTGCATATCATAGAAGTCTCAAAATGTTTAGCACACAATCTGTAATGCTTGTTGAGTTGATCTGGAGTTTTATCTTCTAAATCTGCCCTTCGACAGTTCTCTACCCATCTTTGACACCTGCATGTAAGCAAAAGAATTAGGTCATTTTGAGATGCAACAAAATACTCTACAACTTCAAACTGTACTCAGAATTGGGAGTGAGGTGAGCCCTGCCCTTTATGGGAGGGTTTCTGTACACCTTCTGTCATAGCATACCATCAAGTCTTGTTAGAAAGCTGGTTTTCTCCTTTTGCTCACCACTTAACACCACCCCAGCAAATTAAGGAATCTTTTCCCTTAATCTAGATATTCAGGTTAGATATAAGGAAGAAGTTCTTTACTGTGAGGATGCTGAGACCCTGGCACAGGCTGCCCAAAGTGGTAAATGCTCCATCCTTGGCAGTGTTCAAGGCCAGGCTCGCCAGAGCCCTGGGCGACATGGTCTAGTGTGAGGTGTCCCTGCCCATGGCAAGGGGTTGGAACTAGATGATCTTAAGGTCCCTTCCAACCCCAACTATTCTATGGTTCTTGCCTTTGTCTCACAAACACACACACACCAGACTGCTCATAAAACCTGATCATCTAATTCTCAAGAATTTAATCCTAAAACAAAAGGCTAAAAGATGTGCTTGTAGACTAAAGTCATACAGTTTTCAAAGGTAGCTATTAAAATTGTTGTCTTCTCCGCCTCCCTCCAAAATACAGGATTTATAATTTCTTGTGGTCATGAGGGAGTTCAGAGTAGATTTTTGAAAAGTGAAATTTGAAATTTTAATATAAATAAAAGAAAAGCTGTGTGGAGACCTCAAAGCAGCTTCCAATATCTAAAGGGGGCTACAAGGATGCTGGAGAGGGACTCTTCATCAGGGACTGTAGTTGATAGGACAAGGGGTGATGGGTTTAAACTGAAACAGGGGAAGTTCAGGTTAGATATAAGGCAGAAGTTCTTCCCTGTGAGGGCGGTGAGGCGCTGGAATGGGTTTCAGTTGGGAAGGTTGCCCAAGAAGTGGTAAATGCTTCATCCCTGGCAGTGTTCAAGGCCAGGTTGGACAGAGCTTTGGGCGAAATGGCCTAGTGTGAGGTGTCCCTGCCCATGGCAGGGGGTTGGAACTGGATGATCTTAAAGTCCTTTCCAACCCAAACCATTCTATGATTGTCCTGGTTTCAGCTGCAGCACTCATTTTTCTCCTTCTTAGTGGCTGGGGGAGTGCTGTGTTTTTCAACTTTTGCCTGAGACTGTGCTCACATGCTTGAAGTTTTCCTTAGATGCATATTTTTACAACATTTACTTTTGCTTTAGATTAGTTCTCCAAGATATAACACAAAGCTAATGAAACATTTCCCCTAATAGGGACTCCTTTCAGATATGAAAAACACTACTTCCTCTGGTGAGCAAACCACCTGCAGTAATTGATGCAAATGCATTAGTCAGCTCTTATTTCCCCCAACAGGATCTATACAATCACTTTCTTGCTATGGATTTTTGAGCAACACCATACACAGATTCATTATGCACAGCTAGTCCAGTAAAACTCATCTGCTATTTTATTTGTTAATTTATATATTTACTCCACAAGACTCCAGCAGCTATTCATATCTCTATTTAGAAGTTAAAAAACAAAGTCATTTCCTTCCGCAATAGGAGTGAACAGTGAGCAGCTGCCGCAAAGAAACCCAACAGGATGCTGGGGAACATCAACATGGGCATCACCAGCAGAGATAAAGATGCCACTGTCCCACTCAGGGCTTGTTAGGCCACCCCTGCAATACTGTGTTCAGTTTTGGTCCTGCTGTACAAAAAAGATGTGGATGGGCTGAAGAGGGTCCAGAGAAAGGCCACAAAGATGATCCAAGGACTGGGCAGTGTGTGAGGAAAGGCTGAGAGAGCTGGGACTGTTCTGCCTGGAGAAGAGAAGGCTCAGGGGAAACCTTAACCCACGTGCCAGTAATTAAAGGGTGGCTACAAAGATGATGGAGACTCCCTTTTGACAAGGAGCCCCATGGAACAGACAAGGGGTGATGGGCACAAGTTACTCCTGGGGAGATTCCGGCTGGACACAAGAGGGAAATTTTTCCCAGTGAGAACAACCAGGCATTGGAATAATCTCCTCAGGGAAGTGGTGATTTAAGTTGGACGCTTAAGATTCAGCCGGACAGGGTGCTAGGCCATCTAGTCTAGGTCATGCTTTGCCACAAAAGGTCAGACCAGATGATCCCTGAGGTCCCTTCAACCTGGGATTCCTATAAGCCTGCAAAAATAATGCACTTCCTTACATCTCATGGCACCACAGAGCCACCAATTTACAATGGCTAATAAGTAAACAGTTGAAAACACACAATACAGATGAGTAAAAACCTTCATATGAACACAACTAATGATTTATTTGTTCATTATTATAACTATACAAGGTGGTTACACAAGCTCTTCTTCTTCCTAGCATAAATCCTTCCCCAGTCAAACTCAAGAACACCAGAGACAAATCAATTATAAAGATTTATAGTAATATCACAATAACTCTACAGCAAAAAAAGAAGGAACCTTCATTTCAGTCTCAGTGACTTATTTTACTTTACTATCCATCACTTTGCTACATACCCTTCAACATGGAGGGTTCATATTTTAAAGCATTGTGTTGGGTTTTATCCTAATGGGTGCATGTTGGCAATGTCCAGGAACCTACACAGAGAAGTTATGTGAAGAGTCTGCTATTTCAGTAGGGCAAAGTGGGGGAGAGCTCCCCACAACCCAATTATTGCTGAAATTCATGAAAGTGAAAAAATTACTCAGTCCAGTCAAAACCAAAAGGCTTTAAACAATTCTTTTTGATTCCTCAATTAGAAAGAAGATGGGTCGTGACCCAAGAAATAGTAAATTTGCTTTCTCATAACTTCCAGCTATTATTTTTGACTGCAAATATGGAATTGCTGCTCGTAGGAGCAAGGGGGGAGAAAAATAATTCATGATTATTCAACAATTTAGGAATGAAGGCTGTCTCATCGGATGTTTCAATGGGCAGCCCAAATGAGAAAAATCTACAGCTCTGAGAGGCTTCACCATCACCTCTGCTTCAACCGAGGGCAATAAAAGGCAACTGTGAAGAGAAAAGGTAGGAATCTTGGGTTCTGATCTCTGCTGGCTGAATGGTTTGTGCATCTTAATTGTTCATTCTGATTACTAGACGATTCATTAAGCACAATTGCATCAGCTGTCATAAAGGCTGATAAGCCTCCCTGCAGTTAGTGGGAAGGTTGCAGTCTAAGGGGTGTCCAGAGGAAGAGCCTGACCCTAGTGGCCTCCCTCAGTTGCTTGGGGAAGCTGAGGAAGAGTGCCAGGGAGCAAAGTCAGAACTCCTCATGTTGGGGTAACTCCTCTGAATCACCTCCTGGCAACCACAAAGTGGTGGCAGTGATGGTGTATGTAGAACTGGCATGCAGTTGCCAAGGTCAGACAAAAGTCAGCCTGAATCCCTTCACTTCTGCTGTGGCTACCAACCAGAGAAAAAGTGAAGTAGGTACTAGTAGATCAGACTAATGAATGACGGCAAAAGAGCTCATTCAGGAAATGAGACTCACAAATATTAAATTAACCAACCAATACTCCTCTCCCTTCCCAAATTCTTCTACTGTTACAGCTGCAGTTGCTGCCTTTTGTGCTGAACATAACACTGCCTGAGCACACAATCCACAAGAAGCCCTTGGTGCCCATTTTCTGTACCCTGTTCGGACATGGGCACCAAGGTCCTCACCCCGCTGGAGCAGCAGAAGACAACTGAAGGTCTAAACATGTAGGAAACTCCACTGGCAAAGGCTGGAGCACTGATGTTCTCTCAGGTAGCTACAGGGCTGGAGGGAGATAGAGGAGGTTATGTGACTGGATTCAAGCAACTACACCCGAGTCTGAATTGAGCCCTTCAGCCTTGCTATGAGTTTGGTTCTAAATCTAGTGGTCTCCAAGGAGCAAGGAATGGAAGAACAAAGAAAAAGGAGGTCAGACCCCTGAAATCACCCAAAAGAAATCAAATGAGTAAATTTTTGCACAGTACTATCCAAGCAGCAACTAAAAAGATTTTGGAAGAAAATTATGTATAAAACTTTCTCCAGCTTTCTAGTATTCAAATAATGCATTTTGCACTTGGTCAGAATAGGCTTGCTATATATGGATGCCCCATCCCTGGCAGTGTTCAAGGCCAGGTTGGACACAGCGGCTTGGAGCAACCTGCTCTAGTGGAAGGTGTCCCTGCCCATGGCAGGGGGTTGGGACTGGATGATCTTAAGATCTTTTCCAACCCAAGCAATTCTATGATTCTATAAAAGATTAGGAGTAGATAACCAAGTATTTCTATTTCAGTTTTCATTAAAAACATAAACGTAAGTAATATGGATTGTACTACCAAACCTTGCACGTCTGGGCATCAGAAAGCTGTCTGGTTACTCCAGCTTTAACAGAGGCATCACGTTCACCCAGGAGAGCTTGATGACACATCTGAAAACACAGCTTTAAACAGCAGCTACTACCTAATACAAGCTTTTTGTATTTTCATTCAAAATCACTTACAGGGAACTGTTTTCTTAGAAAAAACTATGTACCCACCATTCCCATGGGGTTTGCAATTTTCTGAAAACCAGGTCAAGCAGCTTCAAGGAAGCGATATATATATATGGTATGTGTATGTCTATAGATATATAACATGTCAAAAAAATTCAGCCCTTATTACCTCCTATTAGGAGAGAGATAACTGGTATTGCTCTAGCGCCTATGCACCTTCCAAACTTGTGAGGAGCAAGCTAAATGATTTTAGGAGCATTATCTAGATTTAAAGATGAGCTTCTCATAAGGGTTTCTATGTCTAAGTGCATGATTTATTTTCTGTGGCCTCTCATATGCACGCTTCTTGCTCTACCAGTGCCCCATCCCTGCTTTTCACCCACTGGGAACTTGAACATCCCATCGCTGTTGCTCATGATGCTTCACCACCAAGCATCACCCTTGTGACAGCTGCCTGTCACACTGGTGCCCTATTTCTCATGCACATATCGTCCAGCACCACATCACCTCAATACACACTGACAGACTTCCACCCCCCGATCCAATGCTGGGCTCCCCACCATGCACTCCCCAGCCTCATCCCATTGCTCCTGTGCCCCTCCTGCTGCCCCACACCTCCAACAGCCATACATCCACCCCATTGCTGCCCCACAGGCGTGAAACCCCTCACACCAAGGTACTGCTCACACTCCCCCATACTACTCATACCCCCCCATCACACCAGGCAGCCCCCCCTCCATAGCCAGGCACCCCCTCAAGCCCCCCCGCTCCCCTCAAGGCCAGGCATCCCCTCAGCTCCCTCCATGGCTCGATACACCCCACCGCTCCCCTCAGAGCCGAGCACCCACCATGACTCCCACAAGCCCCACAGGGCCTCCCCATCCCGGTGAGGAGGGTAAAGCGGAGGACCCGGCAGCGCATGCGCAGCCGCCCGCCCGCCCGCCTCCCCGCCGCGGCCCGCAGGGTCCCGCCCCGCCGGCGCCACAGCGAGCAGCGGCCTTCGCCGGGAGAAGGCGGCAGCTCCGAGCCGGGGGCCCCCCGCCTCCATTAAGCCGAGGTGAGGAGGCAAGAAGGAGGGAGGCACCTCCCCGCCGCGGTGTGTGCTGAGGCAGAGCGGGGAGTAGACGAGCACACACACCCCCCCCCGCCAAGCCGCTGCATCGCGGGCTGCCTCCCTGAGGCGGCGGCAGTGGCCGGGTGCGGTCTTACCTGACGGGGTCCCGGGGGAAGCGGAAGAAGGCGAGGTCGGACTGGGTGCTCTTGCGGGTGCAGTTGGGAGCCGCGCAGAAGTTCGGCATGGTCCCGCGGGTTGGCGCCGCTGCCCCTTTAAATGCCGAAGGGAGGGGAGGGGAAGGGAAGGGGGGGGGTGTATGTGGGGAGGAGGAGGATGAGGGGGGAGGGAGGAAGGAAGGAGGGGGACGGGGTGGGGGGGGAGAAGCGGCTCTACACTGCTGTGAGCGGCCGGGAGGATTCACCGCCACCGTCCGCCGGGACAAGGGCCGCCTCCTTCCCACAGTGCACCGCGACCGGCCGCCCGCAGGGGCAGTGCCCATGCGCCGCGCTGCGGCGGCGGCGCCCGGATGAGCGGCGCGCATGGGCGCCCCCTAACGGGGCTTCTGGGTCTCTCTGTGGTGGAGGGCGGTGTATGTGCTGCGTTGGGTGTATTTGCCTTAAAACTAGAGTTGGGATGTGGGATGCGAGGTATTCTGTTGTTCTCATGTCTGTTTTCTTATGTTTTGCTTTTTGAGAAGGGGTTGCTCTGAAGCCTGGAGAAGAGAAGCTGCGTGGAGACCTCAGAGCAGCTTCCAGTGTCTGAAGGGGGCTACAAGGATGCTGGAGAGGGACTCTTCATCAGGGACTGGAGTGATAGGACATGGGGTGATGGGTTCAAACTTAAACAGGGCAAGTTCAGGTTAGATATAAGGAAGAAGTTCTTTACTGTGAGGGTGCTGAGGCGCTGGAACAAGTTGCCCAAAGAAGTGGTAAATGCTCCATCCCTGGCAGTGTTCAAGGCCAGGTTGGACAGAGCCTTGGGCAACATGGTCTAGTGTGAGGTGTCCCTGCCCATGGCAGGGGGGTTGGAACTAGATGATCTTAAGTTCCTTTCCAATCCTAACTACTCTATGAACAAGGGGTATGTTAAGCAATAAAGTAATCAAACAGGGAGTATGCCTGGTGTGAAGGCTTTATCAGGTATGTCATAGGTAAAAATGAAAGAAAGCTTAGGAAAAAGAAACAGGAGATGGAAGACGGGATGAGTGGAAGAAGAAAAAGAGTCATTCACCATGCTAGTAGTTTGAGAAATCATGGAGTCAGATTAGTTTGGGTTGAAGGGGACCTTAATGCTCATTTAGTTCCAACCCTCCTGCAGTGAGAAGGGACATCTTCAACTAGATCAGGTTGTCCAGAAGTAGAGGAAGTAGATTAGCTGTGAAGTCTATAAATGCTGATGGCAAATGAGAATTGTTTCAGGTATAGTAGTGCTGTGTTGTAAGAATTCAGCTGTGATACATCTTCTATATATTTTTAAAATCGCATAAAAAAGCGTCCTGATGTGGAGATTTGTTGGACTTTGGGAAGCGTAATGCAAACATGGGAAAGAGCCAAAGTCTGTGTTGTTTAAAAAAAGTGCCTAAGGGAAAACAAACAAAAAAATTCCTCATTTGGTTCCTTTTGTGTGGCTTCAAAACTTGTAAGCTGTTTTGTATGAGTATGACAAAAGCTGTCTTTTATATGAGGAGGCGTTGCTGTCAAGTGCCCTTCAAATGAGTCTCAAAGCATATTTCATTGGAATAATTTCAATAACATTAATTTATTTGGTGTTAATTCTTTGCCAGCATTCATGTAGTTGAATTAATTCCTTTTAAGTAGTTTTGAGCAGTCATTTAAGCCAATCCTAAAGGTAAGCGTTGCTGCACCTGGCTGCTTTCACTTTACTGGGCAATAGCCAACATTCATACACAGTGAACTGTATAAGGGAGTTAATCAGATAACTAACCCTTTTCTAAATACACTTATTTACCTTTAGGTTAGATTTAATTCAGGTAACTGCCATCTGATTTGCTGTGCAGATTGTATAAATGTTCACACACAACATAAAAAAGAGAGCAGGATCATTTTCTGTTGCAGTAATAGTTTAGAAGCATGGCTGTTAATGTTAGTGTGACTTCTAAAACACTTAAAACCTGTTTCGGTTGGAAAAAACACTTCTTCAGCCTTAAATAAGAAGAAAATTGTATCTTCTGCCCAAGATTGAAGGGCCTTTTCCCTCCAAATTGATTTGCCAAACAAAAGCACGTGTGTGCTAAAACCCCTTCTCTACAGGCGTGTTAAGACTGTTATCTTCTAAATGTGTATATATCTGCATATGAACTTTCCCAAGGAAAGTAGTGCATCCTGAAGTCTGCTGGATGATGATTTTTATGGGGAGAGTAATTTTTAAGTGATTGCTATATAATGGAAAGAAAATTAACTTAATTCTTTTCAACAATAGAAGCCCATTACTTGTAAAGAAAATTAGTTTACATTACTGCTTAGTTGGAAAACATTAGCTTCTGTTGTACAGTACAGAAATCACCAAAACCCTTCTTTTCTCTGCAGAATAGCCTTTGAAATACACATATATAATCTGTATGCTGGTGATTTTGTGTCTTAGATAATACTGAAGACTATTGCTCACAGCATATTTCCAAGTATGTCTGTTGCCTGTTGACATTGAAGGGATTGCATCCTGTGTTGGTAATGTTGTACATATAATCTGTATTCTCCGGATAAATTAAAGGAATTTTGTTTGTTCACATGGATTTTTAACTGCTTTTTTCCCCCCCTTACTATGTCTTAAGATCAGCTGTATCTTAAATCCAGGATTCTCTATCACACAATAGTGGTTGCAAAATGACTTCTTTAATGTACATCTGGAATTGAGCTGCATGTCTCTCCCAGGGTGAAAGTGGGGCTTGAATGTACTGTTAAAGTATGATTGTGTAGTCCTGCAGGTTTCCTGCTATTAAAAGATGATTTGCAAGAGAATATTTGAAGTCTGAAATGCTTTAATAACTCTTACTACTATTACATTCTCTTGCAAGTCATACAGCCCCATTTTGTTGGGTTAACCTGTCTGTAAGAGCTCAGTGGACATGAGGTTAATCCCATGGAGGTATTTTTGTAAATCTCTGTTCAGATGTGCTGAAATTCACAGTGACAGGATGAAAAACAAGATGCTTCTATCCAGGGTTTGCCTACAGTTCTGTAGAACTAACTGTTCATTGGCAGAAGTCAACACACTGAAGGAAAAGGATGGGATCCAGAGGGACCTGGACAGGTTGGAGAGGTGAGACTGTGTGAACCGGTCCTGCCCCTGGGTCAGGGCAATCCCAGCACAGACACAAGCTGGGGGAGACTGGATGGAGCAGCCTGAGGAGAAGGACTTGGGGTGCTGGATGAGGAGAAGCTCCCCATGACCCGGCTTCAGTGTGTGCTTGAGCCCAGAACCCCCCCATGTGCTGGGCTGCACCCCCAGAGCGTGAGCAGCAGGTCAGGGAGGGGATCCTGCCCCTCTGCTGCGCTCTGGGGAGACCCCCCCTGCAGTCCTGACCCAGCTCTGGGGCAACAGCACAAGAGGGACGTGGAGCTGCTGGAGCGAGGCCAGAGGAGGCCCCGGAGCTGCTGCGAGGGCTGGAGCAGCTCTGCTCTGGAGCCAGGCTGAGAGAGCTGGGCTGGGGCAGCCTGGAGAAGAGAAGGCTCCTGAAGGGGAGACCTTAGAGCAGCTCCAGGGCCTAAAGGGGCTCCAGGAAACCTGGAGAGGGGCTTTGGGCAAGGGCCTGTAGGGACAGGCCAAGGGGAATGGCTTTAAGCTGCCAGAGGGGAGACTGAGATGAGCTCTGAGGCAGAAGCTCTTCCCTGTGAGGGTGCTGAGGCGCTGGCACAGACTTTTCCCAGAGAAGCTGTGGCTGCCCCATCCCTGGCAGTTGGACAGAGGGTTGGAGGCCAGGTTGGACAGAGGGGCTTGGAGCAACCTGCTCTAGTGGAAGGTGTCCCTGCCCGTGGCAGGGGGTTGGAACTGGATGAGCTTTAAGGTCCCTTCCAACCCAAACCAGTCTGTTTCTGTGATTCTATCATCCTGTTATCTATGGAGCTCCCTTTGTTATGCAGTCTCTGCAGAGTAATCAAGTTGATAGACCCAACTTGCTTCCCCAGCATTGACAGTGCATCTAACCTTCTAAAAATATTTAGTCAAAATCAGGAGCAAGTCATTCACTGATGAGTTGGTTTGAACTGAAAAGTAATACACAGTCTCTTGACAGGTTAAAAATGCAACTTGAGGGGGAGCATGCAAGCACCCCTAAAACAGAACATAAATCACATCCCAGCATGGCTGAATTGTGCTAAATGCTAATCTGGGATGTGTTCTTTGAATTGCAGAAGTGTGCTGGAATCAACGATGGTTTTTAATACTTGTATGTGACCACAGATAAGGACACAAGTTGTGCCGTGGAGCGATAACTATAATACTTTGCCTTATTCCCACCCTTTCTATTCCGAGAAGTGGCTTTGCTTTCTTCCCAGCAAGTTTACATGTTCTTTGCCAATACACCACACTACAAAGAGGACGGAGGTTTGCATCAGCCTCCCTACATTGCACAGGGTACCAACTTTAATTCGCCTTTGACGTGGCACAGAATGACACAGTGAAGGGGTTTTTCTTCATTATCTGAGGTTATTTAATCAAGTTATTGCCTCGGTGTAGTGAAGCGATGGATTTAAGCCTTGCTGAATTTAGGTACTTTAAGGAGTGAAGCTCTCATGATTTGTAAAATAACTACACATGTTGAATATAATATGTATTACTTATAATAGGGGAAAAAAGTCTCTTGTTAACTTGCAACACAAAGCTATCTGCAGTGAAAGCAGTTGAAATACCTCTTTGGATTTAAATACGAATAGTCCTGGGTGACAATGCCCCTGACAAGGCTGTATGGAAAAGGCTTCTTTGGCAAGCCACTGGCACTTGAGTGTTGCTGAGGGTTCTGCTCTTACCTTAGCCAGGATTAAAAATGGGATTGGAAAGTGTTTAAGGAGGGAGAGTGAGTTTAGGAGCGGTCTGAGGGCAATAGAATGAGATTAAAATAGAGTTGCTTATGTGAGGAAAACATACGAAGTGACTGAATAACCTCTTAAGTGGAAACCCCATTGGTTAGGCCTTTAAATCAGAAACAAAAAAAAGACAAAGAATTTAGTTAACTTCTGTTAGAATTGAGGCTATTTCTCTCTTATGCAAGACAGAACATACTTTAAACCATCTTTAAATTCCCTACAATTTCAAATCACCTATAATGCTGCATTCATCTTATTATAAAAGCATAGAGGGTTTCTTGCTTCTTTTCTGAATTGCTGATAGACTGAACCAAATAATATTATTTTTTCCTCGATTTTCCCATTTTACTTTTGAAATAAGACTCTTGGATGCTGAAAATTCACCGTTTACAGCAGACAAGGAGTAGCTGTGCACTGTTCCCATGTGCATAGTACCTCACTGATACACCTCTGCTCTACCTGGGAAAGTCTGCTTTGAAAAGAAAGGATTATTTCGGAGTCTGTGTCAAGTAGGTTGAAGCAATGCGAGTGGAGACGCAGTTAATAACCCAGCAAGAACCACACAGCAAGGCTGCTGTGCTCATTTGCTACGAGCCACTGAAGAGCTGAGAGGCGCAGCTTTGTCCTGGTGACCTGGGCTGCATACAAATCACCTCCCTGCTCCTCCCTTGGGCCATCTCATGCTTCCGAGCTCATTGTCTTCCCTCTTCCATTGTCTTCGGGGATAGAAGGAAGCGTGGTGAGACACAGATCATTCTGTTAGCGCCCAGAAAGTTTAATTAATTAGAGCAGTGTCTGTAATTGATGAGAATCCTGTTATTTAAACTGATGGGGGATCTGAGGATGCCAGGTTGTAAAGAACATAAAGGAGAGTAGGAGTGCTTGATGGTCACTGCATTTCTTTACTGAAAGGAGGCAGAATTTTTGCTTAAATGCATATATTTGAGCAAATACTGGATTCCCCAATGTTGGACACTGTTAGGATTGGGCTGGACATCTAGTCTAGGTCATGCTTCACCTAGAAACCAGATGACGCTTTAAGTCCCTTCCACCCTGGGATTCTATCATTCTTAAGAATACCCAGCAGGATGCTGTTATAAATAATAGTTGTGTGGCTTTTATATAGCACCATCTGTCATTAGGTTTTAAATGCTTTATAAAAGTGGGAAACAGAGGCACGGAGAGGTGATACAACTCGTGCAGGGTTGCTCCCCAAGTCACCATCAGATGAAGAATACAGCAGATCCTGGTGAGTCCCAGCTTCATCTCTGCTGGCTGTGACAGGAAAGCTAATGGTGAGCTGCCGTTAACACATTTAGAACTAAGATATCAGCCTGATGTGACCAAGCTACAAAAATTGAGTGATTTCAGCTTTAATTATTTGACTTCTTAGCTCACCTCAACTGCCGGAGAAAATGGATCATTACAAACTACTTTTACCCTGCGGGATTTTCACACTGTTGAGCCTTGCCTCCTTAGGAAAGAACATGAAACACTGCTGCTGTTGAGAAGTTTGTCCCTTGTTTTACTTTGTGAACAGTAAGAAAGTGCTCTGTAATTTGGGGCCTCATTAAATTATGACTCAGAGGCTGGGGATGTAGGTAATGAGAACTAAGAGAGCGATTAGCATCTAGAAGGCAACTAAGGCTAGAAAAAGTGCTGGCATTTTCATATTCTACATTTTCTTCCTTTATCCACAATGAATTAATTTATTTTATATGGATTTACTAAGAATATGTGGGACATTCAGCCATGTTTCTGTATTAAAGAAGTAAGCCTAAACCATATTGGCTTTACTTTCATGGTTTTTTTAGTCTATAATTGGAACACTCTTGACATTTTGTTTCTGACATAAATAAACGCTGTCAAGTCTCACTCTCCTTCAGGTGACCTCCCTTGATTAGGCTAGAAGATCCAAGCTGGCTGCATGAAATCATTCTGAGTCCAGATAACCTTAATTTAGTCTTATGGAAAGATCAATACTTCTCCTGGGACTTGTTACTGCTGTACATCAAACAGATCAGTGATTTTTATGGGATGGGGAGACTTGACTCAGGGACACCTTCCACTAGAGCAGGTTGCTCCAAGCCCCTGTGTCCAACCTGGCCTTGAACACTGCCGGGGATGGGGCAGCCACAGCTTCTCTGGGCACCCTGTGCCAGGGCCTCAGCACCCTCACAGGGAAGAGCTTCTGCCTCAGAGCTCATCTAAACCTAATCTAAATCTAAACCTCAGCATCTGCTGCTGCAAGGGACAACGTTGGTGGATCCATTCAAGTTGATCAACCACCACGGACCTCTGGCCTTGCCTCAGGTTACAGGACTGATTATTTACGTGTTTTGGGTAGGGTTCTTTTCCTTTGTCCATGGTACCCCAGCCCTCCCATATCTATAGGTAATGGAGTACTGATTAATCCAGAATTGATATATATGAGAATTAATATAATGTAAAGATGTAGGTTAGTCTGAAATAAATTGCAATGTTGCTGCCAGAACTAGAAGCACGATTTGGCCTTCAGACTTTCTAGACTTCTTGCGTATTTCCAATTCTAGGTCTTGTTCTTAATAAAAACAAGAAGTATTCATAAAAATAATCTTCAGAAACACAGCAATCACAGCTTCAAACACTTCATACATAACTGGCTTGGGTTTTACATCTCTTTCTGTTCTGTATGCTGAAGGAAATGAAGCGTATACTACTTTCTTGAGTACATATATATGTATGTACGTGTCAGTGTGTGTCTGTCCACTCTGCCCATAATAACTTTTGATCCTGTCGGTGAATTCCATCCACGTTTGGAATAAAAAAAATAAAGATCTGAAGAAAATAGACCAAATCGATCTAATGAAGTTTAATGAATATAGCTCTGAGCAGGCTGGGAAAATGTATTTGTGTTCTCTCTGAGCTGTGTTGTTAGCAAAGATTTCACTGGGGAGCGTGTATGAGAACAGAGTGCATTAATAAACACACGAAGACAAAATACTCAGCTAAAATCTACACCTTAGTAGATAGATTTATTTAATAATAGAGGTTTTGGTATTTTCTTGCTCATGGAATGATTTATTCTACAAATACAAAGGCCAGCAGTTAAGCACATCAGATGCAATAAAACTAATGCTCTGCTAGAACATCATTTACAACTGATGAATAAACCTCAACAGGGTTATTTCATTCTGGTGGGCAGCAAGGTCTGTGTTGCTTGTGCCTATTGATCAGAGCAATCCAACTAATACCCATTTCAGATAGGTTTGCAATGGAGTCTCTGATCCGCAAAGGAAAACTTCAACTTCTGGCCCTAACCTGGTCTGCATCATCCCCAGGTTTGTGCAAAGCTTAGGACATTTATGAAGCAATATAATGCAGAGGTGATGCTATTTGCCTTCAGCTGGTTCTTGTTTAGGAAGGCATTAAAATAGGAAGGAAAATTGTTGTAGCTCTCCCGCAGCACGATTGTTTTCAAGTGCTTGAGACACATACACCGCTGTGAAGAACAATGGGAAACTGCAAGTGAGAAAGTGTTCATCAATGATCACATTGAAGAAATATTTCTATCTATAGTTAGGTGGAAATAGCAGCACTTGCAGATCTGGAAATAGGTGTTGCGATTCAATGCACCCCATGCATCTGCCTTGGCTTCACCTCAGCAAACGTCCAGCTGGTTCTGGCATTATGAAAGCAAACTATAACATGAGGTTTTCTGGGAGATAGTGGAATGAGGAGGAGCCCTTCCCTCCTCTTCATCACACTCTCCGGCTCCAGGGTGTGTGTCTGCTTTGCAGAGTCAAAAGGCATGCAAGAGGAATCTCAATCTCAACAGGGTTAACAAACAAAGGATTCAAAGAAGGCTTGAACAATAAATATTTAATGAGAAGACCTTTCCTCAACTTTGTGTAGTGAGATCAAGGTTTGTACTAGCTTTTATTTATTTTATTTTATTTTATTTTGTTTTATTTTATTTTAGTTGATTTTAGTTGATTTTATTTTAGTTAATTTTATTTTAGCTTAGTTTAGTTAATTTTATTTTATTTTTATTTTATTTTATTTTATTTTATTTTATTTTATTTTATTTTATTTTATTTTATTTTGTTTCCTGCCATTTCATTTCATTTTATTTACGTATTCATTTCACACTTGCTGAGAATAGGCTTGCTATATTGAGCAATACAGATGCCCCATCCCTGGCAGTGTTCAAGGCCAGGTTGGACACAGGGGCTTGGAGCAACCTGCTCTAGTGGAAGGTGTCCCTGCCTGTGGCAGGGGGTTGGAGCTGGATGAGCTTTAAGGTCCCTACAACATAAACATTCTATAATGATGATGATGATGAAGCATGGATAACAAGCGCCTGCAGGAAAAACAAAGCCCTGAACAAGACCGTGAGCAAAAGCTCATCCTAAAGGAGCTTTGGTGTGATTTTCCAGTGATCGCCTTGTAGGCAGCTTTATGCTTTGGATTATTTTTTTACTTTCTCACTACAACACGCAGCCACAATCATAGGTTTGGGTTGGAAAGGACCTTAAAGCTCATCCAGTTCCAGCCCCCTGCCACGGGCAGGGACACCTTCCACTAGAGCAGGTTGCTCCAAGCCCCTGTGTCCAACCTGGCCTTGAACACTGCCAGGGATGGGGCAGCCACAGCTTCTCTGGGCACCCTGTGCCAGCACCTCAGCACCCTCACAGGGAAGAGCTTCTGCCTCAGAGCTCATCTCAATCTCTGCTGTTTCAGTTTAAACCCATTCCCCCTTATCCTATCAGTCCCATTGCTTCTCATCAGTGGCTGCACCCCCGAGATACTCTGATTTCTGTTTCTAATCTGATCTAAGCACTTTTAAACAGACCCAGTTTACTGTTTATCTCGGAAAATACGAAGCAAGAAAAGTTATAATCGCAGTTAGACACGAAGGAGCAGCCAGGCCCAGGGCTTTTGGCAGTGGGTAATTGCTTAAGCTGTGTGAGAAGATCACAATGAGAAGGACACCACAAGCTCACGGGTGCGAGCGTGGCTTTAGGGTGTGTGTTTTACAACCATATTGTGCGCACGCATCGTGTTTGACAACAGCACCGCACGTAACCAATGCCCGTCTTAACTCGTAAAGCTGGAAACAGCTAAATGACGTCAAGGATGATGTCAGCCCTGCACATTCCTTCGCAGAAGCGGCGCCCAAGCCCTTAATTCCTTAATTTTAGTGGTGGTGGGGGATGCTATTAAATTACACCGCTGCGGAGAGCGCTGGAGGGTGTTTGTCCACTCCCGCCGCCCGTACCCGCGGCGGGGCCATGACGGGACAGCCTTCCCCTCTTCCCACCCCTGAGGACTACAACTCCCAGCGTGCTCCTCTTCTCCGCGCATGCGCTTCTCTCACCCTCGGCGCCATCTTGGCAAAGCATTTCATCCATCTCCTCTCTCTCAGACAGCGCTGGGACTACGACTCCCGGCGTGCTCCGCGGCTCACACGCATGCGCTCTGCGTCCCGCCGCCATCTTGGCCCGGGGAAGCGCTGCCGCCGCCGCCGCCGCCGTCGCCACTAAACAAACCGGAGCGCGGCACCGGGGCAGGTAGGAGGGGCCCTGCCGCCGAGGAGCCTTTCGATGTGCCGGGCACGGCCGGGCAGGTGGGTCCCGCTTCCCAGCAGCACCCCCTCGCCTTGCCCCGGGCTCGCTCCCCGGCAGCGGAGACGGGCAGCTCCGTTTCCCCCGACGGCGGGGACCCGCCGCCGCCGCCGCCGCCCCCTTCCCGGGCCCGCGCCCCGGTCCCCGCCTTCAGGCCGCTGGCGCTGCCCCTCCGCGGCCGCCGCCCGCTCTCCCGCTCCTTCCCGGCTTCCGAGCGCGGTGGGGACCCAGCGCCGCTGCCGAGGGCTGTGGGGGGCACCGGGGAAGGGCGGGCGGGGAGCCTCCAGGCGCCGTGTTGCCTCCGGGCGCCCTTGGAGATAGATGATCCATCCTCCCTCCCTGTAACCCCGCGCTGGAACGTGCGACGGCGCCGGGGCTTTTGTTCCCGGTGCCCACTCCCCGCTGTGCCGTTCCCTGCCCCAGCCGGCTCGCCCCGCTCGCCTCCGGCTCCTCTTTCTCCCTTTATTATCCTCATTGCGACGGGGAGATGCGGCTTCTTCCCCCGCCACCCCCGGAATCTCGCCGCGATGCGATGGGGCGAGGGGGTGTTCCTGTGTTTTGGTTTGGGGTTGGTTTTTTGTTTTTTGGGGGGGGGTTAGTGTTGGAAAGCGAATTTTCACGGTGGTTTTTTTTTTTTTTTGCTATTCTGTCATATAATAGGCTGGTGCTAAATGCGTCCCCCGGGGGGAAGGGGGAGCGTGCGGTTAGCTGGAAGAGTTCTTATAATAGGTGCTCTGTGCATAAAGAGAGGGAGGAGACTGGAACATCAATTCGGAGAGCGTTTTGGCGTGAAAAAGGGCTTGAGAAGGAGGAGGGAGACTCGGTAAAAACGTTCGGGTGATGGAGCTGAGCTAGAGGGAGTATAGGAAGTCCGTGCCCTTGTGAAACTGCTGGATTCCTGCATGGCGAAGCATGCCATTACAAAGGTTGGAGTGTGGGGATGGGAGGGAATGTGTCGGTGGAGTTGTGAGCAGGCTGAGGAGAGTTTGCATCAATCGGTTTGGGAAATCAATACGTGACAGACTCGCTCTTACTGTATTTATATTCCTTTTCCAGCGAGGCTGAGCTCTCCGGGAGCACAAACAGGAGGGAAAGATGCCAGTGGTGTGGCCAACTCTTCTGGATCTCAGCAGAGATGAATGCAAGAGGATCCTTCGCAAACTGGGTACAGTAAGATACAATTTGTGGGTCTGTATGTTTGCCCTTTTAAGATTTGCCTGCCTGCTGCTTCCATGGAATACTTTAATATGTCTACAGGCAACTTACAAGTCATTTCCTGCATTCTGCATGTGTCATTGGTTTGACAGCCCAGGCTTAAAATGATGTTTGGCAGATGCTCTCTGCCAGAGCGAAATGAATAGAGCAGAATTGTTTTGGTTTGGTCGAGTTTCTCACGGATGCCCTAGTCCATCTCTGCCTTGATGGTGCAGTGTTGCATTGCTGTTTTTATGACTGTTAACATGCCCGGGGTACTCTGTGAGAGGAGGGTCCTCGTTTGGTTTTCAGTTCTGTGTTAGACACCTTTTCGTACCAAAATACCCCCATGGAACCCTGGTTTAACCAGCACTGGGGGGCTGAGTTCAAGTAATAAAGGTAGAAAAAGAATCTCTGATGGTTTGTGATCTGCAGTTACACAAATTATCAGGGAAGTGTGAAAACAATGTGCTTTCAACTGTTGTAACAGCAGGAGCTTTTTGCATTGTTCAGCATCTGAGACCCCTGCCTGATAAGAGATATATATTGGGAGGCTTTTTGGTGCTCTGTCCTTGTAAATGTCTGAGACATGCTTTTGCGTTTTGGAAGGTAATGAAAATATTTGCTCTTTCCTCACACATCCACTTCTGGCTACCACAGGAGAGGCTCCTTTGTTAGACCATTGATCTGGTCTTGTGCAGTCGTTTCTGGGTTCTTAGGGATGAATTTATTTAGTTAAAGGTTTTTTTGCCACTTAAATGATGCATAATACTAGAAGAGAAGAAAAAAACCCTTATATTTCTGGTCAGACTTTCTTCTGAGGAGCATAATGTAGGAGATGATGTCAGGAAGAAAGTCGAGACTCCCTCTAACTTCCTGTGACTGTCAAGTCACAGCTTTTCTCGTTCTCATTTTACTTGGACGTTAAAAGATGATGTGCTGTACTTCTTAACTGTGCCAAAGCTCGCGTACGTTATGAAGCCATCCCCTCTATTTTCTGAGAGTTGAGAATTTCCCTGTTTATTTCATTTCTTGGGAACCTGGGAGTTGCAGTCAGTTGAAACAGCGATGTCGCGCACAACATTACAACTAAGCCGCACACCCATTAAGGTGAGTGCTCTAGGCCTTAAGCGAGGCTTAAGAAGTACAAAAAAACTAAGAGAAAGTGCAGGATGCCAAAAGATTTGGACCGGATTTGTGCTGCTGAATTTTGTTAACGTAGCTCTGCTGGCTGGGAGCATGGAAAAAAAACTTCCACCCCAGCTGCTGGCAGAACCTTGCTGGTGCAGCTGAGCCAAACAGAACTGCAGCTACACCTCCTTCAATGACATAACCTATGCTGACAGGAAAAGAAATAAATAATAAAACCCTCTTGCTGGTTGTTTTTTTCTTTTCCTTTCCCTTTTTTTTTTTTCCTGGCAGGAGCTGTGTCCCCACAAGGGGGCCCTGTGTGTGGAACAGAGGGTCAGAGCCCGTAGGAGCCCTGTGTTTGCTAGGGAAGAGAAGCTCTTGAGTTTAAATAGATGTACTGCAGGACTGGAGGGTCAAGGAGCACGGGCAGTGGGAGTGAATAGCTGTCTAAGGGTTATATCCAGCAATATTCATCTGCTTTAGAGAGTCCTGCTTTTCCAGGACATCCATCATGCCCCATCACAAGTGAAATGCAGTGGTGTAGGTGAGGCTGAAATGCATCCTGAGGTGTGCAATACCTAGCATAGTTCTGCAGCGTTTGTGGTTTATAACTGAGTAAAGGCATGATGGTAGCACCTTACACTTGAAATAATGATATTTATTTGTGGAACCTGTTTTGTGAAACCGTTTGATGTGTTTTTTTGTTGGAAAGAGCGATTGCTACATAGAATCACAGAACAGTTTGTGTTGGAAGGGACCTTTAAAGCTCATCCAGTTCCAACCCCCTGCCACGGGCAGGGACACCTTCCACTAGAGCAGGTTGCTCCAAGCCCTATCCAGCCTGGCCTGAATAAGGGTGATGAAGCTAGTTACAACTGTTCTGAAATCTTTACTATCTTCCAAAAGGCCAAAATGTGCATTTTTAAAGCCCTGGTCTAGAGAATGTCTATGAAAAATGCAGAAAGAAAAAAAAAATCTAATGATTATACAGTTGTATCTGAGAATTAGTTTATGTTGTTAACAAGGGAAAATAATTAGTATCTTAAATATTGTAACATGGTTGTCTAAATAAATGTTGATATTAGTAATAACCATTGCATTAATTAGCAAATGTTTTATAACTGAAGCTGTAACTGCTTCTGTAGGTCACTCAACATCCTTGTGTAAGGCTGCATAGTTAACCAAAGCGACTCTGCTTTGTGTTTTGTCAGGACAGGAGAGCAGGACTTCTTTTCAGCACAATTCCTTGATTTGATTTGTAAATTAGCTCTTTGGAATCCTAAACTGAAAGCTTTTCAGAAGAGCAGCGCTCTTTTCTTTTGCAGCAAACATCAGAGGTGTTAGGTCTTGGCATAGCCCTTTTATTTTGGTTAACTGGGATCTGTTGTGGGGTTGGTTTGGGTTGGCCACTGAAGTGGGGGTGGCAAAGCCAGCTATGGAAGTATCAAAGGAGTTTGTGTTTTTGGGTTAAAGCAGGAGTTACAGTCATGTTTCCTTCCACTGTGCTAAGCTTAGAACAACGAGTCATTCTTCGGCAAATCAGCAGACTCCATTATTTCATTAGGTGTATTTTCACCCTGCTTCATAGGACACAATTCAGACGTTTCAGTAGCCTTTAACTATTTGATTTTTATTAAAACACTGATGGCATGGCATTTACATAGGTCACTGGAATTACAAATTCACCTGAAATCAGAGTCGCATGTTGGCGAGTTAATCTTTGTGATAGTTCTCCAGTTAAGAGTAGCTCTACGTTTAAGAATAGCCTAATTGTTTCTTTTGTGTTGAGCAGGTGTAATTCAGTGTGTTGTGTCCTTTTCAGATTCAAGTAGTTGTACATTTCAAGTAAATGGGCATAAAAGATGGTGATGATTGTATTTAACAGGCTAGAGCTGATGTTCTCCACGCTCATTAAGGAAAAGCATTATGGAAAACCCAGTTGCTCTTTTGATAATGCGATTCTTTTTCAAGCCAAGCTTTTCTGTGGAACTTTTAACAAAGATACATGTTAAAAGGTGTTTTTCTCCTGCTTCTAGAGAATTCTAAGCTTCTCTTCAAATTTGGGGACTGTTTCTTCAAGCTTTCTGGTTGAACTGTCAGCTCAGAGCTTGACATATTCGGTTGGGTTTATAAACTAGATAATACTCTCTGATGATAGAATTGTTTCATAGAAAAGCTGTACGCTGCAGAGTAATTGAGTGAGAGAGTTCTAAATCATCAGTCTCTTTTCAAAAGTACTAAATAATTGAAAGACATGTTCCTCTTAATGATTTTGCAAATGAATAGAATCCTGTCAGTAATACTGCAAATAACATTTTTTTCCCTTTGCTGTGAGCATTAAATAAAATCCTATTTGTTCTAATTCTTCAGAACTGGAAGCATATGCAGGTGTCATCAGTGCCTTACGTGCACAGGGAGACCTTACGAAAGAGAAGAAGGATCTTCTTGGAGAACTCTCTAAAGTGCTTAGGTAACCCTGACCTCTTTAAAATAAGAACCAGTGACCTGTTTTCTTCTAAGGTATTACCTGCTTTTTTTCTATCACTAGCATCACAAAGCAAATCTTAATTCAGAGAAGAAATTCTCCATCTGGTGGAGGTTTAATTCCTCTTCTGCTTTGACTTTTTAACAAGGAAAATGACTGTGCTTCTGTGATTGAAGCTTTACTGTTTTGGTGCTTTGTGAGATACAGCGTTACAAGCTCACAGGTAGCTCATGAGTATGTGCTGGCTTCATCAAGGTAGAACTTCAAGGTCTTCTTCAAGAAAGAATGCTGTGTGTTCTGTGCAAATTTTTCTGCCACGTGCTTTACATTTATTGCTCTCCTTAGGAGGTTGGATTCTAGCTGGTTTGCTATGAACAGCAATGTTCTTTTTATCCTTCAGTAATATATTTGAACAACAATACATTCATTCTTCCTCCCTGTGATAGCAAAAGTTAAGTGACAATCTCTTAAATGTAAATGCCTGTTCCCTTTCGTCTCTTGAGTAGATTATTCATAAGTTTAATTTCAGGCTAGAAGTTTTAGATAAATGTTCCTGTCTCCCTTTGACTAAAATGTATTGCTGTTTTTAATAGTATTTCAACGGAGAGACATCGCGCTGAAGTTCGGAGGGCAGTAAATGATGAACGACTAACGACTATTGCACACAAGTAAGCTACAGGTCATTTTCTATGTGATATCAAAGGTACCCTTTGGAAAATCCATTATGCCTTAACTGAAAGATAGAAGTTTGAAGATTGATGGTGCTTTAAGGAACGCGAGTTAAAACAGCGTATGGGTGAAGGAATTACTGTGTCAGGTTTATGTCGGGGAACTGGAAACAGTTATTTAGTATTGTTGCATTTTGGATCTGGAGGCATCCCATTCACTGTACAAACGCAATATAAGAAACAGTCTTTTGTCATGGAAGATGTTCTTCCCTGAGGCGCTGGCACAGGGTGCCCAGAGGAGCTGTGGCTGCCCCATCCCTGGCAGTGTTCAAGGCCAGGTTGGACACAGGCGCTTGGAGCAACCTGCTCTAGTGGAAGGTGTCCCTGCCCGTGGCAGGGGCTTGAATTGGATGAGCTTTAAGGTCCCTTCCAACCCAGACCAGTCTGGGATTCTATGAAAGAGGTTTCTGAGACATAGACCAGAAGAAACAGAGGGTGGAGAAAATAGAGAAATCCTTAAGCAGGATGAAGATGTTTTTTGTTTTAGCTTTAATTTTATTTAAATCCTTTTGGAAAGGTTATATTAAGAGGGACTTAACTACACAGAAAGACAAAGGGAGAGAAAGAGGTGGCAGAGATCAGTGGAAAACAACATATCAGCACAGAGGGGGGAAAAAATGGTCAGAGTTAAAAAAACTGCAGCAAATTAACTGATGACGTGTCCACCCTTCCTGCTTGATGCAGCTGCTGTGCTGGCATCCACTGGGCTGGTTCCTCCTTGCATTTGCTTTTGCAAGCTCCACAGGATTTTGAAAGGTGGAGAGGAGCAAGAGGGCAAGTGCTTACATATCTTTGATAGTTACTTAACTGTCTTACTGTTAAGAACTGTCTTTAAACAGAGCAGGATTGGAAGTGTCTGTATATTTCTTCTTTTTCAGTGTTACAGCCATTGATTTTTAAGTTTAACTATTGTAGATTAGGTGTCACGGGAATTAAAAAAGGAAATCATACAAATAGCAGGCCAGTTTGAGTTAGCAGTTATACAATAGATCCGAGACTTGCCAAAATCAGCATACAGTTTTAGTGCTGCAGAAGGACTTTCAACATTTTAGTGTTTCAATGTTCAAGTTGATGGAGTTAGAAGTATGCTGTTACCAAACAAAACCCACCAACTTCCTTACACTCCTTTAAAGAAAGGGGAAAAAATAATGAAGAATAAGCATTTAGTTGTCAGATCAGGTTTCTTTTCTTCAATCAAGTGTCCTTTTTAAGTAGTAGTTCTGTTTTTAGCATTTTACAGAACGAGCATAAAGTTTGTCCTGAGGTGTTGAACTTCAGATGGATGCGATATTATAATCCAGACAAGGTGCAATTGTGAAGTGCTGCATCTCTTTATTTTTCCTGTGGTAATTCTTTGTAAGTGATGGTTGGTAATACAATATTTGACTTAAATAATTATCTCTAACTCATTAAGAAAGCCCACTTTCTGGCTTTGCTATGTGCAACATTTGTAGTCTTAATTTTTATTGGAAAGATGTATTTTTACCTCGGCTGATGTAGCTCTGCTTACACTATATGAATATGTATATGAAGAACGCTGAAGTGTATCAGGATTTAACAACAGAGCAGATCCTCTGCATTTTACAAACTAATTTGTGGTAGCTTTTGCTGCAACTTGCTTGCAATAGTTCACGTGAGAAGTTGTATTTTCAGAATATATTAATACATTAAAATGGGTTGATTTGCTTAAGAACATAACAGCGTTGAAAAATGATTTGCCATTTTGGTTTTGCTGATTTGACAAATGACTCGCGTAATAAGTCATAAACAGAAATACTTCTTCCATCTAGATAAGAACAGCATTTTTTTGGAAGCATTCCAGTTTGTAAGTACTAAAGTTAAGAGAAAATTGGAGCAGCAGGCTGGTTCCTGTTGAGTAAGATGCTTGGGGTGTACTTAAATCATTTCATGTTGTATTACCTTGTTTGGGACTACTTTAGTAAGTCTGAGAAGCTCTTCTGCTCAGGTAAAACAAGATTTGCATTAGAAGCTGAAGAGTTTTTCCCTGTAACGTAGTAGTAGATGTAAAATTCCAATAGTCTTTTATTGGATGTGTAGGTATTTACACATCCAATTTACACATCTATTGATGTGTAGGTATTTTTGTCATCCAGAAGTAGAGAGTGTACCAACTCTGCCTGAATAGTAGCTAATCTAATATGGAGGTTTTGAGCGTGACATCCACACATGTCTGTCCCCTTAAGGGCTCTTTAAAACAAAACAGGTAAAGCAGCAGCAACTCTTGAGATTTCTATGGGAGGATTTCTACATCAGGTGGCAAAAATGTAAGGCTTTCATGAAACGAAGACAGTTGAAGGTTATTGCTGTAGTATGTCTTTAGAAACTGCCTTTTAGACTTTCAGGGTTGAAAAAAGCCTATTAAATAAGAGTACTGAGTATTTTGGAAACTCTGCAATATACTTACAGCCTGTGCATTTCTGTTTAGTATGTCTGGACCAAATAGCTCTTCCGAATGGTCTATAGAAGGTCGTCGCCTGGTGCCGCTGATGCCACGGCTTGTTCCACAAACAGCTTTTACTGTTACTGCTAATGCTGTTGCCAATGCAGCTGTTCAGCACAATGCATCTCTTCCAGTTCCTGCAGAAACTGGAAACAAAGAAGGTGAGAGGAAGCTGGGATTCTACTGCAGTCTGTGGGAATGTAGAAATAATGTCACTGTAGAAATTGTTATCTCAGATTTTTAAGTTAGACTATTATTATTTTTAATCTGAATCTTTCTTATTGAACAGCATTCCTAGAAATATGAAATTATTATTTATTTAAATGCCTTTGCAGCACCTGCAGCCTAAATCTGACACTTGGTGTTAGTGAGCACACTAGTGACTGAAATTAAGAAAACCAAATTGCCAGGAAACAAGGGGGAAATTCACTGGTTAACTTGTTAAGCTCTGTAAACTCCAAAAACTTGGACCGATGGCTTCAGATTTTGTTAAGTTCTGTAAGTGATGAAAGATGTTTAAAGTCCCTTCCAACCGAAACCGTTCTATGATTTGATGTTTCAGAACACTTTCAGAATATAAGTAGGTTTTGGTGAAAGTGAAGAAAATTTTGTTGGTTTTCTGTTATTATTTTCCCCCCATTTGAGATTAAACACACCAAGTTAACAAGTTAAAAGATTACTATTTTCTTTCCCTATGCCTTTTAAATAATGCTAGTACACATTCCATCTAGCTTGGCTGAATGGGCTTGAATTGTGCTTCATGCGACTGGAGAATGTGTAACACTTCTTGAAACAAGCTGGTTTATTCTGGTTGTGTGAGAAATGCTGGATCATTGTGCTATTACTTATAAGAAAAGGTTGAAAAAAGCTGATTAGCATAATCAGGTGTTTGTTACCAAAGGAATGTTTCAGTTTCTTCAACTGATGTCCTGTTGAGGAGAGACACTAGCTATTTTCTATCAGTGACCAGTGTGCATATGGTCATCTATAGAAAAGCAAAAAGATGAAAATATTGAATTAAAATGCTAAAATGAAAAATAACAAGTTGTAAAAGATCAGGTTAATACAAATAAATCTAGAATGGGCAGCACAGATTTCTGGGGATGGGAGGAGGGGAGGTTAGATTTCTCTGTTGTCTTTGAAGGCCTTTAATTCCATGGCCATGCTTAGGTCAAACTGGGGAGTAATCAACAGGATTGCAGAGGCAAAGGTATGGATAATGACCCAATAAGTCTTTGGCTTCCATTTCAGTTGTTAAAATAGTGATAGAATAACGGGATTCTGCACTTCAGTTATATGGAAGGTGTCTTTTCTCCTCTTCAGTGGTGGTTTGCTATTCCTACACAAGTACCACTTCAACCCCAACATCTACCCCTGTTCCAAGTGGCAGTGTAGCAACAGTGAAGTCCCCCAGACCTGCCAGTCCAGCCTCCAATGTAGTCGTCTTGCCAAGTGGAAGTACTGTTTACGTCAAAAGTAAGTGATACTAGCAACTGATTAACAAAAGGGAAAGAAAGAGACAGTCTTGTGGCTGAAGCATGGACTGAGTTAAACACTTTGACCTTGGGCAAGTCATTTAATGCCTTTTATGCCTTCGTTTAGTCTAAAGGATGAATTTATTGCTTCCCCTTTTCAGAGAAATCACGTTCAGGATAAATCCACTCACTGTAAAATGCTGCAGGGAGCAGTAATAACAAGGACAACAAGAGTGAAAAGTAGTTTCAAAATTAAACCTAGGAAATGCTGTGTATCAGTGGATTTCTGATCCAGCTTGATCAGAACTTGTCTTTAAGGTGGCTCTGCTGGTTGCTTCCTTCTGCTGAAGTAATGCATAGTAGTCACTTCCTTGAGTTAGAAAAGGTCCCTCCTTTCCACTTTCATGGTGTGCAGTAGCCTGGCAAGCATTTACATGGTTATGTTATCTATGTCTGGCTGTTTTGTCATTTATTTGGAAGTGAATCTCAGTGAGGCTTGCATTCCTCGGCAACTGTGAAAACTACATATGAAATCCCACCAGACACCCATCTTCATGTATTTGAACTTGGAAATACCCAGGGTATAACGTCCACAATCAGTCTTTTTTCTTACCCCCCTTCCCTTCTTTCATTGGCTAATAGATCAGTTAGTTTTAAAAGCAGAATATGTCCTTATACATAAACCCTGCTCATCAAAGGTAGTTTTATTGAACTAATAAAGATGTTTCCTTCTGTCCTTATTTGCTGTCTATATCAAAATGCAGGTGACAAAGATTAACAGTGAAGTTGATAAGTGCTATTTTTATGCTTGCTTTAGTATTTTAGAAATGATCTTTATGCTTTATGTGGATGTTTGTATAAACTTGTAGCTAGTCAGAAATGCCACGTTTTACATAGTGTTATCTGCAGACTACTGTCTGCAAGGCCTGAATCAACCCACAGAACCCATTGCATGAAGATTTTTCATTTTCCTGATTTAATGCACTAATCACTTGGATTTAGTTTAAGGATTCAGGGGAAAAATGTTCTTAACCTCTTAAAAATTTAATTTAGACCTCTAATGAATTATTACATGGTAATACATGAATTATACATGAATTATTACATGGTAATGAGTGTAAAACCAGTCTAGACGCACAGTGGAGAGATGAAACGTTCTCATTTTTATTCTGTCCATCCCTAGACTGCACTTTTTTTCCCCACTTTGCATGCTTCGTTTTGTTCCTTTTGGGTTTTTTTTTAAGGAATTGAGTGTCTTTCAGTCTGTGTTATATCAGTCACATTAGTTTTAACAAACCTGCTGAAGAGCAAGCTCAGGAGGCCTGAGTTATAGTGGTGACTTTGCCACTGATCTGTTGTGTGACCTCATCCGAGTCACAGTCTGATTGAGCCATTAACCTCTCCCTGCCTCTGCTTCCTTGCTTGTCAAGTGTGAGTTACACTCAAGCTGTACTACCTTTTAGCTAAATGCTGGGGGAAAACTTCGTGCAAATGCAGTTTCTAACATGAAATCATAGAATTAACATTCTAACAGAACCCGAGCAGTGAAAATAAGAGATGAAATGAGCTCTACTTAACAAAAAATAATGTTCTGCTAGTTTAATCTTCCTTTCTTATTTTTGTATTGTTCTTTTTTGGGTTTTTTTTTGGTGGATAAGGATTACAAATAGCTTTCTCTTCAGTATTTCTTAGTGACCCACCAAGATAACAGCCGTGTCCTAACATCCTAGCTGCATATGGAGTTTTGATTCAAATAGATTCTGAAATTCCAGCACGTTTTCAGTGTGATTAACAACCTCACAGCTATAAGTTTGCATAGTGCACTCACAGTAATACTTAAAACCCTGTTCATAATAGAGTTTAAAGTCATATAACCAAATCTCTGCTTTATATAGCCTCTAGGCTTGTTCAGGGCCATAAAGTAAAGTGTTGATTAGAGCTTTGAAATCCACCTGTAGATCCATGCTTTGTCTGTACAGCTACAGCCAGCTAAAATGTATTTTTGGGGGTTCAAAGCAAACTTAAAGCAAAGCCTTTGCTTCTCTTCTCTAGTTCAGTTTCCACAGAAGTGGATTTCCACATCTTTTTGTGGGTAAACCTGACAGCCTTCTGAAGTGCACCTGCAATGAGCTGGGACTCATACGAAGAGAGAATCCCATGTTCCAGAGATTACTTGCTGTGCTAGAGGGCACTTTCTTGTCCATGTTAATTCCTGCATCTTCACTTTTGGAATGCCAGAATACTTAGTTATTTTAATTGGAGACTGTAATTAGATCTTTGCCCTAATTAGAGATTGACTGCCAACCAAGTTTGCTTGGGTTACCAGCAAGGCTGCCTTGTGCTGTGACTGTTTTTTGTCTTTAAGCCCCAGGCATATGGAACAAGATCTTCAGCCTTGTTCTGCATAGGGGGAATGGTCTTTTTGGCTTATCTCTGGTTTTTAAAATTGCTGAACACTGGCTAATTTGATAAACATAAATGCCACCCGTTAGCTGTAAGAGATTTTCAAGCTTATTAAACTATGTCTTTCTGTAATGTATACCAATTTACGAACCTATTGCCTACTTTGGAAAGTTTCACATGGATTTAAGATGCATTGATCACGCTGTTTTCCTCTGCTCAGCTGAATATTGCAGCAGGTTTTTGTTGTATGTGTGCAGTAGAGGACTGTGAGGAAGAATGAACTCCTTTGAGGCCAGACTTTTGTGTTTATAATTGTGTGTTTGGTGCCACTTTGTACGTGTTGCACAAAACGCACCAGACAAGGCAGAAGCTGGTAGAATGAGGTTTGACCTTTGTAGTTAAAGTTTGTCATAAAATAAAGGATCTCAAGATGCCATGCTGAGGTGAAAGGGAGAAGGGTTACTGTAGTGATAAGCATGGCATAGTAGGTACAGAGGTTGAAACTTAAATAGGGGAGATTTAGGTTAGATATAAGGAAGAAATTCTTTACTGTGAGAGTGGTGAGACACTGGCAGAGGCTGCCCAATGAACTTGTGGATGCCTCATCCTTGGAGGTATGGGACAGGGCGCTGAGCAACCTGGTCTAGTGTGAGGTGTCCCTACCCATGGCAGGGGGGTTGGAACTAGATGATCTTAAGGTCCTTTCCAACCCAAACCAATCTGTGATTCTGTGAAATCAGAGAAGACTACAGGGGGGTAAACTAAAGTAGTCCAATTGATGTAAACAAAACCAGCAACAACAACAATGTAATGTAAAGTTTTAAACTGAAATGTGCATGATGTTATCCCGACCCCCCTTGTGTGTGTAATCTCATTAGTCAAGCTTCTCGAGACAGAATGAAAGCCCTGTACTGGCTCTTATGTTTAAATCTCTTAAACTGAGTGAAGTAACCCTGTGAGTGGCTGGAGGTTTGGGGGGGTTTCTTTCTTTGCTTTACGGTGCTCTAAGTGTGGTCTATATCAAGGACTATGACCATCTGTGGTGTGATACAGGTTAGTTGTGACCATAAGATGTAATTTATCCTCTAGTTCTTGCCTTATTTGAGAGTGCATACAAGACTGAGCGAGTGTGTAGTGTTTTAGAAAGCACTTAGAGCTACAGATAGGGAAAATATAATTGAGATAAAGTACTTCTTTTCCAGGCGTCAGCTGCTCAGATGATGATGAAAAGCCCCGTAAAAGACGGCGAACGAATTCCTCAAGTTCTTCCCCTGTTCTCCTGAAAGAAGTCCCGAAGGCAGTGACTCCTGTCACTAAAACTATCACAGTGCCTGTAAGTGGCAGCCCCAAGATGAGTAATATAATGCAGAGCATTGCCAACTCCTTACCACCACACATGTCGCCTGTGAAAATAACCTTCACTAAGCCCTCAACACAGACAACAAACACGACAACGCAGAAGGTATGTGGGGGAAGCTGCCAAATGTTACTTTATTCTGGCTTTATCAATGAGTAAGATGTGATGTTTGACTCTTCCTTTCTATGAACTGTCTGGCTGTTTTTTTAAGGATTGCACTTGGGATAAGGTAATCCCTCTTTAAAACGAACAAAGAGAAAAAACCAAGCTCTTGTATGAATTTAGTTCACCTGTGTGTGAAAGGACCTGGATTGACAGCCGTGGAGACTGAAGCCCTCTTTTTATCCACAGAACAGGTACAGCACAGGCAGCGGGAGTGCAGGCTTCCCCCAGACTGCCCCACCAATGTGCCTCAACCCTGACCTGAAGGGACCACTTCTAGGGATGAGAGGGGATTCAGTCTCCATGCTCATTCAATTCTTGGCCTCTCTGGTGAGACTGCCAACAAGGTTGCCAGTTAGTACCATTTGTGGTGTTGGGTTTTGTGATATGGACACTAGTCCACTGAGAACTGGATCACATAGGCCACTGAACAGCCTTCAGATGGTAACAACTATTGGTCAAAGGTAATCTTTCTTATTTCTATTTTCCTTATTGATGATTATTCTTTGCAGTAGTAGAATTCCAGGAGAGGTGGCATGGGCTTTCCCTTGCCAAGCCTTTTGTCTAGAGACTAGGTTTTTTGGGGTCTACAAAGCTTATTCTTGGAGCTGATCAAAGACTTGGGGGGGGCTTTATTTTCCTTTCAGTACTAGTGTGCCATTTCTCATTCTACATTAACAGTGTTTTAGTGGTCAAAATCAGTTGCATTATTTCAGCTGAGTGTGCCCAGCTATCACCAGAATGCAGTGTGTGGAAAAGGTTTTCTGTGTTGAAGTTTTGTATTGGACTCGGAGTTTTATGTGCCAAATCTATGGCATGACTGTTTTCCCATGGCCTTAGGGAGCATTTCAGATGTGTCTACTTTTTTGTTCTTAAGATGTAAGAAAAGATTAATGGCTCAGACCAAGTTAATTCTTGGTATAGTTATTTATTAAGGCAGACTTAGGAGTGGGGGGTGTCTGTGGAATTAATTTGGCCTTGATGCCAACAGACTGGTGGGAGGCTGGCCAGTAACAAGCATTTTTTATTCCAACTGTGGGAGTTTGACTATTGAGCTCAAACCTTCACAGGGTATTTGTTCTATTCGGTCGTCTTAATTGATTTATGAGTCTATTTGGATTAGCAAAGTTCCCATGTCCTGATTTCTGGAAGCTTTAAAACCAAGGAAGATTAACTGATATGCAATAAAGATCTTGCTTTCTGGCCTTTTCCCACTTCAGAGTTCTTTGATGCTTTCTTTTGATTCACTGTTTTTAACATTTAACAGTGTCCTTAATCAAATTTCGTCTCTGAATACAGGAGTAGAGAGTTGTGAGTGAGCAGAAACCATCAAATAAAATGTCCTGCATTCAATGCAGCAAATTCACAGCTAATTTAGGGCTTAACCTACCCATCCTGTTGTTCTTGTTAGGCTCATCTTTTCAGCAGGAAGAATTTTTCTGCCTTAATGGTTTTGTATTAAGTACGAGTGATACGTATGCTGATAGTTAAAGATGGAATGTATTAAATCTCCAAAAGGAAGAGAAGAGACTGTTGGTAAAGTCTTTCCTGCAGTTGTTCCTGCTTTTCGTTGTTCTGACATGGAAGTTTTAGGGTTTGTTTTGCATGGTGTTGTTTGACTCTCTCTCTAATGTGCAGTGATAGGAAAACCATCACTTGTTTCATTAGGGAAGCATAGTAGCGTTTGTATCTCAACTTCTCACACTGCCCTCTTTTGTTGGAGTTAGATATGCCAGAATATATAACTGTGGATCATTTTGGTGAGAGACATCCCTTTTAGAAGTTTGACATTAAATGTCAGACTTGTTACACTCAAATTGGAAGTGTACTACTTTAAACAAGTTCTGGTAGAGACGGGTGAAGTTGTTGGGTATGAATGAAATTCTTCCTTTCTGCATGCCAGCTTTCTGAATTGTTTTGACATTTTAGTAGGTTGGAGAAAGATTATATTTAAGGACTAATAATGTCACAGCTCCAGTTTCTGGATTCTGTTATAATAAAGTCCTCTGCCTAGGACACAGAAGGAATCAAGCTAGTGAAGCTTCTGGCAGTTAATGCCTTTAATTCTTCAGGGCCTAGGTTTGATGCCTCTCAAAATAGAGCTGATAGGACTAATTTTAATCTATATTAGGAATTAGTTTTTACCATAACAACAACAAAAGAGCAACTTGCTTTTTCTTTTAGATTTTAAATCAAGCAGTCTTTCTGCTGTAAAAAATACGATGCAGTTTGGTACCCATGATGAGGTTACTTTGACTTCAACTTGCATGAGAAAATAGCATCTCAACAAATGTGATTGTGATTTGAGCTTTAACCTTTTTAAATTTTTACCTGAAAATTCTGTTTTCTGGATATACTTTATACATGAAGATCACTAAACTTTGTTCTTCTGTGTTAATCCTGAGAGAAGAAATAGAATAAAGAGGCCCAAACCTGCTTAGTCACAGGACAGCAATCATTGTTGAACTATAATTCTTTACAAGCTCTATTTCGTTGCATGGTTAAATAAAGTGTTATTAAGTGATAATCTTGGACTGATGGTTTTACCTCTGTCTTTGAATGAAGAACAACAGTCTTCAAGAGTTGTGACTATGCCCAGATTCATCCTACAGATCTGTACTTAGTGGAGATGCTGAACTTGTCCTGTTGCACTACGGATTATATAGGAAGTTTAATGTGAATAATCTGCCTTTTTTAGCTACAGGTTGTCCTTTGACTGTATTCCTAAATGAGTGGAATGGAGCTGGCCATAAAATTCAAACACTTGGGAAGTATTTCTAGTCTTAACTGACTAAGAAACAGGATAAAACTCTACAGGCACGTTGTAGGATCTTTTCACCTCCTACCAGAATCAAGCTGTCATGTTCAGCTCATCTTCGTGGTTGTAGCCTAAGAGCAATTTCAGGAGGGTGTTTTGATTGAATCAAGGTTAGGGAGAAGGCAAAACTAAGAGTATCACAGAGAAAATGTTCTTCCCTGGGGAATGTGATAAAGTGGTAGAGCAGCAGAAGTAGAAACCTCGTCCTTCAGACATTGGTCAGTTGTGGACAACCTGCTGTAGCTCGTGAAGGTGGTATGGTTATGGTTTTCCTCAGGTCAAGCTATTAAAGGCTTAGCTAAGTAGTGGGGATCATAAAAACCAAGCACTGGGGCAAAAGGAGAGGCAGACGCAGCCATGATGGTGAAATTTGCTGCTTTTATTCCATCCATGTGGTTTTTATTTTATTTTATAAACTCTTAATCTCTTACTGCTTGATCTGTCGCTTAAGTCTGTTTCTGATGCCATTATCATACTATTTCTTTTCTGTATCAGGCAAGGTTTCACTATTCCTTGGGTAGTAGTAGAAGACTGTTGGTTTGAGCTAACCTGGGTTTTCTTTGCTCCTTCTGTACCTTTCTTTCCTATTTCCTTTTGTTACATTGATATGTTTTAATTTTCAAGGTTTTAATAAATGAAATTTTTATTGGGACAAACTGCACTATTAAAACAACTTCTCAATATTCTTGCATGGTAAAGGGTAAATATGTTCTATTTCTGTGCTGTGTGTTTCTATTTTAACTGTGTGTAAGTACAAGCAGGTGCATATGAGCAGAATAAAAGGAATCTCTTTATATGAACAGCCCCCATGTTCAACGCATAAGAAATGTTAGCTTTCTAGGTCAGTTGCATAAGAACAGACCTCTTCCAATGTTATAATGAATTCTGTGTTTTCCGTACGTCAGATCAGATTCATGGTGGTGTAATTGTAACTCACACTAGGGGTAACGTTTATTCTCTTTGCACAAGTGGCTTTCAGAGAGGCAAGAAAGGATTTCTTGTTATTGAGAGCGCTAATTAAAGCAGAAATTGTTTCAAACCTAAATCATGTTTTTTTCACTGAAGAAATATTGTTTACAGCTTTATGCATCAGAATATTTCCCACTACTGACTCAGCAACTGCTTGTTCATTGCTGAAGAGAAAAAAGGAATCATCTATTCTCTCACTGCCATGTCTTGTGATGTATGTGCAAGGTTTGGGAGAATGGTGTTTAAAACTTGCTGGAAATGCCTCTAGTTCTATTTAAAATGGGCTTCAGGCTTCCTGGCCCAGTTTAATGAAGCCAAGCAGTTCATTCCTGTCTGTTTGCCTTCAGACATGAGATAATTCTACTTCAATTAGATAGTAATTGTTTTTCTCAAACCCACACCTTTCTGATTTTAAGGAAATGTTTATCACCATTTCTTCAAACTAATTGAGTGTTTTTGTTGCCAGCAAATGAGATTATGACAGTCTTGAACAGTCTTAATAAACATGTATCCCTAAAATGAATACACAGACAGATGCATTACTGAAATGTTATGCTTTTAAATAAAAGCAAAGAACAAATGAATTTCTTGTTGTTCTTTTTCTTCTTTCAGGTGATCATAGTAACCACCTCTCCAAGCTCAACTTTTGTACCCAACATCCTTTCAAAGTCCCACAACTATGCAGCAGTTACGAAACTCGTCCCAACATCAGTCATTGCCTCAACTACTCAAAAGCAACCAGTGGTCATAACTGCTTCTCAGTCCTCTTTGGTCAGTAGCAGCAGCACCAGCAGCAGCTGTTCCACTCCTTCCTGTACTGCAAATACTATTGCTGTGACTGCTGTAGTATCATCAACACCATCAGTGGTTATGTCAACAGTAGCACAAGGTATGGCACTAACATTATACTTATAAAAGATGCTCTTTCACTGATGAATTGGATTCTTTGTTTTGAGAATAACATAGGGCAGATGCACTTTGTGTTTGCATATGACTAAAGCACAGGAGATGTGAAAGAAATCTACTGACGAAACTAATCCAAGGTACTCCACAAAAATTCTTGGTGAACTCTTTTCCTCGTTAATTCAACAATGAACGTGCAGATCCTCTTTCTAAAGAGAATGTGGTGAGGTAGCATGACATGTTTTCTGTTTTGAAAAGATTTTACTTGCAGCATTAAAACCATAGAGCCTCAAAATGACTGGCTTTAAGAACTCTATCTGATGCATGGAAAATGGATGTTTCCAATACTTGAAGATGATTGCTTCTCTTAAAGCCTCATTTACAAAAACATCAGATAAATAGAACGTATGCTTGACATGCTCAGTCTTTAGAATATTCCTTGTGGTAACTAATCTCAACGACAATTCTGAAAGGTAGAGAGGTGTAAACACCTTTTTATCTGTGTATTTTATCAGTATGTCAGTTTTCAAGTCCTTGAGTTTAAGTCCTGAGTGGGCTTGGATTAAAATTCCTAGGTTTCTGATTGCCAGTTCCAACTGTGTGCTAGCTTGACTGTTTCAGCTCCACAGCTACTAGCTAACGTTAGGAAGGGAGGGAAGCTGTGGATGAATGAAAGGGCCTCCTCAGTGAGCAGCCCTTGAAAAATACTGTGCCTGACAATGACAAGTGTCACACTGCAATTTTTCCTTGTCTGTATTTTCCATTCTTGTTCCATGCCACAAAACATTGGGCAACCAAATCAAGCCTTGGTGGTATTTTGCCTTCTGTATTGCTGCTGTTAATCAGGTCCTGAAGATACTAACCTACAGAGCACAAGAGCTTACAGCAGAATTTCATATTGCTTGAACTGTGGTTTTTTAGTTAGGTTTGATTATGGAAGTGGTTTAACTTCTAAAATACATGAGGTGCAATATCCCTTTAACAGTTATTAGGTTTTCAAGACTATCTGCGTCATTGCAGAAGATGCTGGTAAAACATTTTGTGACATAAAAAGGTAATCACTCCTAATGTGAAGGAAGTTAAATTCATGAATGAAAACAGCTGACCAAGGAAATGGAGAAATCATCTTAGATGATGCAGTGAGAAAAGGGCTGCTTATTTAGATTGCCAAAATTACTTTTTATTATGATTTCTATCATTATCAATGCCATCTGTAAATGTAGCAAAATAAGGGAGGAGATTTTCTTTGTATGTTCCACTACAACTGGGACTTGGTTTAAAACTGCCTTTATAAGATATGGACTTTATGTTTATCTTTTTTGGTGCTTATGGATGTGCAGTTTAGAATTAAAGATGAAACCCAATTTTGCTGGAAATGCTGTGACAGCTACGTAAGGGAATGACAGAAAGAAGTATTAAGATTTATTTGGGAACTTTGTCTTTCCATCTTACTTCAAGCTTGTTCTAATCACTTTATTACTAGTAAGATCATCTAACCTATCAGCACAAAAAATGTGTTCCACAGTTTCCTAAATTACATACCAGTAGTTGATTCTTTTAAAACAACATTGCATTCACTAGGAGATACTCCCTTCTAATGTGGATGGGTTTGATATTTGAGATCCTCATATCCCTAACTTTTTGTAGTCATGATTTTCACTATAAATACTTTGATTTCTTGAAGCCTAAAAGATCGGACTTTGACAATGTTTGTGAGTTATTTGCACTAGAAAAGGTGCAGGAAGTAAATAGGGATTGTGGTCTTTCCATTAGCTGCTGTTCTGCTGCCACATTGCAAACCTGTATAAAGCTCCCTTGCCTCTGATCAGAGCACTTCTGCTATGTGGGAGCTTTTCTCCCTTGTGTATCTATGCATTTTTCAGTAGGAAAGGTAGTTGAAATGCAAAATGATTTTAGAAATTGTAAGGTTTTTGTGTTGCACTGTCCAGTCTTAAACCATTTACTCTTTCACAGGTGTGTCTACGTCAGCAATTAAAGTTGCCTCTACCAGGCTACCTTCCCCAAAAGGTTTGGTTGGGAACCCAACTCAGATCTTAGCACAGTTTCCCAAACAGCATCAGCAGTCTCCCAAACAGCAGCTGCACCAAATACAACAGGCCCAACAACAGCAACAACAACAGCAGCAGCAGCAACAGCAGCAACAACAACAACAGCAACAGCAGCAACAACTGGTGCAGTCTTCTGCAGCTCAACAGCAGCCACAGCAATCTCAGTTGCCGCCTGGCATCAAGCCCACCATTCAGATCAAACAGGAATCAGGTAGTTTGGAGTTAATTTTGGGTCATATCACTGATTGATGAGGTCTAACCCCAGCTTGAGAAAGGGTGGAATTCTGTCCCAAAATGTGCATGGGGAGCTGTGATTACTTGAGTACAGGATTTGGCATTAAACCTGGTCATAAGTAGATAGTGGTGGCTGTCTTAATGTGTTCAGCTAACATGAATTGAAGGATTTGGTTCTGTCATCCTTCTTGTTTGGTACAGGTATTACAGATGATGCTTTAGGAGTAAATGTTTTATCTTTAGAGATCAAAAGGTATGTAAATCAAAACTAACATGATTAGCAGCCTGGAAGATGCCAGTTTTCTGAAGATCCAAGAGCTGTTCAACTGTATTGACTGGAAGAAGAAGTTAATCTGTTTTAATTCTTTCTTTTGGGGTCCAGAAATCAAAACCTATTTTTGAGATACTTGTCAAAACACATACTATTAGATCTGAGACTGGAAGTTGGACTGGATTCCTTTTGTAGTATTAATTCATTCAGTTGACTTTGGGCAAGTCGTGGCATCTTTCTATCTTGGCTTTGCTATAGAATACAGTTCTTATCTCCATAAGATACAGTAAGGAGTAATGCTTGCCAAGTTATCCAATTCTAAAGGAAGAAGTGCTATAAAAGTGCAAAGTATTTTTATGTCCATATATTAATCAGTCAGTTAAATTATTTTTTTATATTCATACATATTTTAGATCAGAGAATTAAAATACACCATAGAATGAAAAAAAATAAACAGCCCTGCTCCTGTCCTTTGATAAACTTCCTTTTGGAATGGTCCTAGGACTATTGCCTAAGGGATAATATCTACTAATGAAGACAGATAAAGAGGTCTTCAGTGACTGAACAGTATTTGATCAATAAGAGCTTAATTTCCTGCCTTCTACCATGGGTTTAGGTTCAGTGTGCTTTTTAGTTAAACCTTTGGAAATACTATCTGATACCTATGCTTTCTGGAAGGTGTGAATTAACTTTCACAGAACCTTTGCCTTTTATCCAGTTTTGTGTCTGGATGCTGCAAAGGCTTCAATTTCTCTTTCCTAACTTTGTTGTTCAAGTTTGGAGCTAACTTGCTCCATCTTGCTCTTATAGTCAATGTAGAAAGAAGAAAACATCAAAGGAAGATATTTCACATCCTGAGTGGACAAAATTATTCACCTAGAAATATTTGTGCATAAATGTAATGCCTACATTTAGATGGGATCTATTCAGGCTGGGTGTTTTATGGCATTTGACCAGCACAATGCAATACATGTCCCTCATCATGGAAGAGAATGTAAGTTGCAAATATCCTTTGATATACTTTTGAAGAGATGATGTGAATCTCCTGGTTTGCAACTGAGAAGTGAATCTTGCAGAGGTCCCGTTCCACACTACACAAATGGAAAGAGAAGGAGCAGAATCTTTGCTGTGCTAAGGTGTCCTCATCCTTTGTTCTTCTGAATCTACTCAGAGCTTGTTTCAGCCCAATTCCTTTGTGGCTTCAAGAGAACAAATAAATCAATAGCAGAGAGAGCAGTTTTACTTAAAGCAGTCTTTCCTAACCAGTGTCACAGTAGCTTCCTTACACCCACTAATAATCTGTGCAGAAAGCTTTTATTAGTTTATCCAGAGAGATGAAATTAAACTATGATGATAAAAAATATGAGAATTTAGACTAAATTGATAAAGAACTATTCCACTTTTAGATTGTTTACTGTATATGAACCAATTCAGTATTGGTTGTAACCTGTTGTTTCCTGGGAAACATACTGTTTACTGAATCATGGATTAGAAAAGGTTAAAAATCGCTACAACAAATCAATGATGGAATGGAATCCTGTGCTTCAGTGGGAGTAGGTAGGAATTGAAACAGGCACATGAAACCTAAAGATGATTTTTTATTTGCAAAACAAAACCCAAGCAAAAAAAAAAGCCCCAACCCAAACAAAATAAGTCTATTTTTTTCAGGATCAAGAATACATGTGCTCAGAATAAAAGCCTTGTGAGGCTTCTTGCCCACTTGGGCTTGGTCTGAGGAAGCATTTCAGAAAGTAACTTTTCGTGCCTGTATTTTAACAGTGACCTTTCTCCTTTCCTAGGTGTTAAAATAATCACTCAGCAGGTGCAGCCCAGTAAAATCCTTCCCAAACCAGTTACAGCGACCTTGCCCAGCAGTAGCAATTCACCTATTATGGTGGTTAGCAGTAATGGGACTGTCATGACAACTAAACTGGTCACTACTCCCACTGGTAAGTTATGGCTCTGAGAAGGGAAGGGAGGGTAAACCCAGGCATACAGGTCATCAGACATGGTTTATTAGAGTAAATAAAAGATAAAGCACTTCTCTGTTGTAAACAGCGAGCACAACAGCACATTCACAGTCCTGTTAGGATTTATTCTAGAGTAGGATTTTTGCACTGAGGGCTCTTTTATTGCTCTTAAGATACTTTTGAATTAGAACACAAAAATATTATCGTTCCTTCCCCACTGGGTTTATTTTAAAGGAAGTTTTCTTGCAACTTACACTGATACTTTGCACTTCTGTAGCACTTTATTTAGGTGTTCTACACGAAGTTTTTAGGTACCTCAAGCAGATAGCTCAGCATCATTCCTGTTTCACATAGATGGATTTTAAAAGACAGATGGCTTGCTCATAGTCCTGCAGTGACTTTATAAAAAGGCCAGTAAATTGAATTTGAAACTCCCAGTGTTTTTCTGTGGATCTAATTGTATCTGTGTTTTCTTACCAGTTAAAGATCAGAAATAATGCACACTTGTATGAGGACAACTTGAAAGGCAGCTTTATCTTAGTTTCAGAAAACTAACTTCCTGATCTTTTAGCATGGTTTGGCAGTATCAGTATAACTAATGGTTAATATTCTTTTTGCTATTTAAACTTTTGAAGTACTTCACAAAAACATATAAGTGTATGAAAAAAACAGCAGTTTTGCAGTTCATTTCATTGGTAAAACCTCTATTGCACTCCCTTAGATTTGAACACATGGCTTTCTTGTAACAAACCAGTTTGCTCTGTGAACTTCAGCAATCAAGGTCTGTAGTGCACTATCTGCTGTAGTACAAGCAGAATGGAATTAGTCTTCATGTAGCTGTTGACTTGTATTATTTTGAGCAAGTTTTTTGTATGAACCCATTTCTGTTCCCATTCTGAGAAGGAGCAGGCCTGAAACCCCAGCATTTATACTATGTCAGGAGGTTTCTTTTGTACTGCTAAAGGCTAAATCCATAAAATGGCATTATCATTGTAAATAATATTTTTCTCCTAGAGTGATATTTCGACCAGTTGCTAAACAATTTGTCATATAGGAGAAGTGAGAGTACAGGTGTCTTTCGAGAGAGGAAGGGATCAGTTCTGGTAGTGTCATCAGATGCCAAACTCTTGAGTATCTAAGGGAACAAGTGGCAAACATACAGGCAGAATCTAAACACCTATTACAAGTTAAAATCTTAGTTGAGGAACATTTGGTAAAAATAGGTTTAAAAAGTAGTAGGAGAATTGTAAAGACTAGTGATAAATTGCAGTGTGGGGTTTCTTTGAATAAAATCTGATGCTTTTTTTCTCTAAACTAACTTACTTTTCCACAAGCTAACTTACTTCTCCACAAATACTAGTAGAGGATCATGTTCTAACAGTGATCTTTCTTGTTCTCTCTTTAAAACAGGAACTCAAGCAACATATACACGGCCAACAGTTAGCCCCTCTATAGGGGCTCGGATGGCTGGAACTCCAGGGGCTGCTACTTACGTGAAAACTACAAGTGGTAGCATCATTACTGTAGTGCCAAAATCACTGGCTACGCTGGGAGGGAAGATTATCAGCAGTAATATTGTTTCTGGTAGGTCATACTTTGACATTAAGTCTTATTTCAAAAGTAACTTTAGACTTGCTGTAGTTGTTCAGGGCTTTTCTGTGGGTTAGTTGCTCAAGTAATTGTTAGGACCTTTACTGGGGGAGAAGTTAATTCAGAAGGAAAATAGCTGAGGATGAAGAAAGTCATGGGTAGAAGTTACAGAGGTAAAGTGTTCTTAAGGATTGCAGTATTTCTTGTGTTTATGAAGGAAACTTCTTATGTGAGGGAAGCCTGGGAGGAAAAGATAAATATGGGGGAGAACTACTATATTGTTCTCTGTTAGAGGACAGAAAGATGAGAAGAGTGTGCTTGTCCCAATTTAAAGCATTTTGTAATCTGGAGGCTGCCCTTTTCTACTCCACTGCACATCCAAAGAGCCAGAATAAAAATGAACTGTGTATGTAAAATTCAGCTTTGCAATCTTCACCTCACCTTGTTCTTTTACCAGTGTCAGCATATTCTAACTTCAGTTTTAACTCCCAGCCTCATGCAGACCCTGCTGCTTGTCTTTGTTAGTCTGCTGACCAGCCTTGTTGCTCTCTGCCAGTATAACCTCTCTTTAGGACCAGGACCAAGCACACTCACACCAGTCACAATTTGTTAGTATCTGTCTTAGACATCAACAGTGCTAATGCTGAGCTAATGCTGCATTTCCTAGCTAGGTGCACATGTACAGCAAGATCTGCTCTGTCCATTCATCCTGTCTGGTAATATCTTTAAATTACTCAGAGGTCCCGTTGTTGCTGCTTAGCAAAGACATGACACCAGCTCCTGTCACTGGAAGGTGTCCAGTAAACCCACTCTGGGGTGTAGCCTGGTAGAGAAACCTCAGTTTTTCAGATCCTGATTTCTTTATAATGATATTTAGGGCTGATGCAATAGCTTCTTTGGGAACAAGTAACTTTTTTACCCTGTTGTGGCTGTGATGAGTGAAGATTTTTAGATGTTTTAGTGGGTTTATACGCAAATGCAAGTAGTATTCTCCTAAGCACCAGCTAGTGCAGGGAAACCCCTGACTGGTCCTGATAAGGGTAATAATGATTGTTCTAAAACAACACCAATTTTAAAAGGATGCCTGCTTTTTGTTGTTGTTTTTTGGGGGGGGTGTTGGGGTTTTTTATCTTTCTTTTGTTTTGGAGTTATTTTTTGCTAAAGGAGCAGTCTTTAGGTACCTCTGAAGTCACTAGAATGAAGTAAATCATAATCTCATCTCAGCATCTCTTCCCTTTCCCAGAATTAGTAGCATTATTAATCTGAAATATGTAGTGAAGTACCTACAGGCATGACTAATGGGTAGAAGATAGTGAGGGGAATCGTCGTGTTTGTAGCTCTGCTGTAACTGAGTGGTACTTCCTTCAAGGAGGAAGTGGAAGGTGTGGATAAAAAGCTGTTTGATTAGATATTGAAATGGCAGTTTGATAACACCAGTGACTTACATATCAGTGTAGGTACTCTTGTAAGACAGCTGACCGAATTACCTGTCACTGCAGGTAAATAAAAACCTGATACAGGGAATGGAACTAATGAAATACTGGGAGAGGAACAGAAATAGCCAACAGAGCTCTTCAAAAACACAATCCCCACGCTTCTAAACTCAACTTTTAAGAACTGATTGTGAAACAATAGCATATTTTTCTTCTTTTTCCTTCTTTCAATCCACTACTTATCACTTGTATTACAGCAGTTCAGTGCCAGAAAGAGCTGGTATGTCTCTTGACTACAAGATACATTCTTGGTACGTAGATTCTTCTATGGAGGTTATCTGTAGAAGAATATTTGTCTGTGCAAATAGGACTTTGAGTTAAGTATTAGTGGTATCCTTATCCCCCCCTAATTCTAGCCTTTGATAAGTTAGACATGTTAGTTTGCGCTGTAATTTGTGAGAAAGGGCTGACTGTCCTAATGCAGAATGAATTACTCTGTCCTGGGCATGCCTGTTTCTACTGTAGGTGAAAGATTTGTAGAGTGGGCATCTCATCTTTACATATTGAGTCGGGTAACATAAATTCCCCTTCCAGATGATGCCCTTTTTTTGTTGTGCTGTCAGATTTAAGTATGATTCCTATATAACTCATCAAGTTCTACAGTGGAAGGAAGTAAGTGTACATCTGATAAACTGCACGTTATTTTTCTTCCCCACAAAACTTTAGGAACTACAACCAAAATCACTACAATTCCAATGACATCCAAACCCAATGTGATTGTTGTGCAAAAGACTACTGGCAAAGGAACTACAATTCAAGGGCTTCCAGGCAAAAATGTTGTCACAACGCTGTTGAATGCTGGGGTAAGTTAAGAGTTTCAAGTCTCAAACTGATAGCCAAGTGACAGGCTGTGTGGTGGCTGCTGCATTCATTCTGTTGAAGTCCTTATTAAAAGCAAACTGTGCATGAGCTCCTTAACAGATACAGCATGCCTTGATGTCAGGGATGTTTGGAAAGCAAGTGTGTTTTGCAGGATATGGAAGATGCTTAAAGCAAACTGGAAGTGTTCTCAAAGGAAAACAACTTTTTTGAGCTTGCCCTTTTTTTCCATGGTTAAAGAGCTTGTAATGCTGAAGGGATTAAGTAGAAGAAAGTTACTAGACTCTTACCCTGTTTGTGCTCTAGTGAGAACCATGGTCCTGTGCTTTATGGACTTGCATCTCCAACTACTTATATTGTGGATGTAAAGAGCAGAAATAAACTGTCCCTTCACAGTAAACGTACCACCTTTCAATGTATGTGGTGTTTAACACTCTGTACCTGAGTATTATGTACTGTTAAATGATATTTTTGATAACCTGGTGTATATTAAGAACAAAATGAAGTTTCCAGCTTCAAACGGGTTTACCTGTAAGTACTAGTAAATAAAGACAATGAACGTGCTTTATGCTCCTAGGTAGAACTGTGAGGTTTAATGCAGTAATCATGTAATCTTTAAAAGTCTACTTGTAGCATAGCTGAGAAGGGAGAGGTTTTTAAACCTTTGGGGAATTTTTTAGAGGATTTTAAACTTTCCTGTTTACAAAACTTAAAGCTGTTGTTTCACACAAGTGGAAATCTTGTGATGTTATACAGTAGGAACCACCACAATGTGAAGATAGTTCTGAAACGTTATGGTTCTTGGGATTTCCAGCTACTTGATGGGAACTCACAGGAATAGTGGGAGAACTGGCAGCTAATGTTGTTCCTCATCTGGTTTGTTGTGCAGAGCTAAAAACAACCACGCTCAATGTCTTTGCTGCTCTTGAGCTGTTGGGAGACTACTCATATGTCAGCACTATTCCGAAGCCAAGTGTTTCCTGTGAAACAGTTGTGAATCTGTATTTTTTAACTGACCTTTCAGTTGGAAAAAAAAGTCCATGACAATAAGACAAAGATCTATATTTAAATAATGTCTTCTTAGAATCTCAATTCAAGTTCTGTGGATGTCTTGCTAAAGTTAGTGTTAATAGAAATAAGAGGTTTAAAAAACATTTGATAAGGATTTGAGGGAAGTTCCAACTTGCGTGAATTCTTTGAAGCAACTTCAAAACACGTGTCAGTATCTTTTAGTTACTTCTTTTTCTTCACTCCTTCAGAGCTGCTCAAAAGGTAAAGTAATGGAAAAGGGGATTTTGGTAGCTTTTTCCATTCAAAGCTGTAAGTTCTTTTGTATCAAGTTTAGTTGCAGCAGCAGCAGGTTAATTTCATGGTGTACACACTCACCTATAACTGTATTTTTTAGAGCAGTGGGTCTCTCTGAAGAATTTCACTAAGTTAACCTGTAAACTTTGACTTCTCTACAGGGGGAAAAAACTATTCAGGCAGTGCCAGCAGGAGCAAAACCTGCTATCATCACTGCCACAAGACCCATCACAAAAATGATTGTTACACAGCCAAAAGGAATAGGGTCCACGGTCCAGCCAGCCACCAAAATCATCCCAACTAAAATTGTTTATGGTCAGCAAGGGAAAACGCAGGTACAGTGAGGACCCATTTCTGTCTTGAAATGTACCCCTAAAATTTAATGGGAAGTAAATAGTTTTTCAATGTGTTGCCACGTGATGTTGCAGGATTAATATATGCCTATGGGGAATGAGATTTAGGGGTGTAATGAGGTGGCCTTGATTCTTGAGCACAGTGTTTGTATTTGTTATCTTTTTCTGGAGGCCTAGAGCAAGCCAGAAGGATTTACTAAGCCTTTTACATAGCTGAAACTGTCTGGTCATGGCTCTAGGTGCCTGTTTAAGACTTAGAGCTAATGGCTAGATTGTGAGAAATAAAGACACAGAGTCTGGACGTAGACCATCCATCAAAGCTGAGGCTTTATTGAAGTTATTTTCTAGTTAATGCATGTTCAGGTTTATCCCACAACTCTTTGTAGTTGCTGGGGCTGTATATAGAGAATCTGTCTTATTTCTGGATGCTTTCAGTTTGAGCTTGTTCTCTGGTTGCACTTAGTATTTAAAAGAACTAAACTTTTATCAGTTATAATACTTCGTGTGTCTTGATTGTTCAAGACTCTATTTACTGTGGGCTACAGAAGAGGTGCTTGTCCTTACTAGTGCAATGCATGTTCCAGCTCACTTGTGTAGCTTTCTCCTGTCACACCATAGTTGTATCCACCCTGCTTGGTGGTTTATTGTGTTACGTACTCCAAAATATTGAATGAGAAGTAAATTCTTGTGCATTGCCATTTACTTGGGCTTTGTGGCTTAATAATCAGAGCTGTTGAATTTGCAGGTAGACTTTCTCAGTAAATCAGGACATATTATGTAGGTCTTATACATACACTGATTGCTCAGATCTGTTTTCTCGAGTGCTCTTACTATACACAAAACTTGTCTTTCTAATTAGGTTCTCATAAAACCAAAGCCAGTGACGTTTCAAGCAACAGTTGTGAGCGAACAAACTAGGCAGTTGGTGACTGAAACGTTACAGCAGGCATCAAGGGTGGCAGAGACAGGAAACTCATCTCTCCCCGAAGTGAAAGAAGAACCACAAACCTACACCGAGAGCAGCTCTTCCTCTACAGAGTCCTCCCAGAGCTCCCAAGGTGTGTATTAGTGTCACTAATGGTCTGTCTCCCAGGCATCTTTCTCTACTTTCATATAGAATCATAGAATGGTTTGGATTGGAAGGGACCTTAAAGACCATTTAGTTCCAAACCCCTGCTACAGGCAGGGACACCTTCCACTAGGTCAGGTGGAATTTAAACATCCATATTTAGTTTTTAAATGAAGGTGGGAATCTAAGATAATTCCTCACCGTGTCTCCTTTTTAGCACATGTTTTCACCCAGTCTCTTAGCAATGGGTGTCATTGTTCACTTCCCTTATGGCTTTATTTATCTCTTAGGAGCTATTTACTGAATGCCTCCATTTCTTATGTGAAAAGTGGAGATAATGGTGTGTTGCAGAGCTGTTAGAATGCTTGTGGCTTGCAGCCTGTTCCCTCTTTTTGGGGAGTCTGCCACAAGTTGGCAGTGTAGAGGTTTTGGTTTGGGTTGTTTTTGGCAGCCTGTGCTCTGCCACCTCTTTCCTGAGTGTATGGAAGCATCTCTCCACTTCATGACTGAAAGCTGTCATGTGAACCAACATAAACTGTGGTCCTTTTATAGGCACACATATGTGCATCATGACATATATCAGACATCCAGTCCTGATGTGGATGCTGCAATGGCTTCAAGCGGTGATACAGATGTAGCTCTTAGTGTGGTAGAGGAGCATAAATAATAGGGAATAAATAACACCCAGTCTTTGGTCAGGAGTGACCATAGGTTGTATCACTGCATCAGATAAAAGCAAATACCTCTGTGAAACATGTACTTGCATGCCTTTCAGTCACCTCTTCCATATAATTCTGAAACTGTTGGTCTGTACAGCTATTTTAAGTAAATTAAAGAGGAAAAACTGAAGATTGAACAAACGTCAAAATTGAGGAGCTGTAATTCAGAATGCTGAATACATCTTCATGACCTGTACTGTTCAAACAGTCTGAAGAAGAGTTCAATCCAAGGCAAATTCAGTGTACAAAGAAACCTGTTGAACTTTGCTTGTTCGAACCAAAGCTTTTACAAACAACAAAGATACAGGATCTTTTTTCTTTTTTGTTCATAACATGAGCAGTATTTTACTTCGAGTCAATTGTAGTGAGCTAAAGTGTTGCATAATGAGAGTATGCATCCTTGGCAGTGTTCAGACCGCTGATGGATAATGAATAACTTGGTCTAATTCTGAACTATAGCCCTACTTTAAATCACAAAGTTGGACAGGAGGTCTCCAACCTAAAATGATTCTGTGATTCTATGGTTCTGTGACTTGATGTGCCTTTGTTCTTTTGCAAACAGATTCTCAGCCTGTAGTCCATGTGATTGCTTCAAGAAGTCAAGATTGGTCCGAACATGAAATTGCTGTGGACACAAGCCCTACAATAATTTACCAGGATGTATCCAATGAATCTCAGTCAGCTACTTCCACGATAAAAGCACTGTTGGAACTTCAGCAGACCACAGGTGTGAAAACCCATGTGGTTGTTTAGGATAACTTCAAAGCTTATTACTTGCTTAAACAGCAGTTTGTAACAGGTTTTGTAATTGAAAAGCACCTATCTTGAATCAGCTTGATTCCTTTCTTCTTATCCTGTAACAGTTTGACTCTATTATAATGTTCATCTATATAAGTGAGATTTGACATTTATATTAGAGGTTTATTTTGTTATGGAGGTTTATATACTGGAGGTTTATTTTATGTTTTCTTCCAAAGCAGTGAAGGAAAAGATAGAATCGAAGCCAAGGCAACCTACCATTGACTTGAGCCAAATGGCTGTCCCAATCCAGATGACCCAAGAGAAGAGGCATTCTCCAGAAAGCCCTTCAATTGCTGTAGTGGAGTCAGAATTAGTTGCTGAATATATCACAACTGGTAAGTGACTAAAGTGGTGTGGTGCTGGGTTTGCAGTTGAAGTCTGGGGACTTAATTTGGGAGTTTTCTTACGATGGGTTTCATTTTTGCTAGAATTTGCTGTAGAGGAAATGAGTCTTTTCTTTTGCTTTTGAGACCCTGTGCAGGGGACTGAGCTTGCATCTGCTCGGGGGCGTAGAGGAGAATGTTTCTAACTGAAACAAAGGGTTGTTTCAGTTCAGGATATCCTAGTTGAAACTATTTGTGTCCCCTGATCTGATGGAGAGGACAGACTGTACCACTTGTCTTTAAGGAGAATGTCTAGTAAGGAAAAAGTAGAAAATGAAGTTACAGGAACTGTATATTGTTTCCTGTACATATCAAGAGGAGTCAGGCTTTGACTTAGTTTAACCCATACTTGCAAATTGTTACTTGCTTACCAGGACTAAGTAGGTTTTTAAGCCAGATGTGGATTTAGCATGCTAATGTAATCCCCAGTTTCTTCATTTTAGAAGGGCGTGTAGTGATAGGACAAGGAGCAATGGGTTCAAACTGAAACAGGAGAGATGGAGATGAGATCTTAGGCAGAAGCTCTTCCCTGTGAGGGTGCTGAGGCGCTGGCACAGACTTTTCCCAGAGCAGCTGTGGCTGCCCCATCCCTGGCAGTGTTCAAGGCCAGGTTGGACACAGGGGCTTGGAGCAACCTGCTCTAGTGGAAGGTGTCCCTGCCCGTGGCAGGGGGTTGGAGCTGGATGAGCTTTAAGGTCCCTTCCAACACAAACCGTTCTATGATTCCAAGATTTGCCAGAAGACTTTGAACTGATTTGCACTTTTTAAGCAAATAATTATTCAAGTCGAAATCACAGTTGCGATTCAGCTCTTACCTCGGCTCCTTGTCTCTTTACTCCCTGCTACCCCAGAACATGGGGTGAGCCACTTCCCATACTTACATGAGAGGATTAAATTTCCTGTTTTCTATTTTCATTTCTTAAATCCACATTATTGGTCGCCCTACTTTATTTGGAAAATGAAAGCAAAAGTATGTTGAATATGCACACTGGAAGAGAGCAGTAAAACCTGATAACATTAAATTGCAGAAGTACATATCTATAATTCCAGAGATTTTTGTGATAAATGTCTAGTCTGATATTTACACTTTTTGTTTGCCTGCTTTGTACGTCCTCCCCTCACTTCCATCCATTGTATGGTCTAAATTTGTGTGAAACTGGAGCTGGAGAGGATGTTATTGTTATTCTTTTAAATGACACTTACTGTATCTGGCTTCAATTTTGAATGTTTGAATCGTGCTGCCTTGGATCTCATTTAAAACAAACTGAAAAGGACAACAAATAGTGTTAAAGCAATCTGCAGTTAACAGTCAATTACCTTCCCTGACACAGATACTGTGCACTGAGCTGCTGTTCAGGATTCCAGTTTTTGCTGCTGATGTAAAATAGGGCCCTTTGCAGAGAGGATGGGAAATTACATTTGATATCTGTGTAGGCTTAAGTCCTTTTCTGCAGCTTAGAAGCTGTACGAAGTATAGAAGTTGAGAATTGCCTTGAGCTGTGATTACTTCTTTCAATACTGGGATTTGTATAAACCTTGAATTGATCTACAGGATTCTACCAGAGAAATGCAGGCTGCTCTGGTTTGACTTGCAGCACTCTCTTCTGCAGCACAAAACCAGTTGTTTTGCTCTTATTTTTGTCCCTTCCCCCAGTTTCTGTGCACGCTGCAGGTAACTCAGCGTTTCTCTTTGCTTTAATTTGTGCTTCTGAGGATTCAGTAATCCATGTAGCTGTATTTTCTGCTAAGGATTGAGTAGTAAGACAGCAAACACTCTATAATCTGTTGTGAAATCTCCTGCATGCATCTCAATCGAAGGATTAGGCACACTTTAATCTCTATGGGAGAGCTGGGATTCAGCGCGTGCTTCCTTGTGAGATGAAGGGAGCAGTTCACACATCTTAGTGTCACCGTTTTCTGTCTACAGACTCGGGAAGACAACACTGTATTGGTTCACATTCGGAAGAGTATCTACACAACCATATAGGTTAGAAACTTTACTTTTAAATGAAGGTTTTAATTGTGCAGGAGCTGTTGGGGGATATCCATGACTGATCTGGTAGAGCTTGCAGGCCGGTACTGATGAATCCAACTCCTTTGTGGGTGTGGCATAGTAAAATTACCATCTTAATTCAAAATAGGACCTTTCTTTTAACTTCCAGGAAGGTCACTGGAAACTTTTGAACTTCAAGTGGTGTTACAACTGAATTTAAACTTTACTTGTTCTCCTGCAGTTACTATTTTGTAACTAAGAACTTAAAGCAAATATTTCCATACTAGTATGGACAGGCATCAAGTAACTGGATTCATGTCTTATCAGTGACTGCAGTGTCGAATGGTTTGTGGTGTTGGGTTGGTTTCTTCCTCAGCAGAAGATCATTTCTCTGTCAATCCACTATTTAATTGTAGAGCCATCACCACAGCTCCATAACTCATGCTGGATCTGTTCTAGAAAGTGGCATAGACCCATGACAAGGTCTCCATTTCTTGGTCTGTGATCTGTGACCAACCTCACTTGCTTTCATAATACACAAATATTTTGTACTTGCGAATCTTTCCAATTTAGCCTGTGCTCTGGAGAGTATTTCTTGCAGTTTATCAATGGTAGAAATCCAGTGAGCAAGGCTTGCTGTTCTTATGTCAATTGTGCAGGTGCTTTTAACAGCATACAAACCACAGAATAACTTGTGCTCTACACAGTTCTGCTGGTGCTGTATAAAGAACCCAGCTGAAGTATACATTCTGCTTGCAAAGTTGGTGGGTTGGGAGAGGGAGGCCAGAGGAGGTTTGGACCAAATGTGGTTCCTTAAGAAACAGAGACAAAAGCAAAACCTCCCGAGTTGCTGCTTTAAGAGGCATCTCGGAATAGATCTACACTTCAAGATTGAAGCTAGCATACAGTGAAAGATGGTTTTGATACTCAGATCCTTATTTCACTCATATATGCTTTCAGTTGAAGCTTAAATGCAAAGCAAATCATTGAAGTTACAGCACTTAGCTCTGGAGAAGTGCCACTGACCTCTTTACTTTCAGTCAGCCATCGGTCCCAGCCCCACCAGCAGTCATCTCAGCCCCAGAGGACTCTGCTGCAGCATGTGGCTCAGTCGCAGACAGCAACGCAGACTTCTGTTGTGGTGAAATCTATCCCCGCATCCTCCACGGGCGCAATTACCCATATCATGCAGCAGGTTGTACCCTTTCTTTTCCCAACACTCTATAAACAGCAGTAGGTTGTGTGAATTATATAGATCTGGGCTTGTTCTGAATGAGTGTGTCGTGTTGCTGCCAGTGAAAGTGCTAAGTGGAAGGGCAAATTAATAACATGATTTTAATACTGCCTGTTTTGGTGGTGAGGTAAAGGGAAGCAGTTAATGAGATTGAGACTGTTCAGTTTACAAGCTGAGAAAATTGGGGCTGTTCAGCCTGGAGAATAGAAGCTGCGTGGAGACCTCAGAGCAGCTTCCAGTGTCTGAAGGGGGCTACAAGGGTGCTGGAGAGGGACCTTCATCAGGGACTGGAGTGATAGGACAAGAGGTGATGGGATCAAACTTAAACAGGGGAAATTTAGGTTTCTGTTGTTTCATATGCAACTGCCATGTAATGTTTGGGGCTTTGAACCTTAGTCTGACACATGTGAGGGCTTCATAATCTCCACTGAGGATTAGTTATACAGTTAATGTTGTCACGTACCACACTTTAACATGATAAAAATAGCTATCAATTGCTTATGAATTGTGGAATCTCCGTGTAGGGTGTCTTTTTATACATGAATTGGGAGTCTAATAGTAAAATAAGGTTAAGTAGTCCAGTTGAAACATTAAAAATGATTTTTAAATGGTGTGTTCTTATATTTCTCTTTACTGACTTGCTCTAACTTCTTCTTCAGGCCTTAAGCAGTCACACTGCATTTACCAAACACAGTGAACAACTTGGAACTGAGGAAGGAGAAGTGGAAGAGATGGACACCTTAGATCCTCAGACTGGCCTGTTTTACAGATCTGCCCTGACACAATCGCAGACACAAAAACAGCAAAAACTGAGTCAGCCACAGCTGGAACAGACTCAACTGCAAGTGAAAACCCTGCAGTGTTTCCAGACTAAGCAGAAGCAGACAATCCACCTGCAGGCCGATCAGATCCAGCACAAACTCCCACAAATGCCCCAGCTTTCTATAAGGCATCAAAAGCTAACCCCCCTGCAGCAAGAGCAAGCACAGACCAAACCAGATGCACAGCACCCCCCCCACCACATGATGGCCAAAGAAAGGCAACTCCCTACCTTAGTGGCACAGCCACAGCAAACTGTAGTACAGGTGCTTGCAGTAAAAACCACGCAGCAGCTGCCCAAACTGCAACAGGCACCAACGGCACAAAAAATCTACGTGCAACCCCAACCCCCCCAGAGTCAAATGCAGCTACCTGCCTCTTCAGAGAAACAGCCAGCAAGCCAGGTAACGGAATATTGATAGCATGCAAAAAATACACGTCACTGTTCAAGGCAAAAAAAAACCCACAAAAAACACCAACCCTGTCGCTGTAGCAGTGTTTTTGTCCTGGCAAAGAGAGAGAGAACTCCTCATTCCGCTGGTATTAATGACCCCATCAGAAGGTTGACACTAGGAAAGAGAAACACATGTTCTAGGGGGAAAAAAAAATCCATAGAGCTCACAAAAAAACGTGTTTTGTTGGACAGTTTTTATGGATTTCTGCCACCATTGGTGCATGGAATTTGTCCCTAAGTATTTCCTTTGAATTTTTAAGATCTCTACAACGTTAAATTTCCGTTCCCATAGCACTTTTTATTTCTGTGGAAATAAAGGTGAACGCACTGCAGTCTCCTAAGACTCTCCATTGTACGTCTTCCTTTGTAGTTTACATCTTCCTGAAGTTACATGAAGTGGCTTTCATTTACAGGAGTAATTTGATTTTCTTTGGGAAGGGAAAATGTAAAGACTGAGAAAAGTAGAGGAAAAAAAAAAAGATGCATATTTTTAACTCCAGAAAAGTAGTTATTTTTTTTCCTGGCCCTTTCAGGAATACATGTGAACCAAGAGGGTTAACAAACATCACATGGGGATGTAAATCCCAAAGGAAAACGAGGCTGCTGTGGTATTATACTGCTACAATCCTTACCTAGCAGCCTAAAAAGCTGCTTTTTCCCCCAGGCTTCGATTAACTGTTACCATATCATTGCTAATTCCTTTGTTAAAACACTGAGTTTCAACTGTCTTCCTAATAGCAAGTATGTTGTTTGTGCCATACTGTCCTTGGAAATATTGATTAGATTTTTTTTCAATGATAATAATTACAAATCTAAATTAGCTGTAACATGCACAACCAAAATTTGATTTTCAGGTGCAGCATCCAATTATAACGCAAGGATCCACTGTTCCAAAGATAACTTTTGAGGGGCATCAGCCTCCTTCTGTTTCAAAGGTAGCAGGTGGCAGTTCTGTGCCCAAACTGGCGTTGCCGGTTACCAACCTATTTCCCATGCAGGCATCCGAGAAGACAGCAGTAACAGATATTGTGAGAGTGTCTATGGTGGAAGCTCAGATTGATACAGACATAGAACAGACGGTAGTGGATCCCCCAAACAAGGCCATGTCCACTAGTAAACTGGCTAGCGAAGGAGAGTCGTCACCTTGTACCCAGGGACCGAGGGTGACTGCAGTAGGGATGACGGCAACTTCCATCCCCCAGCAACAGACGCATACAGAATCCAGTTCAAGTCCTCCTGCTGTTGGTCCTACTGTAACAGAGAGGAAAGTCGATGCACAAGGAATGCCTCCAACAAACCAGTTTATACACATTCAGAATCTATCACAAAAGAAAGCTGAAGAGAGTTCGTCAGAAATTGTTATCCAGGTAAGAGAAGACCAGAGCAAATAAGGCAAAGGTTGAGCAGAGCAAACTCGTATCTAATGTGATGATAACTGAAAGATGTTCAAGTATTTGTGTTTTCCTTCTGCAGTTTTTGGTGGTTCTTCTATTCTTAATGCTTGTAATAGTTGCTACGTCAGTGTGTAATTCTGAAATGGAGCTCGAGTTTCTCAATCACTGTATTATTCACTGTCTTCAGTGTCTTTCTCTTAAGAAAACAACCCAAGCTCATCTAATTTTACAAAGTACTTGTATCTGAAATGCTCAAAAATGTGACCTTCAACATCTGAAATGCTTAAAAATGTGACCTCCTTGTTATGGATCTAGAGTTTTTTATAGCATCTGTTAATGTTAGCACTAAAATTATAGTGAGGTTCTACTTACCTGGAAGGTTCAGCAAATAAGGTCTGGATTCAGAAGAAACCTTGTTAACTTACAGCCAGTCTTGCCACTTCTGAGGTAAAATGACTATTGATCTTCAGCCCTAATGCTTTGAGTCATTGCCTAACTGATGATTGTTTTTTTGATTGATTCTGCTGATGGTTTTTATGTAATATGTGGTCCTAATGTCAACCAAGCAAGTATTTAAGTGATCCGAGGGCTTGTAGAGGTATAACATGAATCTTCGTAGACAACTTGGATGTTCACACAAATGATAGAGTGGATTGAAATGGTTTTATTCTGTCTCGTATTTGTGTTACAGTGAAAATGCTTCTGATGTGGGGAATAATTTGTGTGCAGAGCTTTCAAATTTTTCATGCCACTTTGCAAAATCTTCATTGCAGCGAACTTCGCTTTTGTAGAAATCATCACTTTTGTACTCATTTTTAGTCCTCATTTCCCTAAATAGACAAAGGTAGATTTCTGTTTTACTTCAAATCTGTATGTTTTGCGAATCTGTATTGTTTATCATTGCTACGAGCTATTTCTAAGTTAAAATACTGCCCAGTATTTTAGTTGTATAAAGTTGTAGATTTAGTTCTTAGAACCTATAAAAGCCAGAGTAGAAATAAATAGCTTAGATCTGTCGTGTTCCTCAGCCTCTGTGTTGCTGCAGCTGTGAGCAGGGCCAAAGCTTGTGTTGTGTTGTATACAAAAACCATAGCTAGTCCGTATATCTGAATGTCTTGTCCTAAAAAGATAAGAAAAAGATAAGGCTGAGGAAAGGATTATCTGTGCTTTGTGTTTGAGGAGTGATGGATGGTGGGCATTGGTTTAGCTGTTGGTTGTGCTGTCGCAGACCTTTAGTCTTCAGTGCCCTAAGAGTAAGATTATTCAAATCTTATCTTTTACAACCTAATCTGGTGAAAGGGTGCTTTGAAGCTTTAGCTAATGTAACATGCAGTGGGCCTTAGCTAGAGAAAATTGCTCATGGAAACCAGATATCCCTTTTCCATGAGTACCCGCGCTTACGCAGATGCCTTTACCTGCAGAAACCACGTGTTAAAACTGAAATCTTTTCTTCCTTTCAGGCCATCCCTCACTATTCCATCCCTTGTCACTCCAGCTCCAATGTGGTAGTGGAACCCAGCGGGCTCCTGGAGCTCAACAACTTCACCAGTCAGCGCCTCGATGATGAGGACACAGCGATGGAGCAAGATGTGGACAGTAGCACTGAGGACGGCACTGAGCCCAGCCCCTCTCGAAGTTCTGCTGAACAATCCTAAAGAATTGGGACACTGGAGTGCACTTTAAAATATCTTGGGATTTTTGAGTATCCAAGATGCCCTTGTATTGTGATGTCTTAGAGCACTTTGCCTATTAGAGTCGTTCATTGGACCCTTGAAGCATCAGTGTGTTTTAACAAGACGGTATTGCAAAAGCTGCATCTTACAAATTGTTTCCAAAAAGAAAAAGAATACAAAAAAGGAAGAAAAAACCAAGATGTAGTCACTGAGATTTAGTAAACCTGTGACAGTGGAATGTACTCCTGTTAAAAAGCAAATCTGCAGCGAATTCTACAGCTCGTGCTATTGAAGCCCCAGATACTGAAACAGCCTTCAGTGAAAAGGGATTTGTTACTTTGCTGTGGTTTTTTTTTTTGTTAGCTGTTGAGCAAAACACCATCAAAAAAAAAAAGAAAAAAGAGAATGTTTAATAAATATTTGTATTTTTAAATAGCATGTGAGAGAAAAAGTGTCTCTGACAGTGCTGGAAAAGCCCCAGGAATTTTGGAATTGGTTAGCTTTCTTGCACTTGTGCTCACTTAGAGTTAAGATTTTTGGGGTTGGTTTTTTTTTTTTCATAAGCCTAAAAATAGAGTTTTATTTTTGGTTTAAATTCTCTTTGCTGAATGTTTGGAAATAAGCAAAATCGCTAACTGGTAGCAAAGTGGATTTGCTAGTGGATTTTTGTTTTCATGCTTTACAACAAGTAGAGTGACGACGGTGTGCGGGGCGTTTCTTCGTGCCGTAAGCACACGAAATGCTCCATCTACTCTAGTTAATCTTTTGATTATTTATTGAAATGTAAAATTTAAAGTGAGGCCAAGTTGTTTAAGAAGTTCCTGTGAAACAGGCAGGTCTGTTAAATCTAATACAAAACGTGGTGTGTGCGGGGGGGGATGTATTTTGCTACAAATCAGTTTTTCAAAATCGGGGATATGTGGTTCAGCGTCTTTCCAAGTTGAACCTGTGAAATGTGCTTAAAGGCTTGTAAAAATCTGTATTTTACTCTTACATGCTGTTTTTAAAGTGACCATTTTTTGGCAGTTTAAAAGCTTAAATCAGTATACAGTGTTAGGTTTCAGAAATTAGCCTTATGACTTGGCTTGTTGAAGCAATACATTGGGGTTTTGTGATAGTTACAAGCCACAGAGAAAGGTTCGGGTTCAGGCGGGAGGAGAGAACCAATTTTAGTACATTCTGCTAATGAAGACAATACTTTTTTTTTTCTCCAAATGTATATAAAAAACACGTTTTTACCTGTTTTGTATAGATTTCATTATAAATAACTAAGCATTTTAAGACTTTTGACATATCATTTAATTGTATATACATCTATAAGCCTAACTGCCCACTTTTTGGTGCTGAAGTACTACTGTAAGTAGATTTCATCCAAAGTCTAATACAGCTTTTTGCGTCAGTCTTTTTTTTAAGCTGTGATTTTACTGTTGATATTGTAGCTAAGATTAAATTCCAACTAGAGTAACTCAAAACTAAAAAATACAAAACCTCAAAACCAACTTATCTTACTTGTCCTGAGTATCCACTGTGTAAGAACACGCAGTACCCCCTAGATGGTGCTGTTTTTTCATCTAACCTCAGTTATTTTATAAATTAAGTCCCTATGACTTTCATACACTTTTTTTTTGCCCTTCTGTTTTCTTTTCCACCAGCATTAGTTCCCAAATAATGTCATTTATTATAGTGGAGAAGCGTCCTGATAATGTGCAAATGCCAGAATGGTGGGTTACAATCCTAATTATTTTTGTGTTACCTTTATGGTGGAATAGGTATGGGTTTGGTTTCTGCTGTACTTAGTGCTCTGGATAGAAGAGAATAATCTGTATGAAATGAAATATGCCATATCTCTTTCTGTAGTAAAAAAGAAATAACCCTATTAGGATGCCAGTTTAGGTAGTTCAGGTTTTGATAGTTGTTTGGGAGTTCTTACTCTTATTTTAGTCAAACAGCAGCGACCAAAAAGAGCGACCAAGTTCTGATCTAAGTCCTGGAAGTTCCACACTGCTGCAGGATGACAAAAAGCAATTGAATTCAGGTATTACTGCCAGCAGGGTTGGACAGTCTGTTGTGCTTTGCAGATGCCAGTGTATGGCATCAGCTGTAGTTTTCCATACACAGTTGTAAGAAGCCCAGAGCAAATGACACGCTTCTTCTGGCTTATATCAAACTTGTCATTGTCACCTGGGGTTCTGCAGTATATGAATAACCATATGGGGTTGTATAGCCTGGAGAAGAGAAGGCTCTGAGGAGAAATTAAAGCAGCTCCAGTGCCTAAAGGGGCTCCAGGAAACCTGGAGAGGGGCTTTGGACAAGGGCCTGTAGGGACAGGCCAAGGGGAATGGCTTTAACCTGCCAGAGGGGAGACTGAGATGAGCTCTGAGGCAGAAGCTCTTCCCTGTGAGGGTGCTGAGGCGCTGGCACAGACTTTTCCCAGAGAAGCTGTGGCTGCCCCATCCCTGGCAGTGTTCAAGGCCAGGTTGGACACAGGGGCTTGGAGCAACCTGCTCTAGTGGAAGGTGTCCCTGCCCGTGGCAGGGGGTTGGAACTGGATGAGCTTTAAGGTGCCTTCCAGCCTAAACCATTTCATGATTCTGTGATTTTGAGTGTCTCTGACATGTCTAGGACTGGAAGACCGTGAGGATATAAAGTAGAGCAAGATCTTTCTTAAGCACTTTTGCCCAAAAGCTTTACATTAAATTATGGATTCAGGTTTAGGTAAATGTATATGCTTTCTCCAGCCAAAAAGGGATACTAAAGAAATGGCAAAAGGTAAATTCGACACTCCTAGTGCATAAAGTACATCATTGTTGAATTCTGTTCCAATTTCTTCTAATGCTTTATATAAGACACTTGTTTTCATCTTTAGTGATGACTTTACAGCAAAAGTATGAACATCCACAGTGAACTATTTGACAGTTCCTTGAAGGCAGCAAATCTCCTTTAAAAAGGTGAAAGCTTTCCCTGTTGCTATGAGACATAATTGTTTTCAGATTGGCAAAACTACAGCACATGGTGGGGGTATGTAGAGGTCATGTTAGAAATTCAGAAAAAGGACTTTAGTAATCAATGCTTTCTTGAAACTCTTCTTGTTGCTGTCCCAAATTGAGCTGTTTTTTTTCAGATTCTCTTATTTAATTTGTCTGTTCCAGCACTTCACCATATAAATACCTTTAACAATAAGGAATATATATGATAGCTAAAACTTAGGGTGAAGATGTTAATTTTTTTTCCCCTAATTCCTTGATTTTTGGGAACAACTGCAAGAAGACACGCTCGGAGCATTTGCCCATCTCCCCCTTTTCCAGGCAGCACTGCCTGTTCCTTGTCCTGCCCCTGGGATGCTTACTTCATCTCACTGCAGCCATGTATCCACTCCTTGCAGCCTTATAAATATCACTGAGCTGCTAAAAATAAAACATCAGTGTGTAAGATGACATTTGCATATCCCTTCTCCCTAATGAGCTGCATCTTCCTTCCTGAAGTTAATTTGGAGACCCTCCTTGGAATAGAAGAAAGGTGAACTGTGGTGACGATGATGATCTTTGGTACTGGGAATTAGTAGGTACTAGGCTTGTAACTTAGCAGTAAGCTGTGGATGACTTGCAGAGCAAGTAAAACACCATTAAAGAGTTTGAATTCGGTGTTGTCACAAATGTGCTCTGGCACTGCAATAGTACATACACAAGTTTTCAAATAGGGATGGTGAGATAGTGAGCTGAAGTTAGAGGAATGACTGAAACAAAGGAGAAGTTGTGTGTGCTTTAAAAACACATGCAATCACAGAGGACAATGCGTTCTGTAAAGATTTAACCATCAGGATAAAGGTATTTTCAGTCTCAGTCTTTTCACTGACTAAATGAGCTTTTGAGATTTCAGGGTTAAATAGATAAACAGAAGCTACTTTCAGTTGTGTCCTTTTACATGTGGAGGGCCCTTTGAACAGAAGGCATGACTAAATAGATGGGATTTAGAAAGAAACAAGCCACCTAAGACCTTCAAAAACATCAAAAGTCAGAGAAACTTTAGCTTATATGCTTTTGTCTCTAGTGTATAAACAGCTCGTGAAGTCTAAGGGTTTTGCAGGAGGATGTGATTGTGCATCCTCATAGGTACACTGCAAAGGCCGATGGTTGCAGCTTGACAATCAGAGAAGACTGATTTTTATATATATATAAAAATATATAACATAATATATATAATGTCTAATATATATATAATATAAGATAACGAACTAGAAGAATTGTACTGTTTCAAGGTTACCCTGTATTGGAAAATAGCGTGTTTAGTGGCTGCGTGTCTCTGCTGGGTCAGGACTTGCTCCTTTCCCTGCATTTTGATGTGAACCATGAAGAACCTGTGCAGAGTTTCCTTCCATGCTATGGGGTTTAGAGTTTTTCCTCTCCCCAAAGTCTGTCCTGAAATCTGTGAAACTGGTTTCTTCCACTGGAAACACAACACATATCCAATGAGAAATTCAGGGCTTCACATAGCTTATCAAAGAGGAAGTTAGGGGAAAAGTAGCTGAAGATGTATTTGTGGGTTCTGATGCAAGAAGAAATTGTCTTTAGGGGCATTTTAGTCTGGTATAGAGGCATGGAAGTGGAAACTTGGAAAATTTCAATAGAAAGTTAGAGGATAATTAAATAGGATTGCCAAGGTATGTTGTGTTTTCTGTCATTTGGAGTCTGTTCTCTCCAGCGAGTACAGAGACTCATTGAGTGACCTCATATCTCATATAGTGGCAATGAAACTAGATGGTTGCATTGGTATGTTAAGGCTTTAAGCTATAAAAAATAGGAAAATAGAGTAAATGCTGGTACCTTGAGGCAGGTAGAGCTGTGACTGGCAAGTGGAGGTGATTGGTGATTTTGAATGGGTTGCAGTGGGTTGTTTTTCATTGTATTTAGGTGAAAAGTTGAAGTGCTGTAAATAAGATAAAGAGTACCTAGGAACTTCATCATTTCTAAAGAAAAGGGTCTTTGAATTCTTTGGGGCAGGAAAGATATTAAGAGGGTTTTAAGCATTGGGGACTGAAGAGTAACAGTGTGACCTTGAATCATTTTTTGAGTTCAGGACTGTTAGAACAATAAGTACTACTTCAGATCAGGTCCTATTCAAAACATCGTATGATTTTAGTTTTGGCCAGAATTTGGCTGCTTTTGAAAACCAGAATGTTTTATGATGATATCTTGATGTTTTTCTCAGTCAGTTTCATGATTTTTCTGTGATCCTGTTTTCTGTAGCTGCCTTTATTAACTGGATTTTGCCTTAAAGATACTCATATCACCTAACAGGGTGGATAATTAGGACCGTGGGCTCTTTGGGTTATCACTGGACCCTTCACAGGGTGGTGGGCACATCAGCCAGTCTCTCATGGACTGTGTATGGGATTTAGACTCCATAGAATGGTTTGGGTTGGAAGGGACCTTTAAAGATCATCTGATCAGGTCATTTGAATGCCCAAACTACCCAGCATGAATCCTGTGTAATGGAGCTATAGCTGAAATGTTGAAAATTCGTAGTGTGAGAGCCTTTTAATTTATTAGAGCAAATGCCCATCAGGAATTCCTGTGTTTTATGGTAACAAATCCAGCTTTTCTCAGCTTGTAGGATTCCAGGACTTTTGGATTTCCTTCACATCAGTCTTTACCAGAGGCCAACGAAAGACTCTGGAAGTCTCTTTGCACAGGCTTTTATTGCTTTTAAAGATGCTGGTTTATATACATATATATGGAGTACGTAACAGGCTGGTTGTCTCTAGAGAAGACAGTGAGTCTGTCACTTCTGCCCTGTTGCCATCACCATGGTCATTGACTGTCTCCATAGGTGTAAACCCTTTGAGCTGGATGTTTGGTCAGGCCAGATTTTTCCTTCAGGCTAGTTAATCCTTCACTACCAAGTTAATCTTTGGTATTCCTGCCTTTCATTTAAAAGCAAAGCAAGACAATGTGCAGGGTACCTTTTGCTTGGTGTCTGTTTCAGGTCCCTGCTTTCCTAATCCTCTTTGTTCCTAGGAATCTGCTCTCCCCTTATATTTTGTTCAGACCTGTAATCTCTGCTCTCTCCCATTCTTCTTGCAAGAAGATAAAGCTGTGTATAACTTCCATAATTTCCATGGAGAGAATGGGAATGGTTGCATCCCTTCCTTGCGAGAAACTTAGGGCCCAAGACCTGAATAGAGCAAAGGGTTCTTCGTGCACTCATGTGGTCAATGAGGTTGGCAGGAACCTCTGGAGATCATCTAATCCTCTTGCTCAAAGCAGGGTCAGCTGGGGCAGGCTGCTCCAGACTGTGTCCAGCTGGGTTTTGGGAAGTCTATGATGGAAATTCAACAACCTGTTCCAGTGTTTGACCACCTGCACATTCTTCTCTTTTTTTCTCTTCTAATCTATGCTGTGTTTTCTGTTTCTTCCTTGGCTTGTTTTGGACGTGACACACAAATACTATATTGGTTTGAGAAGAGGTTAAAAACAGCATGAGAACAAACCACAAGAAGTAGGAAGCAGCACAAGTGAGAACAAAGGTTTTGTAGCTGCGGCGTTCCCAGAAATAGGAATATTTGTTTTCCTCTCCGGATTTTCACTCGTGCATTCTCCCTGCAGCCACGTTTGGAGCTTGGTGACGCAAGGCACGAACAAAGCACTGCAGTGACTTCCCACTTTCTAGTGTTTCTTAGTACTGAAGAAGTGCCTGGAGAAGGATTTGGGAGCTCAGAAATGTTTCAACTGCATCAACCTATGGTTGGATGCAAAAGCTGTCAGTGGGCACTGTGCAAACTCCTCTTTTTGCATGAAAACATGTAATACTGATACATAGATGACCACAGCATGGTTTTAGCTCTGATTTATGGCTTCTGCTCAAACCTACCATGTAAATGTGCAATATGCCAGCCCAGAAGGACTAACTTGAGAACTGGAGTGCTGCCTTCCCTGTAAAGCAGTGATCTTGGTCAGGATGGAGCCCAGCTAGCTTTGCCTTGAGGACACACAAACTCATTTGGCTGCTGATACTGCTTCAGTGCCTTCCTCTGAATTTGTCCTGAGGGATGGATGAGTTCTCCTGCGATAGATGGGGTTGAGGAGACCAAAATAGTAATAAACATCTCCTAAAGCATCTTGAGATAAAGGAGCCAAGAAAATGCTGTATTGCAAATAATTGTTATGAAGTTAGATTGATTTTAGTGCGTTGACTCAGTGAGTGATTGCCTGGTCTGATCAGCCACTGTGACTGTACCATGGGGAGCTTGGAGTTAGTGTTGGGTTAGGGCTAGCACAGATGCTGCACAGTAGATATTGTGGCCATGTTTGGAAATAAAATAGGAACCTCAAGGTGAAATAAACTGGGGTTGGGGAATAGGGGTTGAAAACTTAGAACTTAAGCTCTAAGAGTAAATGTAAAAGGGTAAATGTAACCTGGATCATTTCTATCCTCTCAATCAAAGTGCAGGAAGACACAAGGAAACTCTGGTCCTGGAGCTTTAGTCTTCTTGCAAGAGCTGAGCAGAAGCAGTGATCTGGGAAGTTGCTTGACTTGGATGTGTGTAGTACCTATGGATGGTGAACAGGACATGGGAAACGATGGGTGACACGGTCTAGTGTGAGGCGTCCCTGTCCATGGCAGGGGATTGGAACTGGATGATCGTAAGGTCCTTTTCAACCCAAACCATTCTATGATTCTGTGGCAGATCTATGCAGATGCCAGCAGGACAGCTGGAGGGGAACTAGCAAAATCCCCTAGTGAGACTGAAACTCCTGTTCCTGTGACACACAGTTAGCCCTGGTTTGCACCCAAATGGTTGATTTGGTGCTGTCACGCTTGTTTGCGAAGCTCACAAAGGCTCTCAGAGTAAAACAAAGCTATCAAGTTCCTGGGGTAGACTCAGCACCCCATTACCTCATCCCTCCTCACCTTTCACCCCTAGAAGATAAATTCCCCGACTTCATTCTTAAAGTTACTGAAAACCACTTTTCCTGTCTGACAACTTTGTTATGGGAGTGAGGTTTGTTTTCATCACAAATCACACCCTTGCTCTTGGTTCTGGCAGAAAGGATGTCCTTTGTGTGGTTGCCAAAGGACTTCATGGTTTTCCTTTCCCTTCTTCTCTGTCCTTCTCTTCCTGGGCTTTCTGGTCATGCTACAGTGATCTCCACAGCATAGAGATTAGCAGGATGGCTGTAATGTAATGAATGGAGGTTTTCAGGTCAAATCTCAAGTGAAGTTCCCCTTGGAAATCACCAAGAAATTCCTTAGGTGGTTAGGACAACCTTGCATCAGGTCATTCCCTCACCATGGATCTAGAAGATCTGGATTCCCATGTCTTGAAGACCACCACAAAGAAGAGAGGTGGGACAGGATGTTTGGGAGTGTTTGTGGTGTGCTGTCTACATGGCATAAAGCAAGATGCTGATGTTGTGTTGCACGTGTACATTGTCTTTGGAGAGATGCATGAGCTACCCCACAGGCAGGTGAAGCCTATGGGGCCATTGAGAAGCAGGAAGGAAGGAAAACGATCTCTTTTGTAGCTTAGAACTGGTGGGCTCTACAGGTGAATTGACACAGGAAACTCCAGGTTGTCAATCATGCCAACAAGAGGTGTGGTGACATCAAATGTGCAATCACTACCACTGTCCCATGGGATACTCAAAGAGTCCAGGATGTAGTGAATTTTTACATCATGATAGTGAGGATCAAAATGATACTAACCCCCCAAACCCATGGAGTCTCCTGCAAGGAATCTGATGTGCCTTCAACCTTCTCCTTGTTTTGTGTCTGTGTGCTCTTTGGTGATACCACTCTGTTCTCTGCAAGTGAGTGAGTCCACGCTGCAAAAATCTTCCCCCTTCCTGGACACCCGGATTGCTCCAACATCCTATGGCAGCTCCTTCACGTTTTTGAGCTCACTCGTGAACCCTGGAAGATAACGGGCAGTAGGAATGCCAGGATACACCCAGATAGCCTGGATTTCATAGAATCACAGAATCAACCAGGTTGGAAAAGACCTTTAAGATCATGAAGTTCAACCATTCCCTCAGCACTGCCAAGGCCACCACTAACCCATGGCACTGAGGCCTCGGCTACATGGGGTGTGAACACTTGCAGGGACGGTGACTCCAGCCCTGCCCTGGGCAGCCTGTTCCAATGCCTGAGCACCCTTTGGGGAAGGAATTGTTCCTCAGCTCCATCTAAACCTGCCCTGGTGCAGCTTGAGGCCGTTTCCTCTTGTCCCATCCCTTGTTCCTTGAGAGCAGAGACCAGCCTGCCTCCTGGCTCCATCCTCCTTTTGTTCCTGTGAAAAATGGTGATCATTTCTCCTACAGACTTAAGATTCCTGTGTTCTGTTCCTAACTTTTTGCTGATTTATGAAAATTCTAATGCTTTTTATTTGAGCCCTCCATTTACCATATTCCACCCATCCTGTTCACCATACTCCGTTGTAGAGCATGTATCTGTCATTGCCACCAAACCACTATTAGAACCCCTATGAAACAGAGAAGTCTTACTTCTGCAATTCATGCTGTGTGGTGTCACTTGTCCAGCAGACTTGTCTTCTGCTTCCCTTGCCCTGACGTGTTGTGTACTGCAGTGTAGTAAACAGCAACTGATGCTAACATAACACTCACTATTGCTGCTCCTGGAGTCTTGCCATAAATATTGTTAAGTTTATTTGTCAGATTTTAATACCAAAACATAAATAATCCAACCCAAGAGAGCTTAATGTAGATACCTTCTGGTTGGCTTGGCAGGGGCCCAGCCTCTCTGTGTGTTGACACAACATGCTCCATGCTGAGCAGTGTCTTGGCTACGGTCTTGTTCCTCCCAGCCTGTGGCAGTGACGTTCGCACTTTGCTGTCATGGTGTGTTCACATTCACCCTGTTCTTCCACAAACCATCTGGTTTTGAGACGTTTCCTCTTAATTCTAATGCCTTGTGCTGATCCACCTTCTCCTGACCAGAGAGGAGTCACCACGGAGGCTGCTTGGGAAAGAAACCCTGGACTCATTCCTGGTTCCTCTTCCTGATGGTCTTGTATTAGCACATGATTCGAGTTTTCCATTCCTATTTAGGTGGTCCCAGTCTCTTCTGAACTATGTGGGATACTGCTAGATTGTGGTAATGGGAAAGCAAGAAGCCCCTAAGATTTCTAATGCACTAAGGACAACGTGGAGCATGAATGGGTTAAACAAAGAAACTAAAGGCCACCATTACTTTAGATTTCAACGAATTTCTGTCACAGCTTCAAGTTTTGTTTGCTTTTAGGTTCAGTTACTGAGAATTTATTGTTTCATTAAAAAAAATTAAACTGTTTCGTCAAAATAATAGAACTTGATTATAATATAATTATATATAATATAATTATAATATAATTGGTTACAATATTCAGGAAAGACTGACGTGTTTAATGCTTCATTTCTGAAACATGAGCCCATGATGTTGTATGTTTGTGCTTTTCTTTTGTGGCTGACGAAGGACTGAGCTGGCAGAAAACATACATGAGCTTTGAATTAAACCTACGATTTCCTCTTCCCTTCCTCAAAACCCTATACTTATTGACGTAAAAGGCAAATCAAAGGGTCAGGTGTCTTTATCGGATGCCACCTGCATGAAGCTCTCTAGGAATGAAGCCAGGCTCCTGCAGCCGTGCTGCAAGCTCACTCTGGATTTGCAGGAGCATAAACAGTCCTATGCAGATGTTTCAGAGCGATCCCAAGCCGGAACAGCACAAACTGCATCCCGCTGGAAACACGGTTTCCTGTGAAGAACAATAACACTTAATCACTTCTTTATGTCACAGTTTGAGGTTGGTGACAGGCTGGTCTCCTTCATGGTGGGTCCCTTCCAACTTGAGATGTTCTACAATTCTGTGATCACCTGGCAAAGGAAATAGCTCAGAAAAAACATCAAATTGCTACCAGAAAACCTAAAAATTCTTTAATCTGGTCACACCATGAACCATGACGTTGTCAATATGGGTTCTTCACTTTCTTCTTCCCTGTGAGGGTGCTAAGGCGCTGGCACAGGGTGCCCAGAGAAGCTGTGGCTGCCCCATCCCTGGCAGTGTTCAAGGCCAGGTTGGACACAGGGGCTTGGAGCAACCTGCTCTAGTGGAAGGTGTCCCTGCCCGTGGCAGAGGGTTGGAACTGGATGAGCTTTAAGGTCCCTTCCAACCCAAACCATTCCATGATTGCCAAACTTATCTTGAAGAGGGAAATGATGCATTTTTTACCAATCTGCAGTTAGTTTCTTATTTTGTTGTTCATGCTTTGACATTTGAAGTGATGTCCAAGAGTGAACAAAAACAGATCCTGGTGAAAGTCCAGTTCAGTTCTCTATATATTTGGGGGTTTTTTTTGCATCTCTTAAAGCGTGACATTTTGTAAGTGATACACATAGGAATAGAAAACCTCATCTTACTCTTTTCAGGAGCATCTTGAATAGACTGTTCTCCAAAGTCCGCATCTGAAGAAACTGTGATGGGATTGAGTTCACTGATTAAATTATTTGTGGAAAATCCTCAGTTATTTCTCCTTATGAGAAGGAAGAAGGATGGTAGTTTCCTATAATGGAATAAAGTGCTTATATTAACCACCGAATTGAGTGTGAATAAAAGAAATTAGGATTGGAGGGAGCGCGAGCAGGGAAACCATTATTTCTTGCCTGCACACATAGAGTTACCTTTCCTTTAGATAGCAGCTCACCTGGTGATCATCACAGGGGTTTTTTGAGAGATAGAACTGAGCAAAGGTAATATTTCCCAGTATATAGTCAAAGGCAGTTTTTGTTATATTCTAATTGTCTCTAAGGGCAGGTGGTGGAAACTGTAATGGGCAGAGCAAAACCGTGGGGCGTCCTGTAAGGAACCAAACACAAACGTGCTGTGAGTTATGCAGATGCCACTGTTTATTAGTGCCCTGGTGTTTACAACCAAGGTTGCCATCCAGCTTACATTCAGAAGGTGGTGTAAAACGCTGGTGGAAGAGGTAAATTAAAAGCTTCTGTTTCTGGAGAAGCTGCAATGAGCACCCATAGCAAAGGAGGATGAATTTTGGTTCTTGCATGGATGATTTATTTCCTGTACTCTGCTTTTTCAGCTGGACTTGCATAAGAGAGCTTGTAAGCATGAAAGCCTTTTGCTGAAGCAAGGAAGACTCTACTAGATCCAAGTGACTAGATCATCCTATGGTTGATTTTGTGTTGGTGTGAAGCAGCCAGTCCAAAAACCACAAGGGAGTGCTTCTGTGTTGGGGAGAATGCATTACCCTCACCAATCCATTCAGATGATGGGAACCACAGCTGGGAAACCTGTGGCTTGCAGGTGAGGAAAGATGCAGAACGCCTTTTCATGCAGCCTATGGGAAAAATACATGGGTGGCCATAGTGAACCAATGTATTACCTCTCATCAGGGCACATCTCACTACCCTCTCTCATGAACTGACCCAGAAATGTTCTGATTCTATATATAATAATGTATTTTTGTCCACTGGAAAACTTTTATAACAACAAGGTGATTTGGGTGTTTTTCTTGCGGTATGTGTGAAATTTCTTATCCTCAAGCCTTTCTCCTCACCAGGTTACTGACCAGCTTCCCTCCTTTGGGAAAAGCATGCCTTTGTGGTGAAGATGCTGAGCTGGGGCTCACATCATCTGGGTTAGACGGTCTCTGTAACCCCAGGCAAATAAATCATTTGCTCTGCTCTTCTCTTTGGCTCCCGGAGCTTTTGGCCATCTCCCTGCTCCACAGGGTAGCGCAAGGATAAAATCCACTTGTGATTGTGAGTTGCTTGGATACTGTGTGGGATCAGGGCTGAATACAAAACAGACAAATAGACAAATGCATCTTCTAGAGACATCCCTCTGCTCTCCAGCCCTCCTCATGTAATTAACCAACTGCTGTGCCTTTCCTCAGGCCTGTTTGCCATCCCGAGCTGCTGCTCATCTGGTGTCCTCACTCAGCAGCTCCCCACAGGGCCCTGCAATTTCTCTCCCTAATTGGAAGCTTTTAATTGGCAAATCATCATCTTCCTCCAGCATGATTCCTCTATTCTGTGTGACATCCCTGGGTAATGCCTGAACAACAAAACCATGACTGATGTCCTCTTCCAGGGCTTTCCCCTCACCATCTGCTCCTGAGAGGAAGCCTGTGCCATTGATAATAGGCAGTGCATATTTTTAGCCTTATTTTGCTGTTAGGTTATATGTTACCTATATATATATATCAAGATTATCTATCTGGCTGTTTTTAGCCTTATTTTGCTATTGGGTTATATGTTACCTATATGTATCTCAAGATTATCTATCTATCTATCTATCGAATCTTTATTGCCTAATTCAAGGCCAAGATTATGAGTTAGAAGAAAAACTCCTTAGAAGTCATGGCTACAATTCTACAACTATTACCATGCAGCAATGTCCAAAGTGTTTGCAGTTCTGATACGAGATAAGGAGTTTTGCAGGCCATGGCTAAGAGGATTTGGCAGGGTTCAAAGAGGGTGTACATTGAACAGCCCATGCTGATGGTAGTAGAGCTACCTAGTTGAAACCTGCTTATGAGCCTTGATTCCAATCAGTTATATGCTGAGATTTCTTTTTCAAATGAGCAGGAAATTACTTTTAACTTTATTGTGCATGTGTGTACACTATAGGAAAGACTTTTCGGTGCCATTAGCTAGAATCATAGGATCACGGACTGGTTTGTGTTGGAAGGGACCTTAAAGCTCATCCAGTTCCAATCCCCTGCCACGGGCAGGGACACCTTCCACTAGAGCAGGTTGCTCCAAGCCCCTGTGTCCAACCTGGCCTTGAACACTGCCAGGGATGGGGCAGCCACAGCTTCTCTGGGCACCCTGTGCCAGCGCCTCAGCACCCTCACAGGGAAGAACTTCTGCCTAAGAGCTCATCTCAATCTCCCCTCTGGCAGGTTAAAGCCATTCCCCTTGGCCTGTCCCTCCAGGCCCTTGTCCAAAGCCCCTCTCCAGCTTTCCTGGAGCCCCTTCAGGCACTGGAGCTGCTCTAAGGGCTCCCCTTCAGGAGCCTTCTCTTCTCCAGGCTGCCCCAGCCCAGCTCTCTCAGCCTGGCTCCAGAGCAGAGCTGCTCCAGCCCTCACAGCAGCTCTGGGGCCTCCTCTGGACTCTCTTCTCCATCCATACAGTCATGATGCTGAACCTCTGGACTCCAACCTCTCTTCCCCCTCTAACCCGACACTACACATGGGGACCTCCCCCACCAGGACCTGCATTTCAAACACTTTTTTTCCAGAAATGAAGACATTTTCCTTCCAGATCCCATCTCTCCACTTTCCATTGACTCCCAGATCTTTTACTCTGTTTCCTTCTTTCCTGTCACTGCTGCAGCACATCACTTACTCTCTTCTTTCATCCCCAAGACCACACTTCCCTCTTGGAGATAAAGACCTCACACTGTGCAATCACACACTTGAAGTTATAAACACAGCTGTCCTAAGACCTCTTCTTTTCTACCTGCACTAGCCCCCAACCTTCTTAACTTGAGTTTTTCCTGCCAGGATCCAGACCTAGACCATTATTTCACTGGTTTATCTCTATCTTCTCATCTAATTTCTTTTTTTATATCTCTTCACATTCTTGGCCTTGTGCCTTTGCCCCTTCCCTGTGCTCATCTGTCAAACATCCTCTTTTCTTCAAAGCACTGCTTAAAATTCAGCTCTCCAAGCAGCACTCCTCTTTCCTAATCACTGGTAACCCCAGATAATCCTTGCAATGAAATATTTTCTCATGTGCTGCCATGTGTTTAACTTGACTGTTTCAGATTTCAAAGTCTCCTAGACAGGGAGCATGTCTTCTCTGTAATCTATGAAATACTCTTCACATCTATGCTACTCTATGAATGTTATCTAATAAATGGAATTCACTGCAGTGTGTTTATGATCAGACACAAAAGGATGAGGAGCACCAGCTAGGATGCAAAGTTAATCATTTAAAGAACCCATATGTGACATGGAGAGATTGATTTTGAAGAGAGATTTTGCTTTGTACTATAAAAAAATTATTATTTGCAGCTACATCTGAGCAAACAGCTGGAGTTTTGCTTCATTGCTTCCACCCAGGAGGACTTTGCTTGGAATAGGTTTGTGAATAAGTATCTATCTCGTGTTGCTTTGCACTAATAGCAATCGCTGTGCTAACAGTTAGGATCTGGACAACTACGGGACCATGCTCAGGACCATGCTCAGAGCCTGTTTGGCTTATTGGGAGTGTTGTAGCCCATGAAGTCAGGCTAATGGGAACATGTGTACTGCCTTAACTCAGGGCAGTAGGGAATGAGAAAAGATAAAAGTGGCTTTTGAAATGTAAGAAGAATCCAGGATGAGCTTCAGTTCCATCGCGGTCACTGAAGCGGTGCCTCGTGACCTGCTACGTAGTGGGAAGATCATTTGGGAATAGAGGGAAAAGCAGTTTATAGTATTAGACCCCCATTGAAGCATGCTCCAGCTCTAAAAACTACATCACTGCAAACATTCCCAGCCACCCTCAGCAAATGGTTTAGCAGAACGTACAGCAGCAGCTGCTGTATCTTCCATAAAAAGTCAGAACCTGTAAATTTAAGTTATAATGTGTGTCTAACATCCCTATATGCCACCAACGTAAATCTGCCAGGGTGTGTCTATCATCTTATTTATTCGACTTCCAAAGCCACAAGTCTGTGCTCTTCCATTCTCTCCCTTATCCTTGATAAAATTCCTCTGCAGATAGACCTACATCACCAGTGCATACAGAAACATTGATGACTTTTGTTGGGTATAACTGTCTCTGGTTGCTCTCAGTGCTTCCATGTGCATTCATCTCTCTGCCCCTTGCTTTATACACCTTCAGGGTGCTGCAGTGATACAGGAAAGTCATGACCTGGTGTAGACTTCCCTCTCTGATCACTGTTGCAGGGTGGGTTGTCACCCTTCTCCTAGGAGGGCTGGTGGAGCTCTTTCCCTTGGGTATAGTTACATGTGTCCAAAGGCACACTACATCTTTGTATTGCAGTAATATACTCAAGAACCTGATTACAAATCAGCATTGTGATACAGATTCAGAACTGGTTTGGGACACAGGATCTGGGAAACCCTCTGGTTTAGCAATCTAAATGCAGACACATTAAGCTGTCTCCAGCAGCACAAAGTAGCAAAGGAGAGCTATCAGCAATCGATGGGCGAGTAGGTGGTTTCATTAAAGACAAAAATAAAGAAACCCATGGAAAAAAAGAAGTTAGGAAGACAATTTTTTGTCTGTCTCTGCTTGGTGCAACAATTCCCAGAAAAAGAATGAGGGTAGAAAAATAACACCCTTCCGCAAGCCAAAATGTGATTATGAGTGGAAAAACAAACTCCTCTAACAGCATCTGCTGGTTTATATGTTGGCCATAAAGCACATAGTATTATGAAACTTGTAATAATATTCAGCAACTGTAGTAATTGAGTTAATTTTTTAATAGACCTTCACTTACATCCTGTTTATAAGCTGTCCCTGAGCATCTGCAGTATTACAAAGATGTATTGTCATGACAAGGTGATTAGTGGAGATTGTTTGCTTGGGGTGGTGGTGTTGAATTAGAGTTTGATTTACAGTCTAGAAAATAAGTGGGACAGGATAAAGCTTTGGTTGATATTTAGACAGGTCTTCAGCTCATCCAAGTTGGCCTGGGTCAGTTGAAGACTAAACTCTGCCTTTCTGTTCATGGTTTTAATCAAAATCATGTCATTTCACAATAGCTTGTAATTTTTTTTGCCTATCTGTTTTAAGCATTATTTGTACTGTCTTTTATTTTTGTGATGTTAACCAAACCCTGTAGATCAAGTTTGGAATTGGAACTTGAGCGTTTCTAAAGCAACAGGCATTTACCCTTCGAGGTTTTGACCCAAGAAACCTGCATGAAATAGGTAGTCAGGAGAGAGCTGCAGAAAGATCCCAAGCTCAATGCAAATTTACCTGGTTATAAAGTTTTCATCAGCAAACATTCCAATGAAAGGGTTTCCTAGGAAATATCTGTGCATGATTGAGGAATTTCATGCTGCTTGTGGGATTTGGGGTGACTGGGGCACGGCCAAGTGCTTACACAACTACTTGAAGGATTGCAGACTTAGAATCATAGAATAGTTTGGGTTGGAAGGGACCCACAAAGGTCATCTAGTCCATCCCTCCTGCAATGAGCAGGGACATCTTCAACTAGATCATGTCTAGTAAGCAGGAGGAGAAAGGCTCCATTTCTTACTGACCTGAGCCCTGAGCAGCTTCACTGACTTGTTGGAGGCAACAAGGTGTAAGTCATCAATGAATTTAGCAGGGTGGGCAAAGCTAGAAGCCGGTTTCCATGCCGGTACAGCTGATCTCATCACTTGTTGCAGCAAAAGAAGCAAAGACAGAGCAAAAGCAGAAGCTCAGTCCATGTATGAACATCTTGGTGGCTGCATTTTGCTGGTGTAGAGTAGGGACAACATGCATGACCACAGTCTCTCCTCCACTCATCCTGCAGACAAACAAGATGCTGCTTTCTCAAGACCTGTTTGGCAGCTTCCAGCAGCTCCAACCTTTCTAGCAAAGAACCATGGGGGGAAAACCCTCACCTCAAGGAGTTTGTCAGTAGTAGCAGCAAGTGTTTGTGATAGCAGCCAAACAACTTCTCCTCCTCTTCTGGTGCGTGGGGTGCGCAGGAGTGCGTCCAAAGTCAATAATACCCAGAAACATAACAACAATTAGCACACATACATAATTAAACCTCCCTGCCTAAAATATCAGCTGAGAGCACACATTTACGTACTCATGCTTCCCACTAAAAATAAACAGATTAAAGTCACAAACCTACTGTGTGAGTAGGTGGAGGGGAAAAAAACCCACATGTGAAGTGTAGCATGTGATAGAAATTCCTCTGTGCAACATGTTCAGGCTCCATTCCCATCTCACCCTCCCTAAAGCAGTTTGGATCGAGTTGCTGGACAATTCTTGCCAACAAATACTGGGACAACATGTCTGCTTTGTGTTTATGTTATTATCAATTATCCACAGCCACTGCAGTCACTTTTCCAGGCAGAAGTTATCAGAAATTCTTCCTTTTTTGGGGTTTCTTTGTTTGCTTTTTCATTGTTTGTTTGTTTGCTGGAGGCACTGGGGCACCAGGTTAGGACTCAAATCCTGTTTATTTTCTGGCTTTGACACTGATTCACTGGCATTGTCAGGAACAGGTTGCACTTATGATATGTAGATGAGTATCAATCTGTGCCCATGCAAGTGTATTTTCATCAAACCCGAAATTATCCGACATTGTCAGTGCTGCTCCTTCACTTCTTCTCTGCTGGATTTGTGCAACCAGGCCAGATCTCTGAAGTGGCAAAAAATGGGTGTTTGGACAGCAAAAGCAAGGAAGATTTAGGATGCTGATGGGCTGTGTCATGTTCATTGTGTTTGATCTAAGAAGCAGTAAGCGACAACTCAGTATCTTTTGATCGTGACCTCCATATTCAACCCAAAATAGCTAAACATGCTGGCATTTCTGTAAGTCCTTTCCCTGAAGGCACAAATATTGTTTCTGTTAGGCTCAGGAAATTAATTTGGACCCTTCCCTTTCTTTTGGGTTGAAGTTGCACACGAACTATCCCACTGAAGAGCCCCAGTTATTTCTGTTTCCTATGTGTGCCTCTAGTAGTTCTTTCTCCAAGGCTACATCTACACTAACAAATTGGCCTTGCCCGTGATTGCACCCCAGCACTGAGGCCAACTGGCATGTGATAGCCCATGCCCATACTGATGAAGTCTATTTGTCACCAAAACATCATGTCTGAACATCTAAAGAAACCTGGAGAGGGGCTTTGGACAAGGGCCTGTAGGGACAGGCCAAGGGGAATGGCTTTAAACTGCCAGAGGGGAGACTGAGATGAGCTCTGAGGCAGAAGCTCTTCCCTGTGAGGGTGCTGAGGCGCTGGCACAGGGTGCCCAGAGAAGCTGTGGCTATTTGCTTATCTTATAGATAGACAGATAAGAAGACAGAATCTTCTTGATACTCTATTTAGAAGACTGGGCAGCCCTTGCTCATCTCTCATTGTCTAGAGAAGAAGATACTGATTATTTTGGACCACAAACCTTCAAAGTCCTTGAAACTTCATAAAGACAAAGCTGCACCTTTCTATCCAACTTTAAAATGAAAATACTATGAAGGTACTATCATTCCTGATCACTAGATGTGGCTTTGCACACCATGTCTTGAGGAACTCTGATGCAAGACGAATTCCCATCTAGGAACATAAGAATATGCTTTTCATCCTTGATTTTTTCTAATGAACCTTGTTTTCAGTAAGGATAAGGGAAAAAACACATCTCATTTGCTTTTTTTATGCAAGTGTCTCTGTGTATGTACAATGCCAACAACAGCAAGAACAGGCTGACAGGCACACTTGAGTCGTGCTCTAGAAACAGCAAACTTTCAATGGCAGAGTATCTGCTGAGAGAAATTGGACCATAGTCAACCATTTCTTCGGGTCCCAGCCTCTTTTGCGAGATCTGATAAATTACAAGGCCATTTTTCATACCAGTATCAACCATCACATCATCAAGCCACAGTAGATTTTAATTAGTTTCTCAGTATCTTGTTTTCACTCAGTTGGCAATTGCCCTTGTTAACAGGGGCCTGATTCCTGTTGGTCTTAGTGAAAACAGGAGATAGAACTCATAGTAAGGCTCAGGTCTGTAGGATGCAGCCCAGATGGAAGTTGTGTACCCAACTCTATGAGAGAAACCAAAAACCTCTTTCAAATTTTTCTGACATTCTCAAAAAGCTGAAGACATAAGTTTATTTCAGAAACTTACTGTGGAACTAAAGCTACACTCAATGCAGAGGATCTCTTACTATATCTGAGTTGATTGCCTACCAAAGTATCTCAATCAAAAGACTTCTGAATGTGCTTTTGCTCCCTACCTGTACATGCATCCAGGTTTTCTTGCTGTGGAAACCAGCACAAGGAAGAGGAGGAGGAAGCTGCAGTTGGGTCTCTTTCCAACACACACTCAGGAGCTGAAAAGTGCTGCCTGTTCCTGTGATTTTTTTGTTCCCCTGATGCCCATCGCACACTCCAACCATTTTTGGATACACAGAATAAGTGACCTTCTGACAAAATCCCTGTTGCTTATGCACCATTTTCCAGCTATAGGTTTGGGGAACAAGCTTGGGCATCTAGTGGTTAACTCAGACTAATCTTCCACTGGGTCTCTATTCAGGATGTAAATTCTGTTCTTTGTCCTCAAGGAGATTATTAGAAATACTATCTTGGTGAAGCTGTACAACCTGCACAGAGCAGCAACTGGGTGAAAGCCCAAGCTGTGGAGCACAAATTGCTGCCATCAATGCCTCTTGAATGAAGGTTATGGAGCTCTCCACTTGCCTTGACCATTTTGTGCTTGTTATGTTCTCTTTTCTCAAGACTGTTACAGTCTTTTTTTAATGAGAAGGCAAATTCTTTGTGGTTTATTTCAGTAACAGCAAGAAAATAGGTAACAGTTCAAAACTGAAATGAAAAATCCATCATACAGCAAAAAGAGCTTTGAGTGATATATTCCAGACTAACTCAGAGACAGGCAAACGGGTCCCCTAGTGAGCCACGGCCCTGAACATCTGTCCCAAAGTATTCAGGCTCCAGGCTGCCAGCAAAAGAAGCACTGGAGGTGAAGGGCTTGACCTTCCTGAAGAAACTATACTTGGCCAACAAAGACTTTGGCTAAAAGGACAATACTGGGGGATGGATGAAGATTCATCTCGGAGAGTGATGCCAGTAGTTTGCTCAGATATAATGTTTTAACTGGAGATTTTAAAACTTGTTTTGTTTTGCTATTGCTTCTCTTTGCTAAGTTGAAACTTGTCCAGTAACACTCTGCTTCGGTCTTTTCTATGGCTTATCAGACACTTAAGAACAACAAACAAACAGAAACATAACACAATTTCCCAGTCACATCGGCAGCTTTTTTTAACCAAAAAAATAGAAAAGAAAGAAAAAAGAAAAGCAAAAAGAAGTTGAGAGTAGTTTGTAATGAAAGGAGGTGGAGTGGGAGATCTCTTAACAAACTTTCAGCTGAGAACTTGGCAGGACAAGAAATAAAGAGCTGTTTTCCTTAGTTGCTGCCAGCAATTTTAATGTTTCCACCAGCTTCATTGGGCATCAAATGTGACACTAAATTTGGCTAATATATTTTCCAGCACAATACATGATGCATGGCTCCTTTGACAAGGCTGTGTTTGTGGGAAGTATTGTACCTTGTGGTCTTTAACTAAACACAGGTGAAACTTTGAGTTTATTCCTAAAGGCTGGGATTACTTCAGCTGTCATCATGGAACAGAAAGATAAACAGAACTAATAAAGAAGCTTTAAAAGATCCTCGTGAGACTTCAGCCCATCTATAAATCGCTCAGTGATTTAACAGAAACTGCACATGCAGAGGAAGAGGAATACAGGGTTTCTAAAGCCAGTTGTTGGGGATTTGTAACAGTTTTGATGGGTAGGTGGAACTCTCTCCATATGTCTAACTTATTGTCCATCTAGAGGCATCCCTGAATCTGTTTTATAGCAAACGGGGTGTCATAGAGTTCAGAATCAGGACTAACAACCTCAGAGCTGCAATGACTGACTCTCTCCATAGATTTAAGCTGTTTATTTAAATCCAAGCTCTGTATCCTGGTCCAGCTCAGATGTAACCAAGAGCAGCCCACACCTCTGACCTTGTAAGATTTCCACTATTTATATCTCACAGGATTAACCTCAATATGGATGCAAACCTAGCTGTCTCCTTGGCTAAATTTTATAAACTCCATACTTTCATTTATGCCTAATGCACATCCATCTCTCACACCACTCTTGAACCCCACTCTGACAGAGGGAATGGGTTTCCTTATCCAAAACTCCTAAAGTCCGCAGGAGGACTCACAATACATGTGATTGATACCTCTCTGTGATTATGGAATCGTAGAATCATGGAATGGCTTGGGTTGGAAGGCACCTTAAAGCTCATCCAGTTCCAACTCCCTGCCACGGGCAAGGACACCCTCCACTAGAGCAGGTTGCTCCAAGCCCCATCCAGCTTGGACTTGAACAATGCCAGGGGTGGAACATCATTATTATTGTTATTATTAGTGCTGTTATTATTATAATATTAATATTAATATTAATAAATATAGAATGACTTAATAGCTAATATTATATGAACATTATTAAATAATAATGATAATAATAACAATAACACTAATAATATTCTGCCAAGTTTATGCTTGTCCTGCTTTACACCGGAGAGAACTCACTCAGGGACTTCGCTGTACAAACCACCCCAGCTGGCACCCCTTGTCTTGCATTAAAATTCAGAGCGAAGACAAAGGTGTTGTAAAATAACAGCAAGATACTCGTTCCCTTAGGACAATGCTTTTACCCTCTTGCAGTGACACTGAGAAGGACAAAAGCTGCTTTTCCAGGGAAGTTGCCAATCAGAGGTTCAAAGCTGGAGGGGATTGACTCACTGATATAAACTGAAGGTGTTGAGAGTCTGAAACAAAGTAGTAATAAAAATCATTGGCCTTTTTTGAGAGGGAAGTGAATTTCTGCTCAGGCGGAGTGGAATACATGGGTTGGAATAATCATAAGGTATGACTGTTGACTATATTAATCAGTGCATTGGGGCAGTCAGGAAAGACCAGGTTACGCTTCAATGACATAAACAAGGAAAAATAATAGTCCTTCAGGGTTCTTGTTAAGCCACAGAGGATACAGTCAGTGATGTATCATACCTCCATCCCCACACACCAGTGAAATTTGCTTGAAGAATAAGTAACCATGTTGTATTATTCATTCACATCTAACCTTAGTGCTTTATGCCTTCCTTCCCACGTGGCAGTTTTTCTTTCCCGTGTTCCCCAGATGCACACCAGGATAACTCCATGGGAATTAAAGTTTTTGCTGGAGTAAACATGGTGAAGCATCAAGGAAAACTGTTACAGTCAAGTCTGTAAGAAGTGCAATTGATATGGCACTCTCCCACACACAATATGGATATGTACATAGAAACAACTGCTGTCCTAATGACGAGCTGATTGATTTCTTCGTATGCTGCATCAGGAACCCAGCACAACACAAGATTCATCAACATTTACTGGAATCTCGGTGACCCTGGAGTTTTCCTTCCAAGAGCAATCCCAGCGTATCCAGGAACTGCTCAGAGCAGCATTGTGACTGTTAAAAGCCAGGCCTTGGGTATCTGCTCAATACCGTACCTTATAACCTCCCATTGCACAATGCAGACCAAAGATACAGATTACCTTTGCAAAAAAGATTAATCTTGACCGTTGCTACTTGTCACTTTTCACCATTTCATTGGCTTTCTACCTTATAAAGGCTGCATGCATCTCACTGTAAATGACAGACATCTGTGTGCCTAATTACACTTGTACATTGATTGGCTTCTTCTCTCCAGCCCGTTAGTCCTATCTCACCATTGTAAAGTCTCACAAATCTCTTTTTCTTTCTGAGTGTTTACTTTTAACCTGGAATAGCTGAGAAATTGCCATAGAATAACGATTTATCAGGAAGCCTACACTGTACGGTGATTTGTAAATGTCAGAGTCTTTTAATCTGAAAGACAAATCTTGTCTGATGTGTGGGAATAATGTGTAGGAGTTGCTGGTCAACACAATTTTTCTGACCTTTCTCAAAGTGTCTGTATGTTGGGTCTCACCCTGTAAGCTCCTCTTCATTTATCTGTAAGAACAAGAAGGCTCAAGGAATTTGATTTCAGTATCTTCTGCCCCAAAATATATCAAACTATCATTGTTTCTGCTGTACCTGGGTCCTGTGGGGCAAAAGGGGTTGGCACCATCTCTTTGCTTTGCCTGCACTGCTGCTGTCAGGGCTTTTAGGTGCCCTTGTTCTTCACTGTGTTTGATTTAGTGCCTTGACAGGCTGCTGAGCACCTCCTCAGTGGTTTCACCTCTCGTGGTGGTTTCCGGGCTGTTAATCAGTGTTCAGACTCCAAGGCAGCCCCTGGGGATGTCCCCACTTTGCACATGTTGAGGCCACAAAGTGTCTGTCCAGAGGTGTTGGAGTCTGCACAGGTCCTTGCAGCAACATCAGGAGATGAGCTCTATCCCATCCTCTTCTTGTGCAGGTCAGTGGAGCCAGGCAGTGATGGAGGAGTGTGAGCATAAATGAGCCAAGTGCGGTCACTTCACCCATCACTGGAATGCCATGGACTATTTTGCTGTTGCACGGTGTGCGAGCAATCCTGTGGGGAGGAATGGAGTGGCAGAGCAGGGATTTAGCAAAGACTGGGCTGCTAATGAGCAAAAGCAATCAATGCAGTGGGTTTATGTCTTTATCTGTAAGACAATGAAAGCCTTGCTTTTCTAGTGGATTTGTTTGGGACAGCAGGTAAACTCAATTTTATTCAATCGCATTAAAAAAAGGATAGAGGTTCTTTGTATCTCAAACCGCTTTTATACTCACTTGTCTGAGTCCCGTGTTAGGTCAAACTTTCTGAGACAAAATCAGCATGTATCGTGTGAATGGCACGGCTTTTCATAGCCCAGGTGTTTTCAGGGTTGTCTCAGCTATAATCAGCTATGAGGACTTGCAGCCTGAGAAGGTTTAGCAGGATTTCAAACAATCTTCCCCTAATTTGTGACAGTCGTTTCTGAGAAGGGCAAAGACGTTCTTGCAAACCCGCTGCTGCCTTTGTGCGTGGGTAGAGCTCAGTGTGAGCCTAAGCCAGTCTCACTTGGCATGACCCTCCTGACAGCAGATCTGGAGTGGAAAAACTCCCCCAAACCTGCTGCTGCCACTGCGGCTCTGCTCCGAGATGAATGATGCCCGTCATAGGTATGATGAGATGTTTCCTCCAGCAGCGAGGTCTCCATTGCATAGGCTGCTTCCATTTCTTCATTTCCTCTGCTCTGTTTCTGCCTTTACTCCTACCTGGTGACCTTTGCATCTTCGGAGCAGCTTTCATTTTAATTGCTTTTATCAATGCTCACTTTCAAACCTGGTCTGAGGACGTCTCATGTGTGTGTCTGATGGAGGCTGAGTTCTCATTCACACAAAAGGGGCTGAAGTGTAGTATTGCAGCATCACACCCAATTAACTGCTTTTGAAGCTCACAGAGTTACAGGTCTGAAGGCGAAGAACACTTAAACTCTTCACTTCTAAGACCTCTAAGGGATGGTTGCAGGCAGCAGCATGGGATGTATTCACATCAAGCTTTGCTAAGAGGTCAAGATTTTTAAGCTGCTGTTATATATTTGGCCGAAACTGAATATAAAAAAACAGAGCTGTTATTTAGGGGTTGTCTGATGGTCAATAATAAGCAGGGCCTAACATATAGGAGCCTACAAAGCATTAAAAAAGATAAAACAAATAGCACTGTGATGTCCTGAGCTGTGTGCTTCTCCCTAGGCAGAGGCCTCCTGCTATCCCCTTTCAAACTGTGAGGCTGGAAATTTGGGATGTATCTGCAGTGAGAGGCAGTTTCTCCCTAAGAAATTGTTGTTGCCAACAGAAATGATCTTGTGCAAGCCCTTGCTTTCTCAAAACTCTTCCTTCTTACCACATTTCCCTGGGCTGCACTTCCACCGCAAGGCCAGAAGAGACCAAGTCACCTAAGCAAACCATTGACTCACACACACTTTCACCTCAAACTGGCCAAGATTGCTCAAGGCTGGGTCAGACACATTTGTTGCATAAACTCAAACAACTCGCATCTACATTTTGGCCTGCTTTTCCTTTTTTTTTCTTTAGGAATTTTATTCATACTTCAGATTCAGTTGGTTATAGCTCATTTTGTGGCTTGCTGTTCTGACGCCACACTAACTCCTTGGAGGCACGTGCTATTTGTTTGGCTGTTGGTGGTAAGATTGTTGTATCTGCAAGGACTTGATGCAACACTTGGTTTGATCCCAACTCTGTCCTCCTACTGGACACACACTGCATGTTCCTACCTCGTGGCAATGGATAAGGGATTTCAGTGGTGTTTTGGGATATCGCCTAAGTGCAGGTCCTTCTAGAGGGGAAACAATGAGAGGCAACCTCAAGACGTATCATCTGGCCCAATGATGTGTTCAATCACAGTGGATCATGCTGCAAGTGCAGTTGACACACAACCCCAGAGCTCTGATTGGGTTTGCTTTGAGGAGCAGGGGGCTTCATATACGCCAGTGAAGGCCACCAGATGCCTTGGAAGACAATGTCCACCATTCAGCTTGATGGTGGTGAATAGAGTAGAGATGGGATCTTCAGTCTCCTTGGGAGCCCTTGTGAGTGAGGAGGTGCTCTGCAATGTGCTGTGCATCTTAGGATGACTTAGAGCCAAACACAGTCTTTCCATCCCCTCCAGCCTGCTCTGGATCAGGCCCAGGATGCATCATCGTGGCCGCGATGTGTGGTGTGATCCTTTTGTATACATGACTGTTACCAAGCAAGGTTTCTTTGAAGGATGTAACTGGTTGTGCAGCAACCAGTCGTGGGCTTACAGGGAGGGGATGATATAAACTGGTTAATTTGTTAAAACCACACATTCCTTCCCCTTTCTTTTCTTTTGAGTTTAGTTTTTAAACTGGCCTGTCAGGTTTGTTGCCAAATACCATCTCATCACTTTTTCTTCGTGAAACCTTCACAGCTGGGGACTTTCCATGGGACGGGTTGTTTGGAAAAAGTGATGTAAATTGTAAATCCTGTCTTAGTTTGTCTTAAAATATCTAAGCCTGGGAAAACAGCTTACTGAAGAGAATACACACACTCAGAAACCCAACAGGTACCTGTTGAAAACTCACACCTGCAATAAAAGCCACAGTTATTTTAAAACACGATTGTTCAAATATCTACCTGCTCCTAAAATGGGATAATTAAATTAATGCATCAGATAAATATTTTTACCTCCTTACCTTCCTACTGATAATGAGACCATGTAAGAGAGCAATCAGGTAGAAATAAATGACAACTGAAACCGTTTAGAAGAGATTTCAAAAAGCAACTGGTAAGGTAGGGAAGTTTCCTTCAATTTCTTGCTTCTATCTAAATAAAAGCAGGGCCTTGAGTTCAAAACTAATGACTTGAGCTAAACATAGAATCATAGAATGGTTTGGGTTGGAAGGGACCTTAAAGCTCATCCAGTTCCAAACCCCTGCCATGGGCAGGGACACCTTCCACTAGAGCAGGTTGCTCCAAGCCCTGTCCAACTTGGGCAGCACAGAAGGCCAGCCTTCTGTGACTTGGGCAGTGTGGCTGGAACACTTGCCAGTGAAGACCAAGGCAAAAAAGTCATGGAGTACCTCAGCCTTCTGCATTTCCCAAGTAATTAGGTCTCCTGTTTCCTTACAGAAAGGGCCCACATTTTCCCTAGTCTTCCTTTTATCAACAAAGTACCTATAGAAACTTTTCTTGTTGCCCTTGATGTCCCTGGCCAGATTTATTCAATCGGGGCTTTAGCTTTCCTAACCTGACCCCTGGCTGCTTGGACAGTTTCTCCGTATTCCTCCCAGGCTACCTGTCCTTGATTGCTTCCTTTTTGTATTAGAGTCTGTCCAGGAGCTGCTCGTTCATCCATGCAGGCCTCCTGATATTCTTGCCTGACTTCCTTTTTGTTGGGATGCAACACTCCTGAGCCTGGAGGAGCATCTCTTGCTGGCACTGGCATCAAACTGGTAGGAGTGGGATGGATTGAGGTCCCCCTCCCTTGACAACTTCAGTTTAAAGCCCTCTTCACCAGCCCAGCAAGCCTGACCGAAGATGCTCTTCCCCTTCTCTGACTGATGGGCCCCATCAGCCTTCAGTAGACCAGGATTCTCAAAGTGAGCCCCATTGTCTAAGTAGAATCATAGAATCACAGAATAGTTAGGGTTGGAAAGGACCTTAAGATCATACAGTTCCAACCCCCTGCCATGGGCAGGGATGCCTCACACTAGACCGTGTCACCCAAGCCTCTGTCCAACCTGACCTTGAACACTGCCAGGGATGGAGCATTCACCATTTCTCTGGGCACCCTGTGCCAGCGCCTCACCACCCTCACAGGGAAGAACTTCTTCCTTATATCTAACCTGAACTTCCCCTCTTTCAATTTAAACCAATCACCCCTTGTTGTATCACTACAGTCCCTGATGAAGAGTCCCTCTTTGGCATCTTTGTAGGCCCCCCAAGTAGCCAAACCCCTGACTGTGGCATCAGTCATTTTTGATTCACCAGGCTCAATGGCCCATTCCAACCCCTTTGCTTTGACTGGGAGGACTGATTAGAAAGCTACATGTGCTCCAGAGTCCCTTCCACCACTCCATTGATCTGTAATCCTCTTGGTGCTCCTCAGACTGCTCCTGGCTGTGTCACTGGTGTCCACGTGGAACAACAGCAGTAGATAATAGTGGAGTGTACAAGGCTTGGTAATCTCTCAGTAGCATCCCAGATACAACATACTCTCATGTCGTATGTTACTGTTTAAGAGAGGGGAAAAGTTTGAGAGATTCTATTTTGGGTTTTGTCCCAGATGATCCCATTGGTCTTCTGAGTATTTCCCAACAAAAATACAGGACAGGATGCTAAACTAAATTCAGAATGTAAATTCACATCATTCAGTGAAAGTTCATCAGATGTTTTGGTTAAATGACATCTTACCAAAATAGCCTTCTCTGCTTTTGGAATCTGGCAAAAGGATGTGTATATATTAGTACATATTTGTTTAGCTTTATTACACAAGAAAAGTAAAAACATAGGTCTCCACGCTTTGCAGCTTGAAGGAATTCAGAGGAATTTACTCACAATAGATACTTAAAATAGTGATTTTAAAACATATTTAGAACAAAATTCCCTCCAAACGCAATGGGGCAACATATAGGTGACATTAAACCTATACTGAAATAAGTGTCTCAACTCTAGTGAAATGCAACTGCTTGGTAGGTGAAATAAAACCCAGTATTTGATATTTCATTGCACTTATATTCTGTAGATATGCAAGGGGAAGAAAACCTAAACCACAGAATTTTCTAGACCAACATTTTTAAGCCATGTTTTTAAATTAGGCTTTAAACCCTATATTTAGATGCTTCAAGTCTGGTATTTCAAAGGTGCTGAGCACCTCTGCTTTCCATTGACACAGAAAACTTCTCCACACTTCTTTGAATGAGATCATGTTTCTCAGAAAGACTAAAAATGGTTGTAGACACCCAGCTTTGACTCATTTGCCTGAGAATTTCACAGTAAAACCAAGTCTCTAAAACTAAAGACTGTAAATTATTACTGAAGCAAACCCCAGTGCTTCAGGGGGTTTGTGAAAGACATGCATGGTAGTTGTGATCCCTTACAGGGGAATGTAGGTTTACCAAGGAATATGACCACAAAAGATGTGGCAAAGACACCTCCAGGAAAGGAAACCCATGGTAATAAAAGAGGTTTATGTTTGTTGACTCTCGGTGTGCCCATAAAGTAAGGGCTGGTGTAGCATCCTTAGAAATTGTAGCATAACTAATCAAGGATCACTTGAGCATTGCTCCCCATTGTGTCCTGAACCCAGCCAGGGCCATCCCAGCAAAGAGCAGAGCTCATACCAGGAGGAGGAAAAATCTCCTTGTTGGGTCCTTTCATAGAATCACAGAATCCCAGACTGGTTTGGGTTGGAAGGGACGTTAAAGCTCATCCAGTTCCAACCCCCTGTCACGGGCAGGGACACCTTCCACTAGAGCAGGTTGCTCCAAGCCCCTGTGTCCAACCTGGCCTTGAACACTGCCAGGGACGGGGCAGCCACAGCTTCTCTGGGCACCCTGTGCCAGCGCCTCAGCACCCTCACAGGGAAGAGCTTCTGCCTCAGAGCTCATCTCAATCTCCCCTCTAGCAGGTTAAAGCCATTCCCCTTGGCCTGTCCCTACAGGCCTTTGTCAGAAGTCCCTCTCCATCTGCTTATTTCAGTTGAAGACACCACTCTGCCATTTCTTCTTTCTGGTGGCTTCAGAACGTTGTGAATTCCCTCATCTCCTACAGCTCTCCATGCTGTGTCTGCTGGAGCTGTACCCATGTCAAGGAAATAGCAGTCTTTGAGCTAAGGAAGCTGGTACAGGTCCAAGCAGTCTTTTGCCAGTGCAATCTGCCCCAGATGAGCATCAGCTGGGGTCATTGTTTTTCTTATAGGAATCTGGCCACTATTCAAATGCCCAGATACCACCAAACACAGGCCAATGAACCACCTTGAGATGATAACATGATAATAACCACTGACTTTCTCTTTTATCTCTAAAACTCACAGCTCGTAGCACTAGTAGGGCTGGGGGTGGTAGCAGTTCAGTCCCTGGAGTTGATACCATTTGTCCCAAGTCTCAAATCCATGCAGGATTTGTCAGATTCCTATTACTCCAGCCAGGAGGAAGCTCTAAGAGCAGTCCAGCTGCTCCACTGCTGTTTTGAACTCAGAAGTACAGCAGTAACTTCGGAGAGGAAGAGTAATACAAAGGATAAATTGCAGGATATTTTGGGTCAGGTTTTCCACTCGTGGTGTTTCAAGCTTCCATGCTTTGTGCAACATATTGTGGGATGTGAAGGCGCTTGCATCACCTGTGTGCCTCGTATACAAAGCATGAGCCTGATCCCCCATGGATCCCTCAGGGTTTTCATTGTGGCTGGCAATACTATTGCAGCAGAAAGTTGCTACATATCCTGTAGTCCACAATGTATTGACTTCCTGTTGCTACAGAGATTTAAAAATGACAAATAACAGGGTCTGAGTCAAATAAGGTAGTCAGAGTGCCTGTTATATATGGTTTCCTTTTTCGTTTCTCTTTTCCTTTCCTTTCCTTTCCTTTCCTTTCCTTTCCTTTCCTTTCCTTTCCTTTCCTTTCCTTTCCTTTCCTTTCCTTTCCTTTCCTTTCCTTTCCTTTCCTTTCCTTTCCTTTCCTTTCCTTTCCTTTCCTTTCCTTTCCTTTCCTTTCCTTTTTCCTTTCCTTTCCTCTTTCCTTTCCATTTTGTCTTGGGCAAGTTACAGAAGATGTGATTCCTCACACATGGCTTTAGATACACATTGTGTCAATGTCTATACAGAATCGAGTCACCCATGACTCCCTTTACAGTCAGTAGAGAGAAGTGGGGACTTTTAGGTTACGATTCATCTGACTTGTCTTAGACATTGGCTTCCCAGGAAGGTGAATCGCACCCCAGGAGTGTCTCTCCCTTGGTTATAAGGAGAGTCCAGGTGACTCAAACCATAGGACACTTTTGGTCAGGCTGATCCTTATCTATGCCTCAATTTCCCATCTTTTAAATAGGTCCACCTTCCCCACTGCATCAATGTCATCATCCCACTCTACTCAGCTCTTGTCAGGCCACCCCTGGAATACTGTGTTCAGTTTTGGTCCTGCTGTACAAGAAAGATGGATGGGCTGGAGAGGGTCTGGAGAAGGACCACAAAGATGATCCAAGGACTGGGCAGTGTGTGAGGAAAGACTGAGAGAGCTGGGACTGTTCAGCCTGGAGAAGAGAAGACTCTGGGGAAACCTTATCCTCATGTGCCAGTAGTTAAAGGGTGGCTACAAAGAAGATGGAGACTCCCTTTTTACATGGAGTTCCATGGAAAAGCCGAGGGGTGATGGGCACAAGTTACTCCTGGGGAGATTCCAGCTGGGCACAAGAGGAATTTTTTCCCAATGGGAACAATCAACCATTGGAATAATCTCCCCAGGGAAGTGGTGACTCCCCAGTGTTGGACACTGTTAAGATTGGGCTGGACAGGGTGCTGGGCATCTAGTCTGGATTATGCTTTGCCTGGGGAGGTTGGACCAGATGATCCTTGAGGCCCCTTCCAACCTGGGATCCTGTGATTTCTATGATTCATTGTGGTCAGTTGGTTGATGTACACGCTATTTGAATGCAAGGAGTGACTTACAACTGACTACTGTTGTTTTCCACTCTCAAGGCCCTGGGGTGTTTAGAAGTGGTATGTAATGTGTTACTGTTATTTATTAGTAAATTTGTGGTAACTCTTAAGAAGTTGGAAGGATGAAATATGAAGCCATAGAAGCATATGTCTATGAGGTCCCAATGGTCTTTGAACTCTGATTTACACTTTAATTATTTCAATGGAGATGGAGAGAGATTTAGGAAGCTCCATTTTTCATGTGTCCTTTAATAAACATGCTGCCACTTTTGCCCATGGAACCTGTTTTTCTGTCCTTGCACTTTTTGAGCTGCAGATAGAGAAATTAAGACAAAAGATTGGGTATTGGACTATATGCTGTTCATTACTGATGATTTGTTTCCTGCGGTGTTTTCCAGGACAATTTGCTGGGACCTGTTTAAACCATTTAAGGTGTCCGTGCCCATGGCAGGGGGTTGGAACTAGATGATCTTTAAGGTTCCTTCCACCCTAAACCATTCTCTGAGTTATGATTCTATGACTAAGATGTGTTGAGGCTCAATAACACTATTGATATTGGACAAACTTCTATCAGGCTAGCAGATAGAAGTGCAGGTTAATCACAGGTAAATCCAATCCACCCCTGAATCAGGAATCTGCCTAGCTGCAGGACAATCAGTACATCAGGAGCTTTTAAACCATTTCCTACTAATACTGACCCAGGGTGTGGTGGTGGTGATGGGGAAATCTTGTCCTTTTTCTGCTCCCAGCAAAAACACACCTTGTCATGACACTGGAAAGGTGAAGTCAGTACAGGCTATCTCTGCGCAGAGCAGAATCGCTGCTTGTGAAGTGCTGACTTCAGCCTAAACCGATGACAAATCAATAAAGGTTTAGCAGACATCTGCTTGTAAAGTGCTCAGGAAAAGAATTAGAAGAAGGAAGATGTTGAGATATTGCTGTGCTCATTCACTCCCCGGGAATTTCCCTTCATGCAGCCTTAGATTCATGACTAAGACTTCTTTTCTGACTTGTCTGCGCTGTAATGGAGTAACTGAAAAGAACCTTGTCTGTGTGGGGCAATAATTGTTTGCACCAGGGCTTTTTTTTTTTTCCTAGAATATGAAGATGATCAGATTATGAGTGGAAAAAAAAATTACGTAAGTAAAAAAAAGTACAAATACTCCCAATATATCCCCAGGCTCAGAATTACTAACTATTCCTGTTGAATAGTTGGAGAGGGTATGAAAATCACTTAACACATCTGCAGCGTGTCCAGACTGCTGTTAGCAATACTTTCTTCTGTTGCTCAGGGGATCTTGATTTCTTCCAGTGAACTTTAGAGCAAAGGAACTCAGGAGTCTGACGTCCTCTGCTCCAGCCCCATATGCCAGCAAAAATAGGCTTCCACTATAGAATCATAGAATAATAAAGGTTAAAAAGGACCTTAAGATCATCTAGTTCCAGCCCCAGTTTTTCTATTATTTAGTGTAGTTTATCTGCCATAACCTACATACTTTCAGTATTTCTGAAGGCATTTCTGCACCCAAATAGCTCATGTAATTGGGTATTTCTCATTGATAATCTAGAGTTTATTTTCCCCCAAAATGTCTTTTTTGTTTAGGTCCTGGTAGTGTCTGAAGGCTTCATCTATGATCAGGGCTTTCCTGTGTGAGATGTTCTACAAACAGGGAGTAAACAGTGACGGGGCTTTGAGCAACCTGGTCTAGTGAAAGGTGCCCCTGCCCGTGGCAGAAAGGTTGGAACTAGATGGTCTTTAAGGTTCCTTCCAACCCGAACCATTCTATGATTCTATAATGATGATAAACAGGCATATCTGACATAAGTAGTTAAAAATAGTGGGCAAAAGGATTATTCTTCTGTATATTGTGTGGAACTGCAATACAGAGCAAAATCTTACAAGGACATAGCCAGGAACTGAACCACATCTTCCAGGTCTGTGTATAATGATTTGCTTAGAGGTCTAGGACATAAAAAATACATTAATTTTAGATAGGATTTGAGCTTTTAGACCCAAAGCAGAACAGAAAGGGCAAGTGTAACTTGAAAAAAGGCCTGAGGTGAGAAAACCATATTGGTTTTGGTTAAGAGCTGAAAGAAAGAGAAGCCTCTGTTGGTATACAAAGTTGAGAGAGATAGTTAAAGTTATTTAAAACAATTTCATGAGTGGCAAGAAATCTTTGTTTTCTATTTGTCAGAATGAAAGTAAAGAAAGTTGGAATAACTGAAGCATCAAGATGTTGAGATCATTGAACCTGTGAGGATTGTGAGGAGAGGCCATAGTGTGAACATGCGTGGCAGAAAGAATGTGCAAAATGGCCTACCACCTAGATGGAAAAACTCAGAGAAAGTTTGAAGCTGAAGAAGACGCTATGGGAAGATGCTGATGTCTCCCAGGCTTCCAGGTCATCCTGACTTCATCCTTTTTACAGCCTTAAAAACCTTTTGCATTTAACAATAGAAGTGTTTTGTGCCTTTTGGCCACGGTCCTGGTCTGGTGGGTACATGAGTGATCTCACTTTTTTGCTTGCAGAATCTCAGAGCAAGGTAGCCAGGTGGGTTTGCTCACCATAGTGCATTGGGTACCATGCTCTGTTTCTCCTAGGTGCCCTGAGGACATCTCCTTGTGCGTTTGTTCATGGCCTGATCATCTGTAAAGGATAGATGATAAAGACTTCTATTTTCATGTTTTGCCCAGGTTTTTGGAGATTTGCTGATGGAAAATTCCATATTTATGCATTTTCTTGCTCCTCCTGCTGCTGTGATGTCGCTGCCTCAAGAGAATTCAGAACAGGTTGTAGGCATCTCCCTTCTTGCAGGCTCAAGCAAGAGGTATCAGACCACACAATGAGCAGCCTCTTTCACAGGCCTCAGCCCCTTAATGAAAATAAATAGCATCCTAATATGTGGAAATTAACAACATGTGTGTCCCATGCTAATGCTTACTCAGCCATTCCCAATATGGTTTTCTAATCCAGGTTCACTAAAGGGACAAATATTTCTTGATTCATACTCACAAACAATATTCTGAGTAATGTACCTGTTTGGTGACTTAGCTCAGCAGGGGTGCAAGCCACCATCAAGAAGAGAAAGTGCAAATAGAGCCTGAGCAGCGAACTCTTCCACAAAATGTGCAACCAGCTGGAAACATCTCATCTGCCTTTCAATGTATGTACTGGATATGGCTGGGATGAGGTCTCCAATCTGTTGCTACTATAAACGCCAGCCCTGAGCCAGGTCTATAGTGTAAGGTTTTACTCCAGTTAACAGGCTTCCTTCAGTGCTCATACAAATCCCTCTAACAACTGTTGCAAACAAAAAAGGTTTGCCATTAGGCAGAAGTTGCCGACTTCTCCTATTTTGCTGCCATTTCACTCCTGGACCAGTAAATAACAGATCATCCATTTGGCAACCTCTTCTGTGCAAAGATACGATACCCAATGCATAGCTAGGTGGTCAGATTCCTCTGTGTTTTTCTATTAATTATTGATGAATTTCTTTAATTCATTTTAAATGTCTGCTCCTGTGAAAATAAGAGTATTTACCATGAGATGGTGATAAATGATGTGACAAAAGAAATATGGCTGATAAATACAGATCCTGCACTGTTGCATGATACTAAATATTAACTTTTTCGTATATCAGATAAATCTGTGGTGGTGGTATCTCCAGACAATAAACTTGAGTTCTTAGTCAATATTCTGAGTACTTCATAGACCTCAGTTGGTCCATTAGTAAAAGAAATGGACACAGAGCCAGCAGAAAGAAATATGACGATTAAATACAAGTATTTGGCTCAAAACCACAGGAATAAGCATCGGGGTTGGTATGTCTGTAATCAGTTAGTCACCACTTGAGCAGACCCCCAGAAGTTTTTTCTCATTGAAGTCACCAAAACACTGAGTATGTGGTCAGTGTTTCGGATATAGCAAAGCAGAGAGGCACATGGTAAATCCCCTGCACTTCAAATGGAAGTTAGGCTATTTGCTTGCTAAAAATGGACTCTTCAGACAGGATGCGCTATACAAGCTCTGGAACAGATGATCAGAAAGCTCCTGGCTTGAGCTTCTCATTGAAAATCCCATCACCCTTTCCCTAACGAAGGCATCACCCACAGCCCAGATTTGTGAGGTCACATTTCTAACTGTGCTGGAGAAAAGCCATTTCCTCCAGGGCATCCTCTGGGGACCATCCAGCCCATCCTATGCACAATGCCAAGGCTCTTCCAAGAAGTGATTTCTCCAGTTATAAGACCCTTTGGAGAAAGGCAGTGCCCTCTCACCCTGACCAAGTATTCATATCTTTGCACAACTCTTAGCTGCATTCCAGAAGCTGCCCACAGCATAAGTCAAATATTTATCCAGCGGTCTGAAGTTTGAAATATAGAGGATCATAAAGGCATGATGTTGTGTTGGCCTTTCTAAATTCCCAGCAAGCCAGGTCCATAGACCACAGAGATGATGTGCATTCACTCTGTAACACATTCAGTTACCACTCTGAACACAAGAAAAATATGGTGTGTAAGTGAATAAGCATACATGGTAATCTTCTAGTGCAGCTCTAAGAAGGATCTTATGCCCACAGTGAGACCAGATGCTGAAAGATGTCATTTCTCAGTCTAAATGCTCAGACAGATTTGAGATAGTCTCAGTTCTTTTGCCATGATGGGCAAAACAGCCAGGCTGTGATCTATAGGATCCTGGAAATTTTAGTCATCTTGGATATTGGATATCCAGCCTGGGGTTGAAAATGGCTTGAATGGATGGGCTTTTGGCATCGAAGGCTTCGAGGACATACAATTAGATGTCAATACACTTTTAAAACTCTAGCCTATCTTGTCCCATACCTTTTCTGTATGCAGGAGACAGGGGAATAGCAATATAACTGTATAGTTTATCTCCCTGAATTGTTCCCAGTGCTTTCTCCCTGATCATCCAAACTAACAAAAAGCTAATTTATCCTGGAGACCACTCTATAGCTTTGCACCCTTCACTCCACATGGTTGTCCAGGAAACCTTGCACCCACAGTCACCTCCAGGACACCCCTACATGCACCCAAAGACAGACATGTGTCCTTGTCTCCACAGTGTAAAAATCCATTCTGGGGCTGCAACATACAGCTTGTGAATTCAAACACACTCTTCTGAGAAGACACAAGCACAAAATACATTTACACAGTGTCAAGAGCTATGCACTGGAAATGCAGGAATAGGGTCCCCCATGGCTCCTGCCCCGGGGCCAGAGCTCTCTCCTTGGGGCAAATGCCTTTAGTAAAGTAGTTGTGGCTTTTAATACCCTAAAGGGCTTTAGAGGTCAGGCAAATGCCCTTCTTGATCTTGAGACCCACTTTTAAAGACAACCTGTTGACATGATGATGCTTGTATGAGTTTGTGTCCTGCTTCTCAAGTTTCTGTAGATGAAAGCTAAAAACATGGCTAGTCCTTACCCCTGAAGCGAGACCTCTCAAGATGAAAACATATAGTATGAGCAACCAGGAGTATATCGGAGTCAGTAGTTGAACAGACAGACAGTTTGGACAAAGCCAGGTTGGACAGGGCCTTGAGCAACCTGGTGTAGTGGAAGGTGTCCCTGCTCACAGCAGGGGGTTGGAACTGGATGAGCTTTAAGGTCCCTCCCAACCCAAACCATTCTATGATTCTATTGTGGTCCACAGAACAGTAGCTGCAGCAGGTTTCTTAAAGTGCTGACATTTGAGTTGTCAGTTCAAACCATGCATTTCTAACTGGATAACGGCTGTAGGAAGGAAGATCAGGGTAGAAATGTCTCTCTAGGAACACAGAGCATTTTCTTGGCTGCTTGTACGTTGTACTCTTTCGAGATCTGTTTATTTTTTGATGCTGCCATGGAATCTTTCTGCACACAAGATGCTTGAGATAAGCTCATCTCAAGACCTATGTGTCAAGGCAGCTGCAAAGCAGATAATTTTCTGTCTCAGGAGGGCATGGTGAAAAAAACCCCTTTGCCATGAGTTATGCTCTTACCCGGGAGAGAAAGGAATGCGTGGAATGATTAAGCTGAGCTGTGTATAGCCCAAGGCTGTGCGCCAAGAGACAACGGAAGATAGTCAGATCCCTTTTATAGCTTAGCCCCACCCGGCTGGAAAGACACGGAGCAAAGTGGCTGAAATAGCACAGATGGAAAATGCCAAGAGTTGGAGAGCAAGAACAGGGATCAGGGAGTGCATCTGAAACAGGATTGTGAGGTTTGCTGCCATAAGAAGGCAAAAGGCGCTCTGAGTTCCCACAGCAAACAGGTTTGGGCAAGTAGGATTCAGGTTGGGAGTCCCTGAGACAGGAGCCTGCAAGAGCATGAAGCAGCAGCGTGCATGCTTTATGCTTCAAAGTCTCTGTTTCTGCAGAGACATGGGGGCTTGGGAGATGTGAAGAATATCAGCTGTGCCCACTGGTAGATGATCTTTGTCTGTAGTTAGTTTAACACCTAGAGGAAGAAGAGATTTGGAGAGGGCCTGGTGGGAAGTCATGCAATAGGTTATCATGATACTTGCTCCTCATGGAGGCGCAGCGAATGCAACAGTGAACTTGATGAGAGCCACCAGGGCAGTGACAAAACATTGTGTTAATATCTGTAGAACTGACAGAAGGTGTTCAGATTAAACACCAAGTAACAAAGTCTGTGTAAGGATGCAATACCTAAAGGCATGGGGTAGTGAACAGCACATAAAGTCCAGACTCTAGTGTTGAACCCCCATCAAGACAGAGATGTTCATTTCACTGACCATAACATTCGAATCTCTGTGTTGCTCCCTGTTTTGCTTGAGCTTCTTTCTACGTACCAACTTCCCATGGCCAACCTTGCTTAATTTAGGGGTCTGTTGGTCTTTAGCCAGCAACAACAGCTCCCCATCCATCCCACAGCCTTTTGGTGCCCAAGGTGCTGTGTTTCTGGACCACCTACCTCTTCTGCAGCCGGTGGAAACACATGATGTGAAGGACCAGCACATTCATGACTTTATCACTGAAGCCCCTGAAGTATTGAGTCGTTTCTCATGTCTCAGAAAACTGCTGTAATCTAATGGCGTAAACCCTTGCTTGGATGAAATCCTCAGTACCATGATTGAACTGAATAGATTTATTACTGTACTTAAAATTCCCATCTTTGTAATTAATGAACACCCAAAGAAAATATTTTACAGAGGCTTAGACCAGGAAAGGCTTTAAGGACCAGGAATCTGCTTTGCAGTTCATTGCAACATGTATTTGAAACGGGCTTTTTTTCCTTCCCCTTATGATCAGGAACAAATTAGGTATGAAAATACAGTAGAGTTCATGGAAAGGGAGAGCAGATAACACAACAAATGTATTCATGTGGTTAAAGCACCAGACTGAACCTCAAAGTATCAGATTTTGTTCCCAGCTCTGCCACAGAATAGTCTGTGATCTTGGCTAAGACGCTTTGCCAGATCAGGAATAAATACATTAGTAATTGTCATTGTTGTGGTGGTCATGGCAGACAGAGCTGCTGCTCAACCACTGTCTAGACCTGAGGATGCTACTATTCTGCTAGCTGGCACCAACAGCTAATATCTTAATATGTTAATATGTTAATTTTTGGCTGCAGAAGATATGTTAGTATCTTCTGCAGCCAAAAATTTGATTAGACTTGATGCCAATGCCCTAAAGAGGAGACTTAGGTTGGTCCCTTTTGCCTCCTGATCCTACAGAGAAGCTCTGAGCCTGAGTGGAATACATCCTGCACAGGAAACATCCAGGTGATAATGCGAATGTTTGCACAGGTCCTTCTTTGCACAGATGACCAGGATCTCATTCCTGCTCCACTGGATATGAAGAAGAGATGTAAGTTCAATCCCCCACATATCCAAGGCTTCTATCACTCTTCCCTAAGACACAAGCTGCCAAGCTTCTTACTATCGTGGAATGCAAAATGTTCTGTGAACATGCCCCAGAAATACTGGGCAATTGAATCTAGCAGAAAGGATACAAAGACTGGTGCTGAAGGAGAAGGAGGGTCCTGTCTTGGTTAGATGTGCTTAAGGCATGTTTCCTGTTTCCAACCTGGCTAGTGGAGGAAGGTCTCTGCTCTCCTGCCATTTGGAGATCTCTTCGCTGTATATGCTTTCTCTAGGAAAGAGGTGCCCTGTAGACCTGAGGATTTCATCATGTGGCAAGGGGTAAATAAAGCAGATTTTACAACAGTCCTGTATCCAGCTCTGGGGCAACAACACAAGAGGGACGTGGAGCTGCTGGAGTGAGTCCAGAGGAGGCCACGGAGCTGCTGCGAGGGCTGGAGCAGCTCTGCTCTGGAGCCAGGCTGAGAGAGCTGGGCTGGGGCAGCCTGGAGAAGAGAAGGCTCCTGAAGGGGACACCTTAGAGCAGCTCCAGTGCCTAAAGGGGCTTATAAGAAAAATAGGGACAGAGCTTTTAGCTGGGCCTAGTTGTGATAGGATGAGGGAGAACAGTTTTAAACTAAAAGAGGAGAGATTTAGATTAGATATAAGAAAGAAATGTTTTACAATGATGGTGGTGAGATGCTGGCACAGGGTGCCCAGAGAAGCTGTGGCTGCCCCATCCCTGGCAGTGTTCAAGGCCAGGTTGGACACAGGGGCTTGGAGAACCTGGTCTAGTGGAAGGTGACCCTGCCCATGGCAGGGGTTTGGAACTGGATGATCTTTAAGGTCCCTTCAATCCAAACCATTCCATGATTCTATGATGTTTCCAAGAATCTGTATGTGAGTGCTACAAGCTCTTAGGAAGCTATCACAGAAATCAGAGGTGCTCTGTGAAGGGTTTAGCTGGGTGACTCCCATGTCTGTCATCTCTCCCATTCGGATTTTCAAGGAGTATTCTTGCCCTGAGAGCTATCTAGATGTAAGTTTCGGGTCTTCATTTGCATTGAAGACCTATGCAGATCCTTTTGCTATGCCTGAAGATCTGCAGTTGGTATTAGGAGGAGGATTTTCTCCCTAACAGCGACTTTCACACACACCATGATGAGTATTTCTGGGGAGCCGTCACTAACATTCCCGGACCACAGCAAAATATGATCATTTGGCAGCTCCGGAGATGACTGTAAGATATAAAAGGAGAAAGGGTGGGGTTGGGGGAGATCCCAGAGGACAGACAGTAGCCTGTTCCCACACAAGGGCTGCAGGGTGTGATGCCGATCCCAGCTGCTCGCTCCGGGTAAACCAAGGGCATGTTAACAGAAGTCAGTGACATGAATTAAACTGGGTAGTTGGGACGAGAGCCATTTCCAGAGATGGCATCAGTCGCAGATGAAGTCCTAATGGGACCAGTATGTTGAGAACTTTGTAGACTGCAAATCCCATGCCAGCCATCCAAGCACTGGGGTAGAGTACAAAAATCCACCAAAATCATAAGCTGAAGCGTTAGTCATCTGTAGAAATGAAAGCTGACAAGGCAGCAGCTGCTTTGGTCAGGGCTGTTTCATATTTGAATGGCCCCATATAGGGAAAGTTTGAATCAGAAACGCAATGAAGCCAAGAGGGAATGAGACATGAAGCCACCAAAGGGGATAAAAGGGAGAATATTTCAATATCTAAACAACCAGAAATCTCCCGGGTAGCAGGGATGAATATTAACTTAGAGCAAGAGGACAATGACACAGAGTGAGAGGGGTTGAAGCAGAATTAGTTTCATTGTCTGCTCTAGGTTTTTCATGCAAGTGGATTGGAAGGTCAAAGAATTGGCATTTCCTGGCTGAATCCTCGTTGTTCAGCCACTCCTGGTTTTAGTTTAGTGTAGAATTGGTATTAATTACTTGCAAAGCATCACAGATGTATCATAGAGCTTCAGACAGCAAGGCATGGGATCAAAACTTGGCACCAAACTCCTTCCTGTACTGTCCCATCCTATGAGGCTTTTGGCCAGACTGCTTAACTGGGTCTGGGACTTCGCTCCTCTACAATAAAGATGAAAATCTGCCCTGCCCTGTCTTGTTTGCTGAGATATGAGCTCTTCATGCCAACATTACTGGGTTCCCCCAGCTCCTTAACCTTCCTGGGAAGCAGTGGCATTTGCAAGGGCTAAATGTGCTGAAAGAAAGCAGAGATTTGGGTCACTGAGCAGATGATTCTGCTGGCTTGGATTTGGCCAGAGACCTTTCCAAGCTGCTTTAAAAGAATGTAAGGACAGGAGAGTGACTGTGCTGAGTCCAGACCATGTCTGTAGCCTTCCACCATCCCTCCTGGGGTGGCAGCCTAGGAAGGAGCATACAAACTACTACACAGGATAGTGATACTGCCCCAGCTTCTCTGTGCCCACAGAGTTGTGGCTTAGCCACTTGCCAAGCCACAGGTTGCACATTTGAAGAGCCTTTGAGGAAGAAGAGGCTGAAGAGCCATTGAGGTGCAGCTGAGGCACCTGGGGGGGTTTAGGCTGGAGAAGAGGAAGCTCAGGGGGGACCTTATTGCTCTCTACAACTGCCTGACAGGAGGATGGAGCCAGGAGGGGGCTGGTCTCTGCTCCCAAGGAACAAGGGATGGGACAAGAGGAAACGGCCTCAAGCTGCACCAGGGCAGGTTTAGATGGAGCTGAGGAACAATTCCTTCCCCAGAGGGTGCTCAGGCATTGGAACAGGCTGCCCAGGGCAGGGCTGGAGTCACTGTCCCTGCAAGTGTTCACCCCCCGTGTAGCCGAGGCCTCAGTGCCATGGGTTAGTGGTGGCCTTGGCAGTGCTGGGGGGCAGTTGGACTTTATGGTCTTAAAGGCCTTTTTCAACTGAGTTGATTCTATAATTCTATGATTCTATGATGAATATTTCTTCTCTTTGCTACACAATTGCCTTTGGGATCTGTATGAATGTTTGGTATTCAGAATACCTACTTACAAGGGGATCCATAGCTGGACTCCAGACTTTGTGAAAAAGAAGAATCTTGAGAGTTTTTTCCAAGCCTAATGCCCAATAACATCATTGGATGTCCCTAATTCTGCCATTATTAGAAACAATAAACAATTATTCTCTATGCCGTGGTGCAGCTGTTTACAGAGATATTTATGTCTCTCGTATAATGTTTTATGAGGCTGAAGAGTCATGTTCTTTTTATACGCTTCTTATGAAAAAACATTTTCATTGCAGTCTTTCAAAAACTTTGCGAATTCTGCTATATCCTTATTGAAGAGTAAAAATCAGAGGGCATAAGAGCTTTCAAGACTTGGGTAGTCTGTGGTTTCTTCAGTGACATCATCCTATAGTTTCCTATCCCTTCCCATGTAATAGCTTCCCCATAATAGCTTTTCCTAAACATTTTTTAGCCACAATTGAATATTCCATTGACATTTTCTTAGAACTCACTCTTATGACACCAACATTTCTTTACTGAGTGCTAAAGGGTGGTTCAGAGACCTTCTGTTCAGAGACCTTCAGAGACCTTTCTGTAAGAAAATGGGTTGTTTATATTATCTGCATAATGTAACATTCATCACCTTTGACTTTTATCCCTCGACCACTCTTTCTACGACTTCAGTTACTTTTTTCTTTAGGATTCCTAATAACTGAGTGTCCTTCACATACAATGTGCCCTCACTTTTCACTCCCTTTTTAAGATGATTTATGGATGTACTGCATGGTACAGACTTTATCCCAGATCCTGTGGATGTCCCCTGGGGATATACCTCCACTGTAAAAACAAGTCATTTATTTCTGCTCCTCAGGAGATATCAAAACCTGAGACTTCCCTTGTTTCAAGGATTTCTTCATCCGAAACTAGTGTCAAACTAAAGGTTTGTATGAATTAAAACCTTTTCTTTCCCATCTTCTCTTGGGGGTTGGAACTAGATGATCCTAAGGTCCTTTCCAACCCAAACCATTCCATGATTCTATGATTCCCAAGAAAGGACCCCAGAAAAAATGTCATTTGTTACAATCTTTCTGATTAAGCAGGAAATTCCATTAGACCCAGGGTAGCCATCATGGGAATTACATATAATTATGGGAGTTATGTATAATTTAGATATGCTTAGGCAAACATTCAGTTGAACATAATCTTCAAGGTGCCATGAAGGGTCTTTTCAGGTTTGTGTTGATGTAGCTGTGTTTGGCTGTTGCTGTGGTCAAGTGCCTATTGATGGGAAGCAATACTTTGGTTTGATACAGGCTAGTCATGAAACTCTACATGTGTGCAGTACCAGACAACACCTTTTTGGTTTTTTTTTTTTTGGCGTTGCTGCTGTATGAGCAAACCATACCAGTCTTGTGACCTTTTCTAAGCAATCATCGGCACAGTGGCCAAAACTTAGACCTTGGTCTGTTCTTTCCTATGCCTCTGTCTTGCTACCTCATCCAAAACTGGAGAGCTACTACTTGTCTAGCTCTCTTTGCAGCAGAAGGGAGAAAGAGGGTCTGGAGATGGGACTGTGGTCCTTCTCAATGCCTCTGCTTAGCACTGCCTCAGCTCTAGCAATGTTGCTGCCTCTGCTCAGCAGCCTCAGAGCTGAGCGGAGCTAACCAGCATCTGGGGATACTTCTCCTGGAAGGGAAAATCAGTGTTCCCCATCTCTTCCCTGTGAGTGGCAGACCTCTGGTTTAGTCCTATTGCCTGCTTTGTACCCCTTTCTCATTGAGCTGTAAAGAGTCTTCCTTCCATGGTCCAAGTTGGGCAATGGGTGGTAAGCTCCATACACACCTGCAGCACCACAAACCTTCACTGTTTCCACAGAAACTTCCTCAAAATCGTTCTACATTTTCACCAGCATGAACAGGGCTGACTTCATCCCACTGGTACTAGCACTGAGGCTGTTTCAGTTTCCTCCATTGCCACACAAATGAAAAACCTAAAGACTGTCTGAATTTCTTGACTTGTACATTAACCCTCCTAAAGTGTGTAAAATGGAGGTTCATGGCTCATAACTCTATACCTGTCCCTCTTGTAGTCAGTATTCTTCTAGGTCTTTAGTATTCACTTCATTTACTTCTTTGAGGGTATTTTTTATCAAGGACCAGTCATCTGCATTTGAAGTCTCCTACTGACTTCAACCTTTCTCTTCTGTGTTAGAGGAAAATTAATTCCTGGCTGTAAAATCAGCTTTATTCTTCATGGACAAGGAGAACACAATTTCAAGCCCTGTCTTTGTACAGTGGTGCACACAACATAGATGAGGAATTGTCCTGAACATACTGAACCGAACTCACTCAACTTACTGAACTTACTGTCCCCTTTACATGTCAGTCTGTAAAGTACCTCTCTAGAGTTTTCATTTCCAGTCATGTTTGTGCAATGCAAAATGAAACAGGCACTGGAATTATTCATACCATACTCATAAAATTTTTCTACAAGAGACGCTAAATTCTGAACTAGCAGCAGATGAATACAGGAAAACTAAGGAGTGTATTGAAGGTTATTATATCATAGCCAAGGGCTGCAGGCAAGATATTGGAAGTCCCATAATTTTCATTAATAGCTCTGTAGCCTGCAAATATGAAATTAATCCAAGATTAGATTCAGTCATCCAGCCTGGAAAAAGCTATGAGTGTTACAGGGATTTTGTTTGGCTGGGATTTGAAGGCACTGTAAAAAGAGCACAATATCTCTGTAGTCATCAGTGTTTCTGGGTCTATAGCTTCAAGAAAAAAAAGAAGGTGAATTTGCTGGGTATCTGGACAGATCAAATCCAGGTTTGTAGCAGTTTCCCTTAGTACAAATCCCAGTTTATGTGATACTTGACAGTCCCTCTATTGCATTTTCCTGCCTCTGGCAGTGGTCAGCAGCAATGCTTGGAGGAGGGAAGCATAAGGGATTTCTTCCCCAGCAAACTCTTCTCTTTTATGAACATCTGGTTTGGCAAGCAGATCAGCAGGTATTGGGACTAGGGCAATTTCACGACTGTAACAAACCCAACCAGATGCATAGCACCTTTTATTCATGTTTTTGCCCTGCCTGAGACTTAATCTGACTTTTCTTCACATTCATCAGAAGAAATCTCATCCCCTTTATGACTACTATGAACCGCAGCCCTCCATGCGAATCGCAAAGAAAGCTCTTACCAGCAGGCAGAGAGCCTGATCGCTTCTTAATTACATCTCTGGGCAGAGTTCAATTATAATCATTTCCTAAGTGTGGAAATAAACACTTTGTGTGGGTTGCTCCAGTGGTTAGAACCTCCTCCCATGTCCTGACTTACAGACCAAGAAAATCGCCTTCTTTTTAGGTAGGATTATAACAAAAGTAGTATATTGTTTTAGCTCCCCTAAACCTGAAACCTTCCTAAAAGTCTCAGAAAAACAAACAAGAAGAAAAAAAACCCCAAATTAGCCATCCAAAACTATCCCTGTGTCTCTTCTTATCTGTGTGATGCTGGATGCTGGAGAGGGACTCTTCATCAGGGACTGTAGAACCCATCAGGGGCAATGGGTTCAAACTGAAACAGGTGAAGTTCAGGTTAGATATGAGAAATTCTTTACAGTTCTTTACTGAGGGGCAGGGTGGTTGGAACTAGATCATCCTAAGGTCCTTTCCAACCCAAACCATTCTGTGATTCTATGTTTCTATGTGGAACAGTTGGAGGTAGCTTGTTAGAAGACATCAACTTATGGTCAATGCATCCCCTTTGCAGAGAGAGTGGATAAGAGCTGAAAACAAGAGTGCTTCCAATGATATCCACCATGTAAACAGACAGCTAGCAAGGGAAACACTAGATAAGAAAGCTGCTCCCCCTCTATTCTTCATAGAAAGCTAAACGGAGCTGATGCTACAGCTCATTCTAGGTACCTTGACAGGTTAATTTATCACTATTCTTTTTCTAGCAAAAGGGCCCAAAGCAAAAAGAAAGATTTTGGGGTTTGTCCTGAAACACATATCCAGAGATCCAGAGCAATTTTTCATTCCCATCCTCTCTCCAGTGTGTATGATATGGATAGCTCACTTCCAGTTGAGTTTGGGAACAATAAACTTTATTTGCCATAGTCACAAGAACTGCTCCATCAACATGAAGCTTGACTTGAATCACCTTAGAACACACAATTCAAGTCACATTGATGGTGTGATAATATTTTCCTGCACCAGGGCTACTCTTTGAACTTTGTGGGGTGCCAGTTACCCCAGAACAGTGGGGTGAGCTGTGTCAGGACTTGGGGGGAAATGACCCACCCATTCCTCAGAGCCATAGGCCCTCTCATGAAACTCAGCAGATACTAGGGCATGACTGCCTGCATTCTGATATAAAGTCCAACAGACAGCTGGATTATATGGCATGTACAAGCCAAAGAAGGCAAAGCTCTGGCTGTGGGAGGGCTGTCTCAGAGTAGCTGGAAGTGATATCAGAGGTGAAGAACATAAACCAGCCCCAAATCTGCCTTTTGAATGACTAATTGGGCTGTCTTGAGTGAACATCAGATGGTGTCTCATCTACAGCCAGACTTCGCTGTCACATTCCACTGATGTTGAAAGTTAAGAGTGTGATAATCCCCTTTTCAAGGAAGAAATGGTTTGCAGTGTAAAAGGTGCATCTCAAACTCTTTGAAAGCCCATGATTTCTGCAAACACTAGAAATGATAAAGCCCAGTTTCCCACTGGTTCTTGGTTCATTGCCTTCAGTGACTGAAAAGTCTGTGAGCTCTAACTTACATTTTTCTTGCTGTGGGGTAATTTATAATGTCTCTTTCTTATTCTCTCCCTCCAAGTGAGTTGTTGGGTGAGCATTTGTAGGGTCCCTCTCCTGCCCAGTTGACGGGAATGTGACACAGCTGAGACATGGGATAGACACAAACACACACTCACGACCCACAGAAGCCTTCTTTTGGGGGATTATATGTAGACTTACGGCTTACACGCAAATACAAAGGAATTAGAGAAAGTTAATAATTTCCAATGCTTTGTGGCTAGTCGGGACCTTTGAGATAATCTTATCTTGTACAACTCAGGCCAAACAACTGACTAAATGACTTCTGCATAAAGCCCTTATCTTCCTTTTATTTTCCTGCTAATAGACATCATCTTATATAGGAAACAGTAAACTGGAATTTGAGAGATCAGCATCCAGTATCTAATCTCTTATTTCACTTTGTGTTGCTTAATGATTTCTGTGCTTCAGTTCCCTGTGGGCAAAATATAAACAACAATACTTCAGTATTTCACTAAATGATTGTAACTGTGAAGTGTTTGTAAAGTTGTTCAGATACCACAATGGTGAGAGCCATGGGAACATCTATACATACATCAGAACTGTTTCTATTTCTGCTGATAGCAGAGATATCGCAGAGGTTTTGTCTCTTTGTTGTTTCTGTGTTTTTAAATCCCCAAGTGTGGAGAAAATGTCATCTCTGTCATTACACACCGAGAAAAAATTAAGCTCATCAACATCATAGTACAAAAAAGGGGAATAAATACTTCTTAGCAGCAGTGTCATTCTTCACATCTTCAAAGCACATTACAAATATCTGCCAGGAAGCTGACTTTCCACTCTGACGTTCAGATTCTCAGGGTATTGTTTCTATTTTGGTGAAATGTTTGTTATGACAGCATGACCTTCCTGAAAGAACAGCTTCAACGTTTGGGAACCCATCCCTGGCAGGACTACATCTCAAACTGCATTTTGGAATGGCTCTTCTAAAATGTATCTAAAAGCACGTATAGAATCATGGAATCATAGAATAGTTAGGGTTAGAAAGGACCTTAAGATCATCTAGTTGCAACCCCAAAATCAACAATCTCATTCTTTCTTATGAACTAACAATGAATTGTCATACAGGGAACAATGAACCAAGTCTTTCTTCTCCAATATATAATGAGATTGGAGGGCTGTCTTCATGGGAGGAGTTGTAATTTGACATCATAAACATGGTTTTGGGGGAAAAAAGGTGAAAGTTGAAATGGCATGTGCTAAGGAGAGCATCATGCCATTCATAGAATCATAATCATAGAACGGATTAAGGTTGGAAGGGACCTTAAAGCTCCTCCAGTCCCAACCCCTGCCACGGGCAGGGACACCTTCCACTAGAGCAGGTTGCTCCAAGCCCCTGTGTCCAACCTGGCCTTGAACACTGCCAGGGATGGGGCAGCCACAGCTTCTCTGGGAAAAGTTTGTGCCAGCGCCTCAGCACCCTCACAGGGAAGAGCTTCTGCCTAAGAGCTCATCTCAATCTCCCCTCTGGCAGCTTAAAGCTATTCCCCTTGTTCTCTCCCTACAGGCCCTTGTCCAAAGCCCCTCTCCAGGTTTCCTGTAACCCCTTTAGGCACTGGGAGCTGCTCAAGGTGTCCCCTTCAGGAGCCTTCTCTTCTCCAGGCTGAACCAGCCCACCTCTCTCAGCCCGTCTTTATAGGAAAGGTGCTCCTATACTCCTCCTCAGAGGCAAAGAAGGACACAGAGAGCTGTGGAGCTGCTCCTTGGACAATGAATTGCAGGCAGAAAGATGAGCTTTGGGTGAGATGCTTTGGAGGACCTGGTCCTGATCCTGGCATATTAAGGTCAGTGGTCACAGGAAGACATCCTCTACAAATCATTGCTCCTGGAGAGCCCAGAAACGGAGTTGGCTGAGAAACAGTGACCCCAGAATTCATTCTAAGGACCTCACAGCATCGCCCCTCCAAGCTCAGGGGTGCGAATGCCCTCTCTTTGCTGGAAGTGAGCAACGTAGCATGGCCAGCATTGGGTTTTGTGCTGTTTCCTAGGGCTCTGTGAGTTGGCATCTCTGTTCAGTAGGAAGGGTCTATTTGCCAGATCCTTCTTTATAAACTCAATAGTGAATGTCATCCAGAGGGCTTCAAGATGGTGTCATGGGAATGGACTGCTCAGAGATAGCCCCAGTAATGGCTCCAGCTGAGGGAAAAGCTGTAGCATGAGCCCAGTCTTCCGCTGACAGCAGAACACCTGCATAACCTTGCTCTGGAGGAGGCCATGGTCGTCTTTTGTTTAGGTCCTAGATTCAAGATAAAACTTGGTCACTGGGAAGGAAGGAGGAGAGCAGAAGAGGAGAATCTGCTCCCCAGAGGCTTCAACCTTGACACTTTGCAGTGCTTTTTTGGCTTCCCTCTCCCCATCTAATCATTAAACTGTACTTTTTCTTGCGATCAAACACAGGCAAGACTTCATCTGCAGCACGGGCACTGACATCAACCACATTGTGGAACAGCCTTGCTGTATCCTCCTGTCACTCTGGCACGATGGAGAGCAGCAACAAGCAGTGTAAACAGATCAGCCTGGAGAAATAAACATTAGGCTAAAGATTATTTAATGGCTGGTTTTAATTAAGTAATTTACTGATCAAGGTCGGTGGCAGTAATGTCCCACCTCCCATGAAGACCATGAGGATTGTGGTCTGCAAAAGGTGTAAAGCCAGGGAATTTCTTTGAAGTGCAGAAGTTGTGCCAGGTTTACACCCAGATAACGACCTGACCCTGTGAGTTTGCCGCTTTCTGGGGTTGGAACAAGGGCAGGACTAGGTTTTGCAAGACTAAAAAAGATCAAAGAGGTGCAGCTACTTGGAAACAGCGGAGGAGGGAAAACCAGTCCCTAAAGATTTCCTGCTCCTCTGTAGGAGAAATGAACAAACAGCCAAGCAGAAAAAGCAAGCAACAGGGTTCCTGGTATAACCAAGCCTCCTTTTAAACATCTTCGTCCATCTGGGATATGTATAATTGCTATCTTCCGGTTCAAGCTGCAAATAAAAGGCACTGTAAACATTTTAGAAGAGCCTACCTAAATATAGGCAATGAGCTGTGCTTGCCACGTTACAAGCACGTCACTCTAGGCTCCCTCTATAATTAATAGAAAGAGTATACTTTCTACGCTGCTAAGCCAGAGAGACAGTAACTGAGACCTGGGCTAAGGCTGACATTCATTGCTTGTGGTTGTCACTCTCTAGACCCAACAGTACGCATTGAATTTACAGAGCACTGATTCTGGTCTGGACTCTGTGGCTTCAAGACCTAATGAGCCCAGAACCCCCTCATGTGCTGGGCTGCACCCCCAGAGCGTGAGCAGCAGGTCAGGGAGGGGATCCTGCCCCTCTGCTGCACTTTGGGGAGACCCCCCCTGCAGTCCTGATCCAGCTCTGGGGCAACAGCACAAGAGGGACGTGGAGCTGCTGGAGCGAGGCCAGAGGAGGCCATGGAGCTGCTGCGAGGGCTGGAGCAGCTCTGCTCTGGAGCCAGGCTGAGAGAGCTGGGCTGGGGCAGCCTGGAGAAGAGAAGGCTCCTGAAGGGGAGACCTTAGAGCAGCTCCAGTGCCTAAAGGGGCTCCAGGAAAGCTGGAGAGGGGCTTTGGACAAGGGCCTGTAGGGACAGGCCAAGGGGAATGGCTTTAACCTGCCAGAGGGAAGATTGAGATGAGCTCTGAGGCAGAAGCTCTTCCCTGTGAGGGTGCTGAGGCGCTGGCACAGACTTTTCCCAGAGAAGCTGTGGCTGCCCAATCCCTGGCAGTGTTCAAGGCCAGGTTGGACACAGGGCCTTGGAGCAACCTGCTCTAGTGGAAGGTGTCCCTGCCCCTGGCAGGGGGTTGGAAATGAATGAGCTTTAAGGTCCCATCTAAACTGTTCTATGATTCTGTTTCCATTCAAAGTATCTAAAATAACATAGGCAGTGCTGATCACATCAGCGTACTGCTGTGACCGATGAAACCCCAAAGGTGTTGATATCTCTGGATGGTGGATAAGGGCCCTGAGGGGGTTTGAAGGTGCAAAACTTGCTGAACCAGTGTTGAAGAACTGCATGACTGGTTCTTTTATTGAATGGAGCTTAGGCCTGAACAGAGCCAGGGAGGTAGGAAAAATGAACAAAGATGGAGTTGAGGGCTTTCGCCCATCTCTGATGTATTTTTGTTCAGTAGAGTATATAGCAAACTTTTATCTAGGAATGCATTGATACACACCAATAGATGCTCTAAGACCTAATGTCCAAGGACATCTGTTCATATTCATAGCAGTGACGGCACAAAACAAACACATGAGTTAGTGGTTATTTTCCTATATCTCAGCATAGTGTCTGTCATGACCTCATCTCATCCCTTTCTGATGACTCATATGGTCACCCACCCCGGCACAAGCGTGGCATGAAGAAGGTCTTACATCCCATTAGGACACTGTGGCAGAGGGATGCTTGTTGCTGTGCCCCAGAAGAAGAGGAGCACTCACATGGGAGCCTCATGGGAGCTAAACCTTTCCTCATACTACCAGATCCTCCTTTCTCACATACTTGTTACTAAGTTGTGTTCCTAGAGACTTCAAATTCTTACATGATTTCTTGCATTAGGCTGCAGTAAACTATCCTGGTGTGGTTAGCCTGCCCTGTTGGACTTGCCAAATGTAAGAAAGGAAATAATTGTTTATCCCTGGCAGAAAATAACAAGACATGTTTTAATGTCATGTCCATGGAGACAAAAACTAGATGATAGAAATTAAGATTAATTGGAGAAGAAGAATCAAAAAACATACTGTATTGGTGGATCATGCTGTAGATCTGGCAGGTTTGAAGGTCTGGACATCTTGTCAAGCCGCCTGCTGATTCATGATCTGCACTCCTTGGAGGATACATCCGTGATTGCACCCAGATGTTCATCAATGGGAATAAACAATGTCATGTCTGAGATAAAAATGGAGAAACTGTTGGTAGATCTGTTGGCCCCAGCTGAAAAGTGAAAGGGCTCTTGCAGCATGTACATACCAGGGTGAATTCCTGAGAGAAATGACTAAAGGTGATATGGTCTGTCTGGTTTATTGGAGTTTGTTTCCTAGAGACTTACTCAACCCTTTGGGGAAATATCTGGGTTAACAAGAAATTTGATTGTGGGCCCCCCTCTGTGTGTTTTGTCCTGCAGGCCTTCAGAGCATTGTGAGACATCTCCTTTAAATCATCTTTGTTCAGAAATTTGGAGTTACTTGTTATTCAGTGTGATGTTCTTCCACCTGAGACTTCATCGTACACATAAATGATGCTGCCACGGAGGTAATGGAACAGCAGAGCCTCCTCTTCAGGCTAAAGGAGCACTTAAGTTTATTTAGGACAGCATATTTACTGCAAGTGATGAGTTGATCTGATGTGGTATACACATCATGATATACAAATCATGATGATAGTTATTACATCGGTTTGTTTTTTGGAAAAGAAAATTGCCCTCTAAACCAAAACAACAGTAATGGAAAGAAATTTTAAGGCAGCCCAAATCTAGACCAACAGACCTATTTCAGCATCACAAGCTGCCGGGCAAGGGAGTGGAATAGGTGGGACACACATCATCAAAATAGCAATGCCAGCAAGCCTTATTAGATAGGCTGAATACAGGACAAATATGTGATTTTTTCCTCTCATGGTGGTTGTCAAAGGGAATATGTGTTGAACCAGATCCTAAATGTCTCACAGTGTTTTTAGGCATTTGGGGGATTAACACAGAGTAAAGATTTGCCTCCTCACTAAACTAAGTTTGACCTCATGTAGGGGCAGAGAAAAAATGCAGTAATTCTTAGCTAAAATGTCTCAAGCAGTGAAGGCTGTAGAAATTCCTAGGATTCGAGCTGAGTTAAAGGAGAAATGAATAATACTCAATTAATGGAGCCAGAAATATTAGGCTGGTTGACAGAAAAGAGTTTTAAATCAGTGAAAATGGTTTACTCCCTCCACATTTTTGTCTTGCAGAGGCTCGTAGAGTGAGCTGTCAGCTTAACGTAAGCAACTGCAGATAAACTGCTTACCGGGATTTCTCCAAGGCTTTTGATATGGTTTCCTACAGCCTCCTCCTAAAGAAACTGATGGGTTATGGTCTGGACAAGTGGTCTGTATGGTGGGTGGGGAACTGGCTGACTGGCTGCACCCTAAGGGTGGTGGTGAACAGCTCCTTCTCCAACTGGGGACCTGTCACATGTGGGGTATCCTAGGGATCAATATTGGGCCCAACACTGTTCAATGTCTTCATAAGTGATCCAGATGATGGGATCAAGTGGTCCCTGGTGAAGTCTCTAAGAATCCTTGTTGTTGCCATTGTCCAGGTCAGAAGAAAAGGTGAAGTAGGGTATTATGTTTGACACTTTTTTTTTTCACTATCGTGGTTTCTGGGCCAGAGGAGTGCCTCACTTTTCCAGGCTTCAGTAGGACTCCATTAGGAGAAAGATATCCCCTTGCTCAGAAACTACAGGTTTTTTCACCCTGGCTGGATATTCTCATGCAGTGTGGTAGGAGAAGCAAGACTGATAACTATGCATATCAGGACACATATTCAGAAAAGTATTCTAATATTTGGGGCAGATGAATTGGAAACCTGTGTAGGTCAACAGAACTGAAAGCCAATACAGGGCTGTTTATCTGCTGGATTTTATGTACTTCTAGTGGCAAAGAAATCAATGATGAATATATGCTATTGAAAAAATAAAATGCTACTTCACGGTTGTCTTTACAAATACCCTTTCTTCTCCAATGCAATTATCTGAACAACACTCATCTCCGAGCAGGTAGATGGTGAGATTGCTTTATTCATACATTGGGTGGTGGTCTCAAGAGTGTTTGAAAGACCCAGTTGGAAGTGTTAATTTCAGATGCCATAAGGTTTTAATACCCAGACAGAGATATTGTCCACAGGAAGAGCCGAGCTGCCACCTTAAAAGTAAGGATTTATCATGCTTGACACTGGGCACTCCCCATTAGAGGCAGCTTGGTTGCCTATTTGAAATGCTTGGACCAGAAAGGTGGAAAGGGAGGTCTGAGATTAAAGGAAAGATCATAAGTTGTGCATGAGAAATTGCGATGTGTTTTACGTGCATCCGTGGTCATCAGCTCACACTTGGAGAGTGGGTCTCAGTGCTCCCAGTGTCCCAACCTTGAGACATGACCTGACCAAATGGTGAGCAGCCAAAGTGGAGAGAAAAGCAACACGCAGGTGGTTTTTCATAAATGCTCCCTTTTTCTTCACTTAGTTCCTCAAAGCATAATAAATGGTATAATAAGTGGTGTCAGGACATTTGGATTTTGTGTCCCATTCCTCTTTTAATGTGAAGCTATGTCTCTTGGCTGAGTCAAACACTCTGTTATGAAGACAGCATTTTCAATTCAGCTGCCTGGGGAAAGAGTCTGGCCCTAGGGCAGGCTTGGGAAAAGGTGAAGCCATCACCAGCACTCATGCAACACAAATTCACACCTACAGGGATGAACTCTGAAGAAGGTGATTTCTGGTGGTTGGCCTGAAGGCCCTGCCTGCAGGACAGTTGTGATTTGTCCAATGGACTTGATATAAATCAGTTGAATGCAGAATCAGCGGTGTAAAGTATATGTGGTATACATATATAAGTGCCATATGTGCCACCAGCAACATCTGCTTGCCAGTGATTCTTTTCAATTCTGTTTTCTGATCCCATTCCCCTTCCTCATTTTTATTATCAGCTATGTCTGGACATTCTTTGTGAAAGCTTCTGAGACTTGAAAGCTTTTTCATCCAAGCTCTAAGTTTGCAGACTCTCCCCCTGATAAAGCAGATAAACATCTGAAGCAAAGGGGCGTCTACTAGAACACAGCCCAGCCGGCCTGGGGACCTCTGAGACCAACTTAGCTGGATACAGCTGAAGAGTCTGGGAGAAAAGGACAGTCTCAGTTCAGATAAGACTTTTTAACCCTCTGAAACAAATCTTTTCAGCCGGAAAACACAATCCAAACTGGACATCTTTTGGGGACGGAAAATGCACAGCTATGACTAATTTCATGCCTATCTCATTTTCCCTCCTTGCTGATTCTATTAGGATGTTTATGCAGAGGGAACCTGTGAGAAACAGAGGTCTTGTTCTCAGTGAAGCGTTGAGATCACAGGGCATGTGATTTTTATTTTTCCTTATTCTTTGCTTTTCTTCTGGTCTCAAAGCAGGGATAGAAGACAAGAGACCAAGGCGGAGGATAGTAATGAAGTTATTTTGCACACATGCAAACACACACTTTAGATCTCAGTGATGCAAACCAGATGTTCACTGTCTGACTCTTAGGAAGACTCTAACTCATCTGGAGTTGTAGAAAATATGGAGGCTTCTATTAAAGTGTTGCCAAAAGAGGGTTTAGCTATTTCTACTAGGAACTATGCAATAGGAACTATGCACTCGTATCAAATATAGTCATTACAAATTAATCGTTGGTTAGTTGAAATATTGTTCCTTAATCTGTAGAAATTTCTAAGAATCCATTATTATTTGTAAGAAAAGAGTTTCACTGAAAATGTTTTGTTCTGTAGCAAGAATTCCCAATTTCTCTGCTTTGTGGCTCCAGTTCTGAAATATAACTCCACTTTAATCAGCCTGGTGTCCTCGGTTAAAAAGTAAATGGATTTCCACCAGCCTCATAACCCCGTTCATAACTTCATTGAACTCTCACTTGGGAGCTGCTGCTGGATACTTGGTTGGTTTTGTGCTGTTTGTTCAGGTCTGTACTGGCCTGTGCTTCTGTTTCTGGTTTTGGTCTTTTTTTTATAACATATAGGCCATATGGTATCATTTAAGCTCCCTGGCGGCACACAACTTAAATAGGAGGATGACAGCTCCAAAATGCAGTTTCAGTGATAATTTTTAAGTAAGTGATTAAATGTTACAGTTCATTTCAGGATTCTCAAACTCACTCTGATAATCCTCCAAGAACTAATAACAAGACTTTGCCAAAGTGATCCAAAAGCTGAGGTTTAATTTAAAAACATATTTACAGTTCTGGTTTAGGCATAGCATTCTGCTGTCTGGTTACCAATTGCTATCACACTGCTCTTCAGAAACAGATCACTGTTTAGTTAGTCTTTTGATGTGTATGTAGTGGAAGAATCCCCAGGAGTTCTGGTTGCCCAGGTTTGTTTAATAGTCAATTAAAAGAAATAGGCACTTTGGAGACTCATCTGCCTTATTTTACTTATCTTCTTGAGGAAGAAGTGGGTTTTACCCTATCACTGCACTTTTCTTTTTAGATGGGTGCCATCAGCTCAGCTGATAACTCGGATATCTGCACTGGGTCAGCTGAATCTGACCTTTTCGGCCTCTATGGAAAATTCAAGCCACATTCAATGCAAACTTCAAACGCATTAATTCGGGAATAAGTGGTGTCCTCTCCTCTCTTCGAAGACCATATAGTGGTTCCCCATTAGTCCTCCCACTCCTTGTCCACTCTAGTTAAAGAACCTATTCTGTTTTAAGAAATTGCAACCCATATCTTGAATTACAACTACCCTATTTGAAGGCAGAAGTACAACCTTTATGCTACTGCTGTTATGAAATAGCTCTAAAATCTTCTTGAAATGTTAAGGGAAGTTTGTCCAAAACACCTCGGTCTGTTCCAGACTCTGAAAGATGGTGTGATAGATTCATAAAATCATAGAATTCCAGGTTGGAAGGGTCCTCAAGGATCATCTGGTCCAACCTTTCTAGGCAAAACATGACCTAGACTAGATGGCCCAGCACCCTGTCCATCCCAATCTTAACAGTGTCCAATGCTGGGGAGTCACTACTTCCCTGGGGAGGTCATTCCAATGGCTGGTTGTTCTCATTGGGAAAAATTTCCCTCTAATGTCCAAATGGAATCTCCCCAGGAGTAACTTGTGCTTATCACCCCTCATCTTCTCCATGGAACTCCTTGTTAAAGGGATTCTCCATCTTCTTTGTGGCCACTCTGTAACTGCTGGAACATGGGTATAAGGTCTCCCCTGAGCCTTCTTTTCTCCAGGCTGAACAAGAGCATCTCTCTCAGCCTGTCCTCACATGCTGCCCAGTCCTTGGATCATCTTCGTGGCCCTTCTCTGGGCACACATGGACCACTTGTCTGGACCATGACGTATCCATTTCTCTAGGAGGAGGCTGTGGAAAACAATATCAAAAGCCTTGGAGAGATCCAAGTTGATAATGTCTTTGCTCATTGCTTCATATAGTCGAGGGACTGGATGGTGACAGTTTAAGCAGAGTTTTACTTGCATCCCTTTCCCAAGCTGCAGATATGGGTATGCTCCACAGCTGTAGTAAGTCTCCACATGAACATGTCATTCGTTTCTGGGAACCATGTTCCTGGATAGCTAAAGATGTGTGAGAAAGGATTAAAGAGGTTGATACGTAAAGCTTGGCACGGAAATGACTGAGGAGGATTGTAGGATAGGAGTCAGCTGAGATGTGAAGGCTGTGAACATAAAAGGAAGCGAGGGATTATTTACTGAGCTCTGCCGAGAGGAAATAGCACAAATGGGATGAGGCCCAAAAGAAAACGTCAGCCTGGCTTTCGGGAAACGGGATGCATTTTTAGGATGCCCGGAGTGAGGATTAAATAAGCAGTGCATTATCAGATAAGATGCTGAATCATGTGAGATAATCATGGTAAAACATGGAAGACAGCCTGGATCCTCTCCCTGGCTTTTTCATCTCTGCCAACCTTGGGAAATCTCTTTCTTGCCTTCATTTGTTGTCTCATTAAGCTGTAATTGCTTTGGGAAAAGACTTCTGGTACTTGTTTTGAGTTTATTTAACAACTCCTACCTTGAAGGAACTATTTTCTGGGTGCTACTTAAATAGTTCAGACTTACAGGAAGGATGGCTCATTATAGTGGTATTTTAGATGCCTAACCTCTCTTGGGCAGTTCATGCTGGATTCGGATTTACCATAAGGTGTTGTGCACCAAGGACAAGGTTTATGCTGCTGAACAGAGATCTACCTAAGATAGCAAACAGAAAATGTAATGGGAGGACAGGGCTTTATCTTCAGGCTCTGAAGAGGACCAGTCATCCCAGTGCTGACCTGGTGGAAGGCACTTCTCAAGATTCCTCAGCTTGCTTCTTGTGCCACCTAAATCCTTTCTCATACAATACATTGAAGGAATAAAGCTTCTCCCTTTTAAGTCAAGGTGACTTTAACGTGTTCATCGAAGACATGACGTGCTGGATCCAAGTCCCTCCTCTCCCTCTGCTGACTTGAAGACAAAGCTGCTTCCCCAAAGTAAGAATGCCCTTGCAGCGTGCTAAAGGACATCCCAGTACCACATATCTCTGCTGCCTTTTCATGGGGTAGGGAACATCTGGCTGTCTACCAGACCAGACTCTGAAGAGGAGACAGAGAAACATATGGTTTATAAGCTCTATTGGATTTTAGGAGTAAGCTGGGTCTTGAAAAGTGGATGCCAAGACTTAGGCAGTCCTTTTCATACTGCCAAAAGACTATCATAGGCTGCTATGGAGTGCTATTACTGAGAACACAGACAAATGGGATTTTAGGGTTAGCGAGCAGCTACTTTAAGGGTTTTGGCATTACGCTGGTGCCACAAGTAACAACTAGATGCTTACTCTTCTAGCAGAATTCAGCATTTAAACTCTGAGAGCTGCTTCTTCCAATTTCTTGAGATGTAACAGGGTAATGACCTTCCAGCATGTTAGAAGAAAATTCCCAGTGAACTGATAAACTTTAGGCATGAATCAAAACTGAAAAAGAGCAGAATGTGATAGTAGCAATAAATAGAACAGTGCTTTCTTTTCCTTTCACAGCAGCAGTCCTCTGCTGGGAACTTTGCCTTCGAAATGCCTGCTGGGAGGTTCCCTGGCAGAGACTAAGCAGGTGAAGAGCTTCCAAGCTAATGAGCTCCAACAGATAAGAGCAGGAGCTCATCTGGCAAAGAGATGACTCGTTTTCTCTTCCAAAGGATCTTTCAGAGCAGCATTGTTGGGTAACCACAGTCCACATAAAATACTTGTTTTTTGGGGAATGAAGCTGAGATAGTCTTGAGTCTGGCAGAAAATCCCAATAATCCCCAGGGAACATGGAACGTGAAGGGGAAATACGTTGGCTCTGCAGTTCAAAGCGGAGATAAAAAACTTCACAAACTATGACTTTTCTTCTAAACACTATTTGTAGCCTTTAACGTAAACCCTTTGCGTGCAGTGTCCTTGCTCTGGATTTCTCCCCTGCACATGTTGTTCCTGAGTTTTTGCAGTCCTTAAATGGCAGAGACGACAGAAGGTCATGTTCCCTTTGATGCGTGCATGCGTGTGCGTGTAACCTGCTGGCAGAGCTGCACTAGCATTGGCTACTGCATTGTATAGAGATGCGCTGCAATTGCATCCAGCTACATCACGCCATAGAAAGATGTATGCAGTGGCATTCGTTCAACAGGATTACAAATGATATAACAGACTGATGAGATGATAGATAAATAAGTATATTATCATAGAATCCCAGACTGGTTTGGGTTGGAAGAAACCTCACAGCTCATCCAGTTCCAACCCCCTGCCACAGGCAGGGACACCTTCCACTAGAGCAGGTTGCTCCAAGCCCCTGTGTCCAACCTGGCCTTGAACACTGCCAGGGATGGGGCAGCCACAGCTTCTCTGGGCACCCTGTGCCAGCGCCTCAGCACCCTCACGGTATTATGGAGTGACGGAAGACAAGATGATCAGCTAATATAATAAGGTATGTTATATCATCTGCTGAAAGGCTATTCAAGGCTAAATGTTGTTCTTGTTGGTCCCTTAGACTTTATACTAGAAACCAGACTCCAAGTCCTGAGCTCAGGTTCTTCTGGCAAGCCATGAGTGGAGAGTGCTTGTTATACACTGCAAGCACTGAAGTGGGGAAACTAATATTATAGTTAATGTTAAGCACCAGACAAAATTATTTCATTCATCTCCAAAATTACCACGAATTTTGGCAGAATTTGCCAAATAGTTTCAGTGGGAAGCTTTGGGGCAGGGAATGAAGGTAGCAATGTGGAGGCAGAACTACAACAGCCCTGCTCAGGACCCTCCAGTGACTTAGCCTGGATGTGAAAATGGAGACTCCCTGCTTTGACCAAAGGCATCAGACCCCCTGAGGCTTCTCTGACACAGCAACACAGCAGCTTCTTGTGCCAGCACCGTCCCTGGGTGCGCCAGCCTCTCAAGGGCATATTCTCCTGTGCTTTGTGAACTTCATGGTGGCAGATTTGTTATTTCTTTTACCCTTTCATGGCAGTTAGAATTACAGCGTATTCATCTCTAGATGAAATACGCAATATAAAGTACGAAGGAGATGTTGAAGCTAATAAAAACAGCACAAAACCCTCCAAATTCCTCTATCCTGCTGACTTCAAAATACACTGGTTGGCTCACATTGACCTAAGAATGACTGCTAGGACAGACAAATGTATGGGAATTGCAATATTTCCGGGAATAGCTGCTAAGATGCAAGCCAAGCATCTTATGTTGGGAATCATGTTCACAAATCAGGAAGGGGGAATTGTGAACCCGTTCTGATCCTTGCTCCCACTCCTGGAGGAAAGTCACCACAGACTCAAGGATGATACGGACTAGCATGTCCTTGCTTCTGAAATTCCTTAATTCTCTAGTGTTTCAAACAGGATAAACCTTTTGGCCCAGACCATGAGCTAGCAGCATGTTTTTCCCCAGAAGGAACAAACTGTAAGTTGTAATCTTAGATCTGAACATTCCTTATTAACCCGTGTTTTTAGTCAGTGATAGCGCTAATTAAAGTACATATTATTAACAGCATGCAGGAAAAAACAGGAAAAAACATATCTATTGCAACATGTTTAATCAGGGCCATGTTTAAGTCAAAATGGAATGTTTTTCTTAGAAAATACTGGTTTGTGCAAATAAGAACTTGCCCAAAGGAGCCCTTTCCCTGAATTATTTGGGTAATCAGGCTGAAAAATCAAACTGATCCACTCTGGTCTTATAACCTGTGAATTAAACTTGATTTTACCAGTGTGACTGAGAAGTCATATCTAGACAGCAAACATCACCAGACCATAAGCAGTTATCTGTCCTTTTCTGAAGCCCATTAGACTAGTCCTCTTGGGTGAGTAGGAGAGACAAAGTATTATAAGCAAAGTAGAGGTGACCCAATTGCTTTCAACCATTTGCTTATATATAACTACTAAATCATTCACAAAAAATAGGCCAAAAAAAGGTTAATTATTGTAGAAACCTCAGTTCTTGGCATTGCTAGGGAAGTCCATGGTGTTTTCCAACTATAACTTCCACAGGAACCCACTATTCTATAAGGAACAGAGGAGAACGGCATGGTTTAGTGGTGGACTTGGCAGTCCTGGGGGATCGGTTGGACTTGATGATCTTCAAGATCTTTTCCAACCTCGTTCATTCTATGATTCTATGATTAGCTCTGAGGAAGAGCACTGCACAATGGGCTTCCTCTTGGCATTAGGCACAGCGTCTGGGATTAGAAGGAACTGAAGAGGCAGATGAGTCAGATGGGTCTGGGCTATAGGGGGTCAGTTATGTTCAATACCCCTATTCCTGGCAAGCCAAGCCCGTAGAGGAGCTTCTGTAGGGTCCTGCTGACCTCTTGGTGTTGAGCTGGTATAAAAGAGAGTAAAATTTGACCTGCATGTTTCTTAGATGTCTCTCCTTGTAGTGAAGAAAAGCAGGAATTAAAGCCAAGAACAATTAAATGTTCTGAATCGACTTCTACAACCGTCTGGTTTCCAAATGCAAAAACACTGCCTCCACTTTGGCTTACAGAAGCAATTCACATACAAGACCCATATGGTCACCACTCTTTTTTCAGCTGGGAACTGCCTTTAAATTTTTATCAGAACTCAGCTATCTGCCTGTGTTATTTATATGCATACACGTGGGTACCAGATCCTCAGTTAACTAATTTATAGCCATGAGGAATGCGAAGAGCTGCATACCACTAGTTGCACTTGGAGCTGATTTTTCTTAACAAAGTTTGTCCTTTTCTTTAATAGATGTGACACTGTTCTGAAATTAACCTTTTTTTAGTGTATTTCAGGGAGGCTGGTAATTTGGATTCTGTTCTGCTTCATTGCTGCGTTACACCCCAGAGTCACAGTAAAGTTTTATCTTAATGAAAGTCTTCGCTTTGAGACATTCCCACATGATTGTCTACTTGAAGGGGCTGATGTGAGTTGTCTCTTCAATGACCAAACCAGTGGGTTGGTTTTGAGGTCAAAGCTATGTGTGTGCTAGAGGGCTTCGTGGTAAGCCAACTCATATCAAAACCTCCGGTGGTTTGGGATCAAACAAAAGGGTGTTGTTTGTAATAACTTGGAGAAATGTCTGTGGACAACATTTGCTGGAAATGAGCTTGCAAGGAATATGAGGCTCCTGTATTTGACATACTCCCTTTTTTTGTTTAATTGTTACTTCTAATAAATGCTGTAAGTGTTAATGGCTTGCCTTGTGCCAGCTAAACTTGATATACTTGTTAAAGAAGGCTGCAGGACGATAAAGCCATGTGTCCGGAATAGTTTAATCAGGTCCCACAACAGAAGGAGAGGTCCTTGTTTTGCTTTGAGTGGAGGTAACAGCTGCTGGCGTGTTGATGGTTGAAGGGGGAGTGCGGTGGATCTAGGACCATAGTAATCACCTAAATGTTTCAGGGACCTTTCTGCTACCAAGTGGCCAAGACTCTTGAGTAGGGGGTTATACATCAAAAAGGCTGCCTCTTCCCACTGCTGATGGGGTGCTAAAGTTGTGTTCCTCCCTGGGGCAGTGTGGACCAAGGTGGGACTGTGGGGTGTGTGGCCTGAGGACTTTTCTCAGGAGCATCCAGTAGCGTCCCACAATGCCTGCACCCTTGGGAACACACACCCTTGGTGAATATCCTCTTCCACTTTCAAGGTAACAAGTCTGGTTTTGGAAACCTCATGCTCATGCCCATAAGCCCATAAACTTCTGTTCAGCTGAGGAGAGATCCAGAATCAGCAGGGAATGAAGAGGCAGCCCTATATTGTCTTCAGCAGTACTGAGTTGAACAAAGTGCATTCTTTGTGGGTAAGAAAAACCACAGGACTAGGGACAATGTTTGTGCAAAGAAGGGGCTGTGGACAAACCATTGGGCTTTTGCCCATAGGAGGAAACATGCCATGTTTCAAGAGGTGATCTATCCAAGACCGAGTTAAGGTACAAACTTGATGTGAATGTGTCTTAACATAAGACACTTACGTTAACACAAAGTTAAACAAAGAACCTCTGTCTGCATTTGAAGAATATCATCAGTTTCCAGAGATAATATTCATAAATAAACTTAATAGAGCAAGCCTTTCCATATTCTGCTACTTCTGTTCTCATTCCATACTGAGTTCCTTAGTGAACACCAGGTCTTGAGGAGATAAGTTCCTGACTGCATCGATTTGATAATCCTACCAAAGCCTTGGTGCCACTAAAAATACTAATCACTTATTTGCAGATGACACAAACATTGGGAAAAGGCAAAGGATAGAGGAAAAGTTTTATAACATAAGAAAACATAAAATCATATATACAGGATCAAAACTGAAAGACACATAAAATGAAGAAAATTATGGAAAGCAAGGCTGGAAGAGACTTGGGAGGTTGTTGCTCAAATGAACATAATCATCCAATGACATCTCACAGTATGTAAGTGGGGAACTGTGAGCTTTGTTCTGTTTCCATTCCAGAATGGGTCCAGAACGAGGCACCCATTTTCAGTGTCTCTTTAAAACAAAGAGACAAACAACAACACAAAAACACCCCCAACCAAACTAGGAAACATTCAGGCAAGAGAACCAAGGATAATAAACGTGTAGAAAAATTTGCCTTATAGCAAAAATTCACAAGGTGCTCAGACTGTGTTGCTGTCAAAGCTGGAGGAAAAAAAGTGCCTTGATCATATTCTTACAGTACTTACTTTGGAAGAGTGTAAAGAGATACAAAGGTAGAATGAGACCTAAAGGCTGGAGGTTGGACCTAGACAAACTGAGATTTAAAATAAAGGCTTGTAACAACTCATTGGAACAGCTTGGAACAGGGAATGTGGTTGAATTTCCGTTGCTAGCAATTCTCCAAGTCACCACAGTACATTTTTTCTCCATTTCAAGCCTGAATTAACTGCCAGAAGCCTAATTGCCTCTTACGCAAGAAGTCAGACAAGATGATCACCATGGTGTCCTCTGATCTTACAGCCTATGACTAATGTATCATGTGTTTGTTCTCTCATTCTCTCTGGGGGAGAAGAAGATGCAGTGGGCTGCTTTGTTTTGGAAGAGTTATTGGGAGTTTTTAGTGTACTGTAGTTATTTTAGAGGAGGAAGGTCACAAATGTGTGTTGTAATTGGAATAGAGCTGCAATGTTTGTGGGGGTTCTTTGTGGGCAGCTTGTCCCACCGTGGCTACTGAGAATGCTCTGTATTTCATCCCTCTTCTATTAGAAAGTGTCGCGGTGCCAGAGGATTGAGATGTTCCCAGTCCTGGAGCTGTGGCTTATTTTTTGCCAGTGCCACTGAACTCTTAAGGAGAGGGATTATGACACTGAGTGGTAAGAAATTACTGTGCACAGTAGAGGCAATGCACACTTCCATGTCTGATGCAAGCTGCTGTGGTGCTTTGAGCCCCATGCAAAGACAACCCGTTGCTGATTCAGATGACCTGTGTTGCTCCTCTGCTCATGAACAGCCTTTCTTTCACAGAACATTAGTGATGTACAGCCCAGCGATGCTTGCTGAAGAGATAACGTTGGCCTTTTGAACTGTGTCAAAGGTTCAAAGATGAGCATCAGGGCTTCTGAGTCATTTTTTAAATATTAGGATAGTTCATAATATCATTGCATGGCAAGGCAGTTGGAACTAGATAATCTTTAAGGTCCCTTCCAACCCAAACCATTCTGTGAGTCTATGATTCTATGATCTCACTCTGATATATCCAAGTGGTGACTAATTAAAATTGTTTTTAAGGGAAAAAATATTTATCCGGGGTAACAATTTTTGTTCTGATTAAAAAATGTCACTGCTTTACAGCGTTTAATGAAGCATGCAATATCAGCCTTGCTGTTAATTCCTTCAGCAAGAAGAAACTATATTATATACAGTATATATACACTATATATAGCATGTGTTCTATCTATGGGTTCAAACTTAAACAGAGGAAGTTTAGATTAGATATAAGGAAGAATTTCTTTACAGTGAGGGTGGTGAAGCACTGGAATGGGTTGCCCAGGGAGGTTGTGGATGCTCTGTCCCTGGCGGTGTTCAAGGCCAGGTTGGACAGAGCCTTGAGCCACGTGGTTTAGGGCAAGGTGTCCCTGCCCATGGCAGGGGGGTTGGAACTAGATGATCTTAAGGTCCTTTCCAACCCTTACGATTCTATGATTCTATTATTCTATGATTCTATGCTATATATGCTATATACGCTATATATGCTATATATACTATATATATGATACATACTATGTATACTATATATACTATATACTATATTCAATTCAGGAAACATTGAGAAAAGAGGAGGGTGAAGTTTTGTGAACATACAGCCAACCTTTACTATAGTATTGAGCAAAACATTATTGACACTCCATTAACAGTACAACAGACCACTAAACTAAGAGTTATTTCACATGTAGAAAGAAGACCTCATAGCAGCCTTCCAATATCTGAAGGGGGCCTATAAGGATGCTGGAGAAGGAGTCTTCGTTAGGGACTGTAGTGGTAGGACAAGGGGTGATGGGTTCAAACTGGAACAGGGGAAGTTCAGGTTAGATATAAGGAAGAAGTTCTTTACTGTGAGGGTGCTGAGGCGCTGGCACAGGCTGCCCAGAGAAGTGGTAAATGCTCTATCCCTGGCAGTGTTCAAGGTCAGGTTGGACAGAGCCTTGGTGACATTGGTCTAGTGGGAGGTGTCCCTGCTCATGGCAGGGGGTTGGAGCTGGATGATCTTAAGGTCCTTTCAAACCCAAACCATTCTATGATTCTGTGATTCTTTGATTCTTTGATTCTATGACCTGCACAAAAGGAGTCAGGTGCCTCGGTCCTCTGAAGCAATAGTGACTCTGGTTTCTAAGAGCCTTTTTAGGTCTGACAACAACTAACTGGTCCAAAGTCACAGACAAAAGAGTATAATCCTGTTTCATTCATCCCAGCCTGCAAACAATAACTGCTGGACTATTTTGGTTAATAAGACCTCAGCATTCTGTTATGGAGGCTTTGTAATTTATCCAAACCAGAGCACAAGACCTAACAAGCCTGAATTTGAAGTAAGTTTGGATTCTTATTTTTAGATTTGACCTTCTTGCTTTGGTGACCAACAGTAAAAATAGGCAGTGAGCATCGTTGCCAGAATTTGCAATTTGAGGCATAGGGTTTAATCTGCAACCTCTTGCTGAACAATCCAACCCTCAAAGCTTTGATGATCAGGCAGAAGTTACCCACCAGGCCGAGCACTGGTTCAGTATCTCTGAAACAAAATCATTATTTGCCTTCAGGCACTATTCTTACACACAATAAAGCTTTCTCTGAAAGTCTTGCACACTATATTAGTAAGGAATATAGAGGCTGAGAACACAGGGTGAAATGAACTGTTCAGCAAGAGGTGGAGAAATCAGGGTTAGAATTGAAATACTTTGAGCCTTATGATTGCGAAACTGCTCAAGAAAGAGGAAATCCTGTTCCCTCCAATTCAACAGCAAAGTACCAACCTCTTCCTGGAGGTTAAACACTTCATAGAATCATAGAATAGTTAGAGTTGGAAAGGACCTTAAGATCATCTTGATCCAACCCCCCTGCCATGGGCAGAGATGCCTCATGCTAGACCACGTCGCCCAAGGCTCTGTCCAACCTGGCCTTGAACACTGCCAGGAATGGAGCATTCACAACTTCCTTGGGCAACCCATTCCAGTGCCTCACTACCCTCACAGTAAAGAACTTCCTCCTTACATCTAACCTGAACTTCCCCTGTTTAAGCTTGAACCTGTTACCTCTTGTCCTACCACTACAGTCCCTAATGAAGAGTCCCTCCCCAGCATCTTTATAGGCCCTCTTCAAATACTGGAAGGCTCCTATGAAGTCTCCACGCAGCTTCTCTTCTCCAGGCTGAACAGCCCCAATGTTCTCAACCTGTCTTCATATAGGAGGTGCTGCAGCCCCTGTATCATCCTTGTGGCCTCCTCTGTACTTGTTCCAACAGTTCCATGTCCTTTTTATGCTAAGGACACCAGAACTGCACACAGTGCTGCAAGTGGGGTCTCATGAGAGCAGAGTAGAGGAGCAGGATCACCTCCTTCGACCTGCTGGTCACACTTCTTTTGATGCAGCCCATGATATGGTTGGCTTTCTGGGCTGTGAGCGCACACTGAAACCGGCTCATGTTAAGTTTCTCATCAATCACCACCCCCAAGTCCTTCTCCACGGGGCATGAGTTCGATGAACTCATTCTTGACAGGTATTTTTACCCTCCTCACCAGAACCCTTCAGCTCTTGAAACAAGGTTTTTTTTAAGAATCATCAATGAGAAAGTGCAGGTTCACACTTATATTTGGCAATTTGTTAAGATGCTGTTTTGGATCTGAACCGTCTGGGATCTCCAGTATGTCCCAGTCCTGCTGCAGTCTACTGCAATTGGGGTGCTGAGCTCTATTTTGTGGGGTTTTGCAGGTGCTCAGCCACTCATGATTTTGCAGCTTTGAGGAAAGATCAGAGAAGTGATCCTGGGAAGTTTGAATGGAAGTCTAAATCAAAAGACCAGATCCAAGCTCAGAGCATCACATTCTCTTGCTCAGCTAGATGTGACGTTTAGAGCATCACATCCTCTTGTGCAGCTCAGACTTCCCAACATCCATTATGAGTGTTTTGGAGCAATATTTCTTTCTAAATATTCTGTCCCTTGCAATGCTCTTTTACAGACATGTCATGCGATTGAACCTGACACAGACTGGTGTGAGCTCCCTGATGGTGCCAAGAACTCTAAGTGTTTTTAGTTTTCTTTCTCCCAGCAGACTCCTGTGTTTCTGACGAATGAGCTATTGTAATTCACATGACTCAGGTTTATTCAGCATGCTGTCAGACCTGGAGTGCTGTCAGACTTGTTTATTGGTTTTCTGTCCTTTCAGGCCTTTTATAGGAAATCACAGAAAGCCGCTATTTCACCACGTACACCTCTCATATAAACAAACTGCTGAGTAACACAGTCCTTCTTCCTCTGCAGAATAGCTTGTCATATAAAAATACACATGGCTTACTCTTATTTCTGAAGCTAACAGGTTTTACCTGCACAGATGAAGTAGAACCAGACAAACTGACACATTTTTGTAGTACATCCTATACTCAGATTTGATAGTTTGCATGCCATTTGGAATCACAGAATAATAGAATAGTTGGGCTTCTGAGCAATGTCAGTAATCACTTTGGCCATGCAAACCTTCTGAGTGTTGCTCCTTCTTTAAAGAGAGAGCATTGAGATAAGTAAAGATTTCTTTTTCAAGGGGATTACAGGACCTTTCCCCAAACTTACAGCAAGATTTGTGCAGCTCCCCAAGCTATAATGGCAACACACTCCTCTTTCCCTGCACAACCCCTCCTATCACTTGCAGGAACGACCTTTGAAAAAGGTGGTTTGGCAGCACATCTCTGCTGACCTTTACCAAAATGCTGCTTGCTGTTGAGCTGCTGTCACTGTGCATGTTCCTGCTGTCAGTCTACCTCGGCTGTGCTGTGAAATGCTCGTGCTTAAATCTCTTCTCCACTGCTTATGTCAAAGCAGAGCTCTTTCACATTAAGTACATGCACAAGCCAAGTACCAGAGCTGAGCTGACAAGCCATAACTTCTTAACCACCCACTTGATTATATATAACTGTTTGCCTAAGGGCTTTCTTTTACTTTTCGACCCCCCGTGCTGATAGTATTTATACACACATTTAACTTTATGTACACAAGTGTCTGATGTCAATTAGCCTACTCTGATATATGAAGCGTGGCATGTATGTAAATGTTTGCAGGAAGGAAGCTTTGATCCTGTTTATGTCTTTCATATCTCTAAAGGAAAATAATCTATGCTCTGTAAATCCAGTGTCTATGAAAAACTCATCTTGTCAGATCATTCTGCTATTGGCCAACAATATTACTGCTGCTGAGGGACATGAGCACTGCTGGAGGAGACTGAGGGCTTAAGCCAGCCAGTCCTAACTAAAATTCCTTCCACAACCTTTAAATCTGTATCAGAAAAGTCCAGAGTGAGAGAAAAGTGTCCAGAGTTCAGACACTGGGGAAAAATTTTGCCACATTCAAATCAAAACCCTTGCCCTACTGCTGCTAGAATTTAACCACTGGCATTTGGCTTTGAGCTTGGGAGAAAAAATGTATCTGTCAAGTTGCCAACTTCTAGTATAGACTAAATTTACCATGGCATGAGAGTTAGAAATGAGGTGGAAGAGGAGCTACATTTCTGCTGAAGTATGTTGAAGTGTAGTGTGCTCTTCCTAGAAATGGGTGGGATTTGTAACCCAGGAGGTACCATCTACCTAAAACTGTGAAAATTGTCACCCATTTTCTGATGAGACTGATCCATCCCATCCATGCTCCTGCTGGAGGGCCCATTTAGCATAAAACTGCAGAGGACAGAGAGAGAAGAGGATCTCTGTATTAATCCCTGATCTGGCATTTTGATGAATGGGTACTCATGGTTTTAACTCTTCTTCCATACACACAGGAAGAAATCTTTGCCTTCTCCAAATAATAATTCTATGAATTGTTTATGTGCTGCACTTGTTCATCCATTCAACTTCATTGTAACAATATGGTAGGTGATCTTCAGTTAACTTTTTTAGTTCATGCTACCTTGAAATGCAAATACATTTGCTTTCATCCCACTTGCTGATTAACTCCTGCTTGTTCAAAGTCAGACCTATTCTCACTGTTACAAATTTTGATGAGGACGTATGTGGAATTTGGCTCCTGATGCAGTTTGAAGAAGCTCACCGTGATTTATAGTCACATAAGTCTCTGGAGAATGTGCAATTTTCAGTTCTACAGTATCATCCCATCCTCAAACCTTCTGCCTACTCAGTGCTCATCATCTTCTTGCTGAAACATCTGGTCTTTAGACAACCAGAAAGTGTGCTGACTTATAAACTGTGAGGTTGCTCTTCAACCTCACACATTATCACTCAATAGCAGATATCAGAGATGCTTTACTTCTAATAAACATCATATGCATTGCAATAGCTTTGGAGATCTTTCTCCTTTGCTAGTAAGTAGGAGATACCCGCTGCAGTTACAAAACTGCAATATTTGAGACTAAATTGCACAAGATGCGCTTTATATTTGAACCATATTGGTGGGATTCACCAGGATAAATATAGATGTGATGTAGATGTTTGTGTCTGAGCTCCCTTTTTTTGCCAATGAAAAGAAAGAGGCACTGTTAGAGAGTGATTGTAGAAGAGTCATCCAACAACTGATCTTGATTCCATGCAAATCTGACTGAGATAGAGGTTGTGAAGGTCCTGAAGAGGTTACCTGTGCCCCCACTCAGCCTCCTAGGCTGGATCAAGCACTTCTGAACCTTCCATAGTGTTTGTCTGAACTGTTTCTAATAAAAGGGAAAGACCTGGTACTGTGTTGACTTCAGTAGAAAAGACAGGCACAGATGGCTTAGTCCTACACTAATTGGTGAAGCATTAATGGTCAGATCAAACATTTTTTATGCCAGCTTCTGAAAAGTTACGTACCTGCTTCAAGTTACTCTTCTACTGTTGGCCACGGAGAGAGAAAAGAATCTACGAAGATTCATGCCCCAAAATGTATAAAATCACTTCTTCATTATGCGACTCCTTCGGAGGTGCCTCTGTCTCTCTGTTGGCTATAGACCAACACCTCAAATTACCTGCCCATCTTTCAGTGTGATGGAGTGAGATGGGATGAATCTGACCATCACCAGGCCAGGACTCAGTGCACAGATCTGAAGATTTTTGTGAGATGACCTTGAATGTGTTCAGATTCCAGACCATAATGGTGCCAGGTTAAAACATCTTTCTGAAACTTGTGAGCCCATAGGTGGAAGAGATTAGCTATATATAACAAAAATGCCTTTCAGTGGCAATCTGACCTCCTTAGATGCTCAAATTGATTCAAAGGTGGCATGAAAACTATTGCAAGGCTGAAACCAAATGGGAAGAGCCGAAGGACCAGAAGACCATCGGTCTTCACTCCCTCCTGCTGTTATTATCCTTCTATCAGGGCCTCATGGATGAAATACATCTTAAAAATCCAGCACTCCACTCTAATGGCAATAAGAAGAGTGTTCCTGTCATTTGCAGTTGACACCGGGATATTTTCTAGCTGCACAAGATTGTAAGTGCTCCTACTGTCATATCACAACCCTTAATGGGCATTTAAAGGGCCTACTGGGGTAGGCTGAATTCTCTACATTTGAAAATCATTTTTGAGATGATATAAAATGAAATTAGGAAAATACAACAACAACAAATCCTTCATAGTGAAATGAAAGGCACTTCCTAGAAAATGTGTTTCTTTTCTCAGACCCAGTGCCATAAATGGCCCATTCTGATTCTTTCAAAGCTCCCAAGTCAAACCACATCTCTTCTTTCAGAGGATTTTTCAGTAATAGATGTGGACATAGAGCCCAAAACCTCAAAGTTATGTCACTAACTTTGCAAAGTGCATAAGAAAATAGGAAAGTAAATATTGTGGAAAGAAATAAGAGGACAACCACTACATAAATAGGGGAATTATTGAAGTGTCTAAGATAGGATTTAAGACGACTGTTAATCATTACATTATTGTGCAATTTCTATATATCATTAACAGTCTTCCTTTTTAATCTGCATATTTTTCTAATATAAGATTCTTTTGATGATAGTCCATTTTCTTATGCTTGGTGATGTTTCTAATTACCAGTGTCAGTGCATCGTTACTTTTGCTGTTATTGCATTCATTAATGATCTAGGAGTTTTTCCTTTTTGATGTTTTTTCCCAGCTCAACACATCATGAAACAGGCAACACTTTCCTGTAATGGGAAGTATAATTCTGAGAATCAAACTAATTTTCCCAATAATGTCTTTTGTGGATACTTTCACATTTCTGTCAAAGCCTGAACACATGTTTGTAATCCCTCTGGTGTCAGAATACTGTCTACATGTTCTGGAAACTCTGAGACCTAAACAGCACTTTTTCCAATAGCAATGATGCAATGATGCAATGATTTATACTGGATCCTTTTAAGACTGACTCTTAGTGCTTTTGGTGCGCTCAACCAGTTGTACTGAGGCTTTATCTGGACCTACATGGGCCTCAGATCTCCTCCCAATCTCAAGTAGTGCTATAGAAATAAATAAAATATTTCAAGTGTAAAATGGCACATCTTGAGACTGGAATACCAAAACTAGGAAGTAATAAACCAGAAATCATTCCGCAAAATATCAAAGACATACCCGTTAGGAGTCAAAACTAGGAACAAACATCTCTAGATACAGACAATAAGCCAAATACAGGGAAGAGATTATAAGGAACAACAAGTAGGTTATTTTTACATTCCGTATAAGAAAACAAATGGCAAATATAATGTTTTAGATAACTCCTTTAAGAAAGAAGCACAAACCAAGCTTGGAAGCACAGATCCACTCTGAGTTCAGTCTTTGAAATATGGATCAAAGTTGTCTGCACCACGGAGGCGTCAGTCAGCTCTGCTTTGTCTCTGTGTCTTGAAGGCATATGCTTCGTATTTCATTGGGACTACTGCAAAATTGCTTTCAGCCATAAACTTACAGTGACATCTTTCAGAAAATGAAAAACATAAGTGGCAGCTCACTAACAAACAAACAGTTCCTGGGATAGCGTAAGGCTGTGTGTGCTACTCTGAAGGGTGACTGCCTATATATGTCTCGAAAAGAGCCAGTGCGCTATAGATTAAATCCATCAAACATATTGCTGGCTCAGTTACCAAACAAGAAACTAAACAGATAGATAGCTTGAATCATCTTGAAATGAAATTTTCAAGCCATTTTCTGTTGGGGTTGTTAAAACTGTTGTTTTGAGCTATACAATGTTATGTATTTGGATGAAAAATCAGTGGAAAGCAAGGCTAGTTTTACATCCTGTTCATGAAATGGAAGATTTGGAACAGCTCAGTATCAGTCCCAGGGAAAAAGAATGTCCCTGGAATAGAGATCAAGCATTCAAATCCCTTCAAGTCTCTTCTAATGAAGGGGAGCCCCACCCTAAAGTTCTGAGGGTGTCCTCAGTGGTAAATGTCATTCACCGTGCTGAGCTGGATGGAAGACTCAGGCAGCATCACAACCTCTTCCCCATCAGATAAGCATGTAAGAAGTTCGTAAGTTAGATGGCTCTGGAATGTGAGTATAGCTCCAAGTTTTGCTTGAATTTTGTAATTATTTCATAGAATCACAGATTGGTTTGGGTTGGAAGGGACCTTAAATCTCATCCAGTTCCAACCCCTGCCACGGGCAGGGACACCTTCCACTAGAGCAGGTTGCTCCAAGCCCCGTCCAACTTGGCCTCGAACAGTCCAGGTTTGAAACAGGAAAGCCTATTTCTCCTTCAGAAAGCATCCTTAAGAGAGCTCTTATTCAGGAGCCCTCTTCCCCTTTCCCTTCCTTTTCCCTCTCCTTTTCTTTTTCCTTTTCCCCCTTTCCTTCCCCTTCCCCTTCTACTCTGTCTCCTTTCCAGAGTGACTTGTGACACAGCAGTCTGGGTTCATGCTTGGAAATGGAAGATGTCATTGAGATGCTGTTTCTGCCATTCTATGCCCTCCCTTGGCATGGGATCAGGGCCCCTGGACCAGGCTGCCCCATGACTGCACCTCTGTCAGTGACAGAGGAGAAGCTGTCACATATGTCATTGCCAGTCACCAGTGATGTCACCAGCTTCATGCTGGCTTTCTATGGTTATTCACACAACTTTTCATGCTGAAATTTGGCAGGACTCCCAGCCCAGGTGCAGCCATTATTTTGGGTCAGCCTGATGTGGTTTTTAAGAAAATAAGAAATAGGATCAACTTGGCCTCGTTAGAACCATATGTTTGAGCATGAGGACTCTTGAGTCTGCAAGGGCGTGTGATCAAATCTCCACTCCATTTCCTCTTGTAAGACGCACAGTGACTATTCCTTTGATTTTGCTGAATGAGATAAGGTGGAGCCACATATGTGGTTCTGGGATCATATTGGCATGTTGGGTTAAGTCAGCAGGCCTGGTGACTGAGGCTGCTATTTCCCCTCATTTCCATGGTAACCTCTTACAGACTGATGATATTTTATCCATATGCAAGGAGCTCGATGAAGGCCACATAACTAAATTGAATATGACTTCTTCTTTAAAAACCTTTTATAAAATAACCATGGTTGTCCCACTGAAAACTGCCGTCTGCAGTTGGAGTTCAGGCTGATAATATTTTGAAACCTTTGAAACTGGATTTTTCTGTCTGAGGTGGAATGGGCTAAAATTATCTATCTGTATTCGCTGGTTCCCCTAACAGCTTGTTTGACATGCTGGAGGGAAGAGATGGGATCCACAGGGACGTGGAGCTGTTGGACTGAGTCCAGAAGAGGCCATGGAGATGCTGCGAGGGCTGGAGCAGCTCTGCTCTGGAGCCGGGCTGAGAGAGCTGGGCTGGGACAGCCTGGAGAAGAGAAGGCTCCTGAAGGGGAGACCTTGGAGCAGCTCCAGGGCCTAAAGGGGCTCCAGGAAACCTGGAGAGGGGCTTTGGACAAGGGCCTGTAGGGACAGGCCAAGGGGGAATGGCTTTAACCTGCCAGAGGGGAGATTGAGATGAGCTCTTAGGCAGAAGTTGTTCCCTGTGAGGGTGCTGAGGCGCTGGCACAGACTTTTCCCAGAGAAGCTGTGGCTGCCCCATCCCTGGCAGTGTTCAAGGCCAGGTTGGACACAGGGGCTTGGAGCAACGTGGTCTAGTGGAAGGTGTCCCTGGCCGTGGCAGGGGGTTGGAACTGGATGAGCTTTAAGGTCCCTTCCAAGACAAACCATTCTATGATATATTTTTGTGCCATAGCAGCATGAGTGGCTTAAGAGATCTTAAGTAAATACCATGTATGTACAAGCACTGTTTTTTTTCCCCTTCTGCATGAACAGTGTCCTATTGTCTGGATTTAATTTGTAGTTCCCCTTGTGCACCTTTAGCTTCCTTAGCAGGTTCTCAAATTTCCCGTCTGACTTGGCACTGGTGCCCTGGCTGGACTCTTGCCACCCTCTGTTTGGATCCACAACCAAAACCCCAAGTGGCCCTTTTTTGGTTATGCCATCAATTAACCTTATCGTGAAGAGCAACCTCTCCACTGTGTACAGCCTTTCATACTCGGGATGTAACTGTTATTTATATGTATTGGTTAGTTTTTAGATTACTTATTTTTCTGATGTTAATTCTAGATTGCTGTTTGTTTCTACTGGGCTGGCTAAAGCTGCCAGTTTTCAGAAATCAGATCTCTGCAAACAGTACAAGCAATGCAAACAATACAGGGATACGAGCGAGTGACTGTGAGTCACAGCTTCCACCTACACTTCTACACTCAATTAACTCCTCCAAGGCTCAGTTTAAATACTTTATGAGAGCCCAGTAATTACATAGGAGTGCAGTGGTTTGAGCAACCTTAAATGAAAGGGGCTTAGATATTTAAACACTAATAATTAATTTCAATGCTGCAAATCAATGAATAACGATTAGTGATTTCCATTACTACCTAGTGATGACAGTTACTTGCTCTCCTCCAGACCTCTGCCCTCCCAGCAATAAAATTCATGCGAGCTGTGATTCAAGCCAGAATTTATGAGAAAATCAAACAACAATCCCACCAGTTCTGCAGTGAGCAAGAGCCACCTGAATGAGGAGCGAGAACACAGCCAGAGGGAAGCTATGCTTGAAGGAAGGCTGTTTATTTTGCCTTGCAATCATGGTCAATAATTGGGTAAAGAGAAAACCACAACAACAGAAGAAAGTGAAAATCACTGTCTGGCAATATATGTCCCAGAGTGCTCAGATTGTCCCTGCCCTATCTGGCACTTTGCAAATAGAGGCTGAAAACCTAAAAGGACCCCAAGAAAACAGTGTCTGCTACCTTGCACAACCTCTGCCCCTACCCCAGCTGATTTCTCATGCCCCTTTGAGTATTTTCCAAGCCTCCCCAATAGGGAAAATCCTCCCACTGTGAGAAAAATGTAATATTTGGCTCGTTACATTGACTATCACTCCTGCAGCTGATAATCAGGGAACTGCTTATCTGTTAAACAGCCGCAGTCAGGAGCGGGCAGCCAAAGAGTCTGCATGAGTAACGTTGCTGAATCAGCCAAACACCCCTCCCCTGGGCTGCTGTACAGCCTCTCTGCACCCCTCCCAGCCTATCTCCCCTGTCCAGGACACAGTGAGCAAAGGGCTGTGGTCTGCTCTCACTTGAGTTTCAGCCCTGTCCCATCTACCTCTGCTCTGCTGGAGTGTAACCATAATACTGCAGAGGCAATGAAAAGCCTGGCGAGGTCTGGGTCACTCTTCCTCACTGGGAAGGAATGGACCGCACCCAGTACAGTCCTTAGGCGGCTCACCCACTGATTTATGTGAATTGACTGCAAAGCTGGCTCCATCGTTACTTGCTCCTTCATCCACACACAGCAAACCTGATACTTCGCCGGAGTGTTGTTATCCTGCAAGCCACAGCTTTCTTCAAGACCCTAAAGGGAAATGGAGCTGCTTATGTTGACTATTCATATATGATACATAGCAAAAACTCATCCCTCACATCCCAGATGCCCAGCAGACCAGGTATCATAGAATCATAGAATCATAGAATAGTAAGGGTTGGAAAGGACCTTAAGATCATCTAGTTCCAACCCCCCTGCCATGGGCAGGGGCACCTCGGACTAAACCATGTGGCCCAGGGCTCTGTCCAACCTTGCCTTGAACACCACCAGGGATGGAGCATCCACAACCTCCCTGGGTTTGTATTGTTAGAGATGATCACAGAATGATAGAATCCTAGAATGTTAGGGTTGGAAAGGACCTTAAGATCACCCAGTTCTAACCACCCTGCCACGTGCAGGGACACCTTCCACTAGACCAGATTGCTCAAGGCTCTCTCCAGCCTGGCCTTGAACGTTTCCAGAAATGGAGCATTCACAACTTCCTCGAGCAGCCTGTTCCAGTGCCTAACCACGCTCACGGTAAAGACTTTCTTCCTAATATCCAACCTGTATCTCCCCTGTTTAAGTTTGAACCCATTACTCCTTGTCCTATCACTGATGAAGAGTCCCTCCTTCACATCCCAGCTGCCCAACAGACCTGCTATCCTGGGTGTGTGATGTTAGCAATGATTCTTGGGCCATTGCTAGAATCAGACCTGGTAATGCTTCAGATGGTGATGAATCAGACACTGTGCTGCCCTTTCTGGGATAGTTTTCTGACATTGGATAAAAACAGCACTAAACATCAGAGTGATCTAGCTGGTTATTAAGTCATTGCTGACAGTCCAAGCGTACCAATGGATTAGCTGGTTCTAGTTTTATTACAAGTTTTCCTAGTTTAATAGTAGGGAGTGCTGGAGGACAGCTACATCACCTCCTGACTTTATTCTGGGCTTGTCAATGTAGAAAGACACTGGTAGAGCATGAGCTGACCCTGTCTGGTGTTATGTACCAATGAAAGCTCCTTGGTGAGCTCAGGCACATGAAGCCATGCAGATCCCAGACAGAGCTGGCTTGAGGCCGACCAGCTCAGTGGTCGGGTGGAGCAAATATATATCTGGCTGCATGTGTCTGTGGAGATGTACCCTTTGGGAGGTCAAAGTGAAGAGAGAGCTGCTGGGGAGGGTTGTCCAATGCCTTTCCCCAGAAGCATTTTCCCTGGCACAGGACTTGTCTGGAGCAACCCTCCTCAGAGGCAGGAATGTACTCATAGCCTGATATGGTGTTGAGTTATAAAGACGTGATTTGTGGCACGTGTTGCTGCATGAAAGGAAAATAGTAGCACCGAGTAGCCCGGCTCTGGCAGGAATGATTTATTCCCTACCGCTGTATCCAATAGCATCCTGGAGAGACAGCAAGCCTGCTGCTGAGCCTCCAGGGGTTGCTTTCACTGCTCCATCCCTCTCTCCTTCCCCCCATTGTAATGAGGAGCTGTTCTTCTGTGTTAACCAACTATTGCCAAACAACAGGAAGGTGCTCTTTCTTACAACATCCTGGGATCCAGCTCCCTTTTGGGAGTCATACATGGGTTTTCCTAACCCAAGGGTGGGAGGAGGGCAGTCATCCAGCCAGCAGAACAATACAGGGAAGCCCCATTCAGCTCAGCTTTGGCTGAGGAACAGATTTGTCTGGTTGCTAACCTGAAGCCTCAAGTTTAACTCCTACTCCAGGGCATCTGGAGAGATGAGGAATGGCTATCGCAAGGAATAGAAGGAAATAGAGTCACCTTGTGTAGTTTCTCTGTGTGCTTGGAGGGGCTATGCACATCCTTCCCATCTGTATAAGGAGCCAGGCTGTGCTTTTCTCAACCCATTTTTGGTTGAGTTTGACTGGAAACTCTTCAAGCTGACACTAACGTGGACAAGTTCTCACTTGAAGAATGCCAAAGATAGATAACTGCTTTTCTTTCTCCACCTAGGTCCAAAGGGTGCATTTATTTTTAAGTTAATTTTATGTAGGTTAAGATGAAATATCTGGTTTAAAAGGAACTTTCCAAGTTTCTAAGTTATCAGTTGCTGCTTTGAAGTCTTCAGCATGTGCTGCGGATAACACACTCCACAAGCTGATGGATGAAACAAATACTTTTTAGCTATGCTTGGTGATCCAAACACTTCTACAGTGGAAATCAACAGTTTCAAGAGAATAAAAAACAATTTCTCCCATGAAGATTTGACCTTCTATATTTTCAATAGTATCACGATGGGTTTTTTTATGGCTATACTATGAAAAGTCAAGACTAGACACATTTCCCCTTGGTCTGCATCCTGTTTTTGAGAACAATAGCTGCATTTTTGACACAGTGCCAGCCCGTAATTCATGCTTGCCTGCGTCCTTTAGAGCACAGGCTTAGCTAACATTATAGTATTTTGGTGCCTTGAAATGACTTTTCCAATTAGAGCAGATTCATTTTTCTGAATCAATAATATTATTTCTAAATATTGAAATAATTTAGGAACAATAAACAAGGAAGAGAGGCCTCATCTCTTGGTGAAATACGGGTGCATAAATTCTCTTGACCTAATCTCCAGTTCACTCAAATACAATACAGTTCAAAAGTTCAGCTTGGGATCAAACTTCGTTGAGTTTATGTCCTGTTTGGGACCAATAGCTTGAAATGGATGAGAGGAATCCAGTGAAGAATGGAGGCAGAGGAAGGCTGTGGTCAGGATGGAGTAGACAGAACTGTTGCAGAAGAAAAAGCAAGAAATACATTAAAGGAATGAATATTCTACATAAAGCCTCACTTTTGATGGTGTCACCAGCTTTCACCCAGGTTGTCCTCTGGGCATGGTCCAAAAAGTGGCTGGATGCATTAAACCTGCTGAGCATCACCTAATATAATCACCAGTCCCATATATTTAGAGCAAAAAGTGAGCACCAACAGTAGCAGCACCTTCACTGGTATGAATGAAACTATTCTACCTAAGGGTTGCTCCCAAGGAGGAACTTGGATATGCTGTTTGAATTGTCCTGGGAGAAAAAAGCACATTTTTTATTCATGGAACAATGAAACAGGCACTCAGGCTGATCTTAAAACCCTCCAGGATAATTAGAGTCATCTCAGAAGCCCCAGATAATTCACATTCCAACATCTGTAAGTCCAAACTGATGGGAAAGTGTCTGCTTCCTTCCACATGCATAAAGCCTCTTCCAGGAGGCACTCTCTGCTGGGTCCTGTGGGTTCAGGGTTGATCCCAACATACATTTACATCTACATCACCACTGAGACTGTAAAAATCCACCCAACATTTGACTTACATTTTCTATGTGTTTCTTCCTTCTTCCCTGCTGATTCAGTATGTTTAAAACATCCCTTTCTGTTTATATGCTTTAATTCTCCCCCTTCCACTGAGAACCAATTCTCATAACCTTTCTGCAGAGGTCCCATTTTTCACACCTTTCCCAGTTGCTGATGCATCCCCTCTGAACTCTCTCACAGTGTCTGGCTGGAAAACTTTACCAGGTTTTGTAACCTCATGCTTGAGAGAAAGTACCAGGGACCTTGAGGAGCACATATGGGAGCTCTGCAAAGCCAGACAGCAGAAGAGGGATAGGAGCAGCTGCCATGGAGTTGGGTCTTATGAGCTAACAAATTATCCCTAGTTAGGATGTAAATGATACTGGATGTAGTCTTAGCCTGACCCATTTTTCAAGTAAAACACAAAGATGGTTTAAACTGCTTCACAAGCGAGGAGAGGTGCAGGAAGTTGTGAGGGCTTGGCTGGTGAACAGATTGTAAATTGACCTCATTCATTTACAGCTGAGATGTCCTTAAAAACTGCACTGACTTAACCAGAGAAACAATTGCCACACTTTTCCAATGCAGATGGTATGCTGTGTCTTTATTTCTAATTTGTGGGGCTATCTGAAACCATGTGGTGGAAAAGCAAGGGAGTTTTGGATGTTTCTATGCAAACCAGTTAAAGCTTAGCTATGTCTTTTAGTTAGAATCATAGAATGGTTTGGGTTGGAAAGGAGCTTAAGATCATCCAGTTCCAACCCCCTGCCATGGGCAGGGGCACCTTCCACTAGACCAGGTTGCTCCAAGCCCCATCAAATCCAGCTTTGAACACTGCCAGGGATGGGGCAGTCTCAGCTTCCTTTAGCAGCCTGTTCCATGGCCTCACCACTCTCACAGTGAAGAATTTCTTTCTTATATCCAACCTAAATCTCCCCTGTTTAAGTCCGAATCCATTATCCCAATACACTACAAGTATATTATTATTATTAATAATAATTCATTAATTGAAGAAAGCTTTTTTAGTATTATTGGGAAAGGAAAGTTAGGGAGATGACTCATTTTACTTTTTCCAAATAAATCAAGATCTTTCTTTGAGACAAAACTTCATTCCCATTGCAACTCTTGCACAACACCTGAATCCCAACAGGCAAGTTGTGAGATAAGAAGTGTTGAGATAAAAAAGCCAAATCACCTTTTGGACCCTGAGATGCTGAAAGCATTGCTCCACAGACCACAGTAAGTGGCTTGTTTAACCATGCATCACCCAGGTACTCTGCTAGGAGACATATGAGAAGATTTTGTGTGGGTGAGTCCAGAGGCCTACTGAAGAGTAGTAGGAAGCACACGATACAAACTGAATGAAGCGACACATTCTGTGGTACGCAAACACGTGATGTCATTGCACTTTTATTGCATTTACTCAAAAACCTCCCTGTGAGCAGTCTAAGGAAGCAGGAGGCTGGAAAAGCAATTAAACCGTGGGAAAAGAAGAAAAGCAGATAGCATGACATTGGATGTGCACAGGCAGAGAGTTGTGCAAAAGCTTCCTGGATGAAATCTGGTCTTGATTTCTGGTTTTGATTACTTTTTAAGAGGGTAAACTGACATTAGACTTCAGAAAGCAGATCTAATGTATCAAACAGTCCAGCAAAGGACTCAGAGTGCCTGTTTTTCAAACTAGTTCTGATTTTATCAGACAGGGGGTTTGACTGGATGACTGCAATCTGGTATTTAGTTGCCTTTGAGATACTCTGAGGTATGCCGCCTGGCCTCCTGCTTCCAGTTAAGGATAGGTTTCCTCTCTATCCTGTATCATTCCTACAAACTCTGTATTGATGTAGCCCAAACCCCAGGAACATCCAAATGGCACTGGTTTCTTGCCATAGACCAAACTAAATGCCTATGTTCAGGCAATTGACTGAAGTTTTTAGCTCTGGCTGAAGATTGTGCTCTGGTTTGTATCAGCACCAGTGTAGCAGCAGGGCCATGGTGGTGACTGTCCAACTGTACTGGGCACTGGTGAGGCTGCACCTCGAATCCTGTGTTCAGTTCTGGGCCCCTCGCTACAAGAGAGACATTGAGGTGCTGGAGTGGGGCCAGAGAAGGGCACCGGAGCTGGTGCAGGGCCTGGAGCACAAGTGTGATGAGGAGCAGCTGAGGGACCTGGGGAGGTTTAGTGTGGAGAAGGGAAAGCTCAGGGGGGACCTTATCGCTCTCTACAACTACCTGATAGGAGGAGATAGTGAGATGAGGGTTGGTCTCTCCTTCCAAGGTTGTGGTGGTTTTTCTTTCTCTTTCCTCCTATAGCTCAATGTTTAAAGCACTATGTAGAGCATGGCACACCATGGCTCAGTTTCCTTCTCTGCAGGAATGGAATTGCTTTAACCATTACATCAAGCAATACGGGAGCATGGAACTTCCCAAACGTTTTGTTCAGGCTCTTCCCCTGTGCTTTCTTCAGTCCCAGTGGCCAATTCATTGTGTTAAGGGCACAGTTCCCTCCTCTTAAGTGCTCCTTAAGGGGCACAAAGTTCTATAAATTGAGACAAAATTGAGGATAAATTAATAGGGTCCACCTAGCATTCCCCTCGGACTGTCAAGGAGGGTACTGCTTGAGAAGTAGAAAATACCCATCTGGATAGGGAAGAGAATTGAACCTGCAGCCTAGGCATGGAGTTATCATGGAAGCAGTATTTCCAACTAGTTTGCATACAGCTTTGTCTAGCAGCAATGCTTCAGCAGTATCTACCCACTAAGGAGGCTTGGCAGAGGGGTGCTCAACATGAGAGGCCTGTTGGGGCTTACACAGACATGAATGGTTTTGGCCTATCTGTGTCATTTCTGGATGTGACTGTTGAATGCACAGGGAATTTCAGCATCACATATAGTCCTCCACAGACTTTAGGCACCAGATGGAAGAATTAGTAGCTGAACAAAGACTGGGAAGATTTAGATTTTGGACTTAAATACCTAGAGTGGCAATTAAAGCACACAAATCCTTTTCTGGACCTTCACCTCACTGGGCATTGTTCTTCCCAAACAGGAAAGGAGCTTGATTTATGGGTGATGGGTCCAGTTCAGCAATGCAGTAACTTGCCTCGTATCTGTGGTGAAACACAAGGGACAGATTAGAGGAAACATATGGTCTTGAGTCACATATGTAAGGCAAGAAACATACGTGAAGTCTGTAACGAAGAGCTTTTTCCAAGAGGAAGCAACAATTAATGAACGTGGGGTTTTGAAACTCTTCAATCTACTGCTCTTGCCAGGATTTTTTGTTACAACATTTTAAAGTGGAAGGCAATGGAGTCATGAAACTTGTAAATATTATTAAAAAGCACTAATTAGAATGTAAGTACTCATGATGGAAGAAAGTTTTACAACAGAAAACGTTCTTGAATGAAAATCTCACCTCATAGCTCTCTTCTGGAATTTCAAAAGGTTATTGCCATTATTTTATGTTCTTGCTGTGTCCCAGCACAACTTGATGTGTTGAAAAATTAAAGGATTTACATAATTTCAACAGCATAATGTTTTCTTTTTAATGTATTTTGTTTTGTTCTGCTTTGTTTTAGTGATAATTGGGGGGGGATGTTATTTAGCATTAGCGGGTTGAAATGTTTCCTCATCTTCTCTAGAACAAAGATAATAAAAGCAAGCTGAATGTCGCAATGATTATTTTTATTGTATGAGAATGTGCTCGATGCAGTAGGAATAACTGAATTCAAACTGAAGCTCTGGCCTTACAAAGGAAACATTTCCCAACTTCACATTTTTGGAATTTTCATGGAAAACTGAAAACATTAATTGTAATTTTGAGCTATAAAAATAAAACAATAAAAAAGGAAACATTATGTGAAGTCAGACTTCCACAATCTGACAAACTCTGCCCACATTTGGCATCATCAGCCACTTTTGCCATCTCTTTGGACACTTCTGCTGCCAAATCCCTTCCACAGCTTCAGTGTAGGGAGTAGATACCACACTAACAGGCTCTGCTGCTCAGAAGTTTCCCTGCTACTCTATTCTTCACCCAAGTGCATGACCTGTTCTTCTTATTTTGCAAAGATTGGGAGAATAATTCACATTAGAAGGGGCCTCTGGAGAATTCCAGTCCAGTCCCTGATCAAAGCAGGGCCAAATTCAATGTCAGAAGTGGTTGCTCAGGGCCTTGCCCTGATGTGTTTTGAAAATCTCCAAGGATTTCCCAGCATTTGACCTCTCTTGTTATGAAGAGCTTTTTCCTTATGTTCAGTCTGAACTTCCCCAGTTGCAACTCTCAGCAGCTGCATCTTGTCCTTTAACTGAATACTCCTTGGAGGAGCTGATGCTGTCATCTTTGTAACTGCTCTTCCAATATTGACAAAAGATTTTCCCCCAAGTCTTTCTCTTTTCCAGGCTAAACAAGCTGAGCTCCCTCCATCTCCTTCTCAAATACCACATACTCCAGCCCCTTGACCATTCTGGTGTCCTCTGCTGGACCCCAGTTTGTCAGTCTCTGTCTTGCACTGGGAGGCCCACATCTGGACGCAGTAACCAGATGTGTTAAATGTGTCAAACAGAGAGGTGTAACAGCATCTCTTGACTTTTTAACTAAGCTTTTGCAAATACAACTCAGTATGCAGATGGATTTTGTTGTCGCTAGGGCAAGATGTTGATTCATGGGCAACTTGTCCACCCAGACCCTCAAGTCCTCTTCTGCAAAGCTACCTTCCAGTCATCTTATTGCATCTTATACCACAAGCTTGTTCTGTCCAAGGTGCAGGTCCTTGCTGAATATCATGAAGTTCCTGTCGTACCATTGCTCTGATGAGGAAGGTCCCTCTGAATAGCAGTTCTGTCCCCAGCATATCAATCACTGCTCCATTTAGTTTCATCCACAGACATGGTAAAGACTGTGTCTCATCAGCTTAAATACAGAAATGTAGCTTAATGTGTTGTCCAGCCTTCCTTTCCTTTATTTCTGCCCCGTAATGCTGCACTCTCTGCTTCTGATTTCATCCTGACCATTCCTTCCCCATTTGTCTTCCAAATTCCTGGTTAATAAGTGTTTATTCCCCTCGTGTTCTCCCCACACCCTGCCTCCTGCCCAGTTTCCTGTCCCAAACCTTCTTCTTGGTGGGTGGATAAGCCTGAAAATGGGTTTATCTGCTTCTATGGTCTTGAATTCTGGATCCTGCACTCCGCTCCCCACTCCATTTTCTGGGAAAGTCAGAAACAGTAGTGAGGAATCTCTTCTGTTTTCACCCTCCAGTAGCCTTGTCTAGTGGAAGGTGTCCCTGCCCATGGCAGGAGGTTGGAACTGGATGAGCTTTAAGGTCCTATCCAAACCAAACCCATCTGTGATCGTATGATTTTATGATTCTTTACAACTGTTCTTCGTAGTAGCTCGTATTGCTTATGAACTGGAAAATGTGTGTCTTTGATGCAATGACTGCTAGAAACAGACAGGAGGAGGAAATCTGTGGAACTAACTTGGCTCTGCATCACGACAGAACAGTCATGGTCAATAGGTTGGGAGAAAACTGACTTTCCCAGTGTTGCAGGACTGTTCCTTTATATCTGCCAAAGTTTTGTTTAGTATTGTGTTGCATCAGCCTCCAAATGTCTTTGCATGTGAAAGAATGTTTCACAGCCCAATGGGCCCTCCTCGAAAAGTTCTTCTGTGCTTATTCAGTCTCTTCTCCCTCTCATTTAAGTTTCACCCTGTTTCCCTGGTTGCTATATACTTCTGTTTGTCACCTCTCATGAGCTGATGTCCTCCTGTGTTTACATGCATCACATGTTTGCAGGCAGCTGGCATGTCACCTGGCCAAGGTACCCGTGTCTTCCCTGATCTGCACAGATCAAGTCTAAGTGCCTCTCTGCAAAGCTTTTCCCACCCCTCTCTTTTGGATGCTCTTCAGTTTCCAGTTACACTTCTTAGGGTGTTGGGACATCTAGTCTAGGTCATGCTTTGCCTACAAAAGTTGGACCAGGTGATCTTTGAGGTCCATTCCAACCTGGGATTCTGTGATTCTATGAATCTCAGTTACCCATCATGAAAAGCTGAATTGTGCTAAAGCCCTCTTTCCTACTCCATTTCCCTTCCATCTTTCACTTCGTCTCTCCTTCATTTCTGCTCCTCTATTATCTGTCTCTTAGGCTCTCTTCTCACTTTTCCACTACAAGAGATGGGCTGGAGCTTCACAGGTCTCCCCTAACCTCTTGAGTTGGGAAGGGGTGGGTAGGTACCTATTACTGCCTGTTCCTCTGGTGTATTTTCAGCTTTTCACTGCTCGGAGGGAATTACATCAACACCTTTTCTCCTTTTCCCATCACTCACCCTGAGTTCTCTGATAGCTCTCAACTTCTTTCATCCTCCTTTCCTCTTGTCTCTCGGCAAAATCCATTTGGACACGCACCAATCTATCACCCATGAGACTATGATCTGCTCCTACTGTAGAGTTGCAGCCTTGTCAGAAAGCTGCAGACCGTAGACTTAATTTTTGTTCTTTCTTTATGGATGATTTTCCTCTTTCACTCAAATTAAGCCACAACAGCAGGTGAATAATTGCTCTGTGAGAAAGGACATATTCAAATTGGTCCTTCTGAGGGCAGACTACAGGGCAGAAGAGGTGTTGGTGCATAGCTTTGCTATATTTCAGCTCTTCAGATGCTCAATCCAGCACTGCCAGAGCAGAAAACTATCATTTGAAAGCAGTAGCTGAAAGAATTATACCTACATCTGGACAGTCTCAGTTTTTGCTGGGGCTTATATATGACATACTACAGAGCTGTGGCTTTTAGAGATAGACTCAGTTTTCAGGAAAATCAGGCTTGTTTCAGGATTGGAGAGATGCAGGCTGAAGATTGGGGCATCTGAAATAAATCATTGATTGCTTTTGAAAATCTTGATTAAATTCGTTCATGTGGACAGGCATGAAATAGGAATCCACAGGCACCAGCACTACGGGCTGTTTGTTATTACAGAAGATCATATAGTACAGGCTGTTCTAATTTAAGCTAAGCAAAGCTAATCCTGAAGTGGTGTATTTCTTATCTGAGCCTGCATGCGTCTGTGCCTTTGCACATGTGTGCACAAATCATAGAATGCCAGACTGGTTTGTGTTGGAAGGGACCTTAAAGCTCATCCACTTCCAACCCCCTGCCACGGGCAGGGACACCTTCCACTAGACCAGGTTCTCCAAGCCCCTGTGTCCAACCTGACCTTGAACACTGCCAGGGTTGGGGCAGCCACAGCTTCTCTGGGCACCCTGTGCCAGCGCCTCACCACTATCTTAGTAAATTTTTTCATCATATCTAATCTAAATCTCTCAAATGAATAGGCAATTGCTTATGGAAAATAATATGGCCAGAGAATACTTTACCATACAAGGTAAGGCATGTTTTTCTCTTTTGTGAAGATACAGGGGGTCCAGGTCATGGTTTTGGTTTGTTTCTCCACAGTCAAGTAAAAGGATACTGAATGCCACAGGGAATAGGTGAGAACAGGAAAGCAAATGCTCTGGGTTCCCAGAATATTAGGAGGCACTTACTGGGATTTATACCAATCCACTGTGTCCAGTTCAGGGCTGAGCAGGGGCCCTGCAGAGAGGTCTGTACCCAGAGGCTCTGGTACTCCGCTAGGCTATTGTTTTGTCTTGGTTTTGCAGGAAAAGCCAACGCCTCTGGAAACTGAGACTTGACTTTCCGTGGATGGCACAACATGAGTCACGACTTGCTGAAGTTTTAGGGACACTCTCCAAGTGTTCCTAGTGCTTCCAGTACTTATATCTACCTGATCCCACTGCAGAGGATCATTCTGGGGAACAAACCACAGCAGACTGTGGTAGGAAATATATGAGGGAAATCTATTATCCTGCCCCATGCAAACAGCTGCAGAGAGGAAGCCACTTGTTGCATGCAGCAATTTAAGAGAAAGAAGTTTGCATTGGCTGCATAAATCCCACATGCTCTACTACATATCCCAGAGTCCAAGATGGATATTCTTTGGCTTAGCAGAATGAACTCTCCTTGCATCAGCAGAGGGTATTGCAAGGACTTTATGAAAAAACAATGAATGAGGATGTAATTTTAGTTGCAAAATAACAGTCAAAACAGCCTGTATTGTGCCAACCCGTTAGAACAATGGGGCTAAATGGCAGAAAGATGTGTAATGTGTGAGTAATGGCTACATTTGATGCAGTGTCACATACTTTGCTGTTTGGGCTCCTTGCAGGCACAGGAGCAGAAAGGGGAGGCAAGAGTTGGGCCTGTCATCTGCACACCCCTATTTTGAGGAATAATATCATGGAGAGCTCCTATTTCTCCCTATTTTCACTCTCTTTGCTCTTTTACTCATGTTTTCTTTCTCTCATGCTCCTCATACCATCCAGAATAACAGAATTGACTGGAGTGCTGTCATGTCACTTCTCAGTTGCTTCTGCTACTAACAAATCCAAATGAGCCATGCTGTGCTTTACTCCTGAGGGTTATTCCTCGAGAAAGCTGTTTCTGCTCCCAGGGAAGTCAATGGAAGTCTAATTAGTCCCAGATGTTTAGTAATAACAAGCACTTCCTGTTGGTAGAGCCAAACAAAAGCAGTGTTAAAACCGTTAATTAAATGGGTTTGGCTCTGTCATCAGTTTATTAACTAATTCCAGTCATGGCAGCCAAGCTAATACTCAGAAGGAGACATAATCTTGCCATGCTCGACACAAAAGTGAACTCAGTGTGTGGCTAAATTAGCCCATGTCTGGGCGCACAGCTCAGCTTGCTTCCACACCAAAGGAAAAGCTTACCAGCTTCAGCTTGGGATTGCTGCTTGTGCAGACTTTCTCCTACAAGAATAAGAGCTCAAGACAATGGGTAATGCTGGGTTTTTGGAAATGTTAGATCAGGCCCTATTGCTGCTGGTCGTTTCTGCAAATGCTTGCTTACGTCTTCCGTAGATCTCCTTGTTCTCGGTTGGTTGTACTCTAAGAGAGAGACTTGGAAATATGTTCTCTAAGGGAGACCTTATCTCCATTTCCAGTATTTAAAGAATGACTACAAAGAAGATGGAGAATCCCTTTTAACAAGGAGTCACATAGAAGAGACAAGGGGTGATGGGTACAAGTTACTCCTGGGGAGATTCCAGTTGGGCACAAGAGGAGAAATTTTTCACACTGGGAACAATCAGTCACTGGAATAATCTCCCCAGGGAAGTGGTGGGTTCCCCAACACTGGATAGTGCTAAGATTCATCTGGATGGGGTGCTGGTCCGTCTAGTCTAGATCATGCTTTGCCTAGAGAGGTTGGACCAGATGATCCTTGAGGTCCCTTCGACCTGGGATTCTATGATTCTGTTCTATGTTTCTATGATTAAGATATGGGGCAGCTGTCCCTACTTTAGGACAAGAAATTAAAGGTCCAAGGTGGAGTCTGAACACCACAGAAAAATAGAAAGACATAGCTTTTCATCTGTGGAGCATTCCAAGCTGGTGCTTTAATATATTCACAACTCTGTGCTTTTTACAAAATTCAAAGGTGTTTTTATTGTACAAAATTCCACAATGAAAACTGCCAGCCAGTTTCTTACATAACTCCTTTAAAAATAGAATTATACACCTTTTTGTAGTGTTAATTTTGACATTCACTAGCTGGAAGAAACAGAAATGGAGCAGCAATTGGACTCTGAGTTATTTACCTGGACAGGTTTTGGTTTGACCTCTATTTCTCCTATGTGCCTTAATGCAGAGTTCCTGGCATTAACAGAAAACCTGATACAGCTCCTTCCAAAGCCACTGAACCCTGTTAATAGGTCAGGCTCACACCATTGGTGAGCTTTATTTTTCACTTCAAAAGGGTGAATTTGCTGTCAAAGTAAGGGACATAATATATGTCACTGTCAGGTTTTAGCAACAGGTTGGCCAATGTTAAAACCATCACGGAATGAGGATCTACATAACTTTTCTTGCAGCCAGTCCTCCAGACCATAACATCATTTTAGGGAAAGACAGTAGACATCTGATACGAATAATGGCCCAGGACTAGGTTCCCTGTGTGTTGTTTCACTCTTATTTACTGTTTAACCTCCTGTGACCTTTAAAAATAGATATATTATTCTTTTGCACTGAAATACAACTGTATGCAGTGAGTTCCCAATGGTTTTCCTTAGAAATATAAACATTTCAGTCCAATGGTAGCTGATTGAAATTCATTCTCCAAGATATTCCTTTTAAAAAGCCTTCACCCCAGAGATGAATTTCTTCACATTAAACCCAGTTAAATATGTATTGCACACGAGGGGCAAATTTCTCCTCTTTGAGTTGAACTGTGGACCTGTGACCTTCTGAGCAGATCTGGGTAATGTAGAAAGCAGCTGTTTCATGCCTGAGACTTCTCTTACCATCCCTCGTGGGTATTAAGCACCAAGACTAATTGACCTCATCTACCTCTTGTGTCTTGCACCAGTGGCTGGAGCAACATGCTACAAGCAAAGGGAGGTGTCTGAAGAGATTCTTACCACCAAGGTCTTTGGTTCCCATGGTCAGCCTTGGATTTTCTAAATGGCAGCCATAAACACAACAGACACAAATTGTTATTTCCTTTTTTAGCTAAATTCTTATTGTTTTGGAACTCATAGGAAATTTGCAACCAACTTCAGAGAAAAATTATGATTTGGCCTGCCCTGGCATAGTTTTCTTTGATTTCAGTTTAGGAAGGACTAGGAGCTAACCAGTTAGGAAAAAAGCAAAGCTCAGACCCATTCAAAATAGCTTTATCTCAATAACTTTGAGAAGGGCTTTCCTACTCAGCCGACATCATCAATGATTGTCATAATAAAGTGATTTGGTTACAATGCTCAATTTCCATCAAGTCTTTCTGTGAAGGTGAGATCAAGAAGCATCTCTGAGCTTAGTGAAAAGTCTCAAGACCTTAGAGGGCTTTTTCTTTCAGTCTGGTTTAAATTACACATCCCTCAAAACAACAGCAGGACTTTTACAGTGGCCTCTTCTACCACTGAACACAGTTTTTAAGCAGATCTGCTAGAGCATGAAGCAAGTGCAAAACATGGCAAATTCTCCTTCCAGTCCCTGCAACCCAGAGCACTGTAGTGGCACACTTGAGGGGCACTTTGAAACCATCTTAAGATCCACAGTTAAAAATCAAAGATGAGAATTTTACCCTTCATTTCTACACAGCGGCAGTGTAGCACCTGATTTCTTCGGTTTTCAAGGCATTTTGTGTTCCTATGCTTTGAACTGATGGCTAAAGTTTTGCCTGCGGAAGCAAAAAAATGAACCCACACCAATGATGATCACAGATAAAACCAACACAAATGTTAATATGATAAGGAAGTTGATTTTCTTCAGATCCTCTTTTTCACAGTTTTCTGGTCTAATATTCCCGATGTGCATTTCTTCCTGGTACCCAAAGTTCTGAGTGTACTGGCAGGTTAAGTGCTCCACGTTTGGGATCTGGACGTTTTTGTTCTGGATCATTGACGAAAGCCAGATGTTTCCGCAGCAGTTGAGTGGGTTCCCAGTGAGATACAAGTTTTTAAGTGAATTTTCTAATGCTAAAATATTGCTGTTCTGTAATGTACTAAACCTATTGTTCCGTAGGTCCAGAACTTCCAGTGGAGAGTCACTACCCCACTTAGGCAGCCAGTTCAGCTGATTTTCAGAGAGGTTTAAATGTTTAAGGTGACTAAAGCAAGGCAAGTCAATATTTAAATCTATGAGGCTGTTGCCATGTAAATACAAATATTCCAGAGACTTTTCCAGTCCTGATAATGCTTTAACTTCTATTTTCAGTCCAGGGTTCATGGAGAGATCCAAGACGACCAGAGAAGTCTTGTAGAAAGTATATGCTGGTAGGATGCTCAGCATGTTGTCAGCTAGGTATAAGTACTGAAGATCAGGAGAGTCAACAAATGACACACAACCACTTTCCTCTCCAGTAAGTCTTTGCTTAGCTAATCCTGAGTACATGCTACAAAGGCTGATATTATTGCTCTGTAGATTAAGCAGTCTGAGGCTAGGGAGGCTTGAGAAGATATCAAATTGTAGGGTCTGAAGATGGTTGTTTTGAATGTAGAGCTCCTTCAAATTTGACAGTGTGCCAGCGTCTAGGAGAAGGTTCTGCAAAGCATTGTAGCTCAAGTCGAGGACAGTTAGGGAGGTCAATGCACTGTCATAAGTTACTGCAAACGCCTGAAGACAGTTTTTACTGAGATTCAGGGTGTGAAGGGACAACATTGATTCAAAGAACTCATCCGGAAAGGATTTGATTTCATTATAACTTAAGTCTAAATATACAAGGCGGGATAAATAAAGAGAACTTTTGTTTCTACTTTGCTTCTGATCAAGAAGATGAAAAGAAGCATCTATCCATTCTTTTTCCATATAGTCCATTTTATTGTGAGGGGATTCAGCAGTGAGCTGGATTAAATTCTTTGATAAATTCAAACTTACCAGCTTATTTACCTGGGGGAAGACTGGGAAGTGAAGCAGTTTGTTTTCACTCAAATCCAAAAATCTTAAGCTATATTCATCATCTGATTTTGTGGTGTGGAAGGTCTCAATGCTATTCCTGCTAAGGTCAAGTATCTCCAGCTGCCTGAGGTTGAAATCAGAGATGCAAGTAATTGAATTCATGGAGAGGTTGAGTTTGGAAAGGTTCACTAGAGTCTCAAAAGCGCCTTCTTCTATTTCCATGATGATATTACTCTGAAGATCTATCTCCACAAGACTGGGAGATCCCTGAAACATCTTGTGTGATATCATTATAATACTGTTTTCTGCCAAGGAGAGATACCGCAGTGCTGGAGCTTGTTTGGTGAAATACTCAGCCATCCCATTGTACAGACTGTTGTGAGACAAGTCCAGTATTTCCACCTTGGGTAAAAGTCCAATCCCTTCTGTCCCATTCTGAGCAAGCTCATATAAGTGATTGTTGGCTAAGTTTATTTCCAGCAAATTCGTCATGTGTGCAAAGACTCCAGGCGTGATGAAGCTGATCTGGTTAGAGCTTAAATCCAGGCACTGGAGGGAAGTGTAAAACGACAATGGCATTTCAGGGATGCTTTGAATCAGATTTCCAGACAGATCTATTTTGTTTACACTTGGATGAAGCTCATGAGGGATTTGGTGGAGGTCTTTGTTGTGGCAAAATGCCTGCAAGTTTGCCTGCCAGAAAAAGAACAGAGAGAAAAGGGGTTGTCACCTGATAAATGAAGAACATCTTTGCATGAAATATAAAGAAAATAACACTCAGCATCGAGGCAGATCCTTCTTCTAAAACACTGATAACACTACTTTCCCTGAGCATTCAGACAGCAAGAACAAGAATCCTAATGCTTCTTTGCACTCAATTCATTTTAAAGATATTTCTGACTTACAACAGTATTTTTCTGCATGTGACACCTACTAAATGTTCTCCTTTTCATACCTTTTTCCCAAGTTCATTTTAATAGACCCGAATGAAGGAGTTTTGCCTTTTTCCATTGTAATCAAGCACAATTTCCTCACTTTTGTTCTGATTTATTTTCTCACTTTCATCACTGTATTACATTTTACAAACTCTACTTGTAATAGTAAGTAGTACTTAGAAGAGCTTCACTCTGTTGGCAGAATAGGTCCCAAAGCAAGGAGGTGGAGAAATGTATAAGGATGATATTGCACAAAAACTCTCTCTCTCCTTCTAAGTCACATCCTCAGGTATTTGATCATGTCTTCCTGGCACAGGTTGCCCAGGGAAGCTGTGGCTGCCCCATCCATGGCAGTGTTCAAGGCCAGGTTGGGCAGGACTTAGAGTAACCTGGCCTAGTGGAAGGTGCCCCTGCCCATGGCAGGGGGTTGGAACTGGATGAGCTTTAAGGTCCCTTCCAAACCCAACCATTCTGTGATTCATTCTATGATTCCTTCAGCCATGGCTAAGTTAAGCAATGTGTCTTTAACCACATGGGTCATTCAACAACTGAAACATTTCCGATGCAAATCTCCAAACTTTTCCTTCTTTAACCATCCATGTTTATCCTTTTCCTAAGGCAACAGCTCCCTTCTTCTTGTACGGAGAGCATGAACCCATACAAGACACCCACGATACAACATGGAAAAGACAAATTATGTAAAGTCAGCTTTTGAGAGAAAAAAGCTGTGACATGCACTGAGGGTCATGCCTTTTCAGTCCAATTCTCAGTAGCAGTGTAGCGAGAAGTGTCAAATTCATCTTCTAGATGCATGTCTGTTTAATTGCAGCTAGGGCTGAATCTGTATCTAGAGCAAAACCTGTAGTGTGTGCTGATAAGCAAACATGAACATGACTATCCTTGTATAAATGTGAAGCCGTGTTTTGTTATCAAGGAGAACATACAGCAGCGGGAGGAAGTGGAATGTGAAAGGCTTAGGCAACATTTAATTTTTTGAGGAAAACTCTTGTTATGAATGTATTTGGGTGACTGGGTCATGTAGTGTTTGTAGAAAGATCAGAAGAAAAAGAAAGGAAAAAATCTGTTGAATCTTAACATGTGTGGAGCAGCAGAATCCAGATTCCATGACGCACAGCTTTTCAGACATTAAAGAAACATTAAAAGTAAAAAATGCTGAAAACCATCTGTTTCATGTGAACTTTTAGGTGAATGAAGTGGCAGGTCTGTTTAGAAGTGGGGCAATAGTCAGCATTTTGTGAAGCCCTTTTGCATCATGTGAGCTTTGGAGACCGCACAAAAATGTGCCAGGGAAGTGTAAGTGCTCATCCAAACTCTAGATATACACAGGCTGCTCCGCAGTCCTTCCCATGATACATTTTTCCCAAAGATCCCAAGCAAATGGCCTATTAAAGCCTGAACCCTTTCCTATTTTTCCCCTCCAACTCACTCAAATCTCCCCCAGCTAAACAAATCAGAATAGAAGTGAAGGGGATTTTCTGGCTTCTCCCTGACATTATCCCTGCCTTGCAAAGTCACTGTAGAATTACTCATTTTGAGCTAAAATGTTCAGAGTTGGGCTTAGCTCCGAGGCCTAAATAACAGAGCAGGAAGTCTCTTCTTGCTTGGTTTATGGAAGAGGGAGAAGCCAGAAGGATACAAAAATCCAGAGTGAAGAAGCAGCAGCTGCTTTGCAGCCTAAGGGAGATGCCAGGTTTCTTCCCACTCTTTGAGCCAGATCTCAAAAAGCACTGAGCACCCTCTGCTCCCTCTGGGCACCCAGCATCTTAACTAAGTCTTGATCCAACTCCCATTAGGGCCAGTGGCTGGTTTTCACTGAAGTCGATGTGGGAGAGGTCAGTCTCAGTTCACTATGCATCTTGCAGGATTAGGCTTTTAATCTGCATCCACTGAACCCTCCCAGTGAAAAGGGAGTGATAAAATCTATACCTCCCACTGTCTGCCATTTGTTCCTATAACATTTTCCCTCCCATATTTTAACTTTCATTCCTTTTCAGTGACTATTTTCATCCTCACTGAATTTCTTATCTAGTCTGTTCTAAACCATCTTTTTCTCCCCCGAGGCTCAAACTGCACGAATTTTGTTCTCATTAGCACTAGGAAGAAAAGATGAAGCATTTCTCAGTGGGATGGAGCAAACAGCATCTGTTTGCATGTATCTTCTCTCCTCCCACCCCATAGCTCAATGGGTTGGCAGCCTGAGGCTGGAAAAGAGATTTTTGCTGGTCTCACATTCTGACTTTATCATCTCTGACGGTGTTGCCACTGTTTTGTTTGAGGTCTGTTGGCAAGAAGTACTGCAGGGTGGGAGCACTTGGTCCCTTCAGTGTCTGGTCCCATTCAGGTGCTGGCAAAAAGCGACCCAACAGCTCATAAGTTGAGCATCATTTGGATTCTGACTCCAGTTCTTCACTGGTCAGCAGTGGATGGAAGTTGTCACCCACCTTAGCAAGAGCCCTAAAAGCAAAGCAGCTGGATCCAAGCTCGTGTTCTCTTGTACCTCTCAAATTCATGAGCATTTGAACCAAAGAATTTGGGCTGGATCCACATGGCACTGACTTGCATTTGCACAATGTCCATGCCTATTCTCTAGAAGAGCTGCCCAGCTACATAACCAAACCTTAGCAGTTTGCCCAGGTACCACGTATTAGCTGACTTCTGACAGCTGGTTATAAGCATGTTCTTGCATCACCTCAATGATATAATTTTCTGAAACCCCATCCCTTGTATAAGCTATTTATTTGAAAGCTCCTCCTTTGCCAGATAACATGAAGTAGAAGAAACATCTGTCTTTAGGAGGTAAAACATGAACTAGTTGAAGCCCCTCTCCTTGGAAGACAACATGAGTTAGGAAGAATATCCTGACATTGAAGCTGTGCCTTGTTGTCTTGCAAACAGGTAGATTATGCAGTAACTTGTATAATCAGTGCAGGGGGCTGGTAGGGACTGTTTATTTCCTAAAACCTCTTCTAGAAGACCTTGGTTCAATGACAGGAGCATCAGCAGTGAGTCAGAGAGGCACACGGGTTTCTGACTCATGCCTCTTCCATGAGATCTAGGATGAAAGTTTCCACTTCTGAGCCTTTGCTATTCTAAAGGTGTCGCCACAGGGAAAGTACCATGTAAAACAGGAAGGCTGTGATGAAAAATGATGCTGTGAAGTAAGCAGGACTCTCAGTGAACCCATCAGCCCGTTCAGTAGCTCCGTCTTTCTTTAAGCTGTGTTTGGATTTACATTGGACCAAACAACCAGCAAAGGAAGATGATCAACATCGACATCAGTGATGCTGAGCTGTTAATTTATACTAGATGAACATCCCAAGTCTTGACTGCAGCACGTTTGCTGTTGAGGCTGAATTTATCCCAGCCTAGTTGTGTAGAGTCTTGAGTTGTTTGCTTGATAAAAACAGTTTAGAGTGCAGTGGTGGAAACAAGCATGTGTTTACTTCTCAGCAATCAGCCTGATCTGTGACCCATCAAGGAATGGGACGGGAGGGATTTGCTTGGATTATTGCGCCATGTGACTATGATACACGGGACCCAAGCTGTCGTGTTTACAGTGGCTTCATCAGTCTTCCCTCTGCAGCCAACGAATTGAGCTACCCACCTTCCCAAGGTCTTTTTATATATACTAGGTCTTAATTTCTCTGGAATTCAGGAAGTGCAGCAATACGGCAGGGTGGGCAGGAATGGAATGAGTCCCATAAGGGCGATGTGTACAGCTAGCAAATTATTTTTTTTCCCTATTTTGGAAATTGTTGAGGATTTGTGCTGAACAGCTTCAACATTCGGGAAAAAAAATAAGAAGATAAGTATTTTTAAACAGCCTGTTACAGTCAGAAACACTTGGATGGGGAACGGAGAAATTTCAGCTGTGAATAACATTTATAATATACCAGGTGCTTGCAAAACATCAAGGAGGAAAAGGCTTTGTCACTTCTTTTACCTCCAGCAGAAGTCAGGTACAACTCCCCTAGCAGCAGTGCTGTGTCAGGGTAGAGGAGGTCAGTCTTCTGTTATTACAAAAGGGCTCATATAGATGTATTTCACAGAAGATGCTTTATTTAAAGCACAAAGAACTTAGGCCTGATATAAAGGAGTTGATTTTGGGTCTAAGTTCTTTCTCTGTCTCAGCCACAGAGTCCTTGTACAGTCTTGGGGAAATCAGGTCAAATTTCTTTTCACCAGCTCTCCCTTAGAAAAATAAAGAAGATAATATGTCCCTTCTTCTCCCCACTCCTTTTATGTGCTGTCACAACAAGGACACAACCTGAGAACAGCCTGCTGAGCATCCACTACTGCAGCAAAGCCTACCTCTACCACAGAAACCCCAGTACTTTGGGGGTTTCCCTTCTCAGAGACCATAGCTATTCGTGCAGTGCCTGTAACAAGGGGGTCCCAACCTCATCTAGGATCTTAAGGGAACTGAGCATGGAGACAGCCTTACCATTTCACAGGGCATCATCCCCTCTGTGGACTGATTGTTAGAGGTTCCTCTGTTCACCACTGCCAGGAAGAAGATGATGTACAGTTTCATGGTTCTGCAGGTAAAAGTAATTCTGGTTAGATTTCTAATGCGACACAGTGAAAGCTGGCAGCAGATCACCATCTAACATGGAGAAGCACACAGTGCAAGAAATTAACCCATCTCTGAGCCTACAGCACTTACAACCTACCTGCATCCCTTTGAGCCTTGTGGGAAAAAGAGAGATTTGTATGAGGAAGGTCCAAGGCATTTCATGGCATTGCCCCATTGTGATTTCAGCTGCTACCTCGATGATACCAGGCCACACAATGAAGTCCAGATGCTCAAGCTGGGCAGTGTGTCTGGCATCATGGAGAACCACTGAAAACCCAGTTACCTTCACTCTCCCCATAGAGGCAGCTCAGGTACTTTCAACTGGGCTGGAGATTTGGGGTGCCAAGTCCTGAGCAAAGCAAATGAGTGATACTCAGAAACAACACACATTGGGAACAGTTTACATTTCCATCCACAGCATTTTCCACTCCTCTCATCCCAGAGTGCCAGAAATTTTACACACTCATCCAGATTTGTTAATATAAACAGCTTAAAGAATGGACTGAGAACTTTTTGTCCAAATGTTAGTTTTCCATTTTATACATCCCAGGTATGGGCAGTCTTTTAAATACATTTGAAAACAGATGCCTTATAATGAGACAGATATAAAATTGAATGGATTTGTGTGAAATGAAGGATTCATCAGAGTTTAACTGGAAAGCAATCCAGAAAAGAGCATAGGAATAACTGCAAAAGGAGCAAAAATACTGGGAAAACTGTCACTGGGCAATGGGAGAAAAATGCAAAGGAAACCAAGGGAAAGCATTTGTCCTTAAAATGCCTTGTTTCTAGATGGACACTAATGAGGTGTCTGGCTGTGGTCACCACTGATGTGAGCTCCAGATATCACTTCTTTATGACTGCCTCTGTGGCAAACATGCCTTATCTGTCTGTATTTGTATGGCTTCTTGAGGCAGATCTGAGCTGATCCTGCCCACATCCATAGCTAGCAAGGCACACGCCAGCTCCCAACTGGAAGCTATGCAGCAGTACATAGCTAGCACTACACTTAAGTCTTTCCAGGAGCAAGCCTGCATCTGTAAGCTCCAAACGCACGCCAGTTCCATGCACATGTGCCGCCAAGAACCGGCATCGACGTACCGTTACTCAGCGGCTTCCACCCACAGAGCATCAGAAGGCTGGAAACAAGAGATGGGATCATTCCCAGCTGGTGGAGATCCCTCCGCTTAGTCACTATTTGAGGGATGCAGCTGATGGCCATGCGTCCACGCGGTAATTGCAATTGCTGGACAGCAGTGCCAACAGGTTCACTATAGAAACCTGCCTGGTCCCTCCACTTCCCAAACGGAGAAAAGGGTTGTGTACTAGGAAGAGAGAAACTGGGGAGGCTTAGACCACACCTACTCTGTTTTCAGATTGCACATTCATAGGATCATAGAATCACATCGTGGTTTGTGTTGAAGGGACCTTAAAGCTCCTCCAGTTCCAACCCCTGCCACGGGCAAGGACACCTTCCACTGGACCAGGTTGCTCCAAGCCCCTGTGTCCAACATGGCCTTGAACACTGCCAGGGATGGGGCAGCCACAGCTTCTCTGGGCACCCTGTGCCAGCGCCTCAGCACCCTCACAGGGAAGAGCTTCTGCCTCAGAGCTCATCTCAATCTCCCCTCTGGCAGGTTAAAGCCATTCCCCCTTGTCCTGTCCCTACAGGCCCTTGTCTAAAGCCCCTCTCCAGGGTTCTTGTAGCCCCTTTAGGCACTGGAAGCTGCTCTAAGGTCTCCTCTGAGATCTTATGTTCCTTCCAGTTCAGGAAAACAGCTAGTAATGAATGGTGATCTGGGACCCCAAATGAAAGAGCTTGGAGTTTGTCTTTGGAGCTCAGCAGCAGGATCAGAAGTCTTGTTTCATTCTCCCCCTCTAAAACAAGACCAAGAATGTTCATTCTTGACCCTTTTAATTGAAGTTTGTACAATACACTGAAGTCATCCTATAGAAGGAGGAATTGCTGATACCACCACCTATAATGTCTCTGTTGTCCCCACTCTGTTCCTCATTCCCCAGGGCTTAGAGGAGTGGGTGCCTCCTCTGAGGAGAAAATGAGTTTTTTCATTTGGATATTAGTTTGTTGGAATTGAGATAAAACCCAAACACACCAATGATTACAAGGCTGTATTCAGAGCCCTCAAATGGAAATTGTTTCTGTTTAGATCCAATTAATTAAGTTGAGGAAATCTCCATGGATATTACCCACAACAGGGCACCACCCTCATGGACAACATGCGTCCCATGTACCCTGTAATGTCTTCTCTTGCCACACTGCCAGTGCAAAAACTGGTCCCTTTGCTCCTTACATAATAAACTTGACACAATGCAGGGTCTTGACATGCTTTGAAGCTTCCTAAACTGTAAGTTTACAAACCAACTGGGAAATGGATGTATTTAAACACAAAAATGTGATTTAATGGCTTGCTGTGTAACACAGATCTGTACTAAGCAAGGATGCTGTGCCTCAGGATGTTTCTAAGGTGGATCTCACACCCTGAAGCACTAGGATGTGGTGCTGTCTTCCAACATGAGACCATATGGACCCCATCCAGAAGAGGGTAAAGCTGTTCCTCATTGTACAGCAAAGGGAGATAGATTCCCTTCCCAAGGTGTTTTTCAGTTCAGCTGTCCAGCTGAGGAGCTTTTCCTGTCTAGCTTTTTTCTGTACAACCATTACATCCCCCTCAGCAACACCTAGCATGACACAGCACCACATCCCCCTTCTCTCTGTCCTGTTCCCCCCCCTCCCGCCAGTGCAGAGCTCAGGGCTCACAGGACCCCCATTGTGCTGGTGTCAGAGAGCATCACCACAAACCCCTGCCTGCTGGCGCTGGCACCGATGTCTCTAACCACAGCTTACAAAAACAATCCAGGAGCAGCAGTAGCAGCAACTCACCCTAAAAGAGCTTTTATTGCTCTGAGGCTTTCCCAGCTTCGTGCTTGGTGCCAGTTTGCTCCCACTGGCAGCTGCGATAAAAATCCCAGCATACCTCAGAACAGCATTGAGCTCTCAACCCCATTCAATGTCACAGCTTTCCATCACAGTACTTCAAAATCACCCATCCCCATCCACAGCTGAAAAATATAGGTGATTTCAGTGAATAACACCCCTGAGGAGCCTTATTAAATGGGTCAAATAATTTAGCATCTAGAAAAAGAATAGTACCCAAACCACATCAGCATATCCACTTAGCAGATGGGAGGGCAAAAGCAGAGAAGATCAGTGATTTGCCCCGTGAACACATTGAAAACAACGGAATAATCAGGGTTGAATCCCAGTTTTTCCAGTTCCCAATCCAGAACAATATTTGCCTCCATCTCTATTACAATATTAACCCTGAAACCACTTCATAGATGTTGCTCGTAGCTAACAACAGCAGCATTTCCTGAATTTCCCCCAAAGGTAATTTTTATTACTACTTAGACAATTAACAGAGATGTTCTCCTGTGCCCAAAAGAAGTTAAATACAAGAGAATACACCAAACACAAACCAAACTCCCCAGGGTCTGATCCTTTTTCACACTAGACTCTTTGTGCTGAGTTGGAGCCTTCAGGGTTAAAAAGAGTGAGTATTTCATGTTTACCTTGTTTCAAGGGTTCCCCGCTTCCCCACACACTGCTTATCATGTCTTTAAAACGCATATCCAGCTCTTCAAAACCGGTTCAGTCCTGGTACCGATGAAGTTGCCCGTCAGCTTCATGTTCACTCATTCAGGACGCCAAAAGGCTCCCTCTCAACTTCAGAACGAAGGCATTTTCAGGGAAATAACCTTATTTGGGACGGTGTCTGCTTTAAATTATGTTGCTTGTCTTCCTCCGCACTCCTCTCCAGGCTCTTGCTGGGTCCTAGCCACCGCTGTGCTCCGGATGGAGTCAGCTACTGTGTGACATCCTGAAGCCCTTTGCTTGGGGCAGGCGTTGAGAAACAGGGAGATTTTTGCCAGGGAAACTTGTCAGGATCAGGCCACAGGGAATAAGTAACTTACCGTTGCCGATGCTATTTAGCTGCATGCGTGGTGCAAGGCAGGGTGTTTACTTTAGGGTTTTGTGTCTACGAGTTGCATTCCGGGAGGGTTGCAGCCTCCTCACCCTGTACCTAAATCCCGCTCTGCATCTTTAGGAAAACAGTGCTGAAGGATTGAAAGTTTAAGATTCAAGGATAATAAATACAAAGCCCAGAAATCTGGAAACCTGCCCTGGAGAAAATAACTCTTTCTCTTTACAGTGATCCCACTTACCAGACTGTGAGAGCAGTTTGTGGACAGGACAATGTAGTGCCAGCTACAATGCACCTGAATTGATGGGTTTTCATGGCACAAGGGTGGAATTAGGGACCCTGGTAAAAGCAGAGGGGTCTGAAAATCACACGAGTTGCTGAATTTTTGGCAGTGAGTACATAGTGCTGAATCTACCAGACGTACAAGGAAAAGTTCCCATTGCAAAAGGGGTGCTTTTGCCATGCAGAAGGTGATTACGGATTGCCTGGGAATTCAGCTTTTTATTTATTATTTTGTGCTGCCCTCTAGGGCTGGAGCAGCTGTCTAATTGCTGGTTTCCCCACTTCCTTTTCCTAATTAATCCTGCTTCTGGAAAACCCACCTTTACATGGATTTCACCCTTGCTTTCTCCCAACCTCACAAGCCTGAACTGCTGCAATCTGCTTTTCCCATGGTTGAAATAGTAAGCCAAAGAGCTGAGCTCTCAGCATCCCTTCTGTTTTGCAATGCACCCTGAAATGAGAGGCATAAATGCTATGAAGAAGTGGCAGTATGTGCGCAGGCGTGATTAGGTGCAATGGATAGAAAAATCCATGTTTAACTCTCAGAAGAACAGTCTGCCAGTGAGATTATCACAAGTTTGGACTCATTCCCCTTGGCTGGGCTCTCCTCAGACTAGTTTTGATCACCTTCACCCAAGTACATCATGTCTTGAGCTGTTTTTCCCCTTGATCCCTTTGGCACACTCCCTAGAGTCAAGCCCTCCATCTGCAACCCCCTTGCATTACCTTGGGGTAAGCAGGAAGCTCATGTTGAAGCTGGGGACTGGTGGTGTTGTCCAGAGGTTTAAATGCCTTTTGGATGCTCTGGGTTTACAGTTCGCCTCGTCAGCAGTGTGCAATAGCACTTGCAACACACAGACACTTTTGCAAGGAAAACCTCAAATATTTGAGATCTTCAAGAAAACAAAAATACTTACATATATATAAAAGGATATTTTGATTTGATTTGGAGATGGAATACAAATATCATGCCTGTAATGAAGAGTAGCGAGTGCCCTGCATGATGGCAGCTTCACATATTTCTACACCTGGATGTTCAGAGGACTTTGGGTAAAAATAGCAGGGTTTTTGTTGGTGGTGCTTTTTTAAGCCAGCTCTGTTCCTCAAGCTGTTCCACCGAGTGGCCAAGCAGCTGTGCCAGCTGAACTGTGAAGAAGAGCCTGGACAGAAACAAATGCCAAAGCAGGAGGGAAGGGCATGCACTGATTCTGCTGCTCAGGACTTTTCTTCATTAAAGCCATAGCCTTAGAGGACACTGGGAAAGATCAGCACTGTCAGTATCATCTTTGCCCTTTCCTAAAGGGGATCTGCCAGCAAATAGTTCCAAAGACCCTGAAGCATTTGGCTGACTTCCCGTTTTCATGATTTGGGCTACCCAGCAGTTTACACCTTAAAGTGTTGAAACATCAGCATGATGGATGTGCCTGGGTTACCTGTATAGGACACGACTGGGTCACCTCCATTGGGCAGACTGAAGAACCAAGGTCTTTTGTCCACCTGCACAGAATAGCAAGGGCTGTCCCACCCCATTGATGCCAAAGAGTTTGTGCCTGCAGGTCTGTGAAATCAGGCCCTTCCTGATTTTCCTGTGGTCTCTTGAGCAATTACTGCCTGCTCAGTTTCTGGATTCCACCCCCCACCACCCAAAGGCGGTGGTACCTCATCAGACCTCTGTTCTGCTCCAAACCCTCTTCCCTGCATGGCCGAGAGCAAAGAGGAAAAGCAAATCCCAGCCTCTGGCTCTCACGAGCTGGTCTGTAATCGGCTGCAGGTTCCCAAGGGTTTTGGATAAACAAGAGCATGTCTTGACGATCATGTGTCTTGAACCTCCGGACCTTTTGGAGTCTGTCCATCCCTAACACTGCTGCTTTCTAAGGCACTGCTTTTGGGTTGAGTCCTGTGTTGAGCCGTATGAATCAAACTCTCCAGAGAAGTAAACAAAACAAGCTCCCGCCTTAGAAAGTGGGTCTGAACTGCAAGGGCAGGAGTGGGACGAGTCTTGCTCCCTTTCGACTGGAATAGCTCCCTGGTGATTCATCCCACCAGGGAGCTGGAGACAACATTCATATTAAACAATAAATAACCCATGCCATCCTCAGCCATAGCCTTTGAGAAGGAGGGGCAGCTCCAGCTCCTGAGACCCTTAGCATCTCCAGGAACTGCTTCTGGTTTGTGTTGCTCATGTCATCTGCACTGTGCTTGGTCTCATGGGCAGATACAACCTCCTGCATCTCTGGTGTCAAGCCCATACATCAAAATAAGGACTCCTACATGTCCTGTAACACCAGCATGGCTTTTCTTATGTCTTTCGAAGCTGCTGCCTTCCTTCCTTCAGTCTCCACACTCTCTCCATGTGCACCTCTATCAGGTGCTCAGCATTTCCCCACCAAAAATTAACATAATTGGACACACAGGGTTTAGCCAGTTCCCCAACTTCATTCGCCTTTGTTCTACTCCTCTCTCCAGGACAGAAAATGTAAATGAATGAATACTGCACGAATCCCAGCAGCCTGGTGACTTTGTGAGTGAGGACTGGGCAAAGGGACAGCAGCAGATGGGAAACTGAAAACGCTTCCATCAACGAAAAGTGACACGTACTGGCATTTGCAGATTAAACTATCTGAACATGAAGTACTCTCCCTAGAAAACAAAATTCCTGGAGAAACTCAAATAGAGGAACCAAACCAGAATCTTTTCTCACCAACTTTAATCTAAGTGCAGCAAAAAGAGAGAAAAACCAGCTTTTCATTCAGCAATATTTCTTTTATTGACAGTGGAGTCAGTGATTGAGAAAAGGTGTACTCAATTTATATGATCCAACAGGAGATAAAATGAAGTGAGGAAAATGATTTCTGATAGATCTGACTTGCATGATACTGATACCCCCCCCCTTGAATCCATCCATCCATCATTGTATCAGTAAAAGGCCAAGCACTGATACAGTCACTAAGCTGGAAGCATCTGCTTTTAAAAGGGATGACTGAGTGTGAATTTTGTTGTTGAGAACTACAAGTTTTCAGCATTTTAGAGTAATAAGATGATTTTAAAGTTGAAATTATTACATCTTAGCAAAAACCCATATTTCCACTGCTGTGGAAAGCCAAACTTTGGTTCTATTTAAGGCAAACATATCTGTACTTTTATCAAAAATACAGCAGGGTTTGGCTTTAGAAAATTATCTGTGTCTTTTTATATAAACTAGGATTTCCTAAAACTTTGTTATTTGCAAATATCACCTAAACATTAATTCCTCATAGTAACAGCCCAGATGCAGCAAATCACTATCAGTAAGTCATTGTTCACCCAAGGTGACATTCAAGCTGTCAGGCTCTTAAGAGTAGAAAAATAACCCTGCCATCTCACACCTCGTGCTGCAACAGGGAGAGTTCAATGACAGCACTGACAGTAAGAAGAGGAGAGGAGCTAAACACCATTTTGCCCATTTTACCCAGGGACTGTGTGATTTGCCCAAGGCTATATTAGGATTCAGTGTCGGAGAACTGGGTGAGCAGCATTTAGGCAGTGCACAATGCTGATCTCTGCAGCACTCGTGGTTCAGAGTGCTATAATGCAGTAATACCATAAATAGACTAAAGTCCTGTGAAGAAAGGAAAAAAAACCCAACCCATCTCCCCATCTTCTATTACTATAAACACAGAGAATAATAACAAAGCAGGCACATGACAACTGTATTGTTATAAACTAACCGGTGCCTCCTTAACATAAAGGATCTAACTTGCTGCAGTGCGAGTCCCTGATGGATTAAATATACAGCTGTGTGGATAGAGGCATCGACACAGTGTGTTTAGTCAGTTCCTCAGCCTACTCATAAACACTGTATATGTTATTTATACAGTACCTTCCTCATCTGGGTTATTTTTAAAGGCTGCAGCTCTAAGTCACCAGAGCCCCCATCTCTCCCGCAGTCCAAAGCTCAACTTTCCAGCAGGCTCCCGGTTTCACTCGCGTCTCCACGTACCTGCTCTGTGGCTGGAAGAGGAGGAGGAGGAGGAGGAGGTTTCGCCTCTGCTTGCAGCCTTCTGCCTCCCGGACTCTCCCAGCAGCCTTTCCAGCGCAAGCCGAGGAAGAGTTTCCTTGGGGAAGTCGTACCTCTGTTGCATGCCAGCTGACTAAAACTCTGCGAGCTCCGAGAGAAGTTTGAAGTCACAGGGAAAAAAAATGCTCCCCATAGACTGGTCCTTGAATTCATTCCTTTGCAGTCATGAGCTCTTATATATTCCCAGGCTCCCATGAGCACGTGAATGCATACCTCCGTAATAGTTTTAAAATGTGTGTGTCCTCCGCGCTTCCCTTTATTTTCCATTTCGTTCATTCAACCTTGGCTTGTTTCCTGCAGTTTCTCAGCTGGTAATTACGCTCTCCTCTCATATTGACACATGAAACACTCTGTGAATACCACAAAAAATCCCCTCCGCTGGCTTCAGGGACAAGTGCTTGTCTCTGAAGTTCTCTGTGCCTGTCCCACAGATGTGTGAACTTTCAGCCACATGGACCTGCGTGTTCTTGGGGGCAGCACTTTCTTCAGCTGGGGTAAATCATGGGGATTGAGCTGGTTCCAAACCCTAAACCGCATTCCATGCAGGATGGGATGTGTAGGAAAAGGGCATATCAGAGGGAAGCATCACAGTAGGGCAAACACATCGTGTTTGATGGCCCAACAGCTCAAGTGTGTCTCTGTGGCACAGCAGTGGGATGGCCAAATGCACCCCTGGGGGAAAAGATAAATTCAATTTAATGCTCTAATGGGTAATAATGTAAATACCTTCTAAAAAGGGCAATGGGACCGAGTTTTATTTCTTTTCCTTGGGTGTGAAACTCCATTTTATTTCAAAAGTGATGCTCTTGTATAAATTGCTTGGAGACCTGCACATTACTCATATTGTCTTCTTCTCCTTAGAAATGTCCTGCTACCTGGCTCCACTTATACTTGTTAGTTTGCACCAGTACAAACCTCTGATGGGGTTTTGCCACCTCCTGAATGGGTCTCTTAGGACCAAACCAAGTCTTGGCTTCACCAGCCAGGACTCAACCTCCCCAGGCCACCCCACCATGGGGCTCCCACAGACACTGGGGACCACTGCAAACCTCCCACCTTCTCCCCTAGGAGCATGAGGAGCACTTCCACCGAGCAACCTACCCCTCAGAGGTGCGGTTTTGCTTCAGCATCATCTTTTTTCCCCACTTTGCACAAAGATGTGCAATGATGGCCAATGATTTTCACTCAAAAAATGGGGTGCTGACTCCTTTCTCCTCGACAGCATTAATTCTGTCCCACTTTCCTGGATCTTCTTATTAAGATCAGATAAACGCTATGTCCTTTGGGGGTTGGAACTAGATGATCTTAAGGTCCTTTCCAACCCAAACCAGTCTGTGATTCTATGATTCCTTTCGTACCATATGCCAAGCAGCTTTGTGGATTCTGCTAAACATATGCCACCTCCCAGCCTTTGCTTCTCTGCAACAGGTTCGTGTTCCTTTTCTGTAGCACACCAGCTCCTGTGAGTCAGAGTCACTTCAGATCTGCCCTATACTGGGAGACTCAAGTTGAAAACATCTACAGATGTGAAAGATGTGGTTAGTTAAATGTTGCGGTAAGTATACATACTTTGCACATGTTGTTGCGATAAGTATGTAACAAGGATAATAAATTTAGTAGTAATGTGTACATAATGATAAAGAAGTACGCAATAATGATTTTATTACTGTGATAAGCTATTGCCTGTGTACACGTATAGCTGTGGATGTATATTTATTAAAGGCTTAACAATTAGTAATTAAGTGAATGATTTCTCATCGATTTCTCTTGGCAGCAGAAGCAGATCCTATGAAGAAGCTTCCTTGTGTGCAGCAGTCTCAAAATCTTATTGATGTTCTTGGAATAGCACTTTTAGGTGACATAGGTGGACCCAAGACTACAAGGAAGTACCAAAGAGTGAGCTTGTGGTCTGAAAGTTGTATAGCCCAAACAACACCACGCAATAGATGTCCACTATCACTCCATCTTGTGGCACCATGCCTAGTGAATATAGCTGCACTGTTTGGTTTGGCACTGATGTGTTGATGTACATCTGCTACCCAAGCCAAAACTCACCTCGTGGTCCATATTAGTTTATTTGGCCAAGACTGACCCACAAGAAGGTTCACCAAGGCACAAGGATGTATCGTACCCCCTCCTGTCACCATGCCAGGACAACCTGATGGCCAACTTGACGTCACAGCAGCCAAACCTGGAGGATAGCTTAGAGATGCTTAGAGACTTGGGTCCAATTGTATTTTCCAAGTGGTGCATGGTTGGCTAAAAGGAAAATGACCAGAAAGAATAAGAAGTCTCCTGACAACAAATTTCAGACTCATATGGAAGCAGAAGGAATTATTCTCATATATCCTGGGTTGCTAGACCTCCACCTCTGATGTGTGTGCTGCAGAAGAACTGGGTCCACCTATGTCTGATCCTCAGTGACAACTGAGTGCCGATGCTTCACCTCTTATATCTCTCCCACTAAAGATGTCTATTCCTGGGAGCGATCCCTGGCCTTATCCATACAGACCTCGCCGTTCTCTAGAGCAAGTTGACGATGTCCAGGTATGTTGTACTCAGGTATCCAGCTCTGGATGGTGCCCCCACAGCCCTGAGTTCATTGTTCCACAGTGTCAATTCTTTCAGAGTGCCTTGAATAATGTGAGGACAGCAAAGTCATCTGGAATAGTGTAGGAGGACTGTGTGGAGCAGAAGCAGACAAACCTGATGCAGGCCCTGAAGGAAACCTCAGAACTACACCCAGCTTAGTGGGAACAAGCTGGTTTGGTGGGGAAGGATGCCCATGAGAAGAGCTAACCCTCAATGTGATTGACTGTGGGGAGCCAGGTTATCTGAGAGTGTGGATGTACCCATGCATACCCCATGAAAGAACCTGAGGACACTCAAAGGGACACCACACCCTGAAGACTTGTAGCATCATGCCTCCAAAACTGCTTATAAGCACCACTATTGCCATGATATCTTCTGATGCCTGCCACAAACCCTGCATGCCCCCACACTAGGGCAGCAGGATTCGGCAACCAGCAAATCCCACTTCAAAAAGAGGGACACAGGTCAGTGTTACCCACACAAAGTCAATTCTGGGCTGTGTACTGCCAAAGACTCAACCTCTCCAAGTCTCATGGGATTCCCACTCTTCCATGGGAGAGGTGAGCAGGCTTGGTTGGTAGGTCTGGCATGGAGACAAGCAGAACAGCATGAACAGAAAGCAAAACTCCCAGCTACTGAGATGCTCCAAGACATCACTGCCAGTATAAGCATCATCATCTTGAGCTGACGTTAGCCCAATTGCTTTTTAGAAATGACACTAAAAAAAAACCCCAAGAAAGAAACCAGCCAGGAAGAGAAGAACTGGCAGTTTTTAATCACTAGCAAAAGATTAGAGGTTGACCACGTGCTCACCTCATGCTTAAAATAGGTTGTATCATGTCAACAGGATGCCCATCTCTAATTATAAATGATATTTCCCCAGACTAAACAAAGTTTGATATTTATGCTCCATTTCCTCCAGCTCCGATTATAGCCTGTTCTTTTAGAAAAATACATGAGGAACAAGAGGGTCAGGAGCTTTTTTCTGGCCAACCTTTTTCTGTTCCTGCTGCTGATCAGTGAAGTTGGCTGCTGGGAGCGTGATGATGCTCTACATGCTGGCATTTCAGCTTGCCTTGGTGCTGACGTTGGTTGTGAGCAGCATGGGGGAGTTGTCCTCATCACCAGGTCAGCTGTGGTTCTTGTCCCATCTCAGCCTCACCATATGGTACCTGTAGGTCTGTGTCTTTAGCTGAACTCAAGGAAGATGCTGGGCTCTACATCTCCCCGGACTAGACCTGGCTTATTCCCCCTGATAACAACCATGACCTTCCTCAGGTCCATCTGAACGTGGGCCAGGAAGACATTGCCATTGGAAGATGCAGACAGCTCCACTTACAACTGCAAAAGAGACATTCCTTAGCTAGTCCCAAACCAGCTACCAGTAACCCAGATAGCTGTGAAATTCACCCAAAAAGCAGAGTAACAAATGCACATCCCAATCTCCTGGGATACTCCACACTCACCCAGCCAGATGTGACTAGTTACAAAGCTGTGTCCACATTACAATGCAGTGATTTGCAGGAGGCACATAGTCCTGGCTTGTCTTGCCGCTCTTGGGTGCTTGGCGCCCTTGCTTGAAACTCCCAGTGTGAGCAGATACCACAGGATATAGATGAGATGACTTTGGTGATAAGGGTCTTCTATCACAGAAGATAACACAAATACAGTTCAGGAGGAAACAATGGCCAGATGTGGGAGTTGCTGGGACATGGGGCAGTAGACCGTAAGAGGAAAAGGAGAGAGAAAACATGTGGGCAAATCTCCCAGGCAAGGAAAAGCATATCACAGGAGCTGCAGAGAGTCCTATCACTTTTGGGGTTTGCAATGGGGCAAATGGGATTTGTGGTTGGATTAGTGGGGGGGAAAGCTGTCTCCAGGGTCCTCTGGTTTTATTTTCCAATACCTGTGGGCCTCAGACTTACACCATAGCCCAGTGAGACTTTGAGCTATGGCTTACAAGCTAAGTTGCCAGGTGAACGTCTCAAGAAGATAGAAGTAAGAGCAGAGACCTTCTGCATTGCACTTGACCTGCCATCTCTGATGGTCAGAGGCAGCCTGCATCCAACCCAGGTTTTTCAAGTGTCTCTGGGCTTTGTCTGCTCCTCGTTCCATCTCCAGGGACTTCTTCCAGCCTGTGCTTGAACCATCCCAAGCTTTATCAACAGGTTCAGGAAACAGTGTTCCCTGTGACAAATCTCGTTTATCTTGAAATGCAAACCAGATGAGACTGATGTGGTTTCTCTTGCAAATGTTTCTCCTATCTCTGCCACTGCAATAACAGGAGGATCTTTGAATCAGGTGGTGTCTAAGTATGTGCTAATGGAGTTAGAGATCATGTTCCTCTCTTAAGGTCTTCTACTCCATTCCAAGTGTGAAATTTCCATTTTTCTTCTTTCTTATAATTTTCTTTTGGGTTGGAGAATGAAGAGGAAAGTTGATCTTTTCCCTTGGTGTTTTCAGTCCCTGTTACTGACTCAGACCTTACGAAAATGACTTAAAGCTACTAACCGACATTAAAATAATTAATTCTCCCTTTTTGTTGTCCCTTCTCTTTCCACCTCTTTGCCATATTTACTTTGGGTAGGTGGTGTATTACTGCAGGGAAGCTTTAGTGAAGGGATTACTGATATTATATCTGTAAGGTCTTGAAGGTGACCATGAAACACGTAATTTTCAGCTCTTGTGGTAAAGGGTTTCACCACAGTTGGTCAAGAGTGTGATCTGCCCCGGCCTTTGAGCCTTCTATGCTGACTTTTTAGGCAAACACTGAAAAAAAGAATGTTGTAATCATAATTTTAGGAAGAGAAGAAATGAGTTAAAAATGCTCTATTTTGGTCATGTTCCTTAAACCCTTTGGTCCTTCCCATAGACCCTTGATCCATCACTACGTCATCACTTATTGAAAGCAGTTTTTTATAGCCCACAGCTGGTTTCTGAGTTCTTTCCAAAATGTCTTTGCTTCCTGCGCATGTTTTGGCTCTTCTTGAGTCATCCAGCTCCCACCCCCAGTGATGTATTTTGGATTATTTGACATAAAGGAAAAATATTGAAACCCTGGCTTAATCTCTGAGCAACATCCTTATTGTACTGACCCCATGACGCCAGTCCCTGTGTATAGTGCTTCAGGTGGAACACTCCTGGAGGAGAAAGGCACCTGCACCATATAACAACCCATTTGGACCAAATAATGAAGCAAGGGGGTACATTGGGGGACATGGGGGAATGTTACAGTTATTTTAGTGGAGAAAGCAAACATACGGCAACAAACTGAAGGAAATAATACCTTTTTAATCCTGCCCATCAGTCTTTGATTTTTCCAAATACTGGACGTTTGATTTGATGCTGAATCATAAAATCATAGAATGGTTTGGGTTTGAAGGGACTTAAACATCTTCTAGATTTCAAATGTGGGATATGTTCAACAAAAACATCACAGCCATTGCACAGGCTGCATTTCCACTAGAAAGTTTAGTGCACTGGAATGGTGAAATATGGAGAACACAGAAAGGATGCATAATTATGCTCAAACATATGTCACGCCAAGCACAGATAGAAGCAGCTACGGCAGCAGCATTGAAGAGTTGAGTAAACTCCTGGTCTCCTTTTTCTTATACACTTTTGTAAACCCAGAATGATGTCACAGGTGAAAAAGATGAGATATCTCTGATCAAAGGTAGACATCTGCAAAGGTCGGCGTCTATCAAATGAACCACTGATCTTGATATCCTCCATAGCTCATGGAGGGAAATGGAAGCCCTTCTTGATCATGACTCATCTCATTCTCCAGCAGATGAGTCAGCCGCAAGGAGCTCCTACTTTCTCCTGTGAGCATGCAGGGAGTGGTGAATGACTAATGAAGACACAGATTGAAAATCAAAGGAAATGAGTCCTTCCCGCAGTCAGGAAACAACTGGGTTTTTTGCTGGTGGTGGATATGCCTCCTGCTGGTGTAAATCCCAGCTTTCCAACCAGGATTGGACATATCAATCACTTGAAGTACTTTTCAGGTTTTCTTGGGAGAAGCCACTTGGGGATGGTATTTCTGGATGTGTTAGAAGCAATATAAGTGCTTCTGCCATTCTGGTGTTGCTTTGAGGGTCTGATACCTAACACCCCACTAAACAAAACCCTGAACAGCATTCCTGTTCTGAGAAGCCTCTGTACCCCTATGAAGCAACTCCTTGTACACAATGCAAATGTTAGCAAATTGGGATGCAGTTTCTGGAGTTAGACTCTACATCCCTTTTCCTCCTCAAGTCAAAGGCACTGGGTTTTAGACACTGATCCTTATAGATCTTATGACCCATCATATCTAGAAAGTCTGTCTGCGCCATATCATAAAGCATCTCCTGGTTGGCGGAACGTTCTTCTTAGGATTTACTTTCTGGCTTCAAGGCTCCTGTATTTTTATCCTCTCCATAGCATGAGTGAAAAGAAGAGAAGCTCTTCTTTGTTCATTGTACCTTCCCAGAAGGTCTGTCCATCCTCCTGCTAGCACACCTCAAATCTTAATGGATGAAATAAGCAGTTCCTAGGACTCAGGACAATGAGAGTGGTCACATTGATTATTGGTTCATGTTAACATCACTAGATTTAGACCTCAGTTGTTTTCAGTTGCCAGGTAAGACAGCCTTGATAAATCTTTAACACACCCCAGAAGGGACCAGTCCTTTTACTGTACCTCAGTGAATATCCACTGATTGCAGAGGATTAGTAATAGTTTATGCCCAATGAAAAGTGGAGGCATACAGCTCACACGGACCTTCTCCTCCCTTCAGACACACACATGTCAATATCCATTCCTCTTTCAGACGCAGCACTGAGGAAGCTTCTCACCTTTCGCATATCCCTGGCAGTGTTCAAGGCCAGGTTGGACACAGGGGCTTGGAGCAACCTGCTTTAGTGGAAGGTGTCCCTGCCTGTGGCAGGGGGTTGGAACTGCATGAGCTTCAAGGGCCCTTCCAACCCAAACCAGTCTGGGATTCTATGATATGACTCTCCCTGTGGTTACCCCATGGTGGGCTGCTCTCAGCCCATTTCATCCTTAAAAAATGGAGAGAATCTCTGAAGAAACAAACAAATACAACATCCAGCTCATTGTGCAAGATGAGGTTGTCATAAGGGTTGAGATTCAGGGTAAGAAAGTCATTGGAGATGGTCAAAGAAAAAGTTGGCGATATCTTTCTGGGCACAGAACAGTACACTCATTGACGTGGGCAGGAAACACATAGGACAACTGATTTAGGCATACTTTGCCTGCCCTCTTGTGGTGAATGGCTGCTGATTAATTTTATGCATATTTATATATGCACATCTGTATATGCACATAAATATGGATGTACATATGCATCTGCATATATGACAGAAAATGTTTTCATCTGAATTGTACCTTGAATCTGAATATTACACGTAATAGTTAATTATTGTAATTGGCTGTAGTCGGTCTTTTTAATGCTGAAAATTTCCCCCCTTGCTGTGATTGTGTTAAAATTTAGTTCAGTTAAAATAATTCAGCATGAAAATAATAGTGTAGTTAAATATTTGTTCCAGCTTGGAGAGACCAGTGAGCTCTTCATGTGTCCTTTTCCTCCCTATAAATAAACTCTGCTGAAACTGGGTGAGCTGCACAAAATCAAGAGCAAAATGTTTTTCCAGGGCCAGTTCTTATAGCAAATACAGGACAGCATAAAAATAACTGCTGCAGCATGGATGTGCTTTTGCCTACACAATGCCAGTCGGGGTTAGCAGGGGGGCACAGAGAGAAAGGTGGCCTTGGGCTGAAAGCTTGGAGGAGGTAGATTCCTTCAGCCCCTTGGTGGGGTTTATTTCCAGTTCAGCAAGGGTTCAACATCATAATTCCATTCATTTCCCTTTGTAGCTGCAAAAAGCAGAGGGATTTGCCATGCAGCCCTCCATACCTCCTGCAAAAGTGTCCAGCACCATGAGGTAGTGAGGGTAAGTGTGTTCAACAGCTCAGGACTTACATAAATGTAAGAGGTATTGCCTAAACATGGTGTTCCCAGCCCTTTCTCTTTGGATGACCTATTGCAATGGGAAGGGCTGCAAAATTGGCTTCTCAGGCTGTGTTCATGTTGATAGGGTTTGTCTAAGTCTAGAGGGAAATGAACCAGAGAAACTGCTCAACACCCCCATTCACCATTCAGCATTTCCAAGTGGAACTACAGCCTTTCTCCTTTGGGAAAACAGCCTTCAGCCCTTGAGATCTGCAAGCCCTCCTATAGATTATTACCCTGATTTCATAATTGCTTTGGATTGTGTTTTGAAGTCATGCACTGGGATGAGGGCAGCACGTCCCTGGACTCATGTAGCCTTAGGCAATATGGAGTTGATGTCCATAGTCTCCAAACCTACCATTTACATTACGCTGTGCAGTGGCTATGGCAGTAGTTGCCTGCCTTTCTGTCTCATGGTAACTCCGTCTGAATCAGTGATCTGTTCCTCAGTGCTGGATTCAACTGTTATATTGATACCACCAGTGGTCCCTAGGAAAACAAACACTACGCCAAACAATCTTGAGGCACATCTAGGGCCACAGAAGCACCATGCAACGTTGCTTGCTCTCAATGCTCAGGGACTCCTGTTGTTCCAGATATCATAGAATCATAGAACCAAGGCAGGTTCATCCTAGCTAAATGAAGACCTTTTTGTCTTGTAACCTCACCTCCTCAGGAGGTTGTTATTCTCATGTTTCCTGTCCCTCTCCACATACACCAGTGTTGGACAGTCTGCACCCTTCCCAATGCCCATCCACCAGGACAAAGCTACAGCAGCAGGGGTAGAGAAGAAGAAGTTTTGAGGCTCCCTATAGTGTGAGAAGCAGCATTCACTGGGTCACCCTGCAGTCAGGACATGAGGCTTGGACACATCATGAGTATTGGGTCATATTCTCCTCTTTTCCTGATGGTGTTGAAGCCCTGACAAGTTCAGTCAACCAGATCAGCCTCGATCACATCTTTCCATCAATAAAGTTTGGCACCTTCTTTGGGTAAAAAACTGTGATTACTCTCTGTGGTGTTTTCTGTATGATGATAGTGTTTGCGGAGTGAGAGTTACAGATTTGGCCGGGCAGACAATCACCTCTGCAGGGAGCCCACACAAGTAGGTTAAACAAAAGCTTTATTTCCACACAGTGTTCTCAGGACATGGTGCCAAGATTTCACAGACGGCTCAAAACAAGGATTGGCAAGGAATGCTCTGCTCCTGTGATGCTTTCTTATTGCAAGCAGCCCTGAGTCACAAAATGCACGTTCAGAGCCAAGCCTGAACTTCCTTTAAAATCAATGTAAAGATTAACAATTTTTAGGTTCTTTAAAGTGATAATGTCCCAGAGCAGAGCTCACATGCAGAGGAGTGTAAGCAGTTTCTAGAGCACCAGACTCTCAACACATGGTTAAAGCCCTCTGAATCTACGGCAGAAGATATATTCAATAATCCATGGTGTCCTTGCATTTGGCAGGGGGTTGTGACTAGATGATCTTTAAGGTCCCTTCCAACCCAAACCATTCTATGGTTTAAACTGAAACAGGAGAAGTTCAGGTTGGATATAAGGAAGAAGTTCGTTACTGTGAGGGTGGTGAGGCGCTGGCATAGGTTGCCCAAAGAAGTGATAAATGCTCAATCCCTGGCAGTGTTCAAGGCCAGGTTAAACAGAGGTTTGGGCGACGTGGTCTAGTGTGAGGCGTCCCTGCCCACGGCAGGAGGTTGGAACTGGATGATCTTAAGGTCCTTTCCAACCCAAACCAGTCTGTGATTCTATGATTCTAGGATTCTAGGACTCTAGGATTCTAGGATTAAAGCACAACATCTGCCATCAGGTATTATTCTGTGCTACAAGATGTTCAGACTTTGCATTGCTCCCAGTGAGCAAAGACATCAAGAGTGGAGCTTCAGCCGTGTAGGGCCTGTTTGCTGCCTTCTCTTCCTGCCCCCAGTTTTCTGACTAGCATGGAGAAAGGTCAGTTGGTTTCCTGCAGGATTTCGCTGTTTTGAAATGCTATTTCAGTTCCAGCTTTTGGACTAAAAAAATAAATACAGAAGAAAATTGGATGTGGATGTTGGATCTGAGACATCTGCCTCCGGGGTTGCTTTGCAGTGAAAGGCTGGAGTTGGTCACTGAGATAGCCCAGCAGATGGGCAGTGGAGGTGTCTGACAAACAAACTGTTAGGAAACCAGACTGTTTTCCATTGGAAAACTGCAGAACGTTTGCAACGTGGCAAATTCTAACAACAATAGCAAAAAACACCCCTTCAATGCTAATAAATGCCTTCTGTTCAAGACCAGCTGAAATTTTATGCATCGTATTGTGGCTTTCATTTGGACATCAGGCCTATGCAGATATAACATACTTCAGCGTTGCTCCTTGGCTCTATATCGACTTTTCCTGAGCGTCTCTGCATGTGTTAATGAAAACTGTTTCAGAAATCCAGCTTTGTGAAAATGAGTGTATTTATTTTCAGTCTGGTGTCCAGGTTTTTTAACTGCCTCCAGTCTGTACTAGTTAGTTTGGCTCCTGGACAGCCCCAAGTTGAGAAAAGATAATGGCAAACAGGGGATTTAATTCCTTTGATTAAAATAATTTTAATGTGTCAATGAAAGTAGTCCATAAAAAAGAACCGGGTGATAAAATTTTTCTTGACTTCAAGGAGATCCTGAACAGCTCCTATGCAGGAAAGGAGACTGTATTGCATTGAGTAACAACACAGTGAAGGGCAAATGTCATGGATCACAACTGATATGGAGGCAGGAAGCAAAGGGGAGAATTGCATGATCAGGATTCATTGTGCAACAGCTTTTGTGGGTGGTCTTTGCTGTCCTTCCTCAATTCTGTTTAGCAGAATTTAGAGGTGCTCAGAGAAGTTGGTCAGTGAAGAAGGAGAACCAAGGGATACTGATATCTGCAGATATCATTAAGTCAGGCCTGGAGAGGGTTGTGAGGAACTCAAGTAAATGAGGAAAAAGGTGGTGAATGAAATTTAATATCAACAGCTGCAAGGTGATGAGAAGGAGAAGTGTGAGGTGCTTCGTACACTGCACAGACATGGAGATGGTTTCACCAGCTTAGAGGACCCTCTCCTGTGGTCACTGCAAGAAGACTGGCTGAGTACCCTGGTGTGGGACTAATACAAAAAGCTTCACCTATTTCCCTGTCTCAGCTCCTGGACTAGGAGAACTGTGTACTGCTGCAAGAGGCTGGAGGAGAGGATTGCAGTGACTGAGGGTCTGAAAACCATCCTGAATGCAATGGCTCTCAGTGCATTTTGGAAGGTCTGGTGCAACCCTGTGTGCTAGCCGAATCTCCCCTTACATCAAGCTCTGTGCCTCCTACAGCTCTGTCCCCACAAGCTGATCTAGCAATCGTATAGGTCTTCGCCAGGCTGTTTTGCCTGCAAGAGCTTTACCTAAGGCCACCATTTCACATGGATTCAGTCTGAGCATGGAGAGCTGTAGTTCCTCTGCCTTCTCCTGCCTATTCTTTAATTCAGACAATTATTTTTAACACAGATGAGGTCAGTGATGAGAGTCACACTAGGACCCTCTGTCATGACTGAAGGGGAATGCAAGGATGTGTGGCTACAGCAGTAGGAAATCCTTAGCGCACCTTCACCGTGATGTCCATGGATTTGTATCCAGCTGATGACCACTGTTACTGTGTGTGAGTGGGTCAGTGGAGTGGGTAAGGGTCTTCCTGTGCATTGGACATTGCCAGACCATGTTCTTTATTGCATGGGTAGAAGGGAGCAGGTTGACCTGATATCTCCCACACATTCAACAAAGAGACGAATCCACTGCTGGTGTGAAGAAGGAAGGTTGCAGGGAAGGAAGAGCTTCTGCTGCACTGGCCATGGAACTGTCCCTGACCTCACCACTAAAGGACACGTCTCTACAATGCCAAGGTAAATAACTAGAGCTTTGGGGAAGACAGACATACTGATGGTTTTGCATGAGGATGTCGGGACAGAGACAACATAGTTTTGTGAGTTCAAAGAGGGGTAATGCTGCAGAAGACTTGCCTTCAGCCTTACTTCTGCCTTCCTGAGGCTGCAGTCTCAAACCCCAGAGAAACTTGGTATTTTCCAATGAGAAATGTGCTGTGGGGAGTGGTGTTATTGCCCCCTCCCTGCTTTAGTATCCCCTGTCATGGGATATTTCCCCAGTCATGGATCCTTGCAGCTATATGGACACCCAGCCACAATATGGCTGCCCTTTACCTTCCCTGGGTTCCTCTGCACTTCCTCATACCTCCTCTGCCTGACTTTCCTGCTTCTGGCTTGTGTATTTTGAGACCTGACTCCACATTATTGAATAACGGAGGGAATATGTGAACAGGGGTCTCCATAGGTGCCTGATCGGCACAGAGAGAGCTGAAAAGTAAGCTGAGAAGTAAGCTGAAAGCAAATATCCAAACAAGAACAAGACTTTCAGGTGGAGGGATAGGTCTCCAAGGATCTTTATTGGCATTTGGTTTTAATTCACTGTTAAAAATACTGTATGAAGTATGGACTATATTCAGACAGTGTACATTGTGCATAAATACATTTTCTACAGCTCTCAGCGGGTTTGCATGCTTATATTAACATCCACCCTATAACATTAGTGGTAAAATCTCCAGCAATCACATGGTAGGTTCTTGCCGATAGTGGTTTCTAGAGTGTGTGCTTCACTATCTGAGAAATCCATCAAGTGACTTGTCCGCAATCACCTGAGAAGTCTGCTGTGGAGCTACAAAACTTACATTTGCTGCTTCCAGCCCCCATCTTCTTCATCGCAACACCCAAACACTAGTTTTAGGAGCGAAATAACAAGAAAAGAGCCTGATGCAGTAATCACAGATAGTATGGGAAGAAATCTCCGGAGTAAACCTAAACCTGTCTAAACAGAACAATGCCAGGAAAATAGAAATATGTTTTATGGCTTTCTAACAGCAGAGGTTATCACACTCAGGGATGAGTCCTTGGCCTCTTCCTGTTGAAATTAAGAGGGAAAAAATATCACTGGCTTCAAAGAGAATGAAGAATTATCTGGGGATTACTGAAGTCGTCAGTGATTAGAACTTTGCTTCTCTCCTACCCTTTCCCACAGATTTACTATTTTATTTCTTTTCTAAATAAATTCAAGGAATGTTGTTTATTTTAGAAGACTACAGGCTGAAGAAAGAATCCCAAAACTGTGGACAGAAGGGCGGATTGAAATCCTCTTGTTTAAATCATCTTCAGCTGGAAAATTTAGGTTTTGGCTACCCAACATTTTCTTAAAATGGTCTTTTTTTGGACTAACAAAAACACACTCAAAATATTATTTCTTAGTAAGTATGAAACAAAAAATGGGTACCCCCAAACTGAAATATATATGCACATATGTGTAGATTTTGAAAAGGAGAATATATGTACAGTGATAGACTGAAGAGGTGTGTTGGTTTTGTTGTTTTTTGGTTTTTTTTTTTCCTCATGCATTTACAAGTATTTAATTTGAGATATAACAGAAATAGAAGGCTGCTGTCCATCCTGCTCACTGCCGCATTATCAGGTAAATGGATTGATGGGAAGTTTTGGGGGGCAAGTTGCTTCACAGATTTTATGTTTTCTGCTCATATGTATCTTCCTTTACATCCATTTTACCTGTGTGCTGGGAAGAACAAGTGTTTCAAAGAGAGTTAGCACACCTAGACAAGCCGTGGCAGAGTTTCCAGGCCCAGGGAAAAGGTCAGGGAGTCTGAACCCTTGATGATAACTACGTAGGAGTGAGGTTCATCCAACTTGACTTTATCCATCCATGATGTAGGTTTCTTCACCTGAGCTGATCAGCACAGCTCCTGTTAGAGTTGATAGCAAGCACTTTTAGAGCATGGTTCATCCACCTGAATGCAGATATCCAGGATTGGATTCAATTTTGGGTTAAGACTTTAAAAGTGTGTCTCGTTAAACATACCTGTCTAGTATTATTTTAGATCTTAGGGTCTGCTTTCTGGCCTCCAGATGCCATAGCGAAAGGATCCAGTCCTGTGCCTTATCGATCATATTTTTTGCATGCTGTAGTTACTCTGCTGCAGCCTAATGGCATTAAGAACCTGTGTTTCAGCAGCTGAATTGTATCACAAATATCTCTGGGTATCTCTGCATGCATCAAGGTCCCACTGCTTGAATGGAGACCTTGCCAATAGTGAGTGAAGGGTGCCTCTAGTAGCCACATGTATGCACCCATTATAGGCTTATCTGGGTCATTAGGCTCCTTGGACTTTTTGACTTGATCTCCATGAACTGTGGTGGGAGCTGAGAAACCCAGCAGGTAACCCAGCTGAGAAACACAGAGGTATCCACATGTAAAAGCCTAAGAAATTCGTTACTATGATGGTGGTGAGACACTGGCACAGATTGCCCAGAGAAGCTGTGGCTGCCCCATCCCTGGCAGTGTTCAAGGCCAGGTTGGACACAGGGGCTTGGAGCAACCTGCTCTAGTAGAAGGTGTCCCTGCCCATGGCAGGGGGTTGGAACTGAATGAGCTTTAAGGTCCCTTCTTTCTGCCTGCCACACCTTCCAATTCTCTTCAGCCAAGACATAAGGTCAGACAATTGAACCCACACCACTTTGTAACAGAACAGCACTAATCCATGTTTTTAACATGGGGAAATAATAGAAAAGACATGAATTATGCAGAAATTGTTTGATTTTAAACTCCTGTTTACATAGACCAATCAAGATAACATCCCTACCTGAAACTGTATATTGAGGTATATTGGTGTTAGAATTGCCTGGCCCAGGTCTCTTCCACAGCAGGTTGTTCCTGAATGAATTCGCAAGCAGAGACTGAGCATAGTGCAGAAGGTGAAAGCTCTCCTAAGCCCTGTCTGATAGCCCAAGTGTTGTAGGACAGACGTCTTTTAAGGGCCAACTTCTCCCACCTGGAATATCAACTCTCATCACTAAATCGGCAAAAGTTTCTTTCACAAAACCAGGTGCACCAGAGTCAAATCTCATTATTAAAGAAGACTGATGAATGTCTCTTCTATTTTTACTTTTCAGATGTTTATACTCCAAACAGCTCTTCCTTTGACAGTACACGTTTTATACTTGCTATGGCGAATTAGTTGTGAAAATAGTATCTGGATTCTGGCTTGCCTTGTTTCATGAAGATATTTGCAATAACCCAAGCAGGCTTGGCAAGTGGCTGTTGGCTCTTAGTCATCATCTGAATGATAAAAATCCACTGTGGTTGCTCTGATGAGAAGAGTTCAAACTGAGCTTGAGAAAGTTCTCCGTGTTTTCAGTGAGCACTTTCTGGTGGTAATATTGACTAAAATTACCATATCTGCTATTTCCTTCAGCCTTGCAAAAGAGAGAACAACAATTCCCAGAAGTTTGTTAAAAGCCAGATGTTGAACAGGAGTAAAAAAACCTGGAAGAAGAAGTGGCCAACAACAAAATTGTTCGACCTTGATGAAGCGTGCTATGTGAAGCCACGTGCTGTCCCTTTGCAGAAAGGTATTTCTACCCACTGGGAGGCTTACTTTGAAGACAAGTGCCTTTGAGACCATTTAGAGATTGGGAAGGAAGAAGAGTGATGTGTTTTAGGCTTTGCACTGCTGCAGTGATGTACTTTTTGTTCCCTCAGCCCCACTTTTGCAGGAAAGAAAATTCATAACTTATTAGTATTACTCAGCTAAGGAACTGCAGAATGTCATTCTCTGCAGCTCAGTTTTCCAATATCCTGGCATTCTGTTTTCATCCTGGTTTGGGATGAAAAGCATGAAATGTTTTAGATATGCTATATGTGTGCGTGTGTAAAGCAAAACAGAATGTTCTTCCAGTTTAGATCTGGAATTGCAAAGATGACATATTTTGACATTTTGAGCAGAATCATTTTGGCATTTGGAATCAAATATTGATTCATACCAAACTGTTTCATTTCCAAACTGTCATTTCAGTTTGAAAATGGCATTAAAATGACATTTGCAGCTGAAATGTCAATTGAAAAGAAAATGTTTCAGCTTAAATTGACATACAGGAACAAAACATTTTGATTCAAAATTTCCCCTTGTGGAGGAGTAAAAAACATTTTTTGCTGTTGTCAAAACCATTTTCTCCTGAATGGCATTGATTTTCATGAAACCAGAGTTTCCTACAACAGCAACGACAATCTGCTGAATGCAAAACAGTTAAACCACTTTAGTACTTGGCATTATTGTTTGAAATCAGGCCGAAGTGCAGCTGGATGTGTTTGTGCTGCCATGCAGAACTAGCTAAAGTATTCTTTGAGCTCATCCTTGTGTCAGATGCTGATGAAAAGCTGGCACTACCATCACCATCACTTTCCTCCCCAATGGACCCCTGCCAAAAATGCACACATACAGCTCCGACCTGGTGCCCGGTTTCACAAGAGATGATGGTCAGGATTCATCTGCCTGCTGAGGTTCAACCTCTACAAGAGCTAAGAGGCTTCATTGATTATACTGCTTTTGGCTGGAAGGGAATTAAATAGAGGGTGTGAGCTCCTTTGCTGGGTTGGCTTCAAGGTGTCCATCCTGACCTCATTAGTTCTTTGCTGTGCTCTTCTCAGATGTCTTCCTCTTCAATACTCATTCTGTCCTCCTTCATGCTCCCCAGCTCTGTAAAGGTTTCTTTTGTTAGTGTCCTCTTTGTGCTCCTCAGGACAGTATTGAGTTTCCTGGCCAGTACATCTGGCCACTTATGGCTGTAAAACAAAGAGAGGAGGAGTTAGCAACCCTGCTCACTAAGGAACAGCCTTTCGTTCTGCATCATTTTGTGTCTGACAAAGCAGAAACATTAGATGTTTTCAAAGCCATCAAGAAGCATCAGGGAAGGGGGGATGTTGGTAGAGAACTGCAGGGATGTGGTGGTCCCAGTAGACCATACAACACCTGGAGCCGTTGTATGGGTTAGTGGGATACACAGAGGTTTCATCCAAGGACATCCACTTTACAGATGTAAGTTATATTTACTTAAAAACAACCAGAGGGCTTCAGCTGCTCCTGAAAAACATTCTTAACTGTCCATCACAAGCTTCACAAAGCTCTTTTAGCTGGTAATAAAAGAGATTAATTTTATTATTATTTATTATTATTGATTATTATGGATTATTAATTAATATTATTTATTATTATTTATTCAATCAGATGGGCTTTTCTGGGTTTGAGGTGATTCACTGTTACCAGTGAGAAATCTGAAGGTCCAGCTGCTCAGACAGCCCCATGATCTCACCAAGCCCAAGACAGGATGGGCAGAGAACCAGAAAGAGCTGACATTCATCTCAGATCCAGGTGCAGTTTTACTGTCTTAGCCTGTCACTGTTCCTGACAGAATGAGCTCTGCTGAGAACCAGGACTTAAGAGCTGGCCTATTTGAGAGACTACGTCTAGATCCAGGCTAGTAAACTAATGTGATGGAGCTGAAGACTATCACTTGCTATGATGCTCCAAGTGTCCATGATGCCCAGGTTCTACCATCTGTCAGTGGGCATAGATTTATTATGACATAATGGGGTTTCAGACACAAAACAACATCAAGGACTTGTAGGGCCAGAAGCTGAGTGAATGGCAGAGCTTTAGGGAGGTCTCGGCTCTGCAGCTGTCCTGTCCTATAAAGCATCATATGAAATCAAACTTACTGTGTATAAGAGAAGAAAATATTACAGCACTTATAAACTGGAAAAGAACCAAATGCTAACCCATACCACTAACACCATTATAGTTATATTAAAAATAAATAGTCGAGAAATTGTTGTGTATACATATATATATGGTTTTAAACTGCACACACCATTGTTGTGTACAATGAACAAGCAATTACTTTAGGATAGAGTAAGTTTGTAGATGACACCACCTCGGAGTATTGATCTGCTTGAGGGTGGGAGGCTCTGTAGCGGGATTTGGACAGACTGGATCAATGGGCTGTGGCCAATGGTATGAGGTTCAACAAGGCTCAGTGCTCACTTGGGTCTCAACAACCCCCTGCAAAGTTCCAGGCTTGGGGAAGAGCAACTGGAAACTGCTTGTGAAAAAGGACCTGGGGGTGCTGATTGATGGAGCTGAACATGAGCAGCTTGTGCCCAGGCAGCCAAGAAGCCACCAGCATCCTGGCCTGGCTCAGCACCAGTGTGGCAGCAGGGCCAGGGCAGTGATTGTCCCTTTGTGCTGGGCACTGGTGAGGCTGCACCTCGAATCCTGTGTCAGTTCTGGGCCCCTCACTGCAAGAGAGACATTGAGGTGCTGGAGCGGGGCCAGAGAAGGGCACCGGAGCTGGTGCAGGGCCTGGAGCACAAGTGTGATGAGGGACCTGGGGGGGTTTAGTGTGGAGAAGAGAAGGCTCAGGGGGGACCTTATCGCTCTCTACAACTGCCTGACAGGAGGATGGAGCCAGGAGGGGGCTGGTCTCTGCTCCCAAGGAACAAGGGATGGGACAAGAGGAAACGGCCTCAAGCTGCACCAGGGGAGGGTTAGACTGGAGATTAGGAACAATGTCTTCACTGCAAGGATTGTGAAGCATTGGAACAGGGAAGGCAAAAAGCAGGAAAGGGATCTAAAGGCAAATTGCTGAATCTTAAGAAATCACCCAAATGTATCAACCTGATGTGATTTAGGATTCAATGGAGGATACACCCTGAAAATTCATTGAACTTTATGAGAAAGAGCTGATGCCCTTGCCCAAGATGATCCAAAATGGATCATAAGGAAACAAGGAAAAGAAATAAAGAAATTTCTGTTTTGTTTTGTTTTATGTTTTGTTTTGTAATAGCTTTTTTAGGCCTTTCTGGTGTTGGACAAAGAAGATATCCCTTCCAGTGTGTTGTTGGGAGATGTCCCTGCATACCAAGAGGGAAGAAGTAGCTGGTACAGAGTGGAAGAAAGGAGGAAGAAAAGAAAGATATAATGGGGGAAAAGAATCAAAAGAAATGAGTGTTTGGTCTCTGCAGTTCTGGTTTTATTCTTTGGAGGGATCATGCAGGCAAAATCATTTGAGATTATCCCTGCAGTGGGGCTGAAGGAGTCAGCTGTATGATTTTCTATGTGGGTTTCACCTTTGAGGACAGAGAGAATCTTTATCAAAACCCCTGTCCTGAATGAGCTTTCAGATCTTAACTGCTGGCCAGTCACACCTTGCTAGTCTATGGCTTGGCCAGCAAGATGCAATGATTTGGGTGTTTATTTCCTGAAGAAGAAAGAACCTTGAGGGATCTCTTGTCATTAAGTTGAGTTCATGGGACGAGAGGTTAGAATAAAGGGAGAGGCAAAGTCTTGAGGGGAACAAATAAAAGGAGAGAAAATAGCTTCAAAATTTGAGCCTCAGGACTTTTAGGTGATCCCAGACTTGTCCTTTGTCCGTGCAGGACACACGGCCTGTATGCTGATCTATCCAAAGTCAGCAAAGAGCAATACAGGTGATGCTAAGCTTTGTACACCCTGTATCCCTCCATAAATACAGCAGCTACCAATCACATTGGGCTGAAACCTCACCCCTTTGAACTCCACAATGAATTCTGACTGACTACATGGAATCTATGTCTCATCTCCAAGGTAAGATCAATGTAGGGATCACAGAGAGTCATTGATCTCTCTGTGGAATAGTTCTCTGCTGGGCCTTGAAGGAAAGAGAGAAATCCTCTTCTCCATATCTGAAGCCCTGTAAGATGCTGGGGATAGGATTCAGCTGCCTGAAGATACTGTCTGGCAGTATTTGAGATGCCATGGTTTATCCTATATGGTTTTCATCTGCCAACCTTACACAAGTGTCTGGTGTTCCAGGCTGAATCCCACTTGCATGAGTGGGTTAGCAGGTCCGTGTTATGGTCACAGATCCTAATGCAGGACAAAGTATAAGGATCACTAGTGGTATAGCCATGGGTAACTGGAGGTGCACTTTGGTGTTCCTCATGCTTTGCTGCATGCTTTTGTCAAGATCCATCCAGAACCATCACTTCTATTCAAAAACATGTGTCCACCAAGGACAAAAGAGTCCACAGTCACTCACTGAAGGTTAAAGGATTCACTTTGTAAGCATGAGAAGCAGAGTCTTGGCCTTCCTCTAGACTTCAGGCCAGCTGAATACTCTGAAATATATAAATACTCCGAGATGGGGATCCCTATCTTATGGCAGCAAGGGCCCTATAAGACTGTTAACAATTCACAGTCTAAGACTAATGGGACTGTAAACTGGGTGAATGGACTATAGATCACTGTATCTGAGCTCCTTGTATAGCGTTCTTTCATTGCTATCAGGGAAAAACAAGGTTATTGATGCCATATTCCCTTTTATCATAAAATGTCTAAGATAGATTAGCTAGAAACATCACTAAACCATCAAACAGACATGTGGGAATAAGTGGCTGTTGAGGACATAATTGCCTGCATTGAAAGCTTCATGCACGCAAGAAGTATTGAACAAGGAGTGTTGAAAAGCTCCAGGTATAAATGCCTTATTGATTTTTCTGCTATTTCCCCATGAATTGAGCCAAGTGGGCTAATGAGGACCTTCTGTTCTCCATAACATACTGCTCACCAGCTTTGCTTCAGTGCAAAAGTCTGTGCCTGTGGGTGATATACATACTAAATGTTTTCTATACATGCATTTTTTGTCAAACAGAGCTAACCCAAGCGAGAGATCCTCTTTGTCTCTGGCCTGATAGGAGTAGCTTGTGCTCTTAGGTGTAGATCTGCAGGGCATTCTTCTGTGCCTTGGAGCAGCGAGTGTTCACATATGGCAGTGCTTATTCAGGTCTCTGTACAGTATGTCCCATATTTAAATCTTTTTATTAAAAAATAAGGTATTTCTGCCCGGTTTCTAGAACAGGGAGAGCCTCAGACAAATATTTAAGAATCTCTTAAGGGAGATAAAACAGCCTAATAACACCCACTGAATCTTTAACAGTTGTGGTTGGGAAAGAGGAGCACAGCCAAAAGTTCTCTGCTGGGTTTTATCCTAGTGAGAAAATAGGATGGAGCTTTAATCTATCAGCTTGATACAGTGTATCTTCGGGGTATGTAACCAGCCTGTATCTAGTCACTCTGGGCTTTCATCCACCTCTGCCTATGTCTAAGAAAGTGGAAATTGAGTAAAAGTTAGTTCAGAGGCATTAAGCAGAAGCATTATTGCCGCTTTCAGAGATATTATTTAAAACCCCCCAACCACAGAGCACTTTAATGGGACAACAGGCCCTCTATGTGCATGTGTGCACGTGCTTGCTTATATGCCAGTCTCGCTCTGGTAGCACCTATTTGATCAGGCACTCTAGTTCATGCTGTTATACTCCATGTACTTCTGAATTCCAACAAAATCATCCTAAATCCACATTTATTTCTTGTACCATAGGAACTGGAGTGATGAATAACAGAGCTGCATCTTGCTTCGTGTCATGAGATACGGAATTACACTAGGCAGGAGATATACATTGCGGGAAAGCAACAACAGGCAATGTGGATTCTTTCAGGCTTTATCTCTCTGTTTACCATGGACTAGGCTCATCCTGGCACAGTGCACATAGACATCCAGTGGATTGATAATACACTGCTGGTAAACACAGTAAGACTGTATGTCTTTCAGGAATGAATGTGGTAATAGGTAATATATTTGCTAGGAGATCGCCCAACAAGGCTACTACTATCTTTAGACAGCTTTGCTGCTGTTCTGAGCATCTTTCAAATGAGACACTTTAAAAGAATAATACATATTTTTTACCAAATAGAAAGAAAAATCAAGCATGGCACTAAAATCAGCAAAATGCAGACAAATAACACATAAGCAGGCAATAAATAGCAGCGCTACTTTGGGACTGTCCTACAGCTACTACCTCAGATCTAGGCCCTTTTGCCAATGAGTTTTGCAGCTTTCCTCCTTTTGAACTCTGCAATTTCTTCCAAGGGTAAGCCATGGGCTTTAGACCTGCAGTGAACATGTAGGCCATTAGAGAAAGAACCAGTTCAGTTTCATCTGCAATAAAGAACAGACCGTAACAGAGACCGAGTGAAAGGGAAGTGTCTTCTGGTGTGAAAAAGGAAAACAATAGGCCTGGTTCTGATCTTACTTATTCCCCTCTTGTACCACTTCAGCTTGACTTATTGCAAAGGGTGAGGTTGGGTAATTTAATTTCACGCATCCCAAAGTGAAGTGCCTGCTCTGAGACAAGCATCTTTTGTAATCTGTATAGCCAGGCACATCCAGAGGGCTCATCTTAGACACTTCTCCCAGCATGAGATGAATAACTTTGCTGACTGAGGGGCACAAGCTACATATCTATCGTGGATGTGTCCAGAATCCATTAGACAAGATGAATCCTCGGAGAATTATTCTGTTATTCCTCTGATCCTCCCACTCATTCATCAAAGGGAAGAGCAGAACAAAACTGCTGTGAAGATCTTGCCTTCGGTTAGTTCAGCTCCCACCTCTGTGCCTCTTGGTCTTCCAGGGGCATTGCTTTCAGAAGATCTCAGCTCCCAAAGCTATGGGCACATTTCCAAATGGAAATCCTATTTAACTGTCCCTAGAGACAACCAGTTTTCCCTGAAAGCTTAGCACAAATTTAACATCCTTTCCCGAGGGAGATCAGAATCAAGTTTCAGCTCTTTTGCCAATTCTGTCCTACATATGGAAACATCTAACCAAGCTGTCCTTCCATGCCTTACCTAAATCCTCAGCTTTGGGAATACCTTTCCTTTTTATAGAAACATTGATCTCTGTTTATAAACCTTCCTGTGAGTGCTGGAGTCTTTAGGGGTAGGTCCCAAGGACAGGGAAGCTGGGAGGATATAAACCCGATGGGCTGAATGAGGAATGGTTTTTTCTGGGAATCTGTAAGTCAGGTGGGATTTATTTCCCTGAAATTTAGCTATCTGCAGCAGAGACGTCTCTATCTGAGCCAAATTCCTTGGGCTCTCTTCCAAGCCAGTGGAAGGAAGTAGGCACTGCTGGGCTGCAGATGGGGTCTATCCCAAAGTAGGTGTCCTCTGTGGGGCACCTATATGTGCCTGTTTCCCTGCGCTGACTCTATGATGTGTAAGATGACCAGCTCAGATGGAGGTGTCTATGCTATCTCTTAATAAGATTAAATGCTATCAGTTGGAGGGGAGAGGAATGCTTTGTTTTGAGCCTCTTTATGCAAGCAGTAGCAAAATTCAGCCACACAGGAGTAAGCGTGAGGGGCTTATTCTTTGACTGCACCCAGCAGGACTTCATCCACAGGGGAGTAGAGAATGTTGCTGCATACTTCTGCACAATAGTGCAGCAGGTTTTGACCTGCAGAAGGTAAAGACCTGATCAGGGTATTTGTAGATCAAGCACAGTATCAGATTTTCTCAGCTTCATCTCCAAACACTGCTCACATGAGTATTAAACCGTTTGATAATGACTTGACTTTCATCCACAGCACAATAACAATAAGAAAAATGCTGTGCAAACAGCACTGACACATCTCCTGAACTCACTAATGCCTGAGCAACTGGAGATGGCTGATTCTGCACCCTCCATCCCAACCTCTTGCAAAGCCCCTCTGACTGAAGTCAGTTGTTTTTATTCCAAGGTCCTCTCTTCCCACCACCTTGTTTCCAAAGCCAGAAGGAGAATATCTGTAAGGTCTTGCACTCCAGCTCCCTGGAGTTAAAGAATTTGCCTTCCCTTTTCTAAATATGGTGAGTTACAATGGTTTTTTTCTAAACACTGAAAACACAAATCCCTGGCTTGAACCATAGGCATCCAGCACAGCTTCTAATTCCCAGTTAGAGGAGAAAAGGCTTAGACCCATAGACAGAACATCTTTATGACTTGGCCACTCCGTACCCTTTGGTGAGAACAACTGCAACTCAAATTTCTTTGAGACCTGGGTTGTAGGGATTCAGACACAGTCTTCTCTGTCCTCCTTTCTCTTTCTCTTATCCCCACTTTGCATGAAGCCATATAATGGAGCAATGCATATACTATTGGTGCAGGTGTCTTGGGCAGCCTGTTACATCCCAGCTCTGTAGTCCTGCTCTGATCAGCCCTGGAGCCCATTCATTGATGGCTTCCTACACACCTTTGTCTTTAAACCAGCCTGGATTTTCTCTGAGGTTACTTGCTTCCTAAGGTGGTTTATTTTGTTTTAACCCATCTTTTGTCATACTCCAGTTTTTCTTACTTTAAGCATCTGGTAGCTAAAAGCAGCCCTGAAATGGTTTCTTCTTGGTACTTTTCTCTCTTATACCTCAGCACTGTTGTTTATAAAACAGCTTTTGGGCTGTTATATAATGAGAAAGCCTGTTTAGATGTCATGAGGGAGAGCAGTGTAGCCTAAATCTCCCCTCTGTCAGGTTAAAGCCATTCTCCCTTGTCCTGTCACTACATGCCCTTTTAAAAAGTCCCTCTCCAGCTTTCATTTGATGGTGGCTTGGGGTTTATTACTGAATAACCAGATGTATTCTCTCAGCAACTTCAGAAATATCAGAAGAAGTTATTATCACTGGACCACTGGGTATTAACCCAATCACATAATGAAATTCTTTCATATTTTCAAGTTTGCTGAAGTTTGGCTTCTAACCTGCATATAAACTCACCTTTGTAAGGTCAAGGACAGTTCCCCAGGTCTAGGGTGCTAAGACTACTGCAAGCACAATAGGATAATGAAGCTTGATTTATGCTTAGACATCTATGAACAGCTCTATGAGCTACTTAATCATAGATCTGCTCATGACTGCCTATCGGAGCTGGAAAATTGCCTTCACATGCCAATAAATCCTTCTGCCAAGGGCTGTGCTTATAGCTTTGATTGGCTGATGAGTTCTAGGTCATGGGAAATAATAGAAAGCTAGCAGTGTTTTCCAATGTTACCTGCTGTCTTTGCCATAAAACACTGCAATGAAGGCCTGAAATACTCCATATCTCAAAGGCTATGGCAGTAAGAAGCATTAACGGACCATCAGTGAAGCTGAGCTCATCAAGTTGTTCATATGAGATAACTCATGGGGTCAGCCACAGATCCAGATATTTTTATGAAGATTAAATAATTTTCCTTAGGGCATCTTTGACCCCTTTCTTCACACAGAACATCCATCCCTAGGATCTGACTCTTAAATCCACGGCACACAGATTTGTGTTTCCACAGTATGAACATGAGGCCAAGCACAATTTATTAACCTTCTCCTATGAAATACCACCACAACTTCCCATCTGTAGATGCTTAGGCCACCCAAGTCACAAAATAAAGCATGAGATAAAAGTAAATGCTCATGGACCTCATGGAAAGGAAAGACCTAAATAGAAGATGAGTTCCTTCAGGACAGGGTGAAAAGATGAGTAGAAGAGGAATTCATTCAGTACCTCCTTCTTCAGCTCAAAAGCCTATAGATATGGAAATTCATGTAGGAGTATGAGGCAGTGACTTGAAGTTAGCATACTGGCCAGTATGAGAAAAACAACCTTCAACCTCTCATAATCATCTGACACAAAACTGAACTATTAAGATAAGGCTGGAAAAACAGAACATAATGTCTGATATCTGTCCGATAATAGCACAGCATATGCATGAGGCAATTCTCCAAATATTTGCTTTGCTTGAACATCCAATTACTTCTTTCTGCCCTTTGACATTTGACTTCCATGCGGTATAGCCTTCATTTTGACCCTTCACTAGGTTTCAGTTTCATATAACTTTGCTTTTTCTTCTGATTACTTTCACATTTTTTCAACTGCTGTTTGACTATGGGGACAGAAATACTGCAAAAGAACAGTGAAGATCAGGGCCTTGGGATACGAGCAGACACCTCCCTCTCTGCAGTGCTACTAGTGGGTTCTTCTGAGGTTACACAAGGATGCTTAATATTCCCCGATCCTGGGTACATAGGAAAATTTTTTGCCTCCTGTTACTGTCCCCGTGGACCTGATGTATTTTCTGTCATTTACAATCCATGTTTAGAAACAGCTCAGGCCTTCATAAGTCTGATTTTGGCACAAATGACCAGAGGACAGGATTTTTGAGGATAATGGAAAGAACCTCAGCAGTCAACAGAGGCCTAACACATAACTTTTAAATGGTAAAATCAGAATGAGAAGAACCTACTATCAAGGTAGAAGTCTTGGTGCTTCCTTGGTTGCAAGGTAAACCAACCCACCTCACTAATCTGGCAAAACCCCTCCCAGTTCATATTTCCCAATGCGTCACTGGTATTAACACACATCACTGAATAGCTTATTTCCATCAAGGTCTCCAAGCCTAAGAAATACTGTCTCTCAAAATTATCTTGCAGTAACCTTCTACCTTCCACTCTGATTGACATCCAGATAACATCAAAGATATGGCCCAAAATACTGTTAATTCCATTCTACACCAAGAAAGCTCTGGGAGGGCTCTGAGCACATGGACTGCCCTCTATTCAACTGCCTAAGTAGTTTACCATTATCTGCAAAAGAAGATTAAAACCATTTTCATTTTTCTAAGAGAAAATGAGAGAAAACTTAGAACAAGATTGCTCAAGGAAAGTTAAAGTAAACACAGACCCTGTTTGCTGTCAGACATCTGTCTCTGAGCTAGCCACTGTAGGACCTCTTTACAGTCAAAACAGGCATCTTGCAAGGGCAATTCATCTTCTAATACAGACTTCCAAGCAGGCCAGATGAATCAGACCCGTGAGCATGTATTTCTCTTTGTTGACTACAAAGGGAGTCAAGGTTGAGTAGCTTTAATGTGGGTGACCACACTGTTCTTGTCAAACAAATGCCACTCCTGGTTTTTATGGCCTGACCACAACACCCTTTCCAGGCATACAGCATATGACAGCCGAACAGGGAGTACTCTGTTTGCAAAGCCAGGCATTGCAAAGCTACTAAATGGCTTAATGAATTTCAAGTGCTCAATCTTTGCTCACCACCACTTCTATGGAAGCAACATAATTAAGTCTTTAGTTACCTAATGGTGACATATTTTCACAACGCAAAGTCTCTTTATTGCTCTGTTTGAATGAACAGTGCTACAGGGAAGAAACATGTTTATATGGTGAATGAAGCTGGTGGTTTCTACAGAAGTTTGATGGAAGGAGAGAAAAATCTGAGTGTCACCTACATACAGATGACACGAGAGACCTGAAAGTGTCCCTACATGTGCATCTCCCATACTCACACAGAGTAGGAAGGAGATTCAGGAGGGAACTCCCTGGTGCTCAGTCTCCAAGGGACTATAGTGGGGAAGCAGCAAGTTTCCATGCACTTCCTGGGAACTGTGATTAAGGAGAGGAGTTGAAGAAACCACACTTATGAGCCCCACTACTATGCCTGAACATGTAAGTCACCTAAGGAAAATGATGTAGATGTTTGCAAACAGATAACACGGACAGACAGATATTCAGCCTGTGAACTTCAACAAGGACCTTTTAATGAATGTATTGAACAGCGAGGAAGTCACACTTACCCTGGCTTCATTTCAGGAGGTTTAGGTAAGGGCTTCAGAAAGCCTTTTTTCCCAACTAACCAGTATGTGTCTTCTACTCCTTTACCCTAAATGAAAACAAAATCCAGATAAAGAGCAGCTTTCTGACCACCCTCTGTTCGATACATAACCACTTCATTTGGCTTCATATATACCCAGAGACAAAGCATAGCTGGAAATCTTGGGCTCTCCTTCACAATGGCTCAGAGATTATTTGAATTTCACTATCCTAAAAGAGGAGGCTCAAACTGTCATAATATCTCTCAATTAATGTTGCTTGTTCTACCAAATAAGATGATTATGGGTGAGAGGCATCTGATGAGCTGTAGGCACTGATATCAGAGTCAATCACCTTTGAAGGGAGAAGTGGAGGAAAACAAACACTTCTTGAGCAACATTCATCTTCACATAAACTGGACCCTGAAAGTCAGGTTAGTAATTTCCTAAAGTGCCAATTTATCTCCACTATGTAAAGGTTTCTTTCCATTGACTAAACCTGGAATAATTACCTTATATCTTCACTTGCAGACATATGAACTCGGTTGAGATGATTCCACTCACCATGAAAGATTGTTGAGGGACCTGGGCCATATTCAGACTACTTACTGTAAGTGTTTAAGGCAAACAAAGCTCCTACTGCTGTCTATTTGCTATGTCAGGGGAGAAGTGACGTTTTGGATTGTTTGCCTTGTTTGGACATTGTGAAAAGTAGCAGCTTCTATCAAGGGTGGACTAAATAGAGTCCTAAATAAATAGATCCAGTGCATACAGCTGATTCCTCGATCCTACAGTCCTTCAATATTTACCTCATGTATTGAAACAACTGATGAGGACAATTTGGGAAGGATCCAAAGGCAGATTGGTGGATGAAGGCTAAACAAGAGCTTAATATGGAAATTCTTCAAGCAAGAAGATTCCCCCATGTGAAGCACTTCACACAGCCCTGGCCTTCTTACCTTCAGCTCTGTTTTCCCCCTAGGTACAATTTCATAGCCTTCATTTAGACTCCGAAGTGTATCCACTGTACTTTGGCTGACATGAATTCTGTAAGCTGAGAACAAAAAGCAAAACAGCTGGATCACTATACTGCACACACTCTGCAAATTCCCCCCTGCTTTGTACTGGCAAGGAAGAACACTCCAAAGCATGCAGGTGTGAAGCTATTGTAAAGCTATGTAAAGTTTGATGCTGATGGATGGATCTTTCCAGATTGGGCTATAATGAGCACAGGGTGAGAGGAGATCTAAACTGAGGACTTCTGGAGAGGGATACTAAACATGCTAAGTGTAGAAGTCCAGCTCTTAATAAAGATGGTAAATGGTTTCTCATCAACATTATCAGCTGCAATCAAAAATATTGGTTTTATCTATTTCCATAGAGTAACTTGAGAGCAAGAAAAAGAAAGATAACCAACTGTCCTGCTCCAGACACCCAACATCATTTGAAAGTGATTTAAGAAATGCAATTTGCAAGGGGACATAACAAAAATATGGCTGTTTGTTTATCTAGAACTATCTGGGTTTTTCAGTAATTGATTCCACGTAGAGCTGCCATCAACAGTCTATGAACAAAAAGGGCAAAAGTAGAGATCTTTATTAATTTTCCATCTCCCCCAGTTTGTTTTACAGAGATTGCCGGAACTTACTGGAATTTGTTGTTGTTCTGCTGCTGTGGACAAGCCACAGAATGTTTCTAAATATTTTACCCCTGAATAGTTTTCTTTGTTGTTGTTTATGTTGAACTTTTATTTCAAATGCATTGATCACATTCCGTTCCCCCTTGAAGGATGGGTGAAAAACCAATTTATGCAGAGGAAAACTAGACAGCTTTGAGTTACCTTTCCTGAGACACTAACCTACAGTCTTCCTATTACTGCATATCTATATAAATTTCTATTAATGTATAAAGATGCTTTTGTATCTGCAGTGCTCCTGCTGTCTCCAGTCTTAGTGGGACTTTGCACTTCCAAGGGTCTAAACCTCGGGATTCCTCAAGTATCTGTCTTGCCATTAGAAATCTGCTATCAATCAAAAGTATTTCCTCCTTTCCACTGCTTTCCAAATGCAATGCTCTTGAAATAAGTCAGCCATAACCACAAAAAAGGCAATTTTCCTCAATTAATGATTAGCCTGATTATTAGTTTTCATTAGTCTAATCAAAATCACTGGAGCCAAAAATGTGAGGATTGTATAGAAGAGTGGAAAAGTTCCAATGTGGCACATGTACTGCAATGCGTTTCTAACCTGGCAAGACCTCAAGATATTGAGTATCCCAGGCTTTGTGTAGCTTGTAAACCAGACACAGTGGGTAATTTCTTAGAGCTGTTGAAAATACCAAAAGGGAGATCAGAGATCAAGGATGAAAATGTATGAGACGTTGCCCTTCGAAACCAGCTTGTACCGACAGCCTGAACATGAAAAGGAGATTCAAAACACATCCAGGGCTCTGACACTGCTGTTACTAGCTGTCCACTGTGTCACCCACAGTTCAACCACTCTGGTTTGCATATCCCTGTCTCAGGCAAAGACAGCAAAGCAATGAACAGTAGATCTGTGTACATGTGTGACTGAAAAGCAGGTAAATGTTTCTTCCCCACCATCTCTTTTTACATATATAGAAGTCTCCAGCCATGGGACAATAAGAACTGGCTGCAGCTATTGACTCTGTGCATGTAGACTGTTGCTTTTATAACTGGAAGCCTTAGGAAAAGAAAAGTGAAACCTTAGGGGAAAAATAGTCTGAACATCAACCCATCAAGAAGCACATCAAGAAAACCCAAAGAGGAAGGAAAGCTTAAGGATTTTGTTAGGACCTTCCGACACTTGTTCATGGAATTGTTATCATTGATAAATGAAGCCATCACAAATGATGCCCTTCATGTTGCTAGACATAGTTGCATGTGGTCTGCTTTTCTCTCCCTCCAGCACAATGGAAGCAGTGCCCACAGGTAAGTGCCTTATTTTACTGTGCAACAACAGATCTGAGTCAAGGGTTCTCAGCACTGAAAGCAAGATCCAACCCATGTATGAGAAATCTAGGGCAATATTCATGTTGATTTTGGTTAGCGGGATCCACATCAGAGGACTGTAGCTGGAAGGCAAGGTCTTAAATGCCAACCTGAAATGGCAAAGCTGATGATTTTGTTGTTTGACTTGCCCCTTTCTTCAGAGCTGATTCAGTTGCGATGCTTATAACTGAAGATGCACATTTCTTCACCTGTCTTGAGAAGTTCCTTCAACCACCCACCCCAGGGGCTGTCCCATATACTCACGCAGGCCCGTGGACTCCATTCGTGATGCTGTGTTCACTGTGTCTCCAAAGAGGCAGTACCGTGGCATGGTGAGCCCCACCACGCCTGCCACACAAGGCCCTGAAAGACATATGTCATCTGTATGACTCAGATGGTACTGCATGAATCAAGGAACACACCAACAAACGAATCTCATCCTCTCCTCTGATACTCCAAACCCACTTAGGAACAGAGGAGAAGGATTTTTAAAGATCTCTTTGGTTTTGGTGCTTGCTACAGGTGATCAAAAACTAAGCATTTCTATGGATTGCACATTGGTGTCTTATGCTTTAGAAAGGTCTTATGTGGTAGGACCTCAGTTCACCATCATCTAGGAGAAATCTGTTCAGAGTTCATGGAATCCCAAGGACTATCATAATCTCATTTTAAAAAGACCTCCTTTTCCATCTAAGAAAACTAAGGCTCAGATCTTGTGACATGCCCTGTATCCCAGTGAAACAGGATTGAAAACCAGCCTTGGAAATCCAGAGATGCTGGCAGCACATTGGACCACCCTGTGACCCCTCCTTGGAAAGGAAGACATCATTAGCTCTCCTGTCTAGCCAAAACGTGATTATTTTCCCTCTTTCTCATTCTGTAGACAAGATCCACTCCCTTCCAAAGTAGCTCCCAAAGAACCAGTGCCAAGATCTTGGGGAGAGGTATGTGTGCAAGATTTACGTGAACATACACATACACGGAGATAATGTATGACAGCCAAACAGCACAGACAATTGTCATCTGTGGCACTGGGCTTAGATGATGTTTGGAATGTGCTCTGAAGGATGAGACACTAAATTTCATCACCCCCAATTGAAGATATCAGGATTGCAAAAGAAATGCAAGAGAAGAAAAGATAAGGAACTGAAGTGAATGCTCTCAGCAATATAAAGGAGGTGTGGGGCTTCCTGCAGTGAAAAAGACAGCCCTCTCTGTCTTGCATTGGATTCATTTATGTCCTGTGTCTTTTCAGGCTCTGCCTGCTTTTTTAATGTCATGATCCTTCTGGGTTAAGATCTGGCAAAACTGACAACAAGGAAATCTTTTCCCATGCAAGGTTAGATGTGAACATAGTACAACATCAACAGTGTTTGAAATGATGGTATAGAGAAGGCTTTTAAATAAAAAAAGAGTTGTAGGTCAAAATGTTGATTTTAAAATAATAATAACAACAATAATATTAACAATAGGCTAATTTAGAAGCGACCATAGAATCATAGAATACTTAGAGTTGGAAAGGATCTTAAGATCATCCACTTCCAACCCCCTGCCATGAGCAGGGACACCTCACACTAGACCATGTCACCCAAGGCTCTGTCCAACCTGGCCTTGTACACTGCCAGGGATGGAACATTTACCACTTCTTTGGGCACCCTGTGCCAGGGCCTCGCCACCCTCACAGTAAAGAACTTCTTCCTTATATCTAACCTGAACTTCCCCTGTTTCAGTTTGAACCCATCACTACAGTTTGAACCCTTGTCCTATCACTACAGTCCCTGATGAAGAGAGTCTCCGATTACCAGTTACTTGTTTTAGGACACTGTAATTTTACTGTGATTTTAGCCTTCTTAGTTACAAAAACTGATTCTTCATATAGTTTTCCGACACATCTTAAAGACAATGAATCTCCATAGCTTTCAGCTATGGAACTTTGCAAGAACCCCTCTTGCTGTGACCTCTGAAAAGTTGTTGTTGCAGAATCAAAGTAACAGGATTGTAATATAATTTACAGCAGATGCAAACAGAAGTGAGGCAGATTTTATCTCCTGCCTGGTGAAGCAACACTTGATTAAAGATTAAAAAAGAAAAGAAGAGTGCTACATACCAAGTATGTTACAAGGACTTCAACAGCTATGTCTGGATCAAATACAGCGTGCAGGGACTGCTGAAGATCAGAAGAACCTGATTTAATGTTTGGGGTTTTTTATTGCCCATGTGCCATGCAACCTTGGATAAGACACTGCTCCTCAGAATCTCTTCTAGTTTAATTCTCATTCTTATCAGTAATCCCTAATTTGGTTTAAGCTCTTCAGGAGAGGTGCTAAATCCACTAGAGGAAGTTTTTTCATGGTCTAGTCTATAGGCACTTCTACAGCACAACTGTAAAGGCACTGTTGATACTAGTGGGTCAAGGGCCTAATGCTTACCTAACTGGTTCTTAACATGCACACACTGACTTAAAAAGAGTCTTGTTGGAGATTATTTAATTCATGCTTCAATAAGAGCTTTCCCTGAGAAAACACTGACTCACATAACACCACCTCTCTTCATCTTGTGGTGATGACATGACAGCAGCACTCGCATATCTCAGTAATGATCAAAGCTCCTTCAGTAATAGGTGTTGCAAGGACACAAAAAAGTGGTTCTTGTCAAAAAACATCCCTCGCTGAGGAGAATTTAATTTCATTTAAGAAGCACAAATATAGGCAGCTGAGCTCCTGCGTAGTCATAGAATCATGAAATGGTTTGGGTTAGAAGGAACCTTAAAACTCATTCAGTTCCAACCCCCTGCCACAGGCAGGGACACCTTCCACTAGAGCAGGTTGCTCCAAGCCCCTGTGTCCAACCTGGCCTTGAACACTGCCAGGGATGGGGCAGCCACAGCTTCTCTGGGAAAAGTCTGTGCCAGCGCCTCAGCACCCTCACAGGGAAGAGCTTCTGCCTAAGAGCTCATCTCAATTTCCCCTCTGACAGGTTGAAGTCATTCCCCCTTTTCCTGTCCCTCCAGGCCCTTGCCCAAAGCCCCTCTCCAGATTTCCTGGAGCCCCTTTAGGCACTGGAGCTGCTCTAAGGTCTCCCCTTCAGGAGCCTTCTCTTCTCCAGCCTGCCCCAGCCCAGCTCTCTCAGCCTGGCTCCAGAGCAGAGCTGCTCCAGCCCTCGCAGCAGCTCCATGGCCTCCTCTGGACTCAATCAGGCATCTGTGGGTGGTGTAGAAACAGCTGAATCAACTGAGTTTTTATTTCGGGAGGCCCAGCCAATAGTTGTGGAGGCCAAGCCAACGCAGCCAATTGAGCCATGAGACACTTTCCACTCCTGCATCTGAAGAGCTTCCCAAGGTCCACTTAAATGTCCACCAGATCTCCACCAACCACAAAATGAGTTCGTTCTCCCTAACACTCCCAGAAACACCTCCACTGGGGTACCTGAATTTAGGTTTCCTATTTAGTCAATGCAATCATCCAATCACAGAATCATAGAATGGTTTGGGTTGGAAAGGACCTTAAGATCATCTAGTTCCAACCCCCTGCCATGGACAGAAATCATATCTGCAAAGCTCACAACCTGAGGTGGGCAAGATTTTTAGGGTGAGGTACTATCATTCTAGTGCACTGCTTTTAAGCCTGTCCTCCTGTTGCACAAAGTTATTAGTTCAAAAGCAACCCTACAGTGCAAGCATTCCCAAAGGACTTCTCCATGTTGAAAGCATCCAGGAGTTAATTCACTCGCTGCCTTCGCTGACTATGTGCGTTCCCCCTTGTCTAGACAGCTCCAGCAAATGGCCAACAAAGACTTCCAGCCATAAATCTCTCACAGCAACAAGTTATAGAGGAAACCAGACACCCTGTGATGAGAATGTTATGGCCTCATTGTTTAATTATACAAGTTTGCTGGTTTATTTTGGAATGGCCCTTTGCCAGGGCTTTCAGGGTCAGTTAATGAGTGGTGCTGGGCTAAGACCCTGCAACAGACGTCAGTGGTGCCATGGAGGTTAATAAACTCCATTGAAGTGTGGGGCTTGTTGCCACAGAGCCTGACTAACAAACAGATCCTTTCAGCCACTGTGGAAAAGCTTGTTTTCTCACCACTGCTCTCCCTGACTGTTCTTCTCCACCCCAGACATGGATGGCGTGGAAACAGCTGAGTCAGCTGAGTTTTGCCGGACATGGAGTGAAGTCAAGAGAGGAGAGCCAAGACTCCAGGGTGAGTTTAAAGCTGGGGAGAAACTGCAGAGCAAACGCTGGTCTTCTTGTCTTCTTCACCTTACCTATGTATTGCCACAAGTGGGCTATGGGCACGGGCCAGCAGAAGTTCCCAGGGGTTTAGCTCTCCATTGGGGTTGGAGGGACATGGGCAGCCCATGCTCAAATGGCATTTACTGCTTTATCAGAGAGGGGATCACAAGCTCTTCTTGGCACCAGTTTCCAAAGAGCAGTTGGCCAACAAAATTGGTGTTCACACCCATTCTCCATCCTTTCCAGGACAGTGAAAGCATTAGCCAAGCCCTCCTCTCCCTAAGTGCTTCCTCAATGCTTTCATGATGCTGGTGATTCCCTCTTCATGCTTCTTTCCTCAGGAGAAACGGGGTCCAGGGTTAATCAAACTCTGCTGTCAGCTCGGTGGCTTGGAGATCTGCGTTGTTTTGAAGCGTACATTTCTCACTGCTCCCATGAGAGTACAAAGTTGCCAAATCTGTGCAAAACATGATCTGGCTTCTGCTTCTTTAGCAAGAAAACACCAATTCCTCCCCCTCTTTCTTTTACACTCTACACAACAGCTCATAGCAACACCGCTTTCCAGATACCCAGAGTTCATAAAACCAAGAAAAAAAGTAACTACCCCCCATACACATCACCTAGGGATAGATATTTGGCTGGGTGCATAGAAGACATGTTGCAGAACTGCTGTCAACAGCCAGAAGCAGATGTTGTGCACTGAATTCCTCTCTTTCCATGTTGAAAATGTGCTGTTTGTGCTCCGGAGACTCCTGCTCTGAGCAAGACAAGGTGGGGCCATAGTCTCGTCTAATTTCTGCCAGAGTATTAAACTTGCAGTGCTCCTGCAATCATTCCTTAACACTTTAGGCTTCTGTAAAGGGCCAGCTAAGACCTCTAAACTCCAAGAAAAATGGTACGGAGATTAGTTTTCAGAGATAACCCCAAAAGAAGATCTTATATGGTCTAGGAGATATGAAATATCAACCTTTGATATGAGATATGAAATATCCAAGGTTGCACCAGATGATCCTCGAGGTCCCTTCTAATCTGTTATTCTATGAAATACTGATTTTAGCTCTGCTCTGGGATATTCTGGGTGAGATACTTCCTTCTCTCTGCTCTTGTTTCCCCATGTGTACAACAGGAACTGGGATATTGATTTCTGTAAAACACTTGCATGCTGAAGTTGCAAAAATGTGGGCATTATTGGATAGGCAGAAGGAAAAAAAAACCCTGTAATGCTAAATCAGACTCCTGGACAGTCTTATTCAATGTTTGGCTTCCCATGATGGGCAAGTACCTGGTGCTTTAGAGGAAGACACAAGAACTCTGATGATGAACAGCTGGGAAAAATGTATTAATGAATGCCTATTATATTGTCATTGGTGTTCACAATGACACCAATGTGTCTATATATCTCTTCTAAAAATAATGATTCTATCATAACAGCAGATGTCTTCCATTTAAAATCCCAGTCATGCTTTCACTTACACGACTGCAGTCCTCCTGTCTTTGTTTTGGTTTGTTTTTGGTTTTGTTTTGGAATTTAATTACACTTTGTATAAAGAAAAGAACTTCCTCTTTTCTTTGTAAACAAGCCACTTTTCTGTTAATTGAATAGATGATGACTTCTACATTAGAGATAATTTACTTTCTTTACAACATCACTTTTTCTGAATAGCTGTATCACATATCTTTCAAGTTATGTTCTACCTGGAATAAATCTCCTCAAACTTTCATTCTTTCGCTCTATACACCTGTTTTTTTGTGCTTTTTTTATTTCGTAACAGAGTTACAAAGACATCACTGGATGTCCCCATATCACACCAGTGATGATACTATGGCACATCAAAGAGCCACCCTTTCAACGAAACCCTTGTGACTAATATGTCTGATGTAGCTCCTGACTGGGACAGAATGCACAATTCCTCCCCCAAATGACACTGAGCCGTTTTCCTCCTTGGGGTTTGTGTTTCCATTTTAATGCCCTTGTTGCTACGGAAGATTTTAAAGCATCTTCCAAGGGTGCTTGTTTTGGGGCAGGCAAGGAGAGAACATTCAAAGCTGGAAATACAATTGCAGAGGAGTTCTTTGATATCCAGGCGCTTACCTGTGTGCAGCCCAATTCGTATTCTGAGGGGAATGTCTGGCATGTGCCTCATTTTGAACGATCCCACTGAGCTGAGGATGTCCAAGGACATGTTGGCTATCTCAGCCGCGTGCTTGTTTCCATTCCGTTTTGGGAGCCCTGAGGCAACCATGTAGGCATCACCAATGGTCTCCACCTAGCAAATGCCATTGCATTAAAATATAAATACATTAATATATAAATATATAAATACATTGAAAAAAAGATGGAAAAGAGAAATAGGATAAAGCTACAAGGGTGTTTGATCCATAGACAGTTCGATCCTCACCTTGTAAACATCATGGTTTCCAAGAACAGCATCAAAGAGTGTGTAAAGATCATTCAGGAGGTCAACTACTTCAATGGGTTCACTGAGGGCTGAAATGGTTGTGAAGCCCACGATATCACTGAAGTAGATAGTCACCTGGTCAAAATACTCTGGCTCCACAGTGCCACCAGTCTTGAGGGCTTCTGCCACTGATCTGTAATAACACAAACAATGATGGCAGGGCACAAAACCTTTTGTAGTACATGCCCAAGACCTTCACCACTCTTGTCCTACTGTGCTTAAAAGATTTTCCACTAAATAGGAGGTTCTATATGTCTGTAACAAGAATTGATTTAAGTTTCTTTCTTTGGTTGGAAAGTGCTTGCCAAAAGTGGAGGTCAGCTCTGCAATCTTGCTCACTTCTGGAGACCAGTTTTGTCCAGTCTAGATATGGGCTGGGGTCTTCTTACTATCTAAAGTACCAATACTTACGGGGGGAGCATTTGTGACAGCAGTTTCTCTGTCTTCTGCTTTTCAATCTCCAGCTCTTCAGTCCGCTCCCTGATTAAATCTTCCAGGTTGCTCGAATACTGTTCAAGCATCCTGAGCATTGAGTCAATGATATTGGTCTTCTTCCCTTTGTTGATGGTTTTGAACTGGAAAATCAAACTGGAGAGTTATTTCTCCATCTCATTACACCATTGTTTCACACTAAGTTTGGGAAGGAACAGAAAGCAATACTTATTTTAAAGGAACAATGTTAAAGATTGGCTTTGTAAGTTGCAAGAATTCAACAATAAAAAGGCACAATAGAGGGTGAATTTGCATCAATAACCATGGCAACTGCCGAGGAGTGTGTTGCTTGTGAACTTTCAGCGAAACTTAAGTGAAATACCACCTTCCATGAGATAACAACATGTATGTGAGTTATTGTAGAGTCCTATCGTGCTGCAAATTTGCACCTTCATTTGTCCAATGACCAACCTTTAGGGTAATTTGCAGCCATTTATGTTCAGAGGTGCAAATTTCAGATCATTGACAATACTTACAACCTGCTTATGTGTTACTGATCTTAAATCCACCTTTGCACAGTGGCATGTATGTGTACTGCCACCTCCCACCCTCAATTCTTCATTGAGTCTTGCTCTCACCTCTTGACCTGAAGATGAGCCTCTGGACCATTTGGATAATCTGTGGCTTCAGAAGCTGCCATAGACTCAACAGTGGAGTCATATGGGTGTAAAATTATTCAGAATTTCATAGAACCAAAAGGTAAAAATCATTAATATTGGTTCACCTACTTTGACCTTATAAGAACATAGGAACAGTACTGCCGGATTGGACAAAGGGTTTATTTTGCCAGTCCATGAGATTGGCTAGTAATAGATGTCTGGGAAAGCTGTTCAAACAGGGCTCAGGTACCGTCATATTTCCCTGGGATATGCTCCCAGCCTTCACCAACCTGCAGTTCAGAGACTTCTCATGCCAAACCTTGTATCTTTGTGTTTAAGAGCCTTTGGTGAATTTTCTATTTAAATTAATCACCTTTTAAATACTTTAGAAGATCAAAACCCCATATTGATCTGAAGGTGCTATCACAATTTACAGATCTTGGATCTCCATCAGGTCATCTGTGCAAGTACACTGCAAATGTGAAGACACCATCCCGTGTTCAGCCTGCTTTACACCCCATGTGGTGGTGCCATGGCAGCCCATATTCAGGACAAGGTGCAAGCCAGACACCATGAACCATAAAATAACCCAACTGCAAAGGCAAAACTAGAGCTCTGGGACTTCTTCAATCATTATTTAAGGGTTCACTTCAAGGAATAAAACACGATTCCCTGCCAAGTACAAACAAAGGATGGAACCTGCTGCTCTATTCACTGACCTTAAGAAATACCTCCTCAAAGGTTGGACGTCGTTCGGGGGCTTCACCCCAGCATTCCTTCATTACCTGGATGCACTTCATGGGGGCCAACTCAGGGGCTATGTTTGGGCGGCACAGGGGAGGGGGCTTCTTCACTTTCTTTATGATTTCTGTGACAAAGAGAAGAACGGGAAGCACGTTGTGAGATGGAGGGTCTTGGTGTGGATAAAGCACATGGATCTTTTCACCTATCCCTTGCTCGCTCCTTCACCCATCACCCTTATTCCTCACCACCCAATGGCAGTGTCAAATGAAGCTGGTTCTGCTTTCCTTTGCCAGGAGTCTCTTGGAGGGTTTAAAAGACAAGAGATTCATCCGTTGCCTTGTCCCTGGAGAACCAGGTTATGAGCAATAAAGTGGCTGGATGGGGGAAGGTTGCATGACATGGATGTGTGTGCCTGCAGGCTTGTGTTTAATGAAATTGCTTCTGACTCTATTAGGATCTGCAGTCCTCTAAGAGAGCAGAGGGATAAGACTGAGCCCAGACAGGAAGGATATCAGCGTGTGATGCTTCATTGTTAACTGGGAACCAGTACATAGGAGGTTGATGGGAATGGAGACAGTGGAAAGTATTTTAAGGGGGACAGCTTGGGTTCAAAACAATTTCTGGGAAACAACTCTATATCCAGAGATGAAATAAAACTAATAAGAAACTGGGTTTGGGCTTTCAGACCTTGAGAAGTCAGACCTGGAATCTGCAGCTTTTAGATGAAACAGCATTACAGAGAAGGAGTGAAGCTGCAGGTTTTATTGACAGCTGAAGGATTGGGGAGTGTGACGTCTGAACCCCAACCCTGACTTCGATTCAGGTATTTCTTAGTAAGAATATCCTGGAGGAAAAGTGCTTTTTGTACAATAGAACTATATCTTCCTGCTTAAATAAAAAATCAAAGTGATTGCATTTGAAGGTTTCATTTTGCGAAGTGCAGAGCAGCCAAGCGGAGTGAAAACCACCCTCTTTCTGGCAGGAGCCCTTCATTTCCACAGCTGTTACTGTGAGTACCCAGAGCTTTTTAGTGTTGACAGTTTACTTTAAAGCTCTTTGGCTCATCCCACCATTCTCCACCAAATGAACTAAACAAAGCACCTGGCCTAGATATTTCCAAGGGGCAGCCAAGGGGAAATGCCTTCCCCAGACAGTTTTAAAGTTCACGCCACGAGTGAAAGCTCCTTGAGGATTAGGATGCAGTGAGTAGAAATTCATCATCATGATGCTCAACATGTGCTGGAGGTTCCCCAGGGGGAATAGGTGGGGGGACACCTGTTAATTACATCATAGGCTACATCATAGGTCCAGCTCTGAATTACAGAGTGGGTTACATCACAATCATCATCATTGCTTTGTTGCAGCAGCTTGGAAGTGTTTTTTCAGGCCCTGAAATGGCAGATACTTAATACCCATATCCCATCTACCGACTATCCAGCTTAAAACATGTTGAGAATGGGCTTTCACTGAAATCAGCCCGTTTTTGATTGTTCTCACTCTCCTTATTCAAGTGCTTGTGACCTGACCCTGACCACAGTGCGTTTGCCCTTCCTGTGCATGCACAACATGGTTTGAAGTAGGGAGATTGCATCATGAGCAGTTCCTAAGAAGTTCACCTATTTGCTATTTCTCATACAAGCCACCCCATATACGAGTCAGTGATGTATCACTTTGACCTCTGCTGAAGAGAGAACCTCTTTAATGAGGAAGTGATTAAGGAAAAATAGATGGACAGATAGACAAAATAGGATGCTAATGAAGGGTCCGGCTCAAAAACCTCAACCTCCATGGCATGCAAAAAAGGGCTGAAGACTGGGAAGCAAAGGTGTTTCCAAGCTGTGGGAAGCAAAGGACTTTCCAAGCTATGGGAAACAAAGGATTTTCCAAGCTATAGGAAATTCTGCCATCAGATTCCATGCCCCACTGTGATGAAAAGTCAAAGTTTGGACAGGGAACTGGAGGTGCAGCAGTGGCCTCACTGCTGGCCAGCTCTGAAGCACCTTGGGGTAGCCAGAGCCCCAACCCCATTGTTAGCACTGATGAGTCAGTGTACCAGAGCTACACATTTTGATGTTTATTATGGATGTTTTGTTGAAAACAGTCTTTTGTCACTGAGAAAGGTCGTAAGATCAGGACATTATTTCCATGTTAATGCTTTACCCAAGGGACTTGACCAGAACTTTTATGAACGCTCTCTGTAAAGCCTTAAAAATGTACTGAAATGGTTGCCTACCTTCAGCTGAGAGTTCTGACATGCAGTACGGTGGACCCCGAACAACCACTTCTTGTAGGATGATGGCAAAGCTGTAAATGTCCCCTTTGAACGTGCCTTTCCTGCGCATGTCCGGGTCCCTCAGCAACTCAGGAGCTGTCCAGAGCAACTCTAAAAGGTGCAGGAGCATCAGGTTTCCTATACATGAGCTCAGACTATTGCAAATTAGGTGCTTAAATGAACGCTTCATTCCAGTCATATGGGGGAAGGTTGGAACATACTTCATTATTTACTGGATCAAGTCCTCTATTTCTTGGGAGGTCTTAGAAATATTAAACTTCCATCTTGACAAAACACTTGGGTTTTCCAAATTTCAGTTCACCTTCTAAAAGAATTATTGCTATACAACGACTTACATCCTGTAACACCAGTCCTGAACTTCAACATAAAACATCTCACCATTGCCAAAAGCTTCAACACTTTTCATTGCTTGGAAATATCACTCAGGCAAAACTTTGGCACTGAAGCCTGGATTTCTTGCCCCTGTTATTGCTCTTCCACAAAGCAACACTTCGTAAAATATTTTCTGTAGTTCTTCTTAGAGGAAAGTGGTTTCTGTGAAAGCAGTTTGTGGCAGTCTGAAGCACAATCAGTCTTTATACTCCAATAGTTCAAGTGGTGAAAGGCACAGTTGTAAAACATACCCAGCTTCATCAAGAAATAAATCTTCAAACTGGGATATTGTTACCCTGGTAACTATGCATTGTGAGTAATAGGAATAAGGAACATTTCATCTACTGCAATATATATCATTTTTGTAAAGGATGAGGAGAAGGTCTTCTGGCAACTGTCCTATCTGAGACACTGGAAATGTGTAGGAATCAAATCCTGAGACAGAGGGATTGAAACACTACATACGTGTTCCTTGAAACCAGGTTTCAAGAACAAACTGGGACACCAGAGGAACTCTAAGGCAATGGCCGGTTGAAAGAAATCCTGTCCAATTCTCCAAACCTGATGCCATGAAATGCTGTCTAAAGTGGTGGGAATGTCATGTGGCTGCCTTCGGTGATTGGCATTGGACCTATTTCAAAGAGACCTGTATCGTATTGTGTCTAGATGGTTTAATTTTACAAAACAAAACTCTTTGCCTTTAGGTTAACCTAAAACTTCAAATATAGGGTTGGGGCCAAGGATGTGAAGCCAGTTCCACCAGTCACAGACATTCAGGATTGATCAGATTTCAGGGGCACTTAAATCCTTCTCCAACTACAACAAGCGTAAGTTCTGCCACTGCTTGCAATAAAATCCTTTTTCCTTACCAAGACCCTCTGCTATTCACTTCACTGTCAAGAATTCTGAAAAAAAGCTTTGCTTATCCTTTCCTGTAACAATGCATTTTATACAGGTAACTAGATGTTGTGAGATTGAGCACATAAATCATTATTTGGCCACTGGCCTGCAATTGCATTAGGACATGTTAAATCAATAGACAAATATATCTAAAACAAATATTTCATTATGGCACCTACCTTCTGGGGGCGGCTGAATATAGGGGCATTTCTGTGCTTCTAAGAGCTCATTATAGCCATAGTCAGTTATCTTCAGCACAAAGCGGCCGTCCACAACACAGTTACGAGACTTGAGACGTCCATGGGCAAAATCTCGGTGATGCAAATACCTAATTCCCTATGAAACACAGAAACGATCAAGGCTATTCCTCAAGAATTATATTATCCACCAGCATTCAGAGACAGTAGGCCAAATTGCCACCCTGGATGGCATCAGAAACAGCATTGACTCTGTCAGGTGTGGTCCTGATCAACCCAAGAAACTATGGGAAAAGTTCAGAAGTGGATTAGGAATAAGAATTAGGTTAACTGCACCCTGAAGCAATACTGGAAAGGACTTCAGGAATAGTTGAATGCCTCCCTCCATAGCCTTAGGACTCATTGCTCTTGGAAGTTGTACTTTTGGACAAGGTAAAGGAGGTGGGCACGAGTGGTGCCCAATGGTTAGGTCAAGGGAAGCCATTAAGAGCCAGGTGCCCTTACCCAGCTCCCTCAAGGAGGATCAGAAGGTGGATCATGGGCTGTAAGAATGGCTCTGGCAGTCTAACCTCTATAGGCTATCTGTCCCAGATTGGTAGTTCACTATTAGGGGGATAAAAACATATGGGACATGATCAGAAGTGTGTGAACACTCTTTTAAAGTGACCCTATGTGTAACCATCCTGTTGTAGGGGATGGATACGGTTTGGTTCTATGCTGGATGCATTTCTGATTTGTGACAATAAGGGACCTTTGGTAAGTATGAATTTGCCACCAATTTCACTGTTCTAGATGATCTTCTAGCCTGATGTGCAGTTTCAACCTCTCATCCTACTGCATGGATGTAGTCCTGTTACCCCAAATAGTGCTTCTCTCAGATGACAATGAAACAAGAATAAGAGGTCTCCATTAAAACCCCTTTATACCAGTATAATTTTCACATTGGTTTTCCCTGTGTTATTATAACAATCCCAAAGTCCTGGATGAAATAACTATGTCAATGTAAAAGTCCTCAGCAGCAGCAATGGATTTACTTTAATTAGATCCATCACAAGAGAGGATTTGAACATCCAATCCAGCTTCATATCTTCGTTCCTCAGCAAGTCCTCCAGGCTTCCTCGGGAGCAGTACTCTGTCACTATGGCAAAGATGCCACAGTCAGAGAAAAAGCCCAGGAAAAGATTCACATTCTCATGACGCAGATCTTTCATCTGAAACAAGACAGGGAATCACAGCGAGACCGCGTCAGCCAGGTATCTATCTGCTCAGCAGTTGTTTATATCATTAGATGCCCTTATCATTGTACTACCAAACAGTTCTGCACACAGCAATGGGGAAGAAAACAGCATCTTTGCTGCTTGCTTTCAGCTATCCTACACTCTGTAAGCTTTGGTTTTCTTAGTCTATCCATTAAGACAAAGACAGCAAGACAGCAAAAGCAAACTGAAGAGAAATTTGTTGTTCTTTAAGACAAGCTGGATTGGATCTTCTACTAGGACAACATGGGTTCACTGGGGTAAATTGAGTTCAGCATGTGGAGTCTTGCTCCAGCTTTGGTATGATCTGGAAAGCAACAACATGCTTGGAGGATCCAAAGTCATCCATCAGTGGTGCCTTTGGAGACATGCCCTGCTAAATCTAATATATTTATATGCATAAAAATGCCACTCATATTAGCAGTAGCTGCCAATGACTAATGGCCTCGAATTTGAAAAATAAATATATTTGCTTGTCATTTAGTAGTAATAAAAAAATTGAAGACTAAAAGTAAAACTTACAACAGGCATCTTAGCTGGAGACGCAAAGCAAATCCCAGAGAAATGCACAATCGTGTTTGTGTCACACTGCCAACAAATAGCATATGAAAATAGCTGCCAGTGCATCACCCTGCCCTGACACAGGCAGGGATGATTTCCTCCAAACTGCTCTGCTTTTGCAGACAAGGTCACTTAGAGGACTCGTAGTCCATTCAGCATTGCGTCAGCTCTGAAGTGGTAGGTCCAGGAAGGGGTTCAGCAGGCTGCTGACTCTGACACATGGGTCATCAGTAAGTTTGTCAGATGCAATCATGCATGGTCCATTCCATCAGATTTCACTGGGCAAGACTCATTGACAGCCACGACACATGATTCAGTGGATAAATAGGAGATAAAGAGAATAACAACACCCTGCAGTCACCAAAAGTCAAGTCCAAGGCTAAGTTGGACAGAGCCTTGGGTGACATGGTCTAATGTGAGGCTTCCCTACCCACGGCAGAGGAGTTGGAACTAGATGATCTTAAGGTCCTTTCCAAGACAAATCAATCTATGATTCTGTGACAAGTCCCCCAAACAACCTTCCCTCCACACACCCAACCATCCCCTGTTCCTACCTTCCTCAAGATGCTGGTGGAGCTTTGCCGCAGATGGTGAGCTGCTCCTGTCTCAAACTTTTTCAGCCATACCCAGTCTCCCTGTCCACAATACAGTGGGTGAATGATAGAGCAAGTCTCTGAGCAACAGCTAACATTAGGAACTAGGTCTGAATTTCAGATCCTTCACTTCAAAAGCGGTTGGGGATTTTCAATGTTCTTGGCAGCAGATGCTTTCTATACTGCACCCGAATAAGAATATCCACAGCAAACCCTCAAAAGATGGGGCAAGGCAGGACCTTCACCCAGATCATAACTTCGTACCTGGAAGGTGTATTAGTGTCAATAAACAATGATAAATTGATTAAAAGGTTGCCCAGAGAAGCTGTGGCTGCCCCAGCCCTGGCAGTGTTCAAGGCCAGGTTGGACACAGGGGCTTGGAGCAACCTGCTCTAGTGAAAAGTGTCCTTCCCCATGGCAGGGGGTTGGAACTGGATGAGCCTTAAGGTCCTTTCCAACTCAAACCATTCTATGATTCTATGGAAAAAGAAAGTAACTCAGTCCAGAGCTTCTCTCTGGCATTAACGATCCTGTTGATTTTGCTTCTTTTCAGGAAAAATTGTCATGCTGTTTTTGCAAAAAGCTGTGTTTTTAAGAAAGAACTGATGGATGTGACGACTTTTGTTGGCCATTGCTTCTGCTTAAACTCTATACCATTCTATTGGCACAAAGGGGAACTTGATAGCCTTTATTCTGTGTATTTGGATCCTTATCTTATAAGAATGGTCCTTATTAGAGATGTCACCACTCAATGCTGTCTAGTGAGCAAGGTTCTTCATGGTGCCTTTAGGTAGTGACATCTCTAACAAGGACAAGACCTGGAAATGCTGCAAATGGATGTTGAATGCTACCACCCCATATGCCTCCAGGTGTGAGGGTGATGGTTGGGTAGTCACCTTAAACACTGCTAAGTCCATGCTTGGGAGTAACTTCTTTTCACCCTTAGGGTCCATCAGCAGTATTCCCATCCTGGGACTGCAGCCCAAGACGTTCCTCCCTCGAGCAGCTCAGTGAACAGAAGCGGTGGGAGAAGGCTGCCTGAGGTCCCTACCTACCTCATACAAAGCCACGTTGGAGGTTTCATAGGTGACAGCTTCACTTTTCAAGGAGGAGGAGCGAGTTACAGATTTCAGGCTTCTGCCATCTGCTGCTATGCTGTTTGCATCAGTCAGACTATCCAAGGTCATCCTCTGGAAGGCAAGAAAAGCAGGCATAGGACAGTTCCCACCTTTGGATGTAACCCTCCACTCCAGCTCTGCCTCTGTCCATACATTTCACCCATGCTAACAACCTCCCAAAATTCCCATCTCACCCCTCTCAATACCTCTAAAAGGCTCATAAGGTTGAGCCTACAGGTCAACCCCACAAGTCTGAAACAGTACAGCAGCACTTTAGGTGATGGAAATGCTGTGGATTGAGGGAAATAGAAGAGGAGGCAGGTGTCTTTCTGAGCAAAGCACAGGGAAGCGTCTTCTCTGGCATAGGCAAGAAGCCTGTATCTGTGCCAGTGACCTAGGCAAAGGGATTGCTCCACAGCAGTCCATATCATTGTCATGATCCTGGTCTATGCCAAATAACAGTCCCCTAGGAGATCTCCAGGTCTGGGCAGGACCCAGCACAGGCCAGGAATGGTTCCCAATAAGTAATTCAGATGCGGATACTTTATTTTAAAGGGCAAGATGGTTTAGATAAATGGACATGAACTGTGCTGCACCATCCAACCCCAAGAACAAGAATAGAGGCTGGCTATGAGAATAAAAGCAAACAAGGATACTATTTTACATCATCATAACAGCTCTGACACTGCATGTGCATCTAATCTGAGACTCAAAAACATTCTGCATATAGGAAATGTTCTGATATGCAGGGGAAAATGAGACATGGAGAAGTGAAGGACCTTCCAGAGCTTCATGGGTATGAAAATACCAAACAGCAAACCTATTTTCGAGTGTCCCACCGGATTTACTTACACAAGTGGAAGGACTTACCTTTTTCTGTAGCTCTGGGTTGATGAAGATGAGGTCATCCAAGGTCAGTATGATCTTGTTAGGTCCCCTGAATAGCTGGCTATTCAAGATACTGCGCCTGCAAGATTTGGAGAGCCACAGTTAGCATTTTTAGGTAGGTGACCAGTTTATACCACTTCTGAGTCCCCCACGTTCGCCTTCTCTGCAGTATTAAGTGGCAGTGGGGATGGGCATGGGTGAAAGCAGTAGACGAATTATGATGCCCTGACTTGGACTGAATTCCTCTGAGTCAAGTGTTATCCAATTCACAGACTACAAAAGCTATAATGTCAAAGGGTCTCATCACAAATAGACACCTCGAGTTAATCTTGTTACGATATGAATCAGATGTGTATGTAATGCTTACTTTGTTTTGCTCAGTTTTATTTTTCATAACCCAAATTATTCTCCATTAGGAAAGAATATGGAGTTTTATTAGAGCATCCAATGTGCCAGGTGAGCAAACAGCTCTCAGGCACATCAGCTTTTCTTAGGGACTAAAACTGAACCATGAGTAACTTATAAAAGCTGCCTGAACACAAGTTACCATCAAAATATGCTGGTTAAATTTCTATGTTGTAGCATGGTGAAGTAATGCACACAGCCAAATACCTCCTTGTAATGACTGCAAGCGCATACAGAGGGAAGAGCTACAGGGGATGAGCAGTTTGGTGTGCATGGTGTAGTGCAATGCAGAGTGGAGGTTTTAGAAGCAGCATTGCTGAACCAGTGCTATTTCTCTTGGTCAGAAGTAATTAGATCAAGACGTCTCTGCTGATTCAGACCTAATTCTTCCAGGACCCGAGCCAGATGGGATGTCTACCACGCACTGTGTAACAGGACAAATGTGCTTCTGGCATCTCCACAGGGTGCTGTGCCTGTTTTCCAAGGGATGACTCTCTGCATTCCTTGATAGACTATTAGATTTGCAGAGTTGCCATGGGCAAGAGAGAAAGTTCAGTATAGTCACCAGACCAGCAAAGACACTATTTGTTGCTTAACTGCATCCTTCTACTTGCCCCGCTTCTCCTTAATTGGCAAGGCAGAAGAGACCACAAGAAGAAATGGAGTGATGTTAAGGGCTACATTCATGGCATGGTTTAAATAGGCTTATGTCCACTTCATGCAAATCATTACAGAACATTCCAGAGTTTCTTTGTTAGTTTTCAGATGGGATACATCTGACAATAATACCCAACACATGGTTATTTTAGGGACTCAAGGAAGAGGCAGAATTCACACACCATCATTCTGAACCCACTATTTCAATGGATGCCAAGGTATAACACTAAACACAAAGCACACTACATGTATTAGTCTGAAACTCATCAGGCAGGAACAGAGAAGGCAAATGAGAGTTCCTCCATTGCTCTCCATGTCATTTTTTTGTTTAAGGAACTTTGTTTACAATACAGCAGATGTCTGATCTGCACCTAACACTTTTCCTGATGAAAAGGGTGCATTTTGGTGGCTACTGTAGAAGGAAAATATCTATATCCAGCAAAACATCTACACATCACCACAATTCACTTTTCTAATGTATGTGCCACTCCAGGCATTTTAATAAGAGCACAGACAGCTTTTTGGAGTTCAGAAGGAGCCTTGGCCACATGACCACAGGCATCACCTGGGATGACTTTTGTAACCTTTCTCTAACCACCTTGCCACTCATCTTCATGCAAAAAACTTATCACTTATGTACCTTTGACCTGTCTACCCGAAAACCTCACTCGGTCAATCACATCATCTCGCCCAAGCATGGAGGAAAGCATCCCTCTGCTGAAAGCAAAGAACAGATTGCAGAGCGACTCACTTAAAGTCATGCAGCAGATGCCTGGCAGACCTAAGACCAGAGCTCCCACATTTGAACTCAGACCATGCTGTGGTTTAAATTTAGTTCCAGACATGCCCTTCCCTAACATAAATCATTGTCTGAGTCATGCTAGACTTCTTTTCTTCCCTTGCAGACAGCCATACATCTTTACTTATTACTGAGCCTTCCCAAGAACAGTCTGGTACTTGTGGAACAGCTTACAAGTAGAGTAGGCAGAAAGATTGTCTTCTATTTACTTAATTGTAGAGGCTGGTGGCCAAGGCATAGAGCAGGGTTTTAAAGTGCAAATGGATGGAGCAACCTCCCCAGTGCCTGCAATTATAGGATATCAGAAGCAGCTGTGTGTTATAAGGGAGAAAGCTGTTTGGGGTGTTGTTTGCTGGGTGGCCTTGTATCATTTGGGTTTGGAGGGATGATTCAGAAGTGGAATCTTCTGGGAAGATTTGGGAGGCAAACCTGCATGGAACGATCCAGGAACCCTGCTCTGATGAACTCAGTGCTTCTGGGTAAATATGCCTTCTAATTTCAGTCATGCACCATGTAGACATCAACAATGAGAGACAGATTACTCCAGGGGCCAGTTTGGAGCAGATTACCTTAGGTTACGGCCATAGTGTCCTTGCTAAAGAGCAACCCATAGCTTCTGGACCAGCCAGTCCGTGTCCACCTTGTTATGGAGTCAGGAGACAAATGTGACCTATGTAACTGTTTGAAACTGTCCCTTCCTAAGCTTCATTTGCTCTAAAGATCTCATGCCCAGAATAATACAGATGCAACGTGGATGACCAGGGAGCTGGATTCCAGACCAAAACAGGGAGTGAATCAGCTTAGTAATAGAGGTATCCTAATTAATTGTTCCAAACCCTCTCCAGAGTTACTCTCTTTATCTTTATTACATTGGGAAAGTAAAGAGCTTCAGCCTAGGTGCTTCATGGGAAACAGGATTATACTAGGGACAGAAATCCAGGCAAGAATGATCTGGAGTAAGGAAAAGACATTTAACATGGCAGCCCACTCAGTCTCTACCCCAAAGTTCTCAAAGCAGATTCCTGTCTTTGGTTTGTGTGGCATACTTTGCACTTCTAAAGTGATAGCCACTTTCCTAACGTTTCAGAGCCACCATCCAGCCATTCCTTCCAGCAACAGACTGAAGTCTTCTTCCAAATCTGCTCCTGAGACTGCAGAACCAATTCCCACAGTGCTCAGGCCACTATCATTTAATAAAGTTGTATTGGATTTTATTGGGTTTGTGTTTGGAGCAGAGGAAGAGTGTGAGGATCCTCCCTTGGAGGGGAAGGAGCTGCAGATAGAACGTGTGATGAACTGACCACAACCTTGTCCCCCTGCACCACTGGTGGGGAGGAGGTAGAGAATTCAGGAATGAAGTTGAGCCCGGAGAGAGGGTTGGGGAGGATGTATTTTAAGATTTGGATTTATTTCTCATTATCCTACTCTGATTTGATTTGTAATAAATTCAACCAACTTACCCAATGACCACAACAAGCCTGCTGTGTTCGCAAACTAAACTGCTGGCTAAAACCCACCACAGAAGCTAGAAATGGCCACCTAATCAAACACGTCCTGCCATTCTCACCTGATAAGAGAAGTCAGGCCCACAGCAAAAAGCACCAGGGCAAATATCGCCATTACTCCCAAAAAGATGACTGTAGGCTCAATTCCTGTGCAAAGAGGGGAAAAGAAACAGTGAATTAGAAAATCCTTTTCACTTAGGCAACATTAAAAATATCAGCATCAGACCATTAGACTATAAAGTCAAATATTCAGCCAGGAGAATGATAGAAGATGGGTGTTTCGATGAGAAGCTTAACATGAGCCAGCTGCAGTGTGTGCTTGAGCCCAGAAAGCCAACTGTATCCTGGGCTGCATCAAAAGGAGCATAAGCAGCAAGTCAAAGGAGGTGATCCTGCCCCTCTGCTTTGCTCTTGTGAGACCTCACTTAGAGAAATGTGTGCAATTCTGGTGTCCTCAAAATAAGAAGGACACGGAGCTGTTGGAGCAAGTCCAGAGGAGGCCACGAGGATGATCAGGGGCTGCAGCACCTCCCGTATGGAGACAGGCTGAGAACATTGGGGCTGTTCAGCCTGGAGAAGAGAAGCTGCGTGGAGACCTCAGAGCAGCTTCCAGTGTCTGAAGGCGGCTACAAGGCTGCTGGAGAGGGACTCTTCATCAGGGACTGGAGTGATAGGACAAGGGGTGATGGGTTCAAACTGGAACAGGAGAAGTTCAGGTTAGATATAAGGAAGAAGTTCTTTACTGTGAAGGTGCTGAGGCGCTGGCACAGGTTGCCCAAAGAAGTAGCAAATGCTCCATCCCTGGCGGTGTTCAAGGCCAGCTTGGACAGAGCCTTGGGTGACATGGTCTAGTGTGAGGCTTCCCTGCTATGAGAGGGCGTTGGAACTGGATGATCTTAAGGTCCTTTCCAACCTAAACCATTCTGATTCTAAGATACTTTTGATGCAATGCTCATTTAGGAATACACACTTATCGATTTCATTTACATCAGACTGCAAGCACTTTACTTATTTATTCCCATGCACTTTTTTCCTATGCCAGCCCTAGAGCCCTGGATCAGTGGGAAAACAGATTTTTCTTCAAGTAAATAAAGCCTGGACTCACAGGGAAGTATTTTGTTTTAGAGGCAATTTCTGCAAAGTTCATAACTTCTTAACATTTGACCCTCTTCTCTCCAGGAACTGAAAGGCTGAAAAATCTTTATCATGTGAGTCACCAGCCCATCTGGGGTTTTTCATTCACTGCCACACATTTCTAATGCTGGAAAGAACAGAAGAGAAGGAGGAGAAGGTTGATGTTTTCCTCAATGGGCCCATCGACAGAAAGCATTGGGGATGGATATTTTACTTATGAGCGTCTTTGTTAGAGAGCTAAGGAATGCCGACATGAGTGGATGAGCTAAATTCCAGTGGGAATATTGTTTGCTCTCTCTGTCTCTTCTGTCTTCTTATTTTTCTACTTTAGTCTGTCTGTATTCAGAGATCCTTGAACACAAGCAAGCACGGAGAAATTTGGGTTGATAAAAGGGTCGTAACTCTATGTCACACTTGTACCTGAATCACAGGTCTTTTATCAAGCACTGAAACCTAGAGCTTCTCAGTAGAAAAACAGCATTTTTGAAAGTATGTGTCCTTTTCAGGAAAAGACCAAGCATTTTAGCTGAAATTTTCCTGTCAGATTTGGACTTACTTTATGTTTCAGTCCAGAGACCCAGTCCCTGTTTGTTCTCACACATGTGCTGGCACAAAGTGCCCAAAGAAGCTGTGGCTGCCCCATCCCTGGCAGTGTTCAAGGCCAGGTTGGACACAGGGGCTTGGAGCAACCTGCTCTAGTGGAAGGTGTCCCTGCCCATGGCAGGGGATTGGAACTGGATGAGCTTGAAGGTTCCTTCTAACCCAAACCAGCCTGGGATTCTGTGATTCAAGTGGAAGGTGCCCCTGCTCATGGCAGGGGGGTTGGACTCAATGATCTTTGAAGATCTTTTCCAACCCAAATCATTCTGTGATTCTATGGTACCAGGATTTGATACAAGAAGTCACTCTGCTTTCATGCTTCAGCCTGGGACCAGCCCTGTATACCTCCATCTGAGAAGAAATCTGGGCACAGTAGGGTCGATACTTCACACTCATTTCTCCACTTTGCAGACAGTGTGGATGTAGTCCAAGAATTCACTTCACCCAAGTGCGATGGAGACATAAACAACTTTCTCCAGGAGGTGCTCACCTTGAATACAGGAATGAGCAAGACCACACCAAGCTGGCCTGGAGGACATGGTTTGTTCTTCATGCATGGACAAAGTTAAGTGTTGTGGTCCCCATAAGAGCAAGTAGCAGCAACCCAGTGTTCATCCCTAGGAGGAAAGGGAGCTGACAAAGATGTGCCCTCCTCTAAAAGGACTGGTTTGAGTGTGAAGCCAGAATACATCTCATAAAAGCCTTGCATAATGCTAAATCCATGGAAAAAGAGGGACTGGATCTGCTTAGAGGGAGACTTGCGGCAGACCTAGTGCTTTGGGGCTGTGGTTGCCTGTTTCCTGCTAGGAAATCTGTTATTAAAGAGAGAATGAGCTTAGAATAGTCCAGTCACAGTGACATGGGTTGTTTTTCTTGCTGGACAAAGGAGCAAATGCTTCCTGGACAAACCAGTGACGAAGTGTAGGAATATGAAAGTCCCATCTCACGTCTCTGCGTGGCCTTCTAACACTTTCAAAGAGAATCTGTAATCCATACCACAGTGTGGCAGGAATAATGTGGAGTTTGTTAATGCTCCCTTCCGTATTCAATCAGGGTTTTTTTACTGGTCCTGTCTCCTAAGCTTCCTCAGGTAGCCCCCAGAGACTCTACTGTCTGAACAAATCTCCTTTGAGAAAGAGCCTGAGAGAAATTCTTCTGCTTATTCCCATTGCATATTATAACCCACAAGAGTCTGGCCACACTTTAGAGGACTCTAAGGCAATGTGGTGCTTGAAAGGCAGTGCAGAAACCCAAGGAATAGCAAAGGGTGTCTCTCTGAGCATGTCCTTTGCTGAAGTAGGGGCACAGTTAGTTACACACGAGGACATGAGGACTCTTCCACATCTGGAAAACGTCCAAAGTCCATCCAATTTCATTCACTGACACAGCATCTGATAAGCTGAAAGTGAGAGCTGATTGGAGCACAACGTTCACTGGAATGAATGAGAGACAGTAAAAGGACAAGAGGAGTAAATAAATAAACACCCAGATAAACAAACCCTAAGGAATAGGACATAGTGAAGACAATACCAAAGACCACAGAGCTCGTGTCAATGATGGATGGGCCATGAAAAACCTTGAGGAAGCTCAACAAGAACTTTATAACTAACGGAAGGGAAACGAGGGTTATCATGGGCTCACGGTAAAGAGCAAACTTGAAGCATACTTGAGGGGACTTGTGGGGTTATGTTAAATTCATGAGGGGATGCTTTAAGGGGACTGTAGGAGTATGTGAAACTTCTTATGGGATGTTTAGAGGAAGGGACAAAAATGGGCAAAGGTGGGTTGTGGGTGCTCAAGTACAAGATACTGAAGAGGATGGGGATGCTGGTCACACGTATGTTGTGCATTTTTGCAGCCAAACCCTGCATCTGATCATGGCAATCTGTCCTACCTTCTTCTTAACCCCTATCCCTGTTTCTTGTTCTGGGTGAGTGTGCTTTCTGCCTGTGTGTGATGTTTGTAGACTTCATGTCAACCTAGCCAACAGGTAAGATAAGGAGCCCTGGAGCCTATGACGCATGAGAGGCCACAAGTCTGGAGGCCAGCTCCTGCAGAGCCCAAAGGGATTGAGAGATGGCTATGGGGGAATTACAGGTTTGGACCATCTACCAATGGTATGTACATCTACATCTGTATGTGAGCAAGAGCTGTGGCTGTGAGATCTGGAAGCAAGCTTGGAGCTTGATTAAGTGGTGTATAAGAACAAGATCATGCCGTATGTGTTGCCCATGTTTCAGCAGTGCTGGTTACAGGTAATGGTGGCTGTAAACACATTGCTTTCGTGTATATGTTACTCTGTTGGGGACTGGCTCTGTGTGTGTGCGTCTAAAGTGTACATGTACTGGAAACAACCTGCTCCTGATAGACCTTGGGTCAGGAACCACAGCAGCCTGGCAGCTTTACATCCAACCACTCTCTTACCTTAACTCCATACAAAAGCCAGACTGAGGCCTGGATTTAATTCTAGTCATAAATTTAATTCTAGTCTAGTCATAAAATTCAGTATCTGAAATATTAGTGATAATAATAAATTACCAAAAATGCCTCAAGCTTTATGCTTTTGTGAAAGTGTGAACATAAAATCTGATCTCTGAAAATCAGTGATTTTTCTGTAGACTGCAATAGGATGATAAATTGCTACTCCATTCCTAGTTGTAGTGCAAAATTAGATATATGGTAGCATCATATTTGTCTCTCCTATAGTTTGCCAGCTGCTGTAAGATCAGTATATCTCCAATTTTCATGGAGCAATGCTGATTTAAACCAGTTACAGCTGAGCCAAGGGGAATGATTCTCGCAGCTGCTGCATTAAATATTCTGTACACGCGGTTAATTTTCTCTGTTTAAGTCATATCCTGGAGCAGTAGGAGTAAATACTTAGTATTATATGTAAATATGTCAAGTGGAGGCTAAGTATCCTACCCTGAGATATTTGCTTCCCTGTGGACTTCAAAATGCACCACAGTTGCCTCAAATTAAAAACAAGAAGTAAAAACAGTGCCCAGCCTTGAAAAACCTAGGAGGAAGCACAGTTATCTCTGCCCCTAGGTCTTCAATTACCACCTCTGTTATCTACAAGTAACTCAAATTATTTTGAGAAATTATTATCATCTTTTCTTGATGAGGAGAGCTCTGATGATCCTTAAAGCTGCAGAGCTGACTGGGTAAAGAAGCTGGGGTTAACCAGAAGAGATGGTGAGAACATCTGCTGCTGTGCAGCTCTTAGGCTGTCTTCAAATCCTCTTAGTGCCCTGTCCCTCAGAAGGACATGGACACAGTGCTGGGTGGAGCCTCTGGCATATAGTGATTGCTATCAACATAGGCAGATGTTAGCTGTCAGACCTGGAAAACCCTTTCCAACATGCAACAGTGGCAATGACCTTATGGACCTAACAAGCAATAAGTCTTGTGGATCAACAGAGGGGTCTCTGCATAAAACTCTCATTATGAACAGCATGGTGACTGGTCATCTTTGTAGCAATTTATGGAGTTTAAACGTTTCTCTTTGGGGAGCTCTAATTTAAAGGGTCATTCACCTTGAAATAAGAGAGAAGATGAAAGAAATAAGAAGTACGGACCCAATGCCATTCAACCCTACTTTTATGTCTTGCTTACCTCCAGTGCAGAGAACATCTGGATCAAACCAACAGCTGGAGTCTGGCTTGGGTAGAGTTCCTCTGGGAAAGTGGATGTCCCGGCCTAAGGACATCACAGAGTCTGAAGACATGTCCAGCAAGTGGGTTGGGAAGAGCTGGTTCCTGTGACCATCTGTGTCCAGTATCACATAGTTGCTCAGCCCCTTCCCACAGTGGTCTGTCTCTACCTGGTGACTAAATCCAGGGAAACTGAAGTTTTTTGTGTACTGAGCTATGTTAGCTCCTGAGACTCTGGCTCCTTTCCTCCGAGCACTGTCTATAGCCATTGCCATGAAGTAAAAGGCATCATAGATTGTTCCAAAGAGAGGAGAAACCTGAAAACACAGGAGAAATTGAGGTCAGGATATACTGTTGACAGCCTCTGCTTTGAGACTCATGGCAAAAAAATGTCCCACTAGTTAAGCTGCAAACTCAAGAACCGAGACCTCTGAGCATTAAGAGTTCACAGAGTAATGGGTTTGAAGTATCTTAGGTTGAATGTAGCTTTTGGGAGCTATTGGGGTTGACCCAGTCTATGTGTGACTTCAAATATCTCTCTTTTCTTACGGTTGCTTCCCAAAATATAATTTCAAACTGTTATTAAATCCACGCAAAATTGCTTTATAAGGGGAAGAACCAAGGCTCTGAACCTGATGTTCAGCTGACATTTTAGCACAACCTGACTTAAAGAACCATGATAAAACATCAGTCAAAGGCTCACCTCCCTAGCCAGGCAGGAAAAGTGACATGCCCAAAGGATTGCTTTCAGAACATTGTTTATTCCTAAGATGTAGAAATCACAAAGCAGAGCCACAGCAAACTTGTTCTGTGGGGTACCAGAGCCTTTTCTCCTTACATTGCTCCCTTCCATGCCAGATTTGATTTAGGAACCTATAACGTTCCCCTCTCCTAAAACACGCACACATGGTGGCCTTTCAAATCACATGGTCATTCACAGTTGGTAGATGAACATTGTTTACGGTCATATACTCATAATAAAATGAGGATTGCTGTTGGAAGCCACAGAATCTGACATCTGTGGCAGGATTCATTGATCAGATGTAGACACCTTCAATGAATAACTCTATATTCGGTATAGTTAACCTGGGCTTTCACTATAGTGAAGCGAAAGAAGTGAATGCTTTCAAGGCATGATTCGTCTCCTAAAGTAGGCATGGATGCAGATCTCATAAATCATGCCTTGAAAGTACTTGGAATTTTTTGAAAGACCACAGTGCGATTTAGCTCAACTGAACCCTCCATCTCTTCCCAGATTCCCCGATCTTCTTGTAATGTCTACAAGGAAGCAACTGACTTGTATTTTTTATAGTCTACTGGTGACATTTAGATAATTACGTTGAAAAAGAATGACTTTGACAATAGTGCTAAGAAGAATGAAATAGCAAAGATCCTAACCATTTCCCTCTAGAAGCATCCAGTATTTCATTTGTCTGTCGCATCCCCCCAGATTCTCAGGCATGTGGACATCTCATTCTGATTCCTTACAATCTCCATGGACTTTATCCATCTTAGAAGACACTTCTTCAGCTTGGGCCTACAGCACTTAGCATGTAGCAAACTGAATCTGAGAGCCTCAGAGACAACCGCTTCTCTTCAGTTCCCAGCACGGTCCTGCAGTTGAATCAACTGCGTCAGATTGCCAGATATCCAGAACAAATATTCTTTCCAAATGAATGCAGACCACATCCAACTTTCACCAAGTTTTTCCCAATATAAAAGCGCACAGTCTGCGTTTTCTCTCCCCTATATTTTCTCTATTAACTATTGGTTGTCCCGTGTCTCCTGTTGTCAGGTCCCAGAATAAAACAGAGAGAAAGAATATTTACCTGGGTGGCTTCCAAATCCCTGGTTATTTCACCATTGGTTTTAGCTTCCCTGAATGCATCATAGAAAGTCCTTTCTCCAGACTCCACTGTGATAGTCAGCACAGCATCATATGCTTCCTGGAGCTTCTCATCATTATCAAAGACCCTGAATGAGTTGTTTTGGTAAGGAAGACTGTACAGCAAAGTGTCATATGGAACAAAGACATATCTTCCATCTGCTAGTCCCATTTCCAGAGCTTTTGTGAGTAAGGTGGCCTGTTCCTCCCCTCCAATGAGCACAGAATGCATGCACAGGATTACAACTGAAACACAAGGATCATAGACAGTGGCGTTAATCCATTTGGGGTTTTCAACACAAAATAGCTTCCTCTCCCCATCAATAAAAGAGCTGTCTGAACTGCTGTATCAGATCAGTCTCTAATGATCCCCCACCAATATTATGTGCTGAGGAAATTGGGAGCTACACCAAATTTATTCAACCTCTGGAGGTGTGCAAGATCTAGCAAGGGAGGCTGTGAGCATCACCCATTCCTGGAGCTATGCATAAGGAGGAATGGAGAGAAATTTTGACAAAGGTGAGGCGTGGGCTAACATAGAATCATGGAATAGTTAAGGTTGGAAAAGACCTAAAGATCATCTATTTCCGACCCACTGCAATGGGCAGGGACACCTCATTAGATGGGTAGCTGTGGTCATTGTTGTCATGGACAGAGAGACATGAGCTTTCCCTTTGTGTGCCTTAAGCTGACAGACACCACACAGTCATTAGCATTGCACAAGCTCCACTCGTTCACCCTGTCACCATATGTACATAGCACAGGACACCGTGTTATGTTTCAACATCTGGTCTGTGCTTGGCTATCCCAGAGTCTGTGTCTTTGCCTCTAAAATGTCATGGAGCCAGTGTCTCCATGTCTGGTGGGGAGATAATGAGTGGCTACAAAGAAGATCAACACTCCCTTTTTACAAGGAGTCCCATGGAAAAGGCAAGAGGCACAAGTTACTCCTGGGGAGAATTCAACTGGACACAAGAAGGAAACTTTTCACAATCAGAACAATAATCCATTGGAATAATCTCCCCAAGGAAGTGGTGACTCCCCAGCACTGGACACTGTTAAGATTGGGCTGGACAGGGTGCTGGGCCATCTACTCTAGGTCATGCTTTGCCAAGAATCGTTGGACCAAATGATCCTTGAGATCACTTCCAACCTGGCATTCTATGATCCTATGATGTGAAATACAGGTCTATCTGTTTAACAGACTTTCCAGGTGCTTACTGGCCCTTCATGAAAGGAAGCATTCCTCATCTTTCATCCAAGACAGCATTTCAAAACTCAGTCATTTCAAAACTCCTCAGTGAGAGGAGCAAAGTAGGGCAATGATGGGAAGGAAAGTTGCAAAGAAAACCTGCCTGCTTCTAAACTAAGGGAGAACAGGATCGCTAGAGTAGCTGTGGTCTCTCCTTAGGAGAAAAAGTATCCTTGGCAAAGTAGAAGCTGAAGTGAACAAGACTATTTTCAAGTTGCTGAACTACAGGTACTTCTAGGCAGTGATTCAGGCCATGTTATAGCAGACAGCTTAAGCTGGTCAGATGAATCATGTTTGAAGAGGAACTGGTTCTCTCCATTGAGTATGAAAGGAGCTTATCATCTCTAATTCACATGGAAAACTGTGATGGTGATGAGATGAACCCACCCAAGGTGGATTTGGTCTCAAACATAGATTTGAGCACTGATAAAACTCCTAGTTAGACAGCACCTTGCTACCCTTTTTAGTCTTTGGCGTGAAATTTACAAAGTCTTGGCTAAAATGCGTCCTCATCTGTATTCACAGTGCTGCAGAGGTGTATGTCCAGGATCACAGCTTCATCACAGACTTCTTAACAAGGCCCTGAACCAGAAAACCATGATTTTCCCCCCACATTTTCTCAAGAGAAGAAACATCATTATTATGTGTGGTACATCAAAAACGGCCATTCCACTGCTTTTGTATGCACTGTATAACACTGGATTTCACTTCTGATAACTTCACTGAACACAGGTAGCAAGAACACAGCATCAAAGCATGAAATTTTTGATAATCCAGACTAGCATAAATATAAAACCTTCCTATAAACCCCTCTTTACACTTGATAGGGTTAAGCACAGACACTCATTTACGAAACATGCTTTTTCCAAGCTGGACCTGGTCTTTCATATTGTAGAAGACTACTTTGCCCTATCTCCATCACACACAAAATGCCCAGCATTCTTTTACTTGAGGCCCTGGCTCTGTTAAGGTCAGAGATAAAGTTCTGCTTGACTTCAAAACTTCATTCTCTAAGCTCTGCCCATTGATAACAATGCAGTCCTACCCTGGAGAAAAGAAAATAAAGGAAAGAATAATACTCAGAACACTTACTTTTAATATTGTCAACTTTTTTAACCTTGTTCCAAGTGTCTTCAATGCCTTTTTCTCCTTTATGCATGGCGGTGACAACGCCTACAGGAAGCCCCTGGTTCCTGAGTGCACTCGCTAACTTGTTGGCTGTGTCCACCCAAATATCCTCGTTGGAAGCAATGATGCCAACATGAGCCCAGCTAAAATGTTTCATTATTGTAAACAAAACCCGGGTTGGAGAGGGTAGGGTCCTTGCAAATGTAGGGTGGTGGATGGTGGAATCCAGTTTATAATAATTGATGCACGTCCATGAGAAGATGGCTTTATTCCAGTTTTCCCCTAAAATTGTAGCCACCTCACAGAAGCCAGGGTTCAGAGGGCCTATGAAAGCTGAGGAAAGCTTTCTAAAGTCAATGAATCTAAGCAGAGCTCTCGATGTCTCACATTCTTCTTCCAGGACCACATAATCCAGCCTCTGGCCAAGATCTAGTGAAGGATCTTTGGTTATTCTTTCCACTGCTAACCTGGCAGCCACGTGGGGCAAGGCTTTGGAAAAGAAGGGGTCACAGTTCCAGGGTCCAAGCAGCCCAATTTTAAAGACAGAACAATGCGCTGGAGAGCAAAGCAGGGTTATTCCCAACAGCAGCCACCAGAGAGCCTGGGAAAATGTCTTGGATGAATTCCCAGTGTTGAACTGATGCAATCTAATGTGCCTTGACCAGAGCAAGCTGTTAGGACACAGTAGGAGAAATGACATTGTTTTGCAGGTGGGTAGATCTGCACTGAGTTCTTCGGGAAGCCAGGCAGTGCATTACCAGCAGCTGGAAGAAAAGTAGATTACATTTGCCTTCCTGCATACGTATTTGTCCAGTGCATGGAGATACAGCGGAGTCAGCCCAAATTACACAACAGTTCTCAAGGTGCAAATCCATGAGGTTCCAAAACCCTGCACAAACACGTGGACATGCACCAACACAGACAAGTGTCCAACCAGTGACAGTTAAACATACCACAGCCCTTAAATACATACGTATATACATATCTTAAAATGCTTTTCAGTATAGGCAGGCACCGAAGAGCAAGTCTGCTTTGTTTGCAGCAGTAAACACAACCTATGAATACAGTACGTTTTCTGTCCTTTGGAAAGATAATTCCCAAATCACACAGGAAAAACATGCATATAAGAAAAAAAATAGGTGAAATTCTATAAGTCAGCAAATTTTGCCAATCCAAAATCCTCGGTGAATTTTGAATATGAATCAGAACCCATACTAATGTAACACACACACATGTAGACCCATACATACATATACATAAAAATACATAGAATCACAGAATGGTTTGGGTCAGAAGGGATCTTGAAGCTCATCTATTTCCAGCCCCCTGCCATGGGCAGGGACACCTTCCACTAGACCAGGTTGCTCTAAGCCCCATCCAGCCTGAATCCTACTGTTCCATTGTACTTAAAGAAAATCTATGTACATGCATATGATTTTAAAATGTTCTGAAAAGGTTTTTCAAGGACAACTTGTAGCAGAGTCTCTTAAACCCGGCAAAATGAAAGGTGGATAAACAGGTAATCACAGAATGAGGGGAAAGGAGGATTATGATTTGCATTTAGATTAAGAAATGTTAAATAACTGTCAGGGTAAAAGCTTTGTGTTAAAATACTCTTGGTTAAAGACTCGGAGCCATAGGGTTTTGGGGGAATGACAACATCACCGTTTACAGCCAGGCAAACAATTGCAAACCCACAACAGCCTCCCTGCCATCTGCAGTGTCACCCTGAGGCTTAGAAAAGTTGCTGATCCAAGCAGGTTTGTGCTCTAAAATTAGCAGGCCCCTTACACCAGCTTACCTGTTCATTACTGGAGAAGCATTTCTGTCCTGGATCCTCAGCCACCGAGGCACGCAACACCAAACACCGCAATGCAGTGTGTGCTGTAAATGCACACACAGGTCCTCTAGCCTGATGGAGAGAGGCCTCCAGAAGGAGCAACCCACCAGCAGAGCAGCTTCTCACCAGTGGCAGTGGCTATCCTTTGATGTGGGTCCCACCTCAAGGATAGGCGATGCATGGTCAGCCTCCCGTGCAAGTCCTCTTGGGTGCCCACCTCCTTCAACTTCTTGCTTGCATGGGCCACTCCAACTGTGTGGGTGCTCTGGGACCCTCCATGTCGTGTCAAAAGTTTCCTATGTCCTTTTTGGTCAGGACCATCCTTCTTCTTCAGGGTTTCATGACTTTGGGTACATCCTCCCAAGCCCTTAGTTCTTCAACAAAGGTCTTGCAGAGCTCCAGGCTGCCTAGCTCTGAACTGCCTCAGTGCAGAGATGTACTCACATCTAACACAGTAATTGTAGAGATGGCATCTTAAAGCTTTGCCCTTGGATTAGTGGGATTTAGCTCCTGGGATCTGCCCCTGGAGAACAGCTCCTTAAGTCTCTCTGCACTGCAGAGGGGATAGCTCCTCTTCAGCCCTGTAAGCAGCAGAGACAAGAGCTATTTTAGGTTTGGGGTAAGCAGAATATTTGATTTTGAGCTTTAGCATCCTGCTGATGTGACACATTCTGCTTTTCCCTGTTTCTTCCTTGTATTCATTGTGACACACATAGAACTTTTTACACCTGCATCAGTCTTCTTTTTTATTCCCGTCGGTCTTCTAGATATTTCCCTATAGCTGAGCCCTCCAATAACTCTCTCCACACTTCCAAACACCTTCCTTCCCCAGTGGACCTGGCAATAAAACTGTCATCTGGAAAGATCTCGCATGTCTCCATGCCTGTCTTAGCTAGGAAGCCCCTTGCAATAATTCAGTTGAGGCCACAGAAGCACTTGTGGTTTAGAGGGAACCATTTGTAATTCAGCCTTTTAGCAGTATTAACTTCAAATACATCATATAAATTATACGCATCTCATTGGTGTGTGGGTTCAGAAGCAGTTCTTCATGACTAATGATTGAGGGAAGCCACAAAGACTTTCAGATGCAGTGGGGAAAGCAGCTCTCACCATTCATCACATTAATTTCCTCCCATTCATTCATTTCCTTGCACGGCGCAGATCCAGGAAGGTTCCTGAGCATGTGATTCATTGAAGACTGGTACAGCTCAAGATACTTATCAGGAATTACTAAATAGCTTCACATTTGAAAAGTGACTAAAAGACACGCTAACGTCAAGCTTAAGACACTGCTTTATATGCTATGAATGCATTAGGTTTTGACACTAGGTTTTAATCAAAGCATGAAATTCATTAAAGTTTTTGGAGTCTGCTTTTGTTTAACTGTACGTAAATGTTTGATTTATCCATATACAAATATACCTTCGTCTCTATCTGTATGTCATATGCTCGCTGCCATCTCATTTCTTTCGGGATCCACAATGGTGCTGCACAGTTTGATTCCACTCAGGGTCAGAAGTCTCGAGGTCTCCCGGAGTAGCTGCAAAACTCACTTCTAGGAGATGTTTATGCATTAAAATCTCCTGTGTTGAAAAAAATGAGGATCAGGCACCCAATAATGAAAGATTAAAAAATAATCGACTTGGAGGTCTATTTCTTAGGGTAATTACTCTGACCCTTAGCAATTCATATACTTCTATAGCCAAGTGGGTTGAAACCTTTATCATTTTCTCCCTTTTCTTCTGCTTCTTGTTTGACAATGTAAGAAAAGACCCTCCTGCAATCAGGTAATAACAGTGTCAGGAATCCGCCCTCCATAGGAAAAGCTGCTTATTCCAAATGGCTCCAAATGTCTGTCCCATACTCAGACAGACCGGGGTATGCAGGGGTATGCAGGACTGGGGATGCAGGACCGGGGATAACACTTTTACAAAACCAGCTCAGGTCCTGGCATTGCCTGATTTGCCCCACTAATCAACAAGCAAGGTAAATCAAACAGCTGAGGCAAAGAATAAAAGGTGTTATTAAGGTAATTCATCTGGCTGGAATTAGCATTGAGGTTTAAACCTTGCATATGCATCCAAACCTTGCTTTTTTCTCACCTCTTAAGCGCATCATTCCTGCAACAACCATCACAGAGCAAAGATGTCTTTGTAATCCTGTGTTATTTGAACACCATCAATTCCCAGAGCTCTGCTGTACTCACTGGAGTGAGAGATGTGCGTGTTTCTATACAGACATAACATTTCCCATGGGCAGGTTAAGCCACAGCTGTATCACTTTGCTTTAATTTTTTAGAGCAGAAGAGGGTGCTCTAATCTCTTGGTCTGACCTCCCGCGTGAGCCTGGCCAAAGAGCTGCTGCTGCTCCGAGCTCTTCAAGCATCCTGGAAATGAAATGTGTTTTGTAATGAATTATACCAGAGGCTACTGCTAAATAAAGCTGATTTCTCTGGAAATCCTCTGCAGCCAGCAGAGAGGGAAAAGGCTTGGCTCCTGTTCTGCCTCTTCCTGCAGAAGAGTCTCATATCTCCACTGATTAATAGAGAGCAGCATGGCAACACTTGTGTTAGCCTTTCTTCATGTCCTCTGAGCCTTAATTAAAAGCTCCAGCCTTGGAGGGATCAACCATGTTCCCACATCTATTGTTCCAATTGTTAATTACCCTCAACATGAGAAATACCCACTTGACATCTAGTGTGTCTGGCTTCGGCTTCCTGCAACTGGCTTTCACTCCGCCTTTGCCTGAGAAACAGAACACCAAAAAGCACACTAAATACCACCTCCCTGTAGACATTTGCAAACCATAATTAGCTCACATCCCAGTCATCCTTTGAGTAAAAGAAATAAACAGCTCCTCAAGGCTTTTGCCATAGAGCACACTGTCAGGATTTCATCCTTGCAATGCTCTTTTGACATTCATTTTTCGTTTCCCTTCCCTTTGCTAAATTAAAAGCAGTATCTGTTAGTGAGCCTCACTTCTCAATGCTGAATATTGATGTGATGGCACCTTTTGTCACCTATTTGATTTTTCTCTGCTTTAATTCTATAGCTCAGATGAACACGGTTGCGGCATCACTGTTTTCAAGCCCATCTCTGCTTTCCTTAATGCAAACATCTGCCTTGGAAGTGTAGTGTGAATTCTCTGTTCCCACATGTATACAAACCCGTCTGCTTTTAGTTTAGAGGATCCTTTTCAAATCTGTCCACTTAATGAGAAGCCCAGAGCAATCTGCAAGTTGTAGGAATAATGATTTTTCTGTTTCTTCCAGGTAATGTGATACAGTTATTGAACAGCACTGGAAAAAATGAGATCCCAGAGGCTCTGCTGGAAAAGGAGGCTCCTCATCTACTGTTTTGTTTCAAAATAGCCATTAATCACTTTTTATTTTCCTTATGACGCAGACACACTGACTACAAAGCACTGATTTTCTCTCTCAAGATCACCTTTCAGCAGGATGACAACTTGTAGGCATTTAAGACAACATCACCACTTGACTTTACATGCCAGACGTGTGACTCGATCACAACAATTATGTAAAGTCAGACTGACAAGATTCATTATTGCTCCAGCCTCGCTGCCTCGCATTAGTTAACCTCCATCCTTTAATTCTTTACAAGTTCCTCTCCATTTTGTCCTTTCCATGACTTTGATTTGCTTGATGTTAACCCAATCTGACATCAGTTTCTTGGTCATGCAAGAAGGGTTTGATGTCCCCTGCTGTTGGAGGGGCTGTTTTTTTGGGGAAAGAGTGTCCTGCTGTGCCCTATTATCCCTTTTTCAAGTTCCAGCATGTGGAATCCCTTTTCCTGCAGATTATCTGGTTTTCACCAGAGCAGTTATATGTCAGCCCTGAAGAGTCCTGTAGAGTCAAGTTCAAGCAAGTCCACTTCTTTCCCAAAATGTCCAGATTTATTTGATTTTCTTGGAAGCTGATTTTGTAGCCTGTAAGATCTGAAGTCTCTGGCACTGGCATTAGTGGAATATATGACGTTGCACGTAGTTTGGATAGTCAATATTAGAGCTGGCAGGAAACAGTCTCATAACACTAGATGAGATATTTATACATTTATTTATTTAGGCATCAAGACCTGAGTGCTTGACAGCCTTGTCTCCAGAAGCTCATTATACAGCAACACATAGAAAAACACTCCTTTTCCAGGGGACATTTCCAGACCTCTTAGAATCCAGCTACGATTCAACCTAAGAAGTGGCTACTGTTCATCATTTCCTTTACATGAGTCTTAGAGAGGCTGCACTTTTAATAAGCAAGTTAAAGCCAGATACTGAAGGAAATGGAGTGTCTCGTGGTGTTAACTGAAAAAGCACTTGCTCAACACGTCCAAAATGTTCTTCTTGAAATACGTTGGATTGAAAAACACTTGAGATGTGTCTGAATCTATGTCTGGAGACCTCAGAAACTGCAGGTGTCTTATCTGGGAATAAAGATGTCAAGTAGGTCTGTCTCATAAGCAGGGAAGCTGAAAGGAGATGAGTATTTTATACATGCTTTGCAAGCCTGGCCTGCATGGAGAAGCCTGGAAACCAGAGACAGCAGCTCAATGACAATGACAATTTCATTGATGGCCTTCACAGAAAACCTGAGGGGAACAGCAAAGCCACCCAGCACTTGCAGAGCTCAGGAAGCTTGTACTTCCTTGGATATTTAACAAATAAATCGCTTCATGGCAGTGAAGAAAACAAAAAAAGGGGGAGGAAAAGGAAGAAGGAAAGAAAATACGACACTGAATATCCTGGCAGACAAAGAACGATGGGTTTTGGCCAACCCTGTTTACAGTGAATGGTAACAAGACTTCCAAATGCGTCAAAGGACTCATGAATGGCTGGCTGATGTTCTGGATGATGTCTTACCCTGTGCTATGTTGCACACTTTCCCGCAACCACATAACCTCACTGAAGCATTCATCAGGTCCTGCCAGATCTGATAAATGGCATTTATCCCCAAAATAAAGCTTGAACATGACATTGAGTTGCATTTGCTTTACACTGAGGCTTTAAAAACCCTACAGAGCAAATAATCCCAGATCATCTTCTGGCCCAATAGGTCTCTTGTAGCCACTGGCATCTCTAACAGTTTGAAGAAAATAACCAGTTTACAATCTTATCTAAACATCTGAGCTTTCAACTGTTTGCTGGAGAGACTTTAGCTTGAATACTGAACCACAACACAGGCTGTACAGTACTGGTGTTATATCTTCCTCCAGCTCTCACCTTGCCTATCACAACATATACCTTTGTCCCCTGTTGTCAGGCTACCCAAACATCTAGCCAATGTTTGATAGAACAGCATCATTAGCATCATTTAAAGGTTTAGAAACTGAGAAAACACAAAGTTTAGCTACCTAACCTAGGCTGCATAGAAAACACATGTACTAGACCCAAAGCTTTATGTTCTTCTTAGTATGGGATGAAACAAGACTCAAGAAGTATATTGCCTTTGTTATAACTGTAGACTTCTATCATGTAGGCCAGCATTTTTAAGGCAAGCTTTCTGCATGATCTGCTGGATGTTACATGTGAGATCATACAGGAACAGAGAAAGACACTGCCCCAGGCTCTGAGCTGCATGTTCCTGCAGCCCTAAATCACTTCTCTGACAGCATCTCAGCTCTCCGACACCCAACTTCTACTGCATAAGAGCATTCCTGTCACAACACACTTTATTAGTTTACCAGTTGCATATGCAATAACTTCTTATATCCCCATTTTCTAACACCACTTCATGAGGAATTATAATAAATAAATAAACTTATTAATTAATACGGAGCATGATTTAGGTATGAACTTTCCTGGGTAGGTGGAAGGTATAGTGGGCAACAGCCTCCAGCAACCTGATGGCTTCATCTCTCCTGCTTCAGTTACATATATACGTTAACTTTCATATATATATATGTATGTATATATGATATATATACACACACATGTATGTACATATTTATATGTGTATATATCCTCTGAGCTGCTCTGGCAGCTGCTTTGCATTGCAGCATGGCAGAAGAGTCCCCGCCTGGCTGCAGCCTGCCTCTGCTGACTCCCTGCAAAGCCCATGGTCTTCCCAAGCCTTACAACTAATCCCATCTGGGCCCACAGGGTTGGGCAAGTGCTCAATTTACTGGCAATTAACTGGTTTTATTTCAGGCTGGCAGATCTGCAGGAATTTCTACTGACCTTTTCTTTCAACTGTATTTAAATCCTTTCTGAAGGAAATATTTTGATTTCACTTCATTTCCACAGCCTGCACAAAACTTAAGGAGGGTCAATGGACCAAGTTTCAGAGCACACCTACTTATTAGCACCTGTTAATTGTCATTCATAAGTAGATGATCTTAAGGTCCTTTCCAGCCCTAACTAATCTATGATTCTATAAATGAGAGAGTTCCAAGGGACATTTGAGCCACATGGACCGTTGCAGATGGTTATCTTGTTGTGTTGCTCAAACACAGTTAACCCAGCTAGAGTGACACATCTGTTATACACGTTAAACAATATAGAGTTAAAACTCTTCCATAAAGCTAAGATAACAGAGCAAAACACCCCCAGTGTCTCTTTTTTCTTTGCCTCTTGTGGGTAGAGAAACAATCAGTCCTAATTGCCACCCAGCCATAAAATACTAGCAATACCTACAATTCAACTAACCACAGAAAGAAGGAAATAGAAATGAAGTAATCAATTGCTCTTATCTATCTTCATGTCAACCATGTGGGTTTTTTTAAAAGGAATTATAATTCAACAAAGATGTCGCACAAAGGATAAATCCCAGTGTAAACATTATCGTATTTCAAACCCAGACTCTGCAGGAGTCCCAAACAAGCCTCTAGATATTAATCCCTTCATCTGAAACAACGCACATCCAGGCTAACGCCTCGCTAAGTCCCCATTATCTGTTGCTGCACAGCATGGTACGTTACAGCAGGGCAAGTGCTGCATGCCCTAGGAGAAAGGGAGAAGAAAATCAGACCAAAACTACCAGTGAAAACAAGCACTGACCCAGAAGAATCACAGAATGGTTTGGATTGGAAAGGACCTTAAGATCATCCAGTTCCAATCCCCTGCCATGGGCAGGGACAGCCAGGCATTTTTAAATAGCAATAGCATGCTGTGTCCTGGTACAGATGTTTAGGATGGCCATCACAAAGGGTCCAATCCAGAGTGGTAAGAGAAGAAACAGCACATTCCTTATGGAAAAGGATATCCTTCAGTGAAATTTAGCTGTCAAAGCATATCTGAAGCCAAAAGAGCCAAAGCATCAGCAGTTGGAGATCAGCATGGCATTGTTGTGGTTCATGGAACAATTTATGAATAGAGAAAGAGTCCCAAGAGCTGCAGCTCAGTTCTTCTGGTGGGGATTTAATTTAAGGGATGGGATCAATTTAAGGGAATTGATAACATCTTTGTCTTTTGGGTGTGAAAGTGTCTCTGCTAATTAAAATTCCCTGAAGACCTACATCTCCTAAGCTGATAACGATAAGCCTCTCAGGCTGTGTGTTGCTCTGTTGCTTCCAGCGCTGCTGTGGATGGGTAGCAGGTGAAAGCTGAGAGCTCTGCAAGCCACAATAGAGATCTTGGATGCTTGGATGCATGGGAGGAAAAGGCAAGAGCAACATTCAAGTCTGGGGAAGCAGTGAATCTGCCTATGGCCAGGACAGGCTGTGTGAATGTCTGCAGGGATCTGAAGAGAGAGCTACAGGGAGATTTATCTGAAGAGAGAGCTACAGGGAGATTTATCCGAAGTGGCCAGGAAAGCCCTGTCCTAAACTGTCCTTCACTCTGATGGGCTGTTCCTGACTTTCCATGCTTCCAGCTTCATTGGCCTTTGCTCCCTATCAGAGACCAAGAAGTCCCACAACTGATCCAAGCCCAGACTCCAACCCTGGACCAGCCATTTCTCATCTGACCTTTCAAACCAATGTCAGAGTGCTTTTGTGAGGCTTGCAGTGCTCAAAGGTGGGCAAACAGAAAGGTCTGATAAGAAACCACCTTCCCAGGTTCTAGGACTGCCTCCTTCTCAGATGGATTTAGTAGGGTCAAGGCAATGGGGAGGACAGCTTGCCTTTTCCTACTAGCACTGACAGCTTCATGCTGTGAAAAAGCGACATAGTCATTGCCTTTTTTTCTTCTATTGCTTCACCTCCTGTGGCTGTCTCTAAAGCAGACCATGTAGTCTTATACAACAAGACATCAGAGCCTGGATTACCTTCTCCTGTGTTTTAAAGAGAACAAAACACTTCCAAGCCTGCATCTGGATCAGCATCATTGTGAGTGACCGAAATACCAAGTAGATAATGCAGCAAAAGAGCTGTCACTTCTGCTTCTTCCCTAGGACCACAGGCACATGTGCAAACCATGTTTTACCCCATACTGGGCAATTGATGTTGTTTTTCCTGAGCACTTGACTGCTTAGATGAGGATCTGCCAAAATATTTCATATCTGGCTGACATGTAGGGAGGATCTCAGGGATTAGTGTATATATGTCCCCAGGTATGCAGCTGATGGAGTGAAGATGCTCATCTACAGCAGTATCCAACTCCGGTTCTGGGCCTATGTCAACCTCTAAGCATTATCCTTTGAGTGGAAAGACCAAAGAGGAGTTCTCCTGGGCTGGGAGGAACCTCAATACAGTACATAAGGATAACTGTAAGAATTAACATTGTGTACATTAGCTCAGGTCTGTGTGTTGTATCTGGGCTGGAAAAGGCCCCATCTGTCTTCTTGGGGTTTTTTGTTGGCTATTCTAGTTTGTGAAAGCTTCTGTGCCATGAGATGCAACAGGGATTGGTATGTGGGTACAATGCATATGTGCATATTCTTCATGGTATACCAAGGCAGGTCCAAAGAGGTGGAGGGTACTCCAGAAGGTGAGAGAACTGGTTTCAGAGTTTTCTGCTTGTCACAAGCCTTTTGTAAGACCACAGGCAAATCATTTCACCCACACAGCAAAGACAGAAGCATGGCTCAAAGACTTTAAGAAGGGAGATATGAGTCAGCCTTGAGCAAACCATCATGTACCAATTAACAATCTCTTCTTCCCATCCATCATCTGCATTTCTTATTCCTCCTGGTGTTCGCCACCTTCTCACTGCCATGGGCAGAAGAACACCCACCTAACATTTCCTGGTCCTGTTTCCACCCTCAGGTGCTGGCTGCTTTGCCAAAGCCCTGGCATGTAGTAAGTTAGAGCAAACCCGGCATGTCTATGCCTTGTGGTGAGTTGTCCACATGCCTCTGCAGTTCATAGCCCCCAGCCAGGGGCATATCACATCTTGGACCTTCCCTTTCATGTCAGCTGGCCTCAAGCAGCACAGCGAGTATTAAAAGTGGTTCTGACACTGGTGGTGCTTATTTGCCTTCTTTCTTCCTTGCGTCTTCAAGAAGAAGGTCAAAACAGCCCGACATCTGGTTGCACTTTACTGCCATGCTGGCTTATGTCATGTCTTCCTTCCACAGCCTTTGTTTTCTTTATTAATCACCTCTGAGCCAACTTAGCTGACACATGGAGTGCTCGTAGCCCACGAGAGAGCGCTCCCTTGCTGGAACACTGCATGCTTTTCCAACTGGTTAAGCTGGAAAGCAACTCAGATGGTGTTCCTTGGTCCATTGGGATGCCCTTTAATTCTCCACTCACACCCAAATTCCACCAAAGTCCCACCCTGGGAATCAGACGTGATCCGTCAGCATCTGGTCTGTCAGAGGATGGGGTTTTTTATCCAGGAAAGGGATTTCTGTGGGGCACAAGCACTTGTAAGTGAAACAGGAGAGCACGACAAGGGGGGTTTATTCTCCCAGCTGTACATTTTACTGAGTGCAAATGTGATTTTCCAGTTCATCATCCAGACTAAACTGTCACCAGCAGGATTTTGATCTTTAAAGCAAGCTGAAATCGGTGCTGGTAAAATACATTTCACCGCCCTCAGCCTTTCTTTTCATAGCTGGGGACCTCCTGTCCAAAAGAGCCTCGGCTGCTCCGCTAAGCCATTGAGCATGGTTTGTTTCTCCCATTAAGCAGTGAGAGAAGAGTGGTGAGCCTCTGTCAGTGCTTCATTTTAATTAAGCTTCCCTCGTGGTGAACGTCTGAAGATGACAGGCAGTTCAGAGGACTCCCCAAATGCCACACTTACATCCACTCCTGATTTGATGTTATTCTAACGTTTTTTTCCCTGCTCAAATGATCACTGGGACTCATTGAGCCATGTACGTAAGAGTCCTTGTGCTAATCAGCACGCCAGAGCTGCAGCCCTCCCCCCCTTACCCCACCCTGCAGCTGCAAAGTAATGCTATAAAAACACTTAATGAAGCTTAATGCCTGGAAAACACCCAGCTTGTTCCTCCAGGGAATGGGAATGCCCTCAGACGTGATTAAAGTGATGCTCAGAGCTGGTGGCGGAGCAGAGGGTGGTGGTGTCTGCCTGGTGTGATGTATGTTTCGTATATGGCTCTGTGTTGGATAGCAGTGGAGCCTGTGGTTGATCCATCATCCTGATGCATTGGGAGAGGGGAAGAAAGCCTATTGTCTCCATGGCGGTAGGGCCAAGGTATCATAAAATCATTCTATGTGGATCATAGAATCATATTATCAACTATGTTGGAAAACACCTTTGAGATAATCCAGTCCAACTGTTACCCCAGGACTGCCAAATCCACCACTAAACTATGGCAAGGTGAAGCCCCTGCTTTAAATATGGGAGAGCTGAGTGATCCAGCACCCTAGCAGTAGGGCCAGGGGCTGCCCCAGGGAGTGGTCTCTTGGGATGAACAGCAATGGACATGGGTTGAGAAGCTTGGACCTCCAAAAATGCCTTAGGCACTGAGTTTTTCCCTTCTTTCCTGACGTCCTTTGAAACTTCCTTTCCTCCCAGCACAGCCCTTCAGCTCTAAGAAATCACCTCGCTGTGGCAGCACTGGTGTGGGTTTGAGTCCTCCAGCTGATGCCAGGATGTGTTTCCATGTCCACAGGGTACTTCAGCTCCTGCAGCAGTTAGTGTTATTGGAGCCATCAGGGGAAAAAAGCAGCCCGTCTCCCCCTAAAACATTGGAACAGCTGAATACTCCATTCAGGTTATATAGTGACATATATGATGTCTGCTGGCTTTAACACATGAGCATTGTGTCAGGCATGCCTCAGGAAGGAGCTGCTCTGCTGGAACTGCAATGCGCTAAACCATCTCCTATTCCACTAAATACCCACGTGTGGCCACATAAATCAGCCCTGCCCTGTTCTCTAATGCCCTCTGAGGTCCCCAAGGTGCCCCATCTGGTCTCATTGACTTTTCAAAACAGGCAGGGGTCTCCCATAGGCTGTGTCATATCTGTCCTCAGCACCATGCAGATGTCTTGGATACCCCAGGGCATCTCAAACTGTATGTGGATAGCTGGTCTGAACCCAGATGTGCTCCTTCCCCTCTTCCAGCCTATTAAGAGGCATGATCCAAGCCAGTGGCTATGATGCCCCAATCTCTTGGGAGCCTGGAAGTGCCCTGTGTGCCTGCAAAGTGAAGGATGAATGGCACCTCAGCTCAGTGTGAATTAAATAGCACTGGCAGATGACAGCCTGTGCAGAGCAGAGCGGTGAATGGACAGACATCCACATCGTTAGCACTGTAATTGGCATCCCCAGGCAACTGCTGAGCAGACTGTGGAGATGAGCTATGGGCTTGTCACTCTTCATTAGTGAGGAAAGAAGGGGGAGAACAGGCATTTTATCCCATTATCCCAGCAGGTAGGAGGGGAAGGAGATAGGGGAGGAAGCACTGATCTGCCCAAAGGTTGCCTGATACCATTGCTCTGGTTGGCATGCTCCAGTAACACAGCAGTGACCAGAGAGCACCAATGAGAACTGGGACTGGGAAGGGTGGGATGGGAGAGACACTGGTCAGAAAGGAAAACCACCTAGGAGGAATGTGGTCAAATGCAGTGGACAAGCACAGAGATGCAAGAAGAGACCAAAGAAGCACAGTCTTGACGGAGAAAACCAGAAAGAGATGGCTCCGCTCTGGATGGTCCTCCCTGTGCTGCGATGGGATGTGGCAAAGCCTGTGTGTCCCTGCATTGGGATGCAGCCTGCCACCCTGCCAGGGTGAGTGACTGACCACAGTCCTCATATCCCAACATAAATACTGGATTCCCAGGAATAGGGCTATAAATGAGAGATTTCTTCTGCAAATTACAGCTGTGAGCAGCCCAGCCATCTTCCAGGGAAGTCATCTTCAGGTTTTACCAAAACTATTGTGGAAAAAAAGACAAAAGAGGGGAAAAATGTTGATTGCTGAGTTTTGGATGGCATGGGGTTGGACACTGAGGGATTTAATGTAATATCCTGCTCATACAGTGCATTATCTTGATGTTGAAAAGCTGAGGGACCATCACTTTAATCATGATGGTCAGTGTTCAGTGGCATGGGGCTGAGTTGGGAGAGCTGCCCAGAAAGAGGGGGTTTAAAAGGAAGCTCCCACCGCACCTCAGCTTGAGCAGATGGGAGCTAATGGGAGGGATGTCACCACAAGTTAAACCCCCTGAGATACCTCCAGGTCCAAATAGACAGGCATGTGGACACCATTGTATCTGAGCAGTCAGGGATGTGTAACGGGGATTGTTTTGGATCAGTATTCAAAGCAATGAATCTTCCACAGACCTTCTAGCATCCTCTGGCCAAGCCTTGCTGTCTATCAGCACTGTATTTAAAGACTCCTTTAACTGGTAAAACTCATTATACCTGCAATTCCCCCTCCTTCTGAGCAGGGAGACACTGGGACATGTCAGGTTTGGGATGTTGGTGTCTGGCTCCCTCCTTGCTCTGAACCAGGCTGTCAAAATGAACCTGCCATATTGATTAGGTGCTAAAAAGGGGCATTAAAACACCTCTTGCCATGTCTACATGTTTCCCATAACATGTAGACAATACCTCCTCCACTCACAGGGCTGTTGTGAACTAAAACATATGAAAATGGTGAGGCACTCCATTGCTATGGCAACAGGAAACATCGAATTATGGGTGGATGGAGTCAAGTAGAAATGATAATGGAAATGCATTTGTGTCTCCTGCTTGCTGGTCTTTATTCACTGACGTTCCTGCCATGCATTCATCCAGGAATGGAACACAAAATGTAGTCACCTCTCCCTGACCACAGGGCATGGTGTCCCGCAAGGGTTTTATGTATCTTTATCAGGCTTCTTTATTTCTAAGGTCTTGTAAAATATACACGTCTCCTCCAGAGTTTGTTTAGCTGGAACTGGCTTGTTGTAAACATCCAGTCAAAGATGGGCACGCTAACCCCTATTATTTCATTGTCTGGCAGAAAAACAGGTAAATAAAGGAAAAGCAAATCATTCCCGAGTGGACATCTATGCTGATGCTAAAGGAGCTCCCAGCAAGAAACACAGGAAAGGTCATGCTTTGCAGTGAGTTAACTTTTGCAGTAGGAGAGAGGACCGCATTAAAGCATCTATTCTGCACAGAACTCATCCAGCCCTCATCCCTGGAGCTGAATCCTCCAAATGGGTGGGCATCTCTATTCACAGCATTCATCTCTTCGCAAGGAAGCCTTGTTCCAGGGCAGAAGACATGTTACAGTGAAATGAACTCCTGACACCAAGCAGTGACTAAGCAAAGATGAGGCATAGTCACGAAGCAGGATAAAGTTTATTGCTAGCCAGACTTCGGTTTGTTCCATCACAGTGTCAAAAAGCTGTGTTCTTAAACTCATTTCGCTTAGAGACACTGCTAGTTTAGTTCAGAGGGAGACTGGGAGAGAGGACTGGCTGTACAATGGACAAAAATAAACGTCTTCACAAACCATACTGCCTGGAGCTCTGTAATGTTGGCTTAGATTTCTGTGCTACATGAATGTGATGCACAAAGCCAAACACATCAGGCTGAGGTCTTTGGGTCTTTTGGAAGACATCAAAGACAGATTGTGGCCCAGGCTTCCCAGCAAAATTGAGGTTTGATTAAGGACTAGAACATGGCACACTCTGGGTGGAAGAAATACAGGAAGAAGGTGAAGTGAGAGGTGGTGGTTGGTCTCTTTTCCCAAGCAACAAGGGATGGGACAAGAGGAAACGGCCTCAAGCTGCCCCAGGGGAGGTTTAGATGGAGACGAGGAACAATTCCTTCCCCAAAGGGTGCTCAGGCATTGGAACAGGCTGCCCAGGGCAGGGCTGGAGTCACCGGCCCTGCAAGTGTTCACACACTGTAGATGAGGCCCTCAGTGCCATGGGTTAGTGGTGGCCTTGGCAGTGCTGGGGAATGGTTGGACTTGATGATCTTAAAAGTCTTTTCCAACTTGGCTGATTCTATGATTCTAAGGTAGGAACAGAGCCAGAAAAGGGGGAGAGGTGGCTGCCCTGGCATTGCTGTCTGGTTTCCTTTGACAGTCTGTTGTCAAATATAACTGAGAGATAAACGGAGCGGCTGACTTCAGCAGTTGGTCCCTATGACTTACATGTACTTATCAGGTGTGGTCTACATCTATCCCAGCAGAATAACCCATGCCAGGGCATGGTCTCTACCACAGTTCTGCAGCTGCCCAGTTCATTTCAGTGTTAACACAGAATCCCAGACTGGTTTGTGTTGGAAGGGACCTTAAAGCTCATCCAGTTCCAACCCCCTGCCACAGGCAGGGACACCTTCCACTAGAGCAGGTTGCTCCAAGCCCCTGTGTCCAACCTGGCCTTGAACACTGCCAGGGATGGGGCAGCCACAGCTTCTCTGGGAAAAGTCTGTGCCAGCGCCTCAGCACCCTCACAGGGAAGAGCTTCTGCCTAATGTCTAATCTAAATCTGATTTGGTGACATGTTGTCTCATGCCAGTGAAGAGATGAGGAAATGTCCAAGAAGTCTGGAGGAGAGCACAGGCCAAAGGCTGTTCCTATGAGGTAGCCTGGAAGAGACCACTCAGTTCTGGAATGAGATACACAAGTTGTGTGACACAGTCTGAGCAATATTATTTGGCCCCAGAGCTGGAGAATATTGCTTAGCAGAACAGATGAAGCCGCATAGTCCAGAGAGGTTCATGGAAAACCACCAAGATACCACACCTTCCCAGAAGCCTATAGAAAACTCAAAACCTTTAGCAGAAAAAGCCAAAATTCACAAGAATTCGGAAGTCATGTAGCAAGAAGGCAGAAAGAATCAGGGACATGCATATATGTAGAAACCAGGCACTTGATTATGTTTTTTAATTCACCCCATTGACTGTATCAGCGGTTGGATTTCCATTATTTCCAAGTGGTTGGTTAAAGTGGGTCACATCTCTAAAGAGCAAGGCATAAATGCCTTCTCCTGGCTATCGTTGCCCCACGCCAAGAGCTGTTTTACAGGCAGCGTAAACCTCTGCAGCAAGTTGTTACGAAGTGAACACTTATGCTTAACTTTGAAGCAGTGGAGGTCTCTGTATATGTCTAGAATATATGCAGAGGATCATTAAATTTTTATTGTGCAATTCTAGAGGGAAAAAACAAAACTAAACCCAAAAAAACTAAGCTAGCAAGCACAATTTTGAATATAAATGGGATATGTTTACCTCCTGTGTGATATTTTGACTAGAGATGAAGCAGAGGTGCTTTGGAGCTGTTTCCCAAAAGAAAATCAAAAGAGCCTTGTCTGAGAGGAAAAAGGTAAAATCTCAGAGCTCTTTGTCAACACCATTATGATAGAATCACAGAATAGTTAGAGTTTGAAAGGACCTTAACATCATCTAATTCCAACCCCCCTGCCATGGGTAGGGACACCTCACCCTAGACCGTGTTGCCCAAGGCTCTGTCCCTTGATGGGTAACTTTCCAGATGCTTCTAATAGGTCTCAAGGCACCTCATGGATACAGTTCTGCAATAACAACATCAGCAGTATTGGAATGCCTCATCAGTTTTGGTCTGATGCATTTTCCTATGGATACAAGGAGAAGGAGGTACAGCATAACAGCAGTAACGAATACCAGAGATGGAAACACATGACAGCAACTGGAGCTCGCATCAAGTACTGAGCAACGCGAAGGTTTGGCGCGATTGGATTTGACTTTGTGGCTTGTTCCGTTATAAACAGAGGGATTGTTTGCAGAGCTTCAATGTAGGGTTAGATTGCCAAGCTCTTCGAAGTCTGAGGGTTGCTTGGATGGAGAGGAAGGGTTTGGGCTATTTGCTAAATAATAACCGCAGCTTCTAGTTGCTATGTTTGACCCAAATATTTCCCTGGAAACAAAGCACAGCAGAAGCTTTTGCCAAGTAAGATGAAGCTGATTTGAAACCACAATCAAAATGTAAGTAACAACAAACATTTGGAGGGGAAGAGTTACCAAAATCCCAGTGAGGTAACCTGCAGGTGAATTTATCTACCTGGCCTGCTTTTTAGATCATGACCTGCACGACCATGAGTAGTGCAAGGAAGGGGAGGATTATTCACTGTTTGGTGTTGAAGACATTCCTACTGTCATGTTTAAAACAAGCAGGAATTTCATGTTTCTTTTTGACTTGGTGTATGGAGAAGAGAAGCTGCATGGAGACCTCAGAGCAGCTTCCAGTGTCTGAAGGGGGCTACAAGGATGCTGGAGAGGGATTCTTCATCAGGGACTGGAGTGATCGGACAAGGAGTGATGGGTTCAAACTGAAACAGGGGAAGTTCAGGTTAGATATAAAGCAGAACTTCTTTACTTTGAGGGTGCTGAGGCACTGGAATGTGTTGCCCAAGGAAGCTGTGAATGCTCCACCCCTGGTAGTGTTCAAGGCCAGCTTGGACAGAGTCTTGGGTGACATGGTTTAGTGTGAGGTGTCCCTGCACATGTCCGGGGGTTGGAACTGGATGATCTTAAGGTCCTTTCAAACCCTAACTATTCTATGATTCTATGATCCTATACCATCCAAAAAATAAATGTCCATGGTAGCTGCTCGGCAAGAGTAGTCCATATCCAAGCTCTAGCTCAGCAGGTCTCTAAATCATTTGCTATTAAAAGCTGAGGAGGTCTCTTATGAAAGGTTCTCTTTATCCTTTATTACACCTTTTTCTACAGGTTCTTAACCAGACCCATCAGAGACAAGACACTGTTTAGCTCAGAAAAAAACCTTGCGCTTTATTACAAGCTTTAAAGTTTAATTAATTCACAGATCTTTTTGTCCAAATTGCTACTATAATAATAAGAAATTAAACCCATTTGTCTGGGGTATAAGCTTGTGCCTGATGAATACAATATCCTAAGAGCTGTTATTCCAGCCAATATGTGTCATTCTGTGTCACAGCGGTTATGTCTGAAAACTCTGCCAAAATGAAATAGGATGGGAAGATTTGACCCTGGTGGGGAATTGCCAAGGCATGGGAGGATGAATCTGTGGTTAACAGATGTAGCAATGATTTTGTTAATTATTAGCTTCCTTTATGAGTCTGCATTTTATACTTTGAAATAACTAGAGCTGACATGGTAGGAAAGAAATAGCGAGCAGGCATGTCTTCACCTGCAATCAGAAATTACGTCTTGGTGTGAATGGCTAGTAAAACCATTCTGGTTCAGTCTTCTAGACCATCACATCCCCACATGAACCCTCATAATCCTCACTTTTGTCTTTTTAGATTGTCTGCCAACATATTCTTATCCTATTGTGCACACTGTGTCTTGTGTTCAATTAGAAACTGGCGTAATCAGTGATTATTATTAATGATGACCATATGTTTACAGCAGGAAAGCCAGGAAATAAATCATGTTGTCTGCAGCAAAACGGCCACAGGGTATTCTGAGCCTGGTGGTCCCCAAGCCTGGTATGGTTAGCACATGATGTTCACTGTAGCCCACAGCATCCATGGGTTTCAGGTGGCTATTGACACCTTCCCCACTGCTGCCCCAAATAATCAATGTGCAGCAATACACAGTCAACCAAGGTTCAGCATGCTTCTAGACTAGAATTACAGCTGTGGGCCCTACTGGCAGTTGCTTTGTTTGCTTTAAAGCTTCGCCGCTCTCTCAAACAGTTTTATTTGCACACGATGGATGCATGCTACTTGCCTCAACCTGTTTCTTACTGAAGAGGATCTTCTTCAGCCCTAACCTGTAGGTGAGTCTGCGATGGTTTGGCTTGCTGTGTGGCATATCCTGTATGTTTCCTAAAGACACCAGGTTTAGTTCTCAGTGTATCGACAAGTGTGGTGGCTATTTTAGGCATTCTCATTTCAGCTACTGGTGCCTTAGCTGATGGAGGAAGGACCTTCCCACAAGTCTTTCTATGAGAGAGCTGCCCAAGTACTTGAATGTGCAAAGCTCAAAGTTGGGCAAAATTGGACCATCAACATAAGAGTGTGGACTTTTTGGAGCATGTCCAGAGGTGGCTACAAAGATGCCCAGAGGGCTGGAGCAGCTCTGCTATGGAGACAGGCTGAGAGTTGGTTCTTCCTGTTAATGTGGCACTCAAAGAAAATGTTTCTTCATTTCTGTAGGTAAGGAGTGACTTATTTCCTGGTTTTGGCTAAGGAAGATGTAGAAATACCTGGGGGACTAGATAGTTTATTGCACAGATGTTTGTGACAACCAAACTGGCATGTAACAGAACCAAAATATATCACTCTGTAACATACCTTCTTTCCAAGGAAGGACTCTCTGTTATATCATTTCTGGTACCTTGGCATCCCTTTTAGCATGCTCAGTGCTGCTTAGCACCTTGTGATCTGCCAAGTTGCCAGGTTGCACAGTGATTCCTGGAACTGAGGTAGGGCAATGCTCTGAAACAACCATTTGTTGGTTACATCATCTGCCCAGTCTTATTTTTTAGGCCATGATCCTGTTGCTTCACCCCATGCAGGTAGAGGTCTCAATGCAAACACCTTCAGATTCACTCAGGCCATAATATAGACCTTATTTAATGCTTATTTTGTTTTGCATTGAAATGAGAAAAAAATTTCAAGATTTGATGGCAATTGTTGGAGCAGATTGGAAATGAATTTTTGGGAAATGTTTTCTTAGCTTCTCATTATTTTATGTGTTTCCTAAAACACTTTTCTAACATTATTGTCTGGGAAGTTTAGGCAGAAATAGGTCGCCTGTTACTGGGGATTTCACCTCCTCCTGTTCAGCATCAGATGTCATATGTGGTTACTACAGCAGTGGTTCTTTGATGTTTGCAGACTGAAGATGGCAATGCACAGCAGGACATAATCAAAAACAATGAAAATGTTTGCCCTAGTTTCCTAGGGAAATGAGTACTGTGCAATGATGCTACCTTTGCGATTGCCTCCCTGTCTTTACCTGCCTAACCATTCAGTCCTTTTTACCCCTGGGATTTTTAAACACACTGTCCAATTTCAATCACTTTTGACAGAAAGAAGGAGACCTTGGAGGAATTCTACACCTAAAGATTTTCTGCTCATAGTCAATGGAGAGAACATTTACTGGTTGTCCATAGAATGATTGAATCATAGAATAGTTAGGGTTGGAAAGGACCTAAAGATCATCTAGTTCCAACCCCCAAAAGGGAAACAGAGAGAAAAGTCTATAGCAAAACCTCAACCCTTACTAGGCATTAGAGAATCAACCGCAAGACATGGACCTTTAAAAAGGCAAGGTTTGGTAACCCCATTGCTCAGAGCACCACATGTTAGAGTGAGCTATTACTGAAATGAATATGAATGAGGAAAGAAGTACAGGAGGATTTGTCTCCACTGGGAAAAAGGTTTGTTCAAGTTAACTTTTTTCAGACAAAACTCAGCAGTTTGCAGACACACTTGTCCATTTTGGCTAAGGGCCTCTTTTTTATTGATGTGTAAGGCATTACAGAGGAGACAAAGCTGGAGTCGGAGATGTGTGAAGGACCTTTGCCCATTGCTTGTTATCAGTGTTGTGATAGCTGGAACAAACCCTGCCATCTTGAGAGAAGTGTGGTAGAAAGAAGAGAACTGACAACTTAGACTTTGAACAAAAGGCAAGAGGTGAATACTACAGGGAAAGAATATATTAGCTTGGAGCTGCCCTGTCCAGCAATAAGCAGGTAGCTTATAACACGCTTTGAGATTTTGGGTTGACTTCTATTGAGCAAGTCGATGTCTACCTCCAAGGCAAGGTAATTTCCTGTCTGCTGGTCCCAGTACATGACAGAAACTAACTCTAGCCTTCAGGGATAGTGGTGAGTTTTACTCTCAATGAGCCATTTGCAGGGTGTGCGTGAACTTCTAAAAGTGGATCTTCCTATTGCATCTTACATTTGAGAGTATTGTGTTCCTGTTCTCTTTGCCCCATGCATCAGGTCACAGACAGAAGAAGTGGATCACGTGGCAGAGAAGGATATCCATAAGGACATTGGTCAGAAGGGTGTCCAAGGGTGTCCATTGCTTTCCAATGGCAATCCTTTAAGACTCCTCTGAGCACCCATCCTGCACAGGACACCCTCTTGTCACAGCTATCGCCTGCTCTGTGACTGCACAGCCCAGTTCAGCTCCTTGCATAGCCCTTTCTTTGTGTCCTCACAACATGTCTCATTTCTTAGGAATGTCCAAGAGCTTTTTGTGACACCCCTCCAACCAGCTGTAGGCCACAAAGAGTTGTGAGACATCTGAACAGACCCATTCTAGTGCTTGCATCTGCAATGCCAGCCTGAATCCTCCTTCATTAAGCCTGGCATATCTCTGTCCTGGGCTTTGCCTGGCCACACAAGGCATCCATTATGGAGTGTGTTGATCAAACCTCTCCAACACACCCTCACAAGGCCTTCTGAAGCTCTTCAACATGTTCCTGCTCCACGATAACTCAGCAATGACAAGTCCCATCCAGGGCATATGATGGCATACTGGAAAAGGAGGGGTTGTTAAATAATGTTTGGTGCAGTTCTAATATGTAGGACAAGGCAAAACAACTCAGAGAAAATTAAAGAGGAAAAAACATTTCCACCCAAGAAGCCTTGTTCAATGTGATGGGGAGAATATGACATCAGCCTTTTTAAATTTCCTTTTCTGACAGTTTTGAGGAGCTTGGATAAAACTTTTCTCATCTCCCAAGCGATCTCCTAAGAGATCCTTTCTATGAAAATGCTTATATATGGTGCCTCAGCCCTCTGCCACACAACCTGTATTAGCTCTGGGCTATGGAGAGGGAACTGCAGGAGGGAAGCCAAGGGACCAAGCACAAAAGTTCAAGCTGTGACCCTTTTTCTATATCGGGCTGACTCAGTGTAATTAGCCCCAGGCCATCTCCAACATGTCAAAGCAGAGGAGCAGAGGTGTGCTGTGCTTCTTCACCCATCCTTCACACAAAGCAGATGTGATTGCTTCAAATTCACCCTGTAGCAGAAAGAAAGTGGGCACCCAGCTCTTTTGAACTCAAATTTCTTGCCTATTCCACTCAGACGTTATTCCTTTAAGAGGCTCCAGGGACTCTGTTCCATAGAGCTGATTTTCTGAGGTTGTTTAAACGCCCAAGGCATCGACCAGAAGAATATCCCACATTAAAGAGCTCTTGATCATCTCCTGTGGCACAGAAGAGTGATGGTATTGACCCATGGAGATGGCTCTCCTGTTCCATGCAGAAACACAGGCTAAGCATCAGAGGATTTTCAGGCTCACAGATCCCTGTAGTAGAAGAAAAGAGGTTCTGGTTTGAAGTTTCTGTCCACACTTACACTGAGGCATGTCTGCTCCTGAGCAGTCATCATCAGCCAATGCACCCTGCAGATACCCTGCAGGCCCACCAGGATGCGACCTCACTGGAACCAGATCCTGGGTCTTTCCCAGGCCTTCATCCATGTGCCTAACAGGTTCCTCAGACAGTCAGGCTCAGGGATTTTTCTCCAGATAGTTTTAGTAAAGCCGTTTGAGGAAACCAGTTTACCATCTGTCTGTGCCTACCTATGGCAGCTTAATGGAGAGTAATGATCCTCCATGAACTCTCTAGATGAAAGCCATTAACTGATCTAATGAGAGAAATTGAATTATTGTCTCAAACAATACTTCCAATTTACCTGCCAGTTCGTCTTGTCCAAGACACACTGAATACAGATGTAATCTCTGTCGGTCACCAAGTCGCAGGCAGAGAGAGAGTTCCCTTTCTTTGGCTACCCAGGAATGTTAAAATCATAGAATCCCAGATTGGTTTGGGTTGAAGGGACCTTAAAGCTTCTCCAGTTCCAACCTCCTGCCGTGGGCAGGGACACCTTCCACTAGAGCAGGTTGCTCCAAGCCCCTGTGTCCAACCTGGCCTTGAACACTGCCAGGGATGGGGCAGCCACAGCTTCTCTGGGAAAAGTCTGCGCCAGCGCCTCAGCACCCTCACAGGGAAGAGCTTCTGCCTAAGAGCTCATCTCAATCTCCCCTCTGGCAGGTTAAAGCCATTCCCCTTGGCCTGTCCCTACAGGCCCTTGTCCAAAGCCCCTCTCCAGGTTTCCTGGAGCCCCTTTAGGCACTGGAGCTGCTCTAAGGTGTCCCCTTCAGGAGCCTTCTCTTCTCCAGGCTGCCCCAGCCCAGCTCTCTCAGCCTGGCTCCAGAGCAGAGCTGCTCCAGCCCTCGCAGCAGCTCCGGGGCCTCCTCTGGACTCACTCCAACAGCTCCACATGTGCTAGCAAAGTCCTGGGTCAGTTTCTGACAGATTTTCATAACTCGCTTTTTCTCCCTTGTATCTGAACTAGTTTGGGGTTGTTTTTCCTTGTTGTTTGCACTGACAGGAGATGTGTCCACGAGCTGCTTTCCCCCAAACCAAGCCTGCCCCTGCCTGAGGCTGGGACCATGCAGAGCATGCAGTATCAATGGTCACAGACCTACTGAGTGAACCTGAGGCTTCCAGGGAGACCAAATTGAGTGTCTGTACAAACACTAAACATGAAAACACAAAGAGAAAGGTGAGTATATGGCTTCAAGGATGCATACCAGCAGGAGATCCTAAACACTCCCAACACTTGGCATGTCCTCAGTCCCCTGGCAGGCAGCACAGCAGACTGGAAAGGAGATCTTACCTAGATATTTTCCAGTTTGAGGCAATATCTAACGAATTAGCATCCTTAAAACTGGACTACTTGCAAACCAATTTGATGCCCAGAATACATGGCTGCTTTGTGATGACTTGCTGCAATATGTAGAGGATATAGAGCAACTCATCAATGTATTAGAAGTCACATATTTCTTTCTTACTCACCATGCATTCAGCTATGCGTAAGGGCAACATTCTGTCCTCAATGATGTTTGATGAAGTAGATTTAATCAGATGGGACATTGGCCCTGATAGCATCGTGTTAGCCCATCTATTATTCAGGTTTTGTATCTGCTGGTCCTTGGGTTGGTGTGTGTCCCACATTTTCTTCCCTGTTCATTCTTTTTGGTTTCGTGGTCAATAACCTTGTGTTTGGTGTGTGCAAATCTAATGATATTTTGATCTAACAGAAAATGTCAGCTTGCATGGATCTCCAGGAATGATAGATATCCTGTCTCTGGAAATAGCAGGGCCACAAATGGGAACTGTCTGCAAGTATGAAGTTAACACAGTGTATTTGTATAATAAAATTGAAACACCCCGCAAAACACACCTTTGCTTCTGTAAAACTGCAGAAATACATGGAAAATGGCAGTGAAGAAGGAGAGAACAGCATATAAATGGTCTAAGCAGGGAGCACAGATAAAACCTTTGGTTTGATTCCTATTCTTGCTTTGTGATCTTGGTGAGAGCTCATTTTAAACATCTCTTTTCTGTGCTGCTGCTTTTCTGCCTCTTCTTCCTCACCTTTCATTCTGAATGTGTGCTGAGCCTCTGATGCTCCTTCTATCCTCCCAAAAGTGTGCGGGCCCCTACCAAAAAAGAACCACTAATCTTCAAATACCCTCGTTTGCACTGCTGCCTGTCTCCACCAGTTGTCTCTTATCTCAGCCCAACAAAGACCTTCTGTTGGAGCTACTTGTGTGCTTAAAGCATACGCAGAGGTTCTTTCAAAACTGGGGGCTGAGGCCATCAAGAGACACAAAGGAGACAACCAACCCTGGGGACACACAATTCCTTCAAACAAGCTCAGCCTGCATTCCCAAACACTGCAGAGAGCTCTTTAAAGACAGATTTCAAGTTTTATTTAGGGAAACTGACTTTATCTGGGGGTTTTTTGTGTGTTCTCTCTTTCTATGGGAGAGTTTCTGATACTGTAGTGACTGGAAAGGCTCTTGGTGCAGGCTTCTGTTGGAAAATGTGCTATATATAATATGTGCTGCTGTTGACAGAACTTACAGATGACAGAAGCTCATCAACAGTAGCAAACAGCTGGTGTTAGTCGAGATGCAAATTAGTTTTCCGTGGCAGGCAGCAAGGCACAAATAATCATCCCAAAACATAGCAATGAAGACCTACTTCTGTCAGTTAGGATCGTATATGACTTCGGGACATAAAGCCTCCTGGCCATATGGGAATGTCTTGCTGGAAACAACAGCTCAACTATGATCTCTTTTGGGTCCAGGGTTCCTTCTATTGGTTCCCACAATTAGGATGGAGCTAAACATTGGCTCCCACAATTAGAATGAGGCTAAATTAGTAAAACTGAATTGCACAGGTCTATAGCGCATGAATGTTTTATTTATTGCCCAAAGCAAGTGTTTCAATGTTCACTGGCCTTTTTGGTTCAGATGCCATCGGAAGGCAGTGCTGGTCCCTAATTATAGACATCTGCGAGTAATGCATTTCACAGCTGTTGTGCTATAACAGGCATGGAGAATCTCGGACAACAGCCAGTGTTGTCACTGAGTGCTGGATGCTTGTCGCTAGGTCTCTGCTTGGTGCAGAGCCTGCGGGTTGCAGCTGCTCAGGCTGGGAGGCAGGAAAGATGCAAGTCCCATGGGATAGCCTCGTGCTTGTAGAAGAACCAGATGTACCAGGGATGAGAAGGCGACTCTGTTTTCTACACCTGTGACAAAGGAAGGTTCCTTCCATTGGGACACAACAGCCGAAGTCTCCTGAAGCTGCAGAATAGTAGAGAGAAGAAATTTAGTCTAAAATTCCTGAATTAGCCTTAATTTACCTGCAGTCCTGCATCCAGCTCTGTGGGTAACAACAGGAGAAGGACGTGGAGCTGTTGGAGCGAGGCCAGAGGAGGCCCCGGAGCTGCTGCGAGGGCTGGAGCAGCTCTGCCCTGGAGCCAGGCTGAGAGAGCTGGGCTGGGGCAGCCTGGAGAAGAGAAGGCTCCTGAAGGGGACACCTTAGAGCAGCTCCAGTGCCTAAAGATACAGCAAATACAGGAAAGATGGGGAGGTGCTCTTCACCAGGGAAGGTAGTGATGGGATAAGGGGTAACAGTTATAAAGTGAAAGAGGGCAGATTTAGATTAGACACAAGAAAGACATTCTTTACGAAGAGGGAGGTGAGGCCCTGGCACAGGGTGCCCAGAGAAGCTGTGGCTGCCCCATCCCTGGCAGTGTTCAAGGCCAAGTTGGACACAGAGGCTTGGAGCAACCTGCTCTAGTGGAAGGTGTCCCTGCCTGTGGCAGGGGGTTGGAACTGGGTGAGCTTTAAAGTCCCTCTAACACAAACCAGTCTGGGATTCTAGGATTGTATGAAATTAGAAGCCAGGAGATAGAGAGAAGAATACTGCAAAAATAAAGGGCCCTGGGTGTTATCCCATGTTCAGTTCTTCTCCTTGTCACTATGGCCAGCCTTTAAACCCCGTGAGGCAGGAATGCCTGTATGTATCATACAGACAGAGACACTCTCTAGTAAGTCAGTGATAGTTCTGAGAGACCCTGTGCCCTGCCTGCCCTCTCCATCTCTCTTGTTTCAGGCTTTCTCTTCTTTTGTCCTTGCAGTTGTCACTCTTCAAACATCCCTGTCTCCCCCGGACTCTGGAAGTGGCAATGCCTCTCTAATGTAATTCTGCAGGGTCGGAAATAGGTGCAGCCTATAAATAGTGTGATAACAACCTGCAAATAAACTGAAAGGCTTGCTGTATGGCAGGGGGGGGGCTGTCACCACGTGTGGCTGATGTTGCTTTCCCTGCTGCTGGCAGTCCAGGAACAGCGGCTGTGAGCCATCCATGGAAAACATCCAAGTCACCATGTGCTCAGACGAGGAAGAATTTAAGCTCAGGCCCCCATTCCTCACTGCCCCTGCTATTTCTATCTCCCTTTTGTGTATGTGTGTTTTAAATAGACATGATCTTTAAATAGCTATGACTTCAGAGAGTAGTTTTCAAATAAAACCAAGTGATGAACTGTGGTCTCCAGGATTTTGAGTCCATACTGCCGGTGACTGAGCGCCCTGAGGCAGGGTCCTGTCTCTAGCCTTCATCCTAGGATTCAGCTGGATCAAAACCAAGACACTCAGGATACAGCACCTGAATTATTTGGTGTTGGGCTTTGTTTTGCTTTGCATGACTGGGTTACAAAGCTGATCCAAATTTCTGCCCAGGTAGATGATGAGGATCACTTGGATGAAGCACATCCCTGTTCATCAGGGCACCTGGAATGGACAGACACAAAACTCTGGGAAGCACGGAGTCTGGCTGGGGGCAAAGGCAATGAATGGGTCACAAAGCACTTGACTTCTAATATCAAACACATATGATGAATAATGGTGTTTGTGGTATTTTACAGTTCAGATGAGGAATGTCCAGTCCTCCAGCAGCTTTCACCCGGTTGTAAACGCCCTAACCAAAACTTCCTCTGGAGAAACCTCCTCTGTCAGCAAGAACCAACCCGTTTATAAGACATCTAACCACATTTGTACTCTTGAATTAAAATTGAGCTTATTAAACAGGCCAGGTCTGAGTCTTTTCCCAATCAGTCTCTTTCCACAACCATAAAACAGGGTCTAGGGAGAACAAGGATCAACAGTTCCTTGAAAGCAAAGCCACTTTTCTGCCAGACTGCCTCTGAGTTGCAGAACCTGCTTCCCTCTGTGAGCATCTCCCAACATCTTGGTCAGCAACTGAAAATATGCTTGAAATGAAAAGACAACTCATAATCTCTGTTAGCTTTGCTAATCGGGACATTGAGTGATGAAGAAGCTGAATTAAAGGATGGATGCTGGCTTTAAAAGCTGCAAAACATTGCAGCTGTTAAAAACATCTGCAGTTCTGTACTCTGAAGGAAGGAGGATCCTGTTTTTCTGTACAGGGCTTGATGCTGACTGGTCTCAAAGCAAATGTTATGATGTGCAATGTTGTCCAACACAATGACGTGCTCAGCTCCCCATGCACCGAGCACACTGAGCACAGGCTGACGCATCTTCCTCCAACACAACCATTGCTAGAAGCAGGCTTTGGACTGGAACAATATCCATAAACTCTGTGGGACTAGCTGCTTGGATTGGTTTGACTGTGTCCCTAAAGGGCTGATTCAACAGTCTGGTTCCTGTGGGCTTGGTGTGGAGCTCACAAGTCTTCCTGCTAGGGTGGAGCAAGCACATATTTTCTAGATGATAGCTAAGAAAATGCAGTTCTCTGGTAATTCATAAAACAGGGACAGAGCAAGAAGTCCTGAAATTCTTGCCTTCTGGCAGAAATACTGCATAGCATCATGCTGTGCATCTTTGTATGGCAAACCACGCCTTGGCCCAGCTTCTATATGGGAATAGCTTTTAAGGATGGTATGGGAATGGATGGATAGCTTTTAAGGATGGTATATTAGCAACCAGGGGAAGACACTGGTGTTCAGCATCTTTTCCACATAAGGTCAATGAGAGCAGACATGTGCCTGTCTAGCTGCACATTAGTTCCCCTCCATCGGCAGAAACCTGGTTCTCCAGTGCACAAGGGCATGTATGAGCCTGCGGGTGCAATCAGCTTGTTCCTGTTATACTGGCAATGCAAAGCAGGTGAAGGCAGGTCCAGTCAGTCCCACCAGCATTCCCCTGTTCCTTGCACATCAACAACTTAGTGGGACCAGAGGATTCTTTCACTTCTGGTAAGGGAATGTCTTGGTTTTGATCATTGCTTCCTAGAAATGAGCAGATGTGGGAAATGATTCACACCACCTCCTTTCCAGGATGGGCACTGCCGTATGCTCAGCTTGGTGAGGAAATGAGGATCATAAAAAAATCATATCCCACAAACAAGGAATGGAACTTTTTTCCCTCTTACACTGGAGCACTGCAAGAGATTAATAAGGCAGTATGTGTAGGACATGTCAAAGCTTTCAGTTCTCCCATAGCTCCTGTAGAGCTGCACCCCCTGCTCTGCAGACACATGGTGGAGAGATACATGATCTTAAGGTCCTTTTCAACCCTAACAATTCTATGATTCTATAAATGGAGACATCAGGCCCCGAGCATGGGGTGGCATTGGAAATCCTTCTCCTTATCCTTGAGGAGAATACCAGCTCCACTCAACTAAATAACTCCTGCTACCTAATGCTGCAGAGATTTGAAAGCCTCCCCCCCTGACTTGACCCTCTTCAGGTCCCAGATCCTGTGTTGCTGGGGCCCCTCCGGTGTCTCATTAGGTTTCTTTTATTAAGGCTTGATGTACAATGAAGGACTTTGTAGTGAAGTGACAGAGGGCAGCCAGTTCATGTGGGACCCTTTGTCTCAGGTTTTGTAAGAGCTGGTATTGTGAAAGCATTTGACATGCCCACCAACACAAATATAAAGGCAATTTAATGGCATATTATATTTAATTGGGGGTGTGAAGGGGGAAAATAAAGAAGAAAGTGCTTGTCTGAATGGGTGCCAGAGGACTCAGGTGGGAATTTATTGTAGTGGCTCCAATTGCCCATAGCAACGTATTGTGTAGGAGCCCAGCATCCACTGCAAAGGTGATTAAAGGTCTAGAGATGAAGGCGGAAGAGTGGTTGAATGGGTTGGGGAGGGAATAACAACTCCAGGTGGGCTTGAATTCATACACGAATCTCATAGGGAAATTTTGTAGCACATCAGAGCAGGTTATGGAGGGGTAGAGGTTTTGATGCTCCATCAGTAAACGCTTGGCCTGCAAAAATCATGAAGCATCTCTAAAGCACCTCTAAAATCATGAAGACTCTAAAATCATAGTGTCATAGAATCATAGAATCATAGATTCATAGAATCCCAGAGTGGTTTGGGCTGGAAAGGATCTTAAGATCATCTAGTTCCAACCCCCTGCCACAAGCAGGGACACCTTCCACTAGTGCAGGTTGCTCCAAGCCCCATCCAACCTGGCCTTGAATGCTGCCAGGTCTTTTCAATTGTATAAAGCTGAGCAGCACAAAACCACCACTGATCTTATGTTGGCCAACACGTAAGGAGCCAAAAGCTGCGAATTCAGCTCTGGACTTCATCTATGCCATGGCTGCAATGGAAGTTTAAGACTTGAGATGAGGAATGTCAGGTATAATTTGGGAAATCTAATTGGTTCCTCAGGATCCTCTCTTCCAGCCCTAAAATCTGTGGTCCTGTGGGTCACAGAGCACTGTGGTGGCCTCCCAGAGGCAGAGCCTCAAGCAGAGAAGAACCGTGTGAGAGGAACTCTTCACCAGGGACTGTAGTGATAGGACAAGAGGTGATGAGTTTAAACTGAAACAGGGGAAGTTCAGGTTAGATATAAGGAAGTTCTTTACTGTGAGGGTGGTGAGACGCTGGCACAGGTTGCCCAAAGGAGCGACAAATGCTCCATCCCTGGCAGTGTTCAACGCCAGGTTGGACAGAGCCTTGGACAACACGGTCTAGTGTGAGATGTCCCGCCCATGTCAGGGGGTTGGAACTGAATGATCTTATGGTGCTTTAGAACCCAAACCATTCTATGATTCTATGATTCTATGATAATATACAATAAAACCACAGCCTTCACCCAAGGCATTTCTTGTGCCAATGGTGGTTGTTGTGGGACAGGAGGTGGTGGTGTAGGGAGGTTCTCAGGAGAGCAAACATGTCTCCCACCAGTGCTTCTTGAAGCAGAGGTGGTTGATGGGTGTGAAATGATCTTTACTTGCCTAAAAGGAAAAATGTATTGGATGAAACAAAGAAGGAAAAAGTATTATTTAATGCCTGCTTCCCTACTCTGCCCTCTAGAAGAAGAAGTTTTCCGTGACTTAAGGTCCTTTCCAACCCTAACTATTCTATGATTCTGATTCTATGACTTCATTTCAAGCTTGGGAAGGGAAAAAGCTTTAAAACAATCTTCCTGGGAGGTCCCGATGAAACAGGGCTGTCAGAGCAGGCAGGCAGTTGCCCTCCTGATCTGAAATCCAGCTAATTAGCTCTGAAGCACAGAGCTTCAGATCTGAGCAGGGCTCGAAGCTGCTGAGCTTGATATTTCCAGGCCTGTCAGCCCGTGCATTAGAAAAGCAACGAGCTCCATTGCAGAGGGGGAGCGCTGGGCTTAATGAGGCACCCTGGGGCAATTTGGCAGAATCAGGAAAGAGACCACCTTGATGGCAAAGCCTTCCTCATCTGGACTCTTGATGGGAGACTGGAATGCAGAGAAGTGCTAACAAGGGAGTAATTCCTCCTTCTGAGGCCCCTGCAGGGATTCATGAAGGCTGGAAGCAGACAGCAGCATCAAGAAGGCTTCTGAAGAAGCACAACTGCAGAGCCAGGGCATCATCTTGAAGCAGCAGCATCTTCCCGACATCCCAGGGCTTTGAGCTGCAAGAGGATGTGATGGCGTGGTCTTCTGGGGATGCAAAGCCAAGCACAGATGCTGAACCTGATTCTTGTGATGCGCTTGGGATAGCATCAGCTCCACTTGGAGGCTCTTCTCTGAAGATATCTAGATGTGGTAGCAGCCTTGGGGCAAACACTTGGACACTTGGACCAAGTCAAAACCTGTGTTAAACCTGAAACCAGGACATTAAGAGGTGTCAATACACTTAGAAGGTTCTCCTGTCTCCTCTAAGTTTGCCAGGGCACAGCTACCGCTGACTGAGCTTAAGGCAAGACAAAGGCTCATGGGGACATACCACCTCTGGGGGTAGGACATCTACCCACAGAGAAAAGACTGAGGGAGTGAGTTTTAATAAGATACAAATGGGAACCAGTCTAGAAATCAGGTACCTAAATCCTTTTTGAGGCCCAAATTTTTCCAGCATAGAGCTTATCACATCTGGAATAAAGATGTGGAAAGATCTTCCACATCTGTGGAAGAGGTGCTGCCTGTACCCAAGGCAGGCATAGCAAAGCAGTCCTGAATGTGTCCAAACAGCGCAATTCGTACTAGGGCAGTGTGGCAGAGAGCATCGTCCTTGTTCTCTTACGTATGAGATCCCTTACATGGCTGTTTCCTATTTCAAACACTCCCTAAATCTGTGCAAGGGATCTTGGTGCCAGGCATGGGAGAAACATCCCCTTTGGGACCTCAGCTTGTGCTTGCAAAACAAGTCAAGACCATATGCTGTAATTTTCATGTAATTTTAATCCCTTAGCTCTGAAAGAAGAGACAAAACAGGGGAAAAGGAGAGGATGTTTATTGTGAAAATCACTACAACAGGGGCCATAAAGGAGTGATTTTCACTTCAATGCCTCTCTGGAGAAACCTCAGCTCAAAGAAAAGGCTTAACCAAAAGAAGCAGGAAGGCAATATTATTCAGGTAATCTAACGTTATGCTTCAGAGAGCATAAGAAGTTTACATGGATGGGTGAGAAAGCTGTTTTCGCATGGTTGAGGGTATTGCACAGCTCACCAGCTGCATCCTGGGAAGACTCGCATCTTCCCAATGAACAGTTGCTATCTGAGAAGATGGGATTAAGTGGAACAATGGTTTGACTGAACCACTGGATTGTAAGAACTGGCTTTGTTTGAGTACCCATTCTCTTCCCTTGCCTCCCCCTTGAAAACACATATCAAGACAGATCACGGCTCTCTGTCCCACCCAACTGGGAGGTGCTGCTTGCATTAAATGATAGGGCATGTACAAGCAGGTGCCAGAAGCGCTGGACCTTGTTTCAGTTGGGTGTTTGCACTGCTGTGAGTAAGTCATGACATTTAACACAGCTACTGAACTGATAAGATACAGAAAGGAAGGTCCTATCTCAGAAAGCAATGAAAGGCACCCATGTGTTGGTACTTCAGTTCAAACTTAGCCTGCCACGTTGGGAGCAGGCTTTGCACCAAAGCAAAATGATGCTTTACAGATCTCACAGTGCATCTCGTGCAGTCATATTCCTTTTGCCAGCAATGGTCTTTCACTGCTCTGCCTTGACTTTTGCTAGGGAGCAACTCATAGACATCAGTCCAGGAAAACACTTAAATATATTCTTAAGATGCCTTGATTTCAATAATGTACAACCAGTTTGCGTTTTCCTTTAAGCTGTTTTCCTTTCTCTGCCATCAATTCCACCTTAAAAACAAATTCCAGGATGTTCTGTCACCCCCATAACCTGGTGTTTAACATGTCCTGCCCTGTTCCAATCTTGCTCCTTTTAGAAACAATATGCCTTGTTGATAGGGGGTAAATATTGCTTTGCAAGACTGCAAGGCTGAGCTTAAGCCAGATTTGTAGGGAAGGAACATACCTTTTATTAGTCCAACTGCTTTAGCTTGTTAAAAAAAAGAGGAGTTCCCAGGGACATCAAATGTTTGACTTGATGGTGCATTCAAACTGAGTCACCAGCATCACATTGCAGGGGCAGAGGCAAACTCTGACCTACCCCAGAGCACGCAAGCAAGGAAGACCTGGAGCCACACATGAAATCATCACAGATTTTAAGAGCTGGGTAGACCAGAGACAATCAACCTCCCCTTTGCAAGTACTTCCAGTGTGATTTGGATGTCACTATCGTCCCAGTACTCCCACTGCTCCATATGACTTAAACATCTATCACTCCATTTTGGGTAACATGAATATCCGAAGGATCTCCTAAGCTTTGCACCCTCCCAGCCACCAAATAACCCTATCCAAGCAGGTCACCTCCCGCAACAGCCAAGTCTTAGGAGCATCTTCCTGCACTTGCTCTTTGCAACCAGCTTGCTATATGCTTTTGCATGATAAGCACCTTCTGGAGACCAGACTCCATCCAGTAAAGGATTAGTAACAATTAAGTAGCTCTTATCAGCCTGGTCCTAACTGGACCTCCCCTGAACTGAACAGCAGCCATGCTGGATCTTGCCTCTTTCCGTTTCTGGGGCTGATTATTACCAGCTAAACAGCATCAGGCTTTCCCTTTTTCTCTTTGCCATGCTTGTTAGCATTGTTTCTTCCAGCAGCTTTTCATCTCAATGGAGGCAATTGTGCCTGGCTGACACTTTAATTCTTTCCAGCTGCATCTGAACAAAATGACATGAATTGAGTGGAAGGGTTTGGGGAAGAGAGGAAGGAAGATCCCAGCCCCCATTGTCTGTCCCACAGGGAGGGTTTTGTGCTCAGTGCAGAAGATACTCAGAAGATGCCATGGAGAAAGGTTTTGATGTCACGCTGACACTGTGGTCTGGTCCTGAGGATGGATGGAGCATTTATCCTATGAGGAATGGCTGAGATTGTTGGGGTTGTTCAGCCTGGAGAAGAGAAGGCTCCAGGGAGACCTTGTTGAGGCCTTTCAATTCTTAAAAGGGGCCTATAAGAAAGATGGGGAGAGACTTTTTAGCAGGGCCTGTTGCGACAGGATGAGGGGTGATGGTTTTAGACTGAAAGAGGGAGATTCAGGCTGGATGTGAGGAAGGAATTATTTACAATGAGGGTGGTAAAACACTGGCGCAGGTTGGCCAAGAGGTGGTGGATGCCCCATCCCTGGAGACATTCAAGGCCAGGCTGGATGTGGTTCTGAGCAACCTGAACTAGATGAAGGTGTCCCTGTTCATTGCAGGGTTGTTGGACTAGATGAGCTTTGAAGGTCTCTTCCAACCCAAACCATTCTATGATCCTGTGATCCTATGCTGCGTTGCACCAGCACTACGTCTCTGGATCTCTTCTCTTGAAAGCTGTGATGGGGAAAGTTAGAGGTGAAGGATTTGCAAGGTCTCTCAGCAGAGCAGTGGAACACATTTGCCTTAGAGAAAGTTTCCCAAGGCAATCTGCTGCTGTGGGCCTATACCTTGGTTTAAGGTCCCCTACACCCAAATAACTGAGGCTGAGTGAGCTCCTGCCCACCCTATGAAGGATCTGTGGCTGAACTATGCTGGTTAAAGACAGAACACACTGCCAAGTTGTGAATCGGTTTAGCAATACATAGAAATCCCAGCCATGAACTAAGATCTCTCTGGGTAAGACATTGCATAAATGCTGACTAGAAAGCCTGCTTATACCCCTAACATTATCAAGAAGACCAAAGAGGTGGACTCAAATAGTGTACTTAAATATTGCTTTTTTTGAAGTCTTAAGGTGTTTTAGAGATACCAAAGCTGCATGTTTTGGAAGCTAAGCCCTTTAGCCTAATCTAGGACAAGAAGAGATGTCAAAAGAAGAATTAAAAGCAAAAAAGTCTTAGCAGCTAGTATTAACCACAGGGAACAAGATCAGACTGGTTCAGTAAACCACAGGGCAACACAATTAGGCTGATGCTGGATTAAGCCTGCCCTGAAACCAGAAACTGGAGATGTTTGCTTGCCACACTTGCGTTACGGCAGCCTCATATTAGCGAGCAGGGATAGAAAAGGTTTTGGCCTTTCAGCGGTTCCTCATTCTAGCACCACACTCATGATCACACCACGGCTCCCAGCTTCAAAACAATAGGAGCCTTGCCTCCTTGCTTGCTGCTTGGACACATCCCCATCAGGTTAGCCCTTCTTTTCACTTTTAGGAAGGATATATTTTTGGTAGTTACTTCCTTTATGCTACATTTGGACAGATTGTCCAGGGTCTTGCAATGCCTGATATTCATATTCCTTGGTTGCTGTTTCACATTTAAGCATTTTAAAGCCCAGCTCCTGCCTGAGAGCAAGGAGCTTGTACTGTGGTCTGAAGGTGCAACTATGGTTGTCACCAGAACCAGCATGAAGCTACCTGGCTCAGACACCAGTAACACTATAGCCACATAAACTGGATACTCCAACATCCCCAGGAGCTTCCCATTTCAGCACACAACAGGAGACAGGAGCTGGAGGTGGCAAGGAATTGGAGATGAGGGGGAATGCAAGGGACCACAGGGAAATCAGATGCAGGAAATGAAGACAGAAGGTGGAAGAGAAGTGATGGACACAAACACAGTCCCCAGTGAGCTGATAGTCATGACCTGAAATGCCCATGCTTTCTCTTGCCCCTGTCTCCAAAAGAGTAGCACCATTGGGTCTGGAGAGCCCATCCCAATACTGGACATGAGACCAAAGTGCTTACATAGGGAACTGAATTGTTTAAGGTTGTGTTACAGCCTGGGGCAGCTCAGAGACACTCTGAGGTGATTTGGATCTGAGCAGCCCCAAATCAGTTTCTGGAGGTACGTATTTCTCTTCATTAACTACAGAATCACAGCATAATTTAGGTTGGAAAAGACCCTTAAGACCATCAAGTCCAACCATTAACCTAACATGACAGAGTCCACCACTAAATCATGTCCCTAAGTGCCACATCTACACAACTTTTAAATACCTCCAGAAAGAGTCAAGCACGTCTGAGGTCCCAAACCCACAGGCCTCAGGAATTTGAGCTGCTTTTAGTGGCAGAAGAAATAGCCCAGGGAGGACCATGCCAGTGAAGAAGTGAAGATGTTTTCCACAAAGTCTCAGTGCTAAATTCTTCAGCTGCCTCAGAAACTAATGGGAACAGCAGACTCCCAAAAACCACCTCTGTGCCTTTCTTCCCCATGGAGTGCAAGACCCATTTTTCTAGGTGATGAGAGACTTCTTTCAGATGGTGGAGTTGGTGTCTCTAACACCAAGATCAAACAATGTGATTCTGGCAGGCTTTCAAAGCACTCACCCTAACACCTGAGGAAATGTCACTGGGATGTGCTGAACTGAGAAATGAGGGGGGAAAAGGCTGTTTCCAGCCTTTCCCATAATTTTCTCTTTCTTTAAAGACGTATTTGAGCAGCTCTCAGCAGGGGTCTGGGGCTATGAACGCTGCCAGGCTTTCATTCTGCTGCACAGCTTACGGTGTCTCCACAAATCCATGCAGATCTTGCAATCAAAACTGAGCTTCAGGGCACTTACTTATTTATTACATTATTCAGCATCCCTGTACATCCTCACGACGCTAACTTTGAAAGGAAGAGGCACAGAAAGGAGCAGAGGGTGAAGGAGATAATAAGCATTTCCTGATGTATAAAGGGCTGTTTGTTTGGGTTTTTTTTCCTTGCAAAAAGGATCTCTGCCCAGTGAGTCAAATTCCTTGGGGGATTTAAAGGAATGTGACACTACCCCTCTGTTCTTTCACTTAGAGGCCTTGCACCTCAGGCTGTGGTTTCTTGATATGTTTTCTTTTGCAGCAACAGCAGCTTAAACAATTGCCTTCCAGCCCTTTTCCCTTACGCCTTCCCAAGTGTTTGTTCCTGCCATATCATGGTGTAGTGCCACAGAGCTATGGATGGGTAGGGTAGGATAAAAAGAATCAGGGAAGTAACTGATTATCCCCCCAAAACCCTGTTTTGGCTATGCTGCTTTGTTGGACCCATTCCCTGGACCAGCTCTCCGCAGAGCAGCTGTGCTGGCAGGAAAGAAGCGACGGCATGCAGCAGCAGGAATGAGAGGCAGCAGAAGGAGGGAGAGCTGAAAAGCCATCAAAGACAATGTACCTTGAAGCTAAAGACTCAATTAGTGGCTTTTTGTGCAGCTGCTCCACAGGAAAAAGATGGTAAATCACAGGTCCTGCATCCTTCCCATCATGCAGCCATGCTTGGAGCATCTGCAGTATCAATGCAGAGCTCTTCCCACTTTAGGGACCCTGAAGGAGAGAAGGGAGGACCAGAGTGCTCTGGGATCTACATAATAAGAAAGTTTGGAAAGACTCAACTCAAGACCTGTGCACCTTTAAGCCACATCTGTGGATTTCCAAGCCCTGGATCTAAGGAAGGCTTTGCAATCGTCTATATGGACAGGAAAATAGGGTGAGCACTCTAATGCCTCTGGAAATGTCTCCAAGTTCCTAAAGTCAGTGTAGAAGTAGTCTTTTCTATTCAAACAGATTAGCATGGTGGAGATAAATGGGTGGTAGGAGCTGCAGGGGAGGAGGATCTAATGATGCTACCATGAGCTCCTGTGAATGGCACCAAAGGAGGGGATGGGACAGAGTGAAAAACGACGGTGTGCAGCAAGCTCAGGGGCAGTTCTGATTTAGGTGCTAAGATGAATGAGGCAGTGGTGGAGCTGTCTGAGGAGAGAAAGGACTTTCTGCCTGTCCGTCTCTCAGTGAAGACCAGAAAGGGCTGGAGAAGGAATGAAGCGTGGCTTTGCAGGATGCTGATGAGGCAGAGGTGATGCTGTCTGATCTAGAGCTGAATGTGCTTAAGGGACCCTTTAGGGATGATCACTCAAAATGACTTTCAGAAAGTGCCATTGGGACACTTCTGGTTCTGCACATCACAATATATCTTCACACAGTGAGATTGGCACATGGGTGATGAATGTCAACAGTGCAGGAATTCTCTTTAAGGGGAGAAAGGTAATTAGCTTTGGAAACAAGGATTGGGGCTGAATGCACGTGGGTATGTTTTGTGCAGGGCTGGATTTGAAAGGAACTGGGTGAGACGAGTGTGCAGCATTCGTGCTTATGTCTCCCCATTGAATGTGAGCTGGGGGTGACTGGCTGTCCCAAAGCTTGGTGGGACAAGCCATCACAGTCACATCTCAGGAAGTCCCCAAAGTCCCATATCTGACCCCAGGAATGAAATGTGGAGGTAGAAGTTGGTCCTTAACTTCAAGCTCAAGCACTGATTTTGCAAAGGACTCCAAGGGGAGAAAGGCTTAGCATGGCAAGGGAGAAACTGCTGTACATCTATTGGAAGAACCATGTCTGTGCCTTATGATCTTACCATTAGAGTGTGTTTTGCAGTTAGCACTTCCCTACGTGTTACGCATGAATATAAAGAGAGGGAGAACACGTAAAGGCCTTCCACTTTATGACAAGGCCACCCAGACAAGCTGGTTGTCTGCTGGGTGCCCCAAGTTATCTTGTATATTTAGGCACAGCTAAAGTTGCCCGCACAGGGTTTGTGCCTGTGTTAGGAGGAGACAAACCTCCTCAAGCCTTATCAATTTGGTTTTGAGACTGCTTCAACTGCAACACCATCCCTGTTTCAATCCCAAACCATTCTTCTTCCAAGACCAGTTTGTTATGCTAAGCAACAGCAGTATCCACACACTTACTGGGAGGTCCTTCACAAAACACAAGCATTTATCCAAATAAGCAAGAATAACCTAATGTCTTTCCCTACGACTTCAGAACACATTGTTCCCATTAAACCTGGAGGAGGGTTCTTCACTGTGGTGCAATATCATGGGGAGAGAGGAAAAAAAAGGCTTACTGGGCAAAAACATACCAAATTTTATTCCAGGGTTCATGTTTTAACATCTTGTAGCTCAAAAATGCCTTCACTGTTTTTAGGCTGTTTTAGCATCATAATTTTCCTTCGCCTTCTGTTTTCAACCCGAATTGATTTTGAAGCCAAAACTACACAAACACTACTATTACTGAAAGGCAATTACACCTTTGCTCAGGGGGTGCTGTTGCCTGTTCAAGATTCCTGGCTGGTTTCGGCAGCAGCCCTGACATTCGTGTTGGTGGGTGGACGTGAAGGAAGACACTGCTCTCATCTGAACAAGCAAAGATTAATGTCTGTCATGACAATCCTATTCAGTACACCTATTGTCAAGCCAGCTCATGTTCCTGCTCTGAACTGCTGTCTGTTGAGGTCTCTCTTTTTCTCTCCACTGCCAACACTTTGGGTGATGTGCTCATGACCTGAGCTAAGGTCCTGTAGTAGACAGCAGAAGGGTTCCTGGGGAAGGTTTTGTCTTTCTGTATCTGAAGGACTCAAAGGCAGTTGCTTGGCTTATGCCCCTGGAGATTTCTCCTTTTTTCCTGCAGTCTCTGTTGGTTATTTGAAGAGATGCCAGAGTATAATTCATATGATCTAAGTCTACAGGTTTAAAACAGATAAGCATTTAGTCTAAGTATTCTCTTTATAGGCAAGGTGAAGAGATTTCCAGAGGGTAGTTCAGCCGAGCTACTTGGGATACATACTCTAGGGTAGTTTGAACCAATCTGCACAAGTGCCTTTCTCTTTCCACCCACTAGAAAACCAGCCTTGGACACTTGGACTAGTGGCTTCCAAAGACAAAGCTATTTTCTATTCCAGTATTGTACATTTCCACAGATCTTTGTTTCCTGTGAGTGCTCAGAAAGCTATTACATTACCTTTCAGTGTAATTCTCCTATTCAATTATTCTGTTCACAAATGTAGATAGGTTTGGATTTTTTTCAAATGATGGGCCAGAAGAGGAAAGACTTTCAGAAAACAGCAGGGGGATTGGTTTAGAAATACGAAAAATAGAATAGATTTTCATGGTTTGGAGCAGTGCTGCAGTTAAACTTACGCTTTTGTCAGCTTTCTGTTGTGTAGTTCATCATTTGGAATTCATTAGGAAATTACTTGCCTTAGAGAGAGAGAGTGACCAAACTATGGATTATAGTCCTGAATCTTAACTCAATTCAACCTCTCTCTGAAGGCTGAAGCAGTTTATATCAGTCAGGAAAGGATCCTACCTCAGATACCTCAGTTAGAAATCCATGATAGGATAAACTTGGGCCTTGCTGGCTAGACACATGATCTCCGAAGGGTTCAGCACAAGCCCATCAGAAGAAGCTGTTAAGTATCTGAAGGGGGTCTACAAGAATGCTGGGGAGGGACTCTTCCTTAGGGACTGTAGTGGTAGGACAAGGGGTAATGGGTTCAAACTTCAACAGGGGAAGTTTAGATTAGATATAAGGAAGAAGTTCTTTACAGTGAGGGTGGTGAAGCACTGGAATGGGTTGCCCAGGGAGGTTGTGGATGCTCCATCCCTGGCGGTGTTCAAGGCCAGGTTGGACAGAGCCTTGGACCACGTGGTTTAGGGCAAGGTGTCCCTGCCCATGGTAGGGGGGTTGGAACTAGATGATCTTAAGGTCCTTTCCAACCCTTACGATTCTGTGATTCTATGATTCTATGAAATGTGGCTGAGTTTGAAAGCCCTGGGCTGGTCTGTAGAGTGGTACCTCCCCTCTTTATAACTTAAAGAAATGAACAACAGGACTGCAGGGAGTCAATGCAGTCAAGGTCTAGGGAGCTGTCAGCAGAACATCCCAGCAGTGACAGAAAAGCAAATTTCCATCATTCCATCATGACATCTTGGTACTCCCATCTCAGATGGATGAAGCTGGGATTTCAGACTTCAAAGAGTGATTCTCTGGTGCCTGAAAAAAGCTTGGGCAGGATGTGATTCATTTAGGCTCACCCATCTCTGGATGCCTATCCCCCAGGGAATGGAAGCAGAACCCTTTGTTACCCTGGGTTGTTCTGGTCTGAACTTGAGGTGACGCCAACATTACTGGTGTAAAAGAAATGAGGCTCTGGTCAGATCCTCATAGTTTCTCAAGAGGAGCCACTTGTACTACCATGGTAGTAAGAAAATGAGACCCATATCCATAAGAGTCCTCATCCAGTATGACCTCTTAGTTCAGCACCATGTTTAACATGAATTCAATACCATGTTCAATACAAGTTCAAAACTGGGATCAGAGTTCCCTCACCCTCCTCTTCATAAAGAGCCAAAGCCCATCACATGCTCTACACTGTGCAGCTGCACCCTTTTCTTCACCCCTGAACCTTCATCCTTGCTCCTACACCATGAAGTTGTTTAGTTGTCCACTTCCTATCCGTTTCAGCCACTTGTGTGACCAATTCTGAACTGTAGATATTTATTAATTCCTGGAAAACAGTCTGAGACCTCCCACTTTCAGAGTATCAAGATCAAACCAACAGCCTCCAATGTTACAAAAAGCAAATGGAATCATAGAATCATAGAACACAGACTGGTTTGTGTTGGAAGAGACTTTAAAGTTCATCCAGGTCCAACCCCCTGCCATGGGCAGGGACACCTCACATTAGAGCAGGTTGCTCCAAGCCCCTGTGTCCAACCTGGCCTTGAACACTGCCAGGGATGAGGCAGCCACAGCTTCTCTGGGCAGCCTGTTCCACATACATTGTACGTTTTATTAGTTCTGTTTGTAGAGGCTTCTTTTGTCTGCAAATCCTTAATTTTGAGCTAAAGAATAAGTTTTTCCAGGCGGCCCCCTGTACAACACCTAGTTTCTGTGGATAAGCAGGCATGTACTACGCAGAGCAAGGACTCGCCATGCCCTTGGAAGAAGGAGACTATGAGGACCACACACATCTTCCATTGAACCCTGCAGCATCCAGGTATGAAAGGGACAGGGCAGGGGGCACTGGGCTCTCCATGTGGCCAGCATTGAATGGACGGAGCTGGCAAAGCCGGGTTTCACCAAGGCAGGCACTTGCAAGCAGCAGCTACTTTTGTTTATCGAGTTCCTTGCAACCGTGTGAATTAGAGACTGGATCATTAGCTTCACAATGAACCAGAATGCTGATTTATTTAATGAATGTAAATGGTCTTTTGTTAGCTAATTAAATTAGGGAAATGAGAAGTATTCATTATAAAATGGATAGCAAGGAGGGAAAAAGCTTCTATACTCCAGTGACAGCTGTAATGCCGGTCTTCCCATGCCCGTGCCTCTCTGTTAAAGCTTCCAACCAAGTTTCTGTCCTTGAGGGCAGGTTATTACTACATCATCTGTATTCAGCCATGAGTTACTGGAGGTCTGTAAAGGTCCTGAACCAAGACGAATGATGGACTAGGCTTCATTTTCTAGTCACTCCTGTGTGCATCCAGACTAAGCTGAGTGGTCTCCTTGAATTCCTATCAGTGTAAATACAATCATTTGCATAATTAGTAGTGCAATGAGCTATTTGCAATCATTTCCACTTGCATCTACCAGGAGTCAGTTACCCAGTGCTTTGGAGATTCCCTGGCTTGAAAACTCTTATGCCAAACTACCTGCTTATGAAAACACACCATGGTCCTTCAGAAGTCAAGTTCAGCATCCACTAAGTCCAGTCCTAACCTTATAATACTTAATTCAGAGACACAAAAAAATTGTCTTCAAACAAAGGCTCACACGAGTGATCCCCAGCCGTGGGTTTCAGGACTGTAAGAGACCCAGCAGCATAGCAAGACTTGATTCTGGTTCTATTGTAGTAGTGTTATGAGCTCTTGAGGTTTGGGGCAACACTGTAGAGGACCTGTAGAGGTTTCAAAGGCACTGAAGTCTCTCTCACTAAACAGTATTTGGCAATATTTCAGCTTTGTGATGCTGAATTCCCAGTGAATTCCTTACTCCATAGACACTGCTCATCTCAGGAACCCCTTCCCCCAAATAACACAACGGCAGCAACAAGAAACTCCTTCAGCTACCACAATGGCCAAATGCTGGGCAATAAATCTTAACAATTCCTTTCAGATGAGGCATGGATATGCTGAAGATAATAGAGCTCATAGAGGAATGGCATTTATTTCATGCCAAAGAACATAACTAAAAGTCAAAGTGTCTTTTGACAGGTTTATAATCCACCTATGCGTTGCCATCCATACATTAGTCAAGCCATATATTACTCAAGACTCCTCTTAATAAGCAACTTACAGACTTCTAACAGCCTTTTGGTAGACTATTAGGAAGTAAAGCAAGCACAGCAATATCACAAACCACTGTCCATCCAGAGCACCAACAAACTGATTGCTAGTCTCAGGAAATAAATCAAATATAAGACTTCAAGCTTCAGGGAAATAAGTTTCATCAATTAAACCATGTAAATGACCAAGGTTTTCAAATCAAATAACTCATCACAAAAAGCCACTCCTCACCCAGAGGTTATGGAGGAAGTCACCACGTCTATAACTGTTATTAACAGGAATAAGTCTGTAAAGATTTAGATCTATACTTGCGTTTTCAGGGCTGTATGTCTACATGTGTGGCTGTAATTGGAAAGCAGTGATGATTAATATGCCTGATTAATTGCACTATTAGAAGACAGGCAATGCAATTACAGAGTCTTTCAGACATGCATGATCCTCCACTCCATCACCAACTGAATAAAACAAACACAAACAGAATTAATCAAATGAAATGGGAAAACCGAGTTCAAGTAAATGCATGGAAAATGTCAAAGACAGCTCCATTCTGGGTCGCTCTAATATCAGCAAGTGAAGTGTAAAATTAAAAAGCTGAAGGAGATAAATGATGCACCTCACAAAATCAAGGGAATCTCTGAGCACAGGCTCTTACAGCTCCCTTTGGTCTTCAGCCTGGCGGTGTGGGGGGAATCATAGAGTGGTTTGGGTTGGAAAGAACCTTAAGGTCATCTAGTTCCAACCCCATTGCCATGGGCAGGGAAGCCTCACACTAGACCATATCACACAAGGCTCTGTCCAACCTGGCCTTGAACACTGCCAGGGATGGAGCATTTACCACTTCTCTGGGCACCTTGTGCCAATGCCTCACCATCCTCACAGTAAAGAACTTCTGCCTTATATCTAACCTGAACTTCCCCTGTTTCAGTTTGAACCCATCACCCCTTGTCCTATCACTCCAGTCCCTGATGAAGAGTCCCTCTCCAGCAGCCTTGTAGCCCCCTTCAGACACTGGAAGCTGCTCTGAGGTCTCCACGCAGCTTCTCTTCTCCAGGCTGAACAGCCCCAGAGTTCTCAGCCTGTCTTCATACGGGAGGTGCTCCAGCCCCTTATCATCCCCGTGGCCTCCTCTGGGCTTACTCCAAGAGCTCTATGTCCTTCTTATGCACAAGGTGAATAAAGCCATACTTGAATGATTTTAAATGAGACCCACCTGATAAAGAACTCTCTTCTCTGACTCTGCCTTTCCTCCCAATACCTGAGATCAGAGATGCTCGTGAACAAGGCACTTGCTGATCCTAAGGATGGGTATTGAGAAAGCTGAGCACAGTGATAAATGTCCCGATAGCAGTGTCCTTGGACATCTGTATCACGGGTGAGGAAGCCTTTCACCAGTATAACTGGCATTCATGAAATTCCTTAAACGCTTTGAAATGCCTTAGATACTTGCATATTGCTCCCTGGCCTTGCTTAACCATGCAGTAAACAGGAAGATGGGCTCCTGTTGATATCTGGGCTTGATCTGGAAGGATATTGTAATAATAATTATCCAGGGCATTGTCCCAAAAGATTATGCTGAGCTAAGCAAATTGGGACTTTTCCCATCCCACAGCCATTCAGCCTGAATCAGCCTAACATTTCCCTGACCATAGTGCTTTACCACATGCCGTGTGGGGATAGTTGTGCCAACATTGCCTTTCCCCTTCCCCAGCCTGGATATGAAAGCAATCCAAGCCAAGGAACTCTGGCTCCTTGGAATAAATGGGAAATGTTTTCTAAATATGGGAAATAGCTGAACCAAAAGGAGTGCAGCTGGGTTAAATATTGTGCATGATGCAACAGTACAAGCAATGCTGAGGAAAAGGAAGGGAAATAAGAGCCAATTATATGGAAGGAAAGTGCTCTCTGCCAGCAGGCATATGTCAAAGGAGCTCTCTCTTTAAAGGCATGAATAAGCTGTGCAATTATAAGACCCTTGTTCCTGAAGAGAATTTGTTTTAACCAACACTGATGAAACAAGGAGAGGTTTTAGCATGGAAAAGAGGGGTTTCTCCTGCTTTTCCAACACCCCTCTGGAGCTGGGCCATGCTTTGTAGTGCTCAGGTTCCTCTCTGCAGGAATACGGTACTTCCTGAGCTCCCACCATTCCCACAATGTTCTCACAGTCACATTCTTCTTTCTGTGTTTTTAGCACAGGATTCTTAAATCACTCAGAGGCTAGAAATCAATGACAGGGAGGGTCACACGTCTGTAGGCTTGAGTCCAAGTTTCCAGCTAATGACTGGAACAGAGGTATAGCAGTTAGGAGAGGTCCTTTGGAGACTGATGCTGGAACAGCAATGGCATTTTGCTGGGAAATCAAAGGTGTGAGACTCAAGTTGAAATCTATTCTGGTCAACCCCAGTGAGCAGGCACTTAGCCATGAAGCAAAGGAGCCAAAGGTGTTATATTGCCCATCCAGCATCTCCATATGCTCTTGGCTACTTTTTTTCCCTTAAGGGCTTATTCTTGGAAGTTGTATTTGAGAAGGACATTTGGTTGCACAAGAAACGTCTGCTCATCTAATAGGAAAGGGTGCACTGACCTGAAGGTATAGACAGAGGTAACAGAGAAGTGATTAACTGTTGGAACATATGACCTTTTTTTTTTTGGAAATTAAAAATTCATGTTTTCTCTCAAAATCTGCTTAGGCCAATTATAATTTACTGGACTCAGTTCAGAAGTAAGGGCAGGATAGAATCATAGAATCACAGAATCATAGAATCATAGAATCGTAGAATCATAGAATCACAGAATCATAGAATCATAGAATCATAGAATCATAGAATGGTTTGGGTTGGAAAGGACCATAAGATCATCCAGTTCCAACCCCCTGCCATGGTCAGGGACACCTCACACTAGACCATGTCGCCCAAGGCTCTATCCAATTTGCCAGCGCTTAACAAATTCCTCTGAGATGAACATGTAGGAAATCAGGGTCTTGTTTGCTTTCATTTCCCTGGTGTTTCATATTAAAGATCCAAGGAAGTGTCCAATCTTGCTCGCCTGAAGGACAGCAATTGCCAGAGGATGGGGGCAAATCTAGATAGTCATGAATGAAGATGGAGATGAGAAAAGGGGTGCCACCATCAGTTCCTTCTCACAGGCATCACCAGGTGCAGGTTGGGTGCTATGGACAGGAAAGGGCAGCTGAAGTTAAGTCCTGGACCCTTTAACAAAAACTTAATGTGACCATGCCCAGCAACCATCAGGGTTAAAACCTAATCCAGCTCTAAGTTCTTCCCACTGCATGTGCAACAAGTGGCTCTCTCACATTCCAGGGACGTGGCTACCCTGGACCAGCACAATTCACAGTCAGCCAGGGTTTGATTTTGCTCTAACCAGAGCTTTCTCACACAATGAATCCTTTGACCTCACTGGGCTCCATGACGTGTGCCTCGGCGATTTTCGAGGTCTCAGCCAAAAGCATGGGAAAGCTGACGTTCCCCTCAAGGGCATTTCTACATAGGAAGACCAAGGGACCTTGAATGCTACAAGAAGGCCGCACTTTTAACGCCATGAATAAAGTCTCTGTCGGCGAAGATTCGGCAAAGAGCTCTCTGACACCTCAGGGCTTTGCTGTCATCAGCGCGAAATTAACAGCTTCGTCAGGACAGATAGTGCAGATCTGTCCCTTTTTATTTCTCTGAGTCCCCACTGGGGAGATTTCATTAAAGCAATGTTAGACCATGGGTCTAACTGAAATTATATGCTGCATTTGCAGCATATAATTAGCTGGGAAGGCTGAAAAGAAGATATCTGCTGTAACCTTGGCCACTGGGCTGCAAGTCGCTGTGAGCAAATTTTAAGGGAGATGCTGCATGGGCTGTGGAAATAATAATTTTCTCCCCTGAGAGCCTATGGAAGCTGTTCAGTGCTTGCACAAGGACTTCTGGAAATGATGGATCTTTAATTAGCAGCTCCCAGATTGGGATTTCACCATTTGACAGCACAGTGGGCTGCTGTGTGACCAATGGTTAAGTAAAGGGAAAACAAGGGGCTGCCCCTAGGGACATTCCCACTGACCCCACAGTGAGGGCAGGAGCCCTAATTGGAAGTTGAGAAGATTTAAGACTTGAGGGCATGAATGCCTTTGGTCTGTATTTAGGGCACACATTTGGAAACCAATTATTCTTGACAGCCAGGGGTGATTCAGACCAAACTATCTTAGTCTGCGGACTGGGGTGAAGCTAGTACCAGACATGAACACTTGAAAAGGTGATTTTAGGGCTTATCCAGAGGCTTCTATCCATCCCCGTTTGGAGCAGCAGGTACCTCCTGAGGTCTTTTCCACCCCAAATTATCCTATCATAGAATCACAGAATCCCAGGTTGAAGGGACCTCAAGGATCATCTGGTCCAGCCTTCCCAGGCAAAGCATGACCTAGACTAGATGGCCCAGCACCCTGTCCAGCCCATTCTTAACAGTGTCCAACATTGGGGAGTCACCACTTCCCTGGGGAGATTATTCTAGTGGCTGATTGTTCTCATTGGGAAAAATTTTTCTCTTGTGTCCAGTTGGAATCTCCCCAGGAGTAACTTGTGCCCATCATCCCTCACCTGTTCCATGGGACTCCTGGTTAAAAGGGAGTCTCCATTTTTGTAGCCACCCTTTAACTCCTGGCACATGGGGATAAGGTCTCCCTGAACCTCCTCTTCTCCAGGCTAAACAGTTCCAGCACTCTCAGCCTTCCCTCACCCGCTGCCAAGTCCTTGGATCATCTTTGTGGCCCTTCACTGGACCCTCTCCAGCCCATTTACATCTTTTTTGTACAGCAGGACCCAAACTAAACCCATATTCCAGGGGTGGCCTGACCATCACTGAGCAGAGTGGGACAATGACACCTTTCTCTCTGCTGGTGACTCCCTTGTTGTTCTTCCCCAGCACCCTATTGGGTTTCTTTGGTCAGCTGCTCACTGTTCACTCCTATGGAGCTGATGTCTCCCAGGATCCCCAGGTCCCTTTCCACAGAGCAGCTTCCAGCTGGGCAGATCCCAGCCTGTGCTGCACTTGGGATTGTGTTTTCCTAAGTGCAAGGCCTTACACTTATCTTTATTTAACTCCATCACATTCTTGTCAGCCCACATGATCCTATGAAAGGTGGGACCCTCAAGCTGAATTTCTCCCTTTCATGCTAAGAGTCAGTGGGAGCTAGGCAGGCACATCCTGAAGGCACCGGCGAGGGAGGTTGGTGTCACCCAGTGTCAGCCCTATACAGTGAGTCAGCAAGCCTGCACAGGCACTGATTGCTGCTGCTGGCTACACAAAGGGCATGAGATTACATCTCTTTATGGCCTCAAAGGCAGTTTGGGTCCTGTAATGCACATCTGCATTGCACGGACCTGAGGGCAAATCCCTTTTGTGCTCCTCAGGCTGATGGGTCCCCAGATGTGGGCTCCTGCAGGATCGGGACTTTCATGGACATTGGACACGCTCTGATGTTTCATTTAGGTCCCATTTTAGGTGCACCTTGGCTTAAGGATCTTTAAAAGAGGACACTTTTTTTTTTTTGGCAAAATGTTCAATTTGATGTGCCTCATTTTTCCTTCATGAAACAGAAGCATTTTACACTAAAAGACACTCTGTAGTTTCACAAGCTCATTGTTGGTGGTTGAAGAGCTCTCAGTGCATTGGCATCATGAGCTGCAAATGTGTTATTCACCTTTAAATTGAAGCTTGGTCTCAATCTTCCCTTTGGATTCCAGAGAGGAACACAGTTTGAACTCTGATGATACTCTCTTGGTGAACTCTCCTGACACGGCAGCTGATGGTTAAACAAACAGGGCTCCCCAGTGTGAACTTTGCAAAGGAAAAAGTCCTTGCCCCACCACTTACTCAGCAGAACTGCCTAGCAAAAAACATCCAGCATGCTCAGACCAGCCCTGAGCAAAATGCTGTATTACAACTGCTATCTTCTCATCATAACCTTTGAAATATGATTGTTTGATACTCAGATGTGTCATTGGCCTAGCAGTTTATTAGCTTGTAGTCAGTAGAAAGTAATGGGTGTTTCTCAGCGAAGAGAAACAGATGCTGTCCATGCCAAGCACTGACCGAACTGATTCTGCTGTTAGTTTGGATATTGGTCCTTTTCATAGAATCATAGAATTATAGAATGGTTTGGGTTGGAAAGGACCTTAAGATCATCCAGTTCCAACCCCCTGCCATGGGCAGGACACCTCACACTAGACCATGTCAACCAAGGCTCTGTCCAACCTGGCCTTGAACACTGCCAGGGATGGAGCATTTGCCACTTCCTTGGGCACCCTGTGCCAGCGCCTCAGCACCCTCACAGTAAAGAACTTCTTCCTTATATCTAACCTGAACTTCCCCTGTTTCAGTTTGAACCCGTCATCCGTTGTCCTAACATCAGATCAGCTGAGCCAAACCAGGTTTGCAATAGAAGCAGTATCTTATTACCCACCTGATAAAGCTAGAGAAAGTAAGCAAGATGTTGGGTGCACCAGCTTCTCTAGGGCTAAAGTGAGAGCACCAAACCTTCAAAACAAGCCTCTTGCACTTAACTAGACTTGTACCAGTTACCGCCTCTCACTTGTAGGGTAGAGGTGATGCCAATGAAGGGGAAAAAGGTGCTTATTTCCAAGAGATAGGGAGAGAAAATGATATGTGGAGGGGAAGGCTGAGATCATGCTTGCATCCTGGTTTAACTATGCCTGTTGGCCTGGTAGAGCAGCTGGTGTTGCACAAAGCAGCATGACAGGACAAGATATATTTTCACTGGAAATCTCAAGAGTAAACTTTGCTCACTCACTACTTTATTTCCTTCAAACAAAAAACCTTGCTCGCCCAAGAGCTCAGGCTGTGGTGGCAGGGCTTTCTTATCATCCAGCTTTGTAAATCAGTCAAAACATTGGTATATCTCCACACCTACATTTTGTTCCACCTCTCATGACTATTCAGGCCCTTCCATGACCTTTGTTCTTTTTTTTGTAAGTATTTTGCAAGTATTTACAAACCCAACGACAGCAGAATTTTATCTTGGCAAAGGGAGCCGCAGCAGTGATTTTGCTTTCTGCCTTTATCAGCTGACTCCAGCCTAGAAACTTCACAGCCCAGGGTTAATCCTGCATCTCATGAACTTCATAATCTACACGCAACAGGTCAGGAAAGTTCACAACCATTTTCATCCACGTGAGTAAATACAAAGTTCACTACCAGACAAAGAAAAGAGCTCTCAAATAGAGTAGGTGCAACAAAACAAGACTCAAAAGGGCTCCTTCGGGAGTGTTTGGCTGCATTGGAAAGGGTAGGCAGCATCTTCACGCCACCTTTTCTGCTTTTACCTCCTGTCTGGTGAGCCTGAAGGATTCGTTGTCACAGGAATCACTCAAGAATAACTACTACATGGGGAAAACCAGCTGAGTTCAAAGTAGGATTAGGTATTTCTAAGGGGAATGAGAAGTGACAGAACTAGAAGGATTTAATAGGGCAAGAAGAGAGATCAGAGGTGCGCAGAAACTAAATGAGACAGTGAAAAATTCACAAGTACCATAGATGTTGATATGCTTTGACCACCCATGAGCTGCCTCTGTGCTGCAGGATCTGCCCTCAGGGTGGGCTGTTCTGGGATTATACCTTGGAGCAAAGCCCTGCACCTCCCCTGCTTTCCCTGAAGGCATCAGGGTTTAGGTATTATCCAGGACACAGGACAAGGTGGAGCATTAATCTGTTCTCATATGGCAATTGCTTTGTTAACATATGTGGAGCCAGGCTTTATCCTGACACTGAGATCTTCAGAAAAGCCAAAAGAGCTTTTCCTTGAGGAAGAAGGACCTCCTCAAAGAGAAGGACCTTTGTCTCCAGGTATTGATTCATGCAGGCCTCCCACGGCTCTCAAGACTTGAAGGTCCCAACCTTCTGTTGGTACCATGAAGATGGTCAAGACATACCCTTAACCCCAATAATGGTATTTAAGAGGAAACTCCAGAGAGGATCCGTGCTGTCTGCAGTGATCTTCGTGACTGCAACATGCCACCTATTTTTAGGAGATGGGAATTCCCACTCCCTGCCACAAGCAGCATCTTGATCAGGGGCATCTCATTTTCCACTGGGGCCTCCAGACATTTTCCATGCTATAAATAGTAACACAACTTCATGTTTGCAGATCCAATGTTGTCTAACTGGACTGAGTGATGTGCATATTCCCACTACATCTGCAAGGATGTGTAATTACCCTTGAGTAATTTTTCCTGAGGGCATTTCGGGAAGTAAAGCCATGGTCCCACCTCAAGCTTCTCTCCTTTGGGCAAATTCCCACATATTTCAAAGGGAAGGGGAAAAAAAAATCAAGGAGAGCGACTGTTATTTGTTTAATGAAGCTGCAGAAGTGCATTTCTTTCTGGGAATCTTATTAAAAGTCCCTTCCTCATGAAAATGTGGCTGGTGAAGTAGGTACTTTGTCAAGTTGAAAAGGAAAAGAGAACAGATCGGAAGTCTAATCACATTGAAACCATATGTGCAACATATGTCAGCAGTTACAGAGAGCTTTAGAAAAAACAACTACAAAACCTCGGCCTCTGACTTCAAAGGGGTTTTAAAAGGGCCAAAATTTTGATCACTAAATTTCAGCCCATTAGGGAAAAGTCTTGGGGGTTTTAGGGCTTCTTTTTTCACCTCTGTGTCTATTGTGAATAGTTTTGCTACAGAAAACTGAGCAGACATCCCTACCATACAAAAGAAATCCTATCAGAGCTGGTTTCCTCCCTGGGACCCTGCAGATCCCAGCACACACTGAGTCAATCTTTTCACAAGACACAGCTCTGTTTTAAAGCCCGGTCCTGCCTTTGAAAAGTGTCTTTATTCAACAAGAGCACCGTGGGGCTCTGTGTTTCCTGCCTCCCCGAGCTTCAATATGACATATTCCTTGTTTGCTTTTGCAAGGGTGAATGGTCTTTCCAGTCAAGACCAAAAAACTCGTTGTGGGTTGGAGGAATTAACATGGGAGCTTTCCCTTTTCATCTACAGCACTTACAAGGTGCTCTCTCACAACACTTCAGCGTGTAGGTTGGTTGTAACACCCCCTTCATGACCTTGATCTTCCTCTTTATTGATGTGGAGTATCTTTATTGCAGGAAGGCATGAGTTCTCTGCACAAACTGAAGTTGTTGAACTAGATCCTGCACAAACACCCTTGAGCTAAATGCTTGGAGACCTAAAGGCAACCTGTAAAGCAAATAGGTGCAAACTCTCCTTAGCTCCTGGCTTACCAGTCAGCAAACATCATCTGTGTCTGTAGCAGCCTTTGGTGATAAGTGTCAGGGTTAAGTCCTCCATTGAAGCCTTTGCAGTGCTAAAGCAGACACAAGGCTCAAGCACGGGCAGATTCCAGCTACAAGCTTTCCCAGGGAGAAGACAAACCCCCTTCCCAACAGGGTTTGGGGATAGCACAGACATGAGAGACACTGGAATGTGCCAACAGGGAGGTGTTAAATGCCCAGCAGGATGCGACTCATTGGGGAAACTGGTTCTACCGGGATGGTGCAATCATCTGAGCTCAAACACAACCCTTTTTCCTCCCACTCGCTCCCACCATGAGGCTCTGCTGGGCCAGTTGCAAGTGTCTGTGAGCTGAAAAGTAGTAATTAGAAACCTCTTGGAAAGGAGCTCGTGGAGAAATCAGTGCAGGGAAGGTGAGGCAGCTACCTGGATTCTGTAGAAGCAGGGTTGTGTGGGTATGTGGACTCTGCATCATGAAGCCATGGCAAAGGGCACATTTGGGAGGGCGCACTGGAGCAGACAGTATGGACAAGGAACAGGAACAGGCCTCTCAGCCAGTTCCAAGCCCACTGAGATGCTTGGCTGACCCCATATCCTGACGCTGCTGCTGCCCTGTTGAGTAGAAGAGAGAGGCACAACTCAAGATGGGGTCCCTAAAGAAGCCTGGCATTGCAGACATCACACATTGAGAAGCAAAGATCAAGGGTAGCCTTGGGAAACAACCTGAACATGTGGTCCCTGTGTAGACAGTGTACCTGTGGCCAAGGATTATGGATGGGGCCAATTGAGTGGAAGTTTCTATTAGGCATTGTGAATACAAATGGCATTTTTGCAGTCCACCTTAGTGGCAGAGGGGTGCAGGGCAAGGTCAGATTCTCTCTCAGAGGAGAGGGACTGCGAGCAGAGCTCCTGCCCTTTCCCATGTGACAGTTCTCCAGCAAGCCCTATGCACCATTCTCTCCTCATTTGATGGCTGTCAAATATGAATTCATCTTGATATCATAGATAACTTCCCCTAGCACACACTTACCTTTTAAATCCTTACACAGCACCACCATACTAGAACCCCACCTGATCTTTGCTTCACTTAGCCCTCAGCTTTGCTCTTCTCTAGCACCAGCCTCCAGCAGATACACCTAAAGGTCATGATCTTCTACAGCCCAAAATACAGCTTAGTGATTTGGGATTTTCTCTGCTGTTGTTTTCAAGGCCCATGGGAAAGTCTTCAAGTTGAGAATCCCCATGGAAATGCCCCTGACTTCTCCTGATTTTTTGAGGCAAGGTACCCCACCAAAAGTGTAAATTCAGGCTGGTGGGAGACCAGAAAGGGACAAAGACCTCCTTTTGGTTTGTATTATGACTCATTGTTATTGTTATGTCCTTAAGCTTGCTGTGTTCCAGTAGTGCCAATTCATCCAGTAAAATACATGACATTTGATCTGAAGATCCAGCTTCTTGATCATCTGCAAACGTTTACCTTCCAGTTAGAGAATGAAGGAGATATCAACCATTGAAAGCCACTGAAAAGAAGTTTAAAGAAGATTCAGAAGGCTCAAGATCTAGGTGAAGTTTTTAAAAATATCTCTTCTTTTGACATTCCTGGTGTTTTCTTAAGGAAAAGCTGTTTTGTGGTAGCCTGACTCATGAGTTCAATGCACTTGGGGGCTGAACACAATTCAGCTTTAGACTGAAGATTGGATCTGCAAGACTGTGGAAAGAAGTTCAAACAATTCCAAGGAAAATGAGTTAAGGATGCTGGTTGTGGCTCACAGGAGCCCTATGAAGTAATGTTGCATGTTTGACCTAGAGAAGTAAGAGCAGATAACTCCATACAATCGCTTCACACATAGAACCATAAGCACAAGGAGAAGGGCTGAGCAGGTTTGCCGCGGTGGATAGAGCAAGGAAAGGGGAGATTAAATTTAGCTGGCTATTAGGAACAATTTCCTGAGAGTGAAGACAATTAGGCAGTGGAACTGTTTTGCCTAGTGAGGTAATTACTGCACAAACACTAGATGGATGCCAGCCAAGATGAGATAAGTATAGTGGAAAATGTAGTACAAGGTCTCCTCTGATGAGCCCACAGGGGCTGGCTTTGCTGGCAGCATGCCCAGTCGAGCTGCTGGAGGAAACTTTCCCTGGAAATGGCTCGACACAACAAGGGCTTTGCTGGGGAAGGGAATGCGGGACCAGCGCTGGCTGTCTCGGCAGGGCAGAGACCAATGCATCAATAAACAGAGGAAGTTTAGATTAGATGTAAGGAAGAAGTTCTTTACAGTGAGGGTGGTGAAGCACTGGAATGGGTTGCCCAGGGAGGTTGTGGATGCTCCATCCCTGGCGGTGTTCAAGGCCAGGTTGGACAGAGCCTTGAGCCACATGGTTTAGGGCAAGGTGTCCCTGCCCATGGCAGGGGGGTTGGAACTAGATGATCTTAAGGTCCTTTCCAACCCTTACGATTCTATGATTCTATAATACTCCCCCAGCCATAAAAGCCTGCAAAGGAGCTGAGTCAGGAAATGAGAGTAGAAGCAAAAAAAACCTAAATAGTGGATCTCTTTGGTGGGAGCACCTCTTAGAATCACAGAGTCAACCAGGTTGGAAAAGACCTTTAAGACCATCAAGCCCAACCGTTCCCCAGCACTGCCAAGGCCACCACTAACCCATGGCACTGAGGCCTCAGCTACACGGGGTGTGAACACTTGCAGGGATGGTGAATCCAGCACTGCCCTGGGCAGCCTGTTCCAATGCCTGAGCACCCTTTGGGGAAGGAATTGCTCCTCAGCTCCATCTAAACCTCCCCTGGTGCAGCTTGAGGCCGTTTCCTCTTGTCCCATCCCTTGTTCCTTGGGAGCAGAGACCAGCCCCCTCCTGGCTCCATCCTCCTGTCAGGCAGTTGCAGAGAGCGATAAGGTCCCCCCTGAGCCTTCCCTTCTCCAGACTAAACCCCCCCAGGTCCCTCAGCCGTTCCCCATCACACTTGTGCTTCAGGCCTTGCAACAGCTCCATTGCCCTTCTCTGGACCTCATATTTGGGTTCCTTAAAGCCCCTTTTTGTTCCAAATGGGACTTGGGTGTTTCTGCAGCTGTTAAACATGCTGGTTTTTCTCTATTCACTGGCACACATGGAGTGTTTGCAGAATCCACAGCCAGGAGAGCTCCCAGAGCAAGGGGACAGATTTTTGGAAGAGGTCACAGTGCTGAGAGCTGAGCACTTGAACATCTGGGCTGCTACAGTGGCTCCCCGAAGGAGGAAACGTGGCTAACCCACATTATGCCTATTTGAGTGCTTTTCCCTGCAGTGATGTAAGCGCTAACACATCAGGGACAGAGACCTTAAACTAATATTCACACTCACCATGGAACCTGCTTAACCATAACAGCACTAGCACATTCTACCCCTCAACTTACATAATCTACAGCTCTGCCTATTTGTGCAATGCTTCACCTGTATAATAGATGTTTTTCTATGTCAAAATGAAAGTATCCATAGGATCATGCTATTAGTGGGATTTCCTGGCAGGGAAGGGCTGCCTTTAATATCTCCGTGCCCACCTTTTCCAGTAACTCATGGGATGGGGATAACCCCATTGCATGAGGAACTCTTGCTCATGATACTCCTCTTCCTCTGCTTGCTGGAGGAGTATCATTGACATTGATTCCCAGACTGAATCATTAGGTTTAAAGTCCTCTCCAAAATACATTTTTCTTGCTATGACAACATATGGTAACTCCTTCTCTTGTAAGTAGAGTGAGGAGATGGGAGAGGGATGATGACACTGACAGACAAGGCTTCATCTTAGCAGAAAACCCCAAAAGTGACTCTGTACAATGGCTGAAATCTGGAAGAAAAGGGCAGCCTGGAGAAAGGAGCAAAGCAAGTCACTTTGGGCTGGGAATAGAACATCATGGAGGCATGGAGTGATGCTTTCGGGCTACCCAGGAACCCATCTGGGTACCACACAGGGTAACCTAAGCTTGGGGCTGAGCTCACTCTCAGGTGTCCCTGGGAAGTCCCAGGAGGGCAGCAGTGACTCCTTCTGTTCATCAGCTACTCTATTGCTGGAACATCCCTGGACCTCACCCTGATATAACCCGGTTAGAGGTTGTCCCAGCTCAAACAACTGGCTGTGTATAAGGGCACGAAAGAAAACGGAGAAGATGCAGGTGTAAGTGTAGGACATCTACCCATCACTGCACAGAAAGGATGGGAGCAGAGCAATGCCCAGTCTCAGCCCTGGGTTTTATGTGCCAGGTACTCTTCTTAATGCAATATATTGTCAGGTGCTTTCCACTGGAAATTAGGCCACTTAATCAAACTGCTGCGCTGTCCAAAGCTTTTTATAAGCAGCGTATTTACTCACTATATCAGTAGGAAAATGCCTGTATTTATTTACCTGCCTCTTTAGATAGGTGCAACTCTTTCCAGGGTGGGAACAGAAGGCAACTATTCCCACCACCACTATTGCTGTTTTTAGGGAAACTCCCCAACATGGATAAAGCCCCCGCTAAGCAAACAGTGGGATAAAGGACGCTGAACAGCCCAGGAGGCAGCCAGCCTAGCACTACCCTGCCTTTGTCCCTCCATGTTTGACATGGAGTCAGGAAGCAGAGGAGCTGAAGCCCATAAGATGTGGCTGGAGTGATCATTATGTGCAGGAGGTTGCAGCAGAGCTGCTCCATAGGGTTTTGCCCCATAGGAGCAAAGTGAGGACCATGTCTGTCCAAGCAGCATCCTCTCCTCTCCCTGCTGCAGCACTGTGCTGTGTCTGGGCTCTTCCTCCTGCTCCCCAGTTACCCCAGCCTGCTTTGCACAGCAGATGGGTTTTAGAGGGTAAAGGAAGCAGCACATAAACTGTCCATGTTTCCATACGGGTTGGGCTTTTCAGGAAGACCAAAGAGTAATAGAGCTGACATTGCCCATGCCAGTCTGACCATCAGCAGGGACCTTGCTTGATCAGCTGGTCCTGCTTCCACCACGTTACAGGAACCATAGCAGAGAAGACAGGGTAAAAATCCTCTGGGAAGCACCAACATACATCCTGAGGCCACACAAGTGACATCTGTCAATAATGATTTGGCTCCTTGCCTCAGTGGGGCTCCCCACATGCAGGACCTGCCTTGGCTTCCAGCTCTACCAGAAAGACAGAGACCAGACTTGCCCCATTCTGCTATGTTGTAAACCAGGGAGAATGTCTAGTTTTTCTGGAGCAGGTCCAGAGAAGGGCAACAGAGCTGGTGAAGGGCCTGGAGCACAAGTGTGATGAGGAACAGCTGAGGGACCTGGGGGAGTTTAGTCTGGAGAAGATTCTATGATTCAATTCAGTGAAGTTGCTTCACTGATGTGTTTTGGCAGGTTTTTGCATTAATTTATTTAAAGGAGAGTCCACCATGGAACACTACACAGCTATATTTTTCATGCAGTAGCATCCGAAGATTTCCACATGGGCACTATCCACCCTTTGGACTGGAGCTGCATGTGGGCAACCTTCAGGTTAGCTTGCAGAGGGCTAATCTCCCTCACTCCTGGCATTGCTGGTTGAAGCAGCAACAGGCTGTTGGCCATGTCTAGCTCTAGAAGATGATGTCTCCCACAGTCCTGACATCCCTGTATCTTCCACCCTCAAGCTCAGAAAAAGATGGAGGATTCCTGTCATTGCCTGTGGTGCCTTCATACCAAAGTTCCTGGGATGTCAAATGGCTCTTTGAAGCAGCATGTAACCAGCGCTGTCTAAGGCAACTTCCACCAAGCATGTAATATACACTGTGCTGCCCTAGGAATGCAATCCAACCTCATCTCTGCTGTGTCTTCTGCTCCTAACTATGGTCTGTTCAGACATTTCAGAGATGTTTTTACCATGATTCCAAATTCCTTTCCTGGCTAGTAGTCTGCTTTTGACCTTCTTGCTGTAAAGCAGATGTTTCCTTCTTGAGTGCTCTAGTTCCAGCTGTTTTGGGGGCTGGATTCATTCTGTTTGTCTATGATGGCTTTCTGGGGTGTGCTTCTCTTGAAAGCAGTGATCATAGAACCACAAATGGTTTGGGTTGGAAGGGACTTAAACTTCATTGAGTTCCAACCCCCTGCCACGGGCAGGGACACCTTCCACTAGAGCAGGTTGCTCCAAGCCCCTGTGTCCAACCTGGCCTTGAACACTGCCAGGGATGAGGCAGCCACAGCTTCTCTGGGCACTGTGTGCCAGCATCTCAGCACCCTCACAGGGAAGAACTTCTGTTGCTCCTTTTTAAACCTTTCAAACAAGTAAGGGTTATGTGAGTTAAACCAAGTTGAACACACCAGTGTAAAGTGCCAGAATAATTGGAGCTCAGCTCACAGCTCCTCAAAACCCACAATGAACTTTGTCCATCAGCCCTTCTGTCTCCCTCCTCCCCATGGCCTTGCCACCCCCTACTTGGGGTATCCAGGAGAGAACCACATGGAAGGTTCCAAGGGCTCTCCAGTCACCTCCTTTCTGCCTCAGCTCACCATGCAACCCACCATCCTACATGGAAGAAAGGGACCTGCAAGACCTGAGGTTGTTCTTTAATCATTACCTCACAAACTGTGTCTGATTTCACTCATATGACACCCATAATACAACCCCATCCCTTTTGCACTCCTCTGGGACATGGTGATGCCTCGGCCCCACATCACTGAGGCAAAACCAAGACGCAAAGATGCTTCAAAACACTGCAAAGTCATCCTGAAATTGCTTATGGAAGGAAGCAAGAAGTGCTTGTTCATCGTGGGCCCCATTCACCAGTATTGCCTCAGCTCTTGCTAATCTACAACCCAGGAAGGCTAGATAGGGCAGGTTAGGGGAGTTCATGCCGTGAACTGGTGCCTAAGCAAATATACGCTGTGATGAATAATTAACAGGAGCTGTAATATTGAACTGTCCCATGAAGGGTGGAAAGGAGCAGGGATAATAAAAAGAGGATATCAGGCTTATAAAAAAACCCAGTATTTTCTGACCTTGACTCTAAGCCTGGTTTCTACCTGTTCTGCTCATATAAACAGAAGCCAAAGCTCTCCTTCCAGTGATCTCACTAGAGGAGAGAGGCAGAAAGGGGGTTTTTGTGACATGCTTTGATGGGTATCCAATGTGATCTGCGTATACTCTGGTTTGCCTTATGCAGAGAGGCATAAAAAGGGGGTGTAAGGATGCTCAAACCTTGGGTACCTAGTTCAAGGTATCCAAGTTCCCATTTACTGACTGCTGGTGGGGCTGAATCCCCTCTCTAGAGAGCTTTTCCCCAGACCTGAAGTTCCTGTCAGGATATTGCTAGGAGGTGCCTGCTAAAGCCAGCTCTGAAAGGCTATTGGCATGAGAGAAATGCTCTCTGCTCAAGCCAAAACCACCAACCTGAATGTTTTCCCATTGTGTGCATTGTGTCTGTGCTGCATTGACTCACACCCATGTTTCCTGCCCCACTAGGATAGGACAGGACAGGACAGGACAGGACAAGAGTCTTCTGATGCCTAAAGGGTGCTTACGAGAAACCTGGAGAGGAGCTTTAGACAAGGGCTTGTAGGGACAGGCCAAGGGGAATGGCTTTTAAACTGAAAGAGGGGAGATTGAGATGAGCTCTGAGGCAGAAGCTCTTCCCTGTGAGGGTGCTGAGGCGCTGGCACAGACTTTTCCCAGAGAAGCTGTGGCTGCCCCATCCCTGGCAGTGTTCAAGGCCAGGTTGGACACAGGGGCTTGGAGCAACCTGCTCTAGTGGAAGGTGTCCCTGCCCGTGGCAGGGGGTTGGAACTGGAGGAGCTTTAAGGTCCCTTCCAACCCAAACTAGTCTGGGATTCGATGAAAATGCAAGAGACAAGGGATAACTCTATACTTTCTTTTTAATGTTTTACCACATAGGCATATTTATCCTACTTAGCTCCTTATTTCATTCCTAGGTTCTTTCATTCTTTCAAGCAAAATACCCTGCACTTGCTCCAGTATTTGGTGATACATGCTTTCAGCTCAGCTATTTGAGTCTCTTCCACTGCCCAAAAAAGACAGCTTGCCTTTCAGGCTGGAAACAGCAAGGCATGGCTCTTCTCAGGTTTAATAATGTAATATTCTCCTATATTTTCTATAAAGAAAAGCAAGACACTGGTGTAAGAAGTTCCCAGTGTTTCTCATAATGCTTCTACACAAGTGGAGCTGTTTGGATTAGTGAAGTGTTTTGATCTTGTATTACTCTGAGTCTGGTTTATGTAGTCAAATACGAATGAAATCGCAACTGCTTGTGCTCTCTTTGTCCTCCTCCGTTTCTCCCTTCATCCTTCCATCTACCTCTGTACCTTCCTATCATCTGTGCCATCCTTGCAGTATCTGAATACCTTCCCTGTAAATTCAGTGGCAATGGAGAGGTTCCCAGTGAACTTCCTAAAGGCTGTACAAGGGTTGACTGAGTCAAAATGCTTTCTGTGTTCAGGTTCAGGGCTTGGATTTTGAGATACAATTTTCTTCATGTCTTAATAGGTTTCTATCAGGTAAAATCAAGCTACAAGAGAATTTTACAGAGAGTATGTGTAGGTCCTTAGCATCATAAAGGTTCCTATGGGATTTTATCCAAGGTTCTAAACCAAACCCATTGCTTTTGGTTGGATGAAGCTCTGTCTCATGGCTCTCTGCGATCCTGTTCCCTGGGGGAATTTCTCTCTGGGGAATTTCCATCACTCTTCTTATTTCTTTCTGGTCTGTATTTCTCAAGTTTCAGTTTGGCAAACTAAGCTCCTTAAGCAAGAGAAACAGCTTGTTGGGATTGGGATCAATTTACGTAGAGGTGCTGGGGTAAAAGACACACATTTTTTCCAGTATTGGAAACAACAAGGGGTCAAGGCAGGGTCTAGGGAGGAAAGATGGGCACTGGTTTATTTTTCTTTCTCTCACTGAGCAACAGCACTTGAAGGAATCAGTGAGGGAAGATGTGACCCAGTATGTGTGTGCAGAGAGCTGAAATAGAGCTGAGGAGCCTCTGAGGTGCTCAAGTCTGAGGGAGCTGGGCCCTGTCTGTAGCTGGTGCTTGGCTCTGGAGCTTGGTTTTGGCATGGGATCTAGTTCTCACTTAGCCACCACTTAGGACTGAACAAAGAGATAGGAACCATCAGAGGCCTTCCAGCAGCTACTGTCCCATCCCAGCTAATCTCCCTCTCCTCTGTTCTGCCATCCTGTTAGTATTACAGCTCTTCCCACTGCAGATCTTCCCTTCTCTTCCTATATTTAGAGCAAAGGATGGAGAAGGCAAAGGAGAACAGTAGTGGGAATGGTGTCAGTACTGGGATGCACTAGAGTGGGAGGAGAGTTGAAGACCTAAAACTCTTTCAGCCCTCTGTAGCTCACAGTGGTTTAAGAGATGCTTTCTACCACTGGTAGTTCTGGACCCAAGGCACAAGCTGTCTGAATTGAATAACATACAACCTCTGCCCATCTGGGCTTTTCTCCATGCATGTCCCCAGAATGCCAATAGATACATCTGGCTTGCCTACAGGGTGCTGAGGCTTTGGTGGGGATATGTTTTGTTCCTGCTTTTTTCTCTGGGGCATAATGAGGGAAGGTTAGCAGGACATGGAGCAACATGTGATGAGCCAAGGGTGGGGTGAGAAGAGGACAAGGAATGTTAGGTGACACACAAGGAATTCTTTGTAAACTGCAGAATTTTGTGGTTTCAAAAGCAAAACATCTTTGCATTTGCCCTGCAAACAAAATATATATGTGCCTGTTTCTCCTTTGTTCCTGATTTGGTGTCTAGTGGCAGCTCTGACTCTGTGAAAGGCTGGGAGCAGTCTTACTGCTCCTGGTATGTGAAGATGAACTTGTGGTCGAGGGCCAGGCCAAGGAATCTGGCTCTTCTGCCAAGCCCTGCAGCGGCTTGGCTGCTTTGGACACACAGCACTGCAATGAGCGTCCCTGTGGCTCAACACATTTAACCATCAAGCAGTATCCAAGGGCATCTGGCTCCAAGGAGAGTGAGAAGAGGGAAAAGGACAGCTTGCCTCTGCCAGTTTGGAAAATGTTGAGGAATGGCTGGAAAAAAGCATTTTCCTGGTGAGTTGGACACTTTTTGTGCTGAGGAGTCACAGCTCCTTCCATCAAAATATTATCCAGAACATATGCTGAGACTTTGGGCATCATTAATGGAAGAGAAGAGCCTCTCTCTGCTCTCTTTAAGAAGGTAAGAACCTAAGTGGAGTCAGACACATCAGATGCCTCATTCTCCTAGGCTCATCCATCATTCCCAGGGTGTCCTGGCTACATCTTAGTGTTCCAGAGCTGAACAAATCTTCTGTCATGTGTGGTTCATGAGCTCTCACCTCCATCACCTTTAGTGAGGAGCTGAGGTGACAGCACATCATGAGATCACAGGTTAGTGTATTTTAGCTGGTAGCCCCTGTATTGTACTTCATGCATGTGTTGATGTGTCATGTTTTGTCATGTTACTGCTTGCAAAGCCCTTGAGATCCTCAAGAGTAGAAAGGATTTGGGGATCAGATAACTGCACACATTGCATATATCCATTTGCTCAGTGGGGAATGGACTTCAGCCCACATTTAAGGGAATTTTAGGCTTAAATGTGTCCTGGAGACATCCCAGTTTGTTGCTTTTATGCAGTTCAGCTATGACAGCACCTGCTGTAGTATTATTCATTACTTTATTCATACCAAAACTTAGGAATCCCCCATATCTGCAGAGTAATACAAGGTGGTATTTTCTTTCTGGTTTCTGTTTTGATACCTCCCACCTTCCACAAGCTGTTACATGTGGGCTGTAAGCTGCAGGCTGTTTGCTTTGCTGAAAGCATCACTCCTATTTAAGGTAGAGTTTTCCTTCCATACTCTCCATTTCTATTCCATGTCAGCAGCTGGGTTAATTCTGAAGGGCTGGATATGCAGGGGGGTGAAAGGAGGCAGCCAAAAAGAGAGGCAGGTTTCTGAGCCTGGCAAGGCAAAGCGATCTCTCCTTTCTGTATGCCTTCCCATGGCTTTATTGTTTGCATTGGTCTTGGTTTCCAGCTGTAAGTTTTCATTATTCCAAGAATAATGGTTTGGCTAACAGAGACCTCTCCCTACAGACAGAGGGAAGAAACAAGCCAAATTGATGCTGCAGATGGAGGTTCACTTGGATCTGCTCACAATACCAAAGTAAAATAGAGAAAGCAAGGGTTTCTTAACAGAAGCATCTACTTCTTTCCCCACACACAGTTGATCTTTTCTTTCTTCCTCTATCAATCAAAAAAAGAGAAAAGATAAATGGAAGAAAAGAAACTCCATAACTGGAAGAAAAGCAGCAGAGGGACAGACCTTCAAGTCCCCTAAAAGGCAGATTCAAAGCCAGTGGCTTATAGCATATTTGGATCAGGTCCTTTGGAAGAAATTCATAAGATATCCAAGAGAGGCACCTACAGCACCCAGTTATCATGGATTGTTGTGAGGCCTGGGATGGCTGAATGGCTCCTCACTCCTTGAACAGAGACCTCAGAAAAGGGGGTCTGAAAATGGTCCTTTTTCCCCAGTTCCTCACTCATCCACAGGAGTCATCACCAACACAGCAACGGGCATAGGAGGTAGGGAGAACACCAGTTATTATGGCAGTCAGGTGATATGGGTGCCCAGGACTGACAGTGAGAGATATTCTGGATATGGAAACATAATTTGGTCTTGTTTCTCTTTGGTTAACTGATGGTTTTGCTGATCAGGTTCATTTCCTTCACTGTGCAAACATTAATCCAGAGCAGCAATGTTTCCCTCCATGGTGCACAGCCAGACTTCTGCTGTTGTACTGGGGAGTAGAGTACACAGAATCATAAAATAATAGAACAGTTATGGTTGGAAAGGACCTTAAGCTCATCTAGTTCCAACCCCCTGCCATGTCCGAAGTACAATGACCGTTGTGCCCAACCAGGCTACTCTGCCTGCAAAAGCACCCAATCCTTCCCTTCTCCTAGAGCAGTCCATAGTGCTGAGGTCCCCAGTGCTCGATTCTGAGTTATTGTGCTAATATAAACTCTACACTTCACCCCCAGATCCCAATTGCTCCTTATAAAGGATCCAGATGTATTCCTAGGCTCCACACATTCACTTTTCTACAGCCACAGCTGCATGACTCAGTGCTGTGCAGCAGTTTTCATTTCCAAAGCGTTTCGCAAACACAAGCTGACTAAGCCTTGCCAGACCCCATCCTTTGCCAATTGGATTGAAGGGGCCTCTGAGGAGCATGGCTGCAGAGGTGCAGTTTCATTTGCAATTGTATAAGTGTTTGGGGGGGAGGTTGAGAGACAAAGGAAATTGTTCTTCAGTTGCTGCTGAGATTTTCTGCCTATTTCTAAGGTGCATTTGCCATGTCTACTTGTTTGGAAAGGCAACAGCATCCTAGATGCTGGTGACAAGCTCCTCTCAAAGTGTGGGAACTTCTGGGCCCCAGGGGGAGGCAAGAAAGGCTATATTTAATGCCTCTCTTGTTTTAGAATGTGTGACTATAAGAAAGTTGATATCCTGTGTCTAAATCTGCAATCCATCTTCCTCGTTCCACCCCTACCGCTAAGGCTGGAGGGAATTAGAGCAGGGGTTGCAGCTTGTGCAGATTAATAATTCTGGATGCAATAGATCCAATAGAAAAGCAAGTTGTGGTCTATGAGACTTGACATGCCACAGCTCCCTCCTCTCACATCACCTGGAGACCCTCCTCACATTGTACTGGTGGTGGCTCCGCATAGGCAGATTGGTGACGTACTGGGGACAGTGTAACAGGCAGAAAACATCTCTATTATGTGCCTTCACAGTTATTACATAGAACCATACAATCACAGATGGTTTGGGTTGGAAGGGACCTTAAAGCTCATCCAGTTCCAACCCCCTGCCACGGGCAGGGACACCTTCCACTAGAGCAGGTTGCTCAAGCCCCTGTGTCCAACCTGGCCTTGAACACTGCCAGGGATGGGGCAGCCACAGCTTCTCTGGGCACCCTGTGCCAGCGCCTCACACCCTCACAGGGAAGAGCTTCTGCCTCAGAGCTCATCTCAATCTCCCCTCTGGCAGGTTAAAGCCATTCCCCTTGGCCTGTCCCTACAGGCCCTCTTCAGCCCCTCTCCAGCTTTCTTGTCACTTGGTGTCACCAGCAAACTTCCTGAAGGTGCACTCGATCCCACTTGCCAATAAAGATTCTGAACAGCACCCATCCCTGTGCCTGACCTGAGGAGCGCCTCTCGTCACTGGTTTCTAGTTGAACATTGAGCCATTGACCACAAATCTTTGAATGCAACCATCCAGCCAATTCCTTATCCACTGAGTGGTCCATCTGTCAAATCCATGCCTCTTATCTCTGCAAAGAGCTGGGATTTTCCAAGCTGCCTTTGTACTTTTAGAGGTCTGTTTTAATAGGAAGCATGCATCCAGATGCCCACAGGCAACTTGGAAAACCTCTCCTGTGACTGATGAGTTTTATCACTTTTAATGTGTTTTGATGGAAAAAGGAAGTGGAAATTTTCACTGAAGTTACTTCCCATGGAAAGCATGAACCTTCCTCTACTCACCATCACAGACATCACAGTAATGCTTACTGTGATTTAACTAGGCATCCTCTGGATACTGAAGTCTGTGGGCCAGAATATTTTAATATGGGAGGCCCAATGGTCTAGATGTCATCACCACCTCCAGCTCTCTCCTGTATCTGTTGGGATAGTTCAGTTTTAGGGTCTGTGAACTACAGCTAAGGAGAAAAGAAGTCCCTACTTAGAATACCATCACCAGATGTGAATCTATCTGGAAGACAAGCTCAGTTTCATCAAGGAAGTCTTTGGCCTGGGGAAGAGCAAGTCTAAGCAAATTATGGTCTAGTCTGTACCATCTTGCAGCCTAAGCCAGTGAATACATCTATATCTTGGCTGTGCAAGACATAACCCAGAAGCTCAAGCCACCCCTAAAGGGATAAGCTGAACAAGAAAATCACCAGGAGGTGAAATTGTGAGCTGGCAGCTCTCTCAGTAAAACCATGGTTTTACTGATCATTATGCCCTGTAGAGCAGCTTTGGCATTTTTATACATTTCATTGACTTTCCTAACTGCAGACTCTGATCTATGTAGTTTTTGAGAACTGTCTATCAGTTTCTCTCATAACTAAGTGCATATTTCTATTTAGGTATTGACTGTTCCTGTAAAAGGCTGTGAGTCAATGAGTAGAGGTCTCCCGAGAAGATGTGTTCTGGCATAACCACTCCAATATTGGTGGACTTGATAATGAGTGAAATCATGTTGGTTTAGTGATGCAGCAGGTCAGCTTGGGTGAACATGCTGCTTCCTTCCAGCTCTGGGATCTCTGGATCATTGTTGGGACTTTGGCTATGGCTGGTTAAGAAAAAATATTGGTTAAAGATGTGTTTGTCCTTCATTGTTCTACGTGAAATACAGAGGCCCATCTGTGCTGTGTATTTTAGCAGTTAAGAAAGGAAGGTGATGTGTAATCAATACATACATTGGCATTAATGGTTCACAGAAGGGAACAAACTCCATGGTCACAGGAAAATCACAACTGATCTACATTTGCACCACTCACCTTAGATGTATTTCTCTTGAGGAACACCGGTTTCATGTTGCTTTTTCTACACTGAATGTGATGAAACATGGACCAAGCTGCTCTGCTCATGGCTGCGTGGAGACCTCAGAGCAGCCTTCCAATATCTGAAGAGGGCTTATAAAGATGCTGGAGAGAGTGTCTTCATCAGGGACTGGAGTGATAGGACAAGGGGTGATGGGTTCAAACTGAAACAGGGGAAGTTCAGGTTAGATATAAGGAAGAAACTCTTCCCTGTGAGGGTGCTGAGGCACTCGCACAGGTTGCCCAAAGAAGTGGTAAATGCTCCATCCCTGGCAGTGTTCAAGGCCAGGTTGGACAGAGCCTTGTGTGACATGGTCTAGTATGAGGTGCCCCTGCCCATGATGGGGGTTGGAACTGCATGATCTTAAGGTCCTTTCCAACCCAAACCATTCTGTGATTCTATGATTCTACGATAATACTTCAGGTCTTCTCTTCTGTGGTGGGTTGGCCTTGATGATGCCAGTTGCCCACCAAGCTGCTCTATCATTTCCCTTTCTCAGCAGGAGAGGGGGAGGAGAAAATAGTATGGAAAAAACCCTCAAGGGTCAAGATAAAGGTAGTTCAATAAAGCAAAAGGAAAGGTCGTGCATGGAAGCAAAGGAAAGCAAACGATTTTATTCCCTAATTCCCATCAGCAGGTGATGTCCAGACACTTCCCAGGAAGTAAGGCTTTATTACATGTACTGGTTGCTCCAGAAGACAAATGTCATAATAACAAATGCCCCCCTCCTCCTTTCTCTTAGCTTTTATTGCTGAGCAGACATCACACAGTATGGAATATCCCTTTGGACAGGTGGGATCAGCTGTCCTGGCTGTGTTCCCTCCCAAGACTTTGCCCACCAGCAGCCTACTGGTGCAGGGAATGTTGGAGAGACAGCCTTGATGCTGTGGAGCACTGCTCAGCAGTAGCCAAGAAACTTGTGTGTTATCAACACCTTTCTAGCTACCAACACAAAGCACAGCACTATGAGAACTGCCATGGGGAAAATTAACCCAATCTCAGCCAGACCCAACACACCTCCACACAGTGTTTTCAGGTATCCTCCAGTTTTTCTACTAAAGAAGTTTATTTCACCTTCTCTGGGAAGCCTATGTAGGCAGAAGAAAATTCAGATTTTAAGTCAAAGCAGTTCAAACTTCAGTTGTGGAAGACAAGACATGAAGGTGGCACTAATACCCATGCCAGTGAGTACTGCAAAGGATGGCAAAGCTTTCGCATAAACCAGTCATTATATCTAGAACCTGCTGCAGGAAGAGTTTTGCAATTCAATCTCACTGACAACCCAAACACATGGGAATGGTCATGGAGGCTGGAGAATGGCCAAACACGCCACAGAGCTTTTGAGATGGGTTCCTAGACCTTCCTCTCACCCCAGAGCAGTGAGCAGCACAGCTGGGCCATGAATCCACAGCTGCCAAACTGGAGACACCCTCGAGGGACAGGTAATTTGGACATTATACTTCTTTCTTTTTATTCTCCAGATGGGTGATATTGCCTCCATGTGCAAAAGGAATAAGGACTTCTGTGAACAACAGGAAACTAATGCCGGAGAGGATCATCACAGCAATATTTACTGTAGTAATCTCCGCCTCTCCGTGATTTGCTGTGGTGCACCAAAACAAGTTGCAGAGAAGGGAAAATACGAATTTTATAAATATGGTGTCTGAAACAAGGCCCCAGCTTATGAGGCAGATGCAAAGGTGAAAGCTGGGAGCATAGAAGATAAAAGCAGAAATAACAAGCACAAGAATATGCTGGGCCACGTGGGACTGGGAGGAGTTGAACTGGTGAGAAGGTGAGCAGTTGAAAGAGGTGCATAGTCTGATCACCAATGGCATTTGGCTCCCTCGTGGATTTACAAGGGGTCACCGGCTGGTCACACACACAAACAGATGGACCATATGATTATCTATCTGCAAAAGGCACAACAGAGTCACTGCTGGATGTGAAAGTCTATAGCAATGCTGAAGGGCAGCAGTGATCATGAATTACTTATTGGAAAGACGACGAACACATTAAAACCCTAGGGGAAGATGGGTGACAGAATTTGATCCTGCTAAGTTAAAAGGCAAGTCTTTGAGAGAAGGTAATGCTTGGAGAGTGTTTCAGGCCATTACTCTGGAATGATAAAGAAATCTCAGTAGACACCAGATGGGAAATATTTAAGGAAGCAATAGAGAACACAGTAGGGAACTTACTGGGAGGCCTAAGCAAACAAGGAGGAGCTGGACAAACATCAAAACAAGAGCATTAGAGGGGAAATGCAAACAGAGCCAAGGATTGTGGGAGAGTGGAAATAAAAGCAGAAAACAAAGCAGAGGGAAATTTCCAAAGGTGAGTAAACCTTCTCAGGGTATAGAGAAGCACCAGGAAAACAAGGTGTGAAACTGAGATGGAAAAACATGGGGACAATAGTACTGCAGTGCTAGGAGCACCAAGAGGTGGCCTGAAGGCAAATGTGAATGAGAAAGTGCAGCCATGGAAAGAGTATTTGGCTGAACACTCTCATATACCTGGATACAGTCCTGCCAGTCCAAGATCAAGATCAAAAAAGGCATCAACTCTGAGCCCATGTCAGATAATGAAATAGAAAGGACTATATGGCAGCAACAGTCTCTTATGGCAGCCTAAGTACCAGGACTGTTAGAGATTCCCACACCTAAGGGAAAGAGGACATATCAAATGAATGGTCAAAAATAATGCACATGTTACTGCCATCAGTGAAACTATAAAGACATGCATTATAGGGCAGTGGGAAAAATGGCACTGGAAGTAATTATTGGTTGATTAAAGTAAATTATATAAGAAGCAATAGATGGAAAATGCTAAAGTGGGACTATCTACTCATAGTCCATGCTCTGACTATGAGTGGAAACAGAGTGAGGATGGCTCTAAAGGCTTTTGAAGATATTTCTTTATTTTATTTTGAGAAGCACCGTAAAGAGTAACAAAATCAGACATGTTTCATCTAAAAGCACTGTAACTGCAATTGCTCTGTGGAACAGTGAGAGCAGGGAGAAAGTTAAGTAACAGCTTCAAGTCAGAAAGTTGGGTAGAGTGACAGTTAGCATTTCATCATCTTCCCATACAGTGTAGTAACAAGCCAAGCTGAGATGACTCTCATGGCAATGGGTGTTATACCATTAAGATCCTTATCTGATGCAAATGTCACCAAGCAATGGTGTCATTGTCTGCAGACAGATCAGAATTGGTGATGGTGGTCTTCACACATAGTAAAAATACTTCTGTTAACACAAGCTTCCAGTAAACACCCAAATGGCTGATGGAGAAGAAGGGACAACAGTTGGTGAGAGAAAAATGAAGGAGGAGAACAAAAAGATTGGTTTGTATTTCTCAGGCAGCATAAGAATACTTGGGAACTTCCACCAGAAGGAGGTTTTTGCATCACTTCTCTCTGCCTTCGCCCCTCCATGTGCTGTTGGCCAACAGTGATGTGCTGCTGGCCAACTGAGGGGCTCCAGGGTAATTTCATTTCCTTGAGCTTGGAAAATGCATGTTTCCCCTGCGATTCTGTTCACTCATTCATCCGCAGTAACGTCTAAAATCATAAACACTTTGGACAATAGAGTCCAGCAGCCTCACCAAAACACGCAGTGGGAGGAGGTTATAGGCAGAGAGATCAGAAAATCTTTGTATCATTCAGTGGAAAAGATAATGAGACATGGCCTCATTAGAGCCTCCAGAGACAAACGTGGTTTTACTGTAGCAGGAATAATATGCACAAGCCCCACCAGCTCAGCAAAGAGACACTTCAGATGTTCACGTGCCGAAGCACAGTGATGATTCCTGTGCTTTTCTATGTCCTCACCTTTCTACCTTAAGATAACTCTGACACCTTCATCTCTCCTTTAAGAAAAATGCAGCTTTTCTCTTGTGTAGAGCCCACTCTTTGCTGCTCCCTGGCATACTCTGAGTCATCAGTGTGCTTCAGAGGAAACAATGGGGCTTGAGGTTTGGGATTTGGGATTTGATGGGAAGCGAGCTCCTGATGAGCTTTGCTGCAGGCAGGAGTGCAGAATAAAAGTGCGTAAGGGAGGGAGCTGAAACCCACCAAATAGATATAGTTTTGCCCACAGATATGGATTTGCCCACCTTTGGGCCATTATATATATACCTTGCTAGGTCTTTCTCACAATTTGAGGCAGAAAACATCCCATTTCCACCTTTAGGAAAAATAATATTTATGCTCCATCATACCAAACATAAGAAAGCCCCAACACAGGAGGGACGTGGAGCTGTTGGGGCGAGGCCAGAGGAGGCCACGGAGCTGCTGCGAGGGCTGGAGCAGCTCTGCTCTGGAGCCAGGCTGAGAGAGCTGGGCTGGGTCAGCCTGGAGAAGAGAAGGCTCCTGAAGGAGAGACCTTAGAGCAGCTCCAGTGCCTAAAGGGGCTCCAGGAAACCTGGAGAGGGGCTTTGGACAAGGGCCTGTAGGGACAGGCCAAGGGGAATGGCTTTAACCTGCCAGAGGGGAGATTTAGGTTAGATATAAGGAAGAAGTTCCATGGCAGAGGGTTGGAACTAGATGTCTTTAAGGTCCCTTCCAACCCAAATTCTTCCATGATTCTCTGCATCTCGCTCTTTGTAAGATGATGTGAATCTTCTCAGCATTGCCTGCATCTGTCTGCTCGTTTCATTATGACTCTGTCCTTGGGTTCACAAGGCATCAGGGTATTGCTGGGTATGTGTTTTGGAGCATGAATAAACAGCCAGTGGATCAATGTTTGCTGGTGCAAACTTGCTGAGATAAAATATTGGCTTCATTTGTTAAACTTTAATGACTGACCTGGCTGACAAAGCCCAGAATGCAATAACTCCCAGTTCTCTAGGCATGTTTAGCTATTGCCTAATTACATTTTAAGCTCAATGAACATTGTTTCTTTCAAAATATATCCCTGCCACTCAGTTAAAAATACATGCAATTAAACTTCAGAGGAATGCACCACAAACTTGAGGCCCGTATGAAGCTGGTTTGAGTGACAATCCACCAGGCTTTGTGGCGCCAGCAGTTCTAAAGCTGCCTGCAAGGAGATGCCAACCCATGAAGTCAGCATCCATCCATCTTTTGGGGAGCTTGGCAATGAGGGAAGACTGCAGCCTAAACAGAAGAGCTATTAAAGCAGGAAAAGATGCATATGTCATCTTGTCTGTGATACATACCATGCTCGGTTACCATAGCAATGGACGTTATAGGTAGCTTCAGAGGAGGGAGTGATTAGCAGACAGATAAGGGAGAAGACTGTGCTGTACCCTTTGCAGTCAGAGTGTTTTCATTAAGATTACAAGAAACAGGATCTAGATATTAAACAGTAGGTGTTCCCATTCTTATCCTAATCTGACTTGAAAAGTATCAGCAGCGAGGGCATCCCTTGCTTCCCACGGCAGGCAATTCCACCAGATGACAGATTTTCCCAGTATTTGGCCTCCCGTTGTCTTTATTTCCCACTATATGGCGCTTAATCTTCTCAAGTGACAAGCAAAAGCACTCCGAGTCAATGTTTGCCTTTGAAATTTGGCTGCTCAAAGGCTAACTTTATCGAGTAATGATTTTGTGCTTTGGGCTAAAACTTGCTTCCAAGGCTTCAGCACGCAGGTAGATTCTATCTTTTAAATTAAAAGGAAAAGACATTTATAACCATTTTATCTTCAATTAGAAAAGCAAAAGAATGGAAAACAATGTTTCCTTTTATTGGGACTGGAGTTATTTTCCTCTCTTAGCCTGGTTCCTGAGCAAAATGATGCCTGTGTGGTCTTTTCTGAGCCATTAAGCATCAACACTTTTAAGCCTGTTGGCCAGTATCAGCCCGCTTTCAGAAAAGGGTCTTTGCCACTCTATGGGGGTAGGAAGTTCCTACAAGATTCATTAATATCAGCAACCAGGGAAAGGAGAATTAAAGGCAAATTAAAGGAGCATTAAATGCAAATTAATCTATGTTAATGGGCCCATTAATGGAAAGGCAATTCCTTACTCATCCTGCAGGGCAGCAGCCAACTGATCAGTCAGCAAATGCCTACTGGTCCACCAGCCTCAGGGCCCTACAAGCAATACTTCAGGTTGCCCTTTCCTGCCCAAAACTGTAGGGAACATTGGGAGGAACTGCGAATACTGCAGGATGCAAATATGCAGGGGACTGGCAAACCAATTTTCATTGTTAGGGAGCACGAAAAGTGTGTCAACAGCCTTCTCCAATACAGCATGAAAAAACCTCTAAATATCATCTATTGTTTCCTTTATTTTCCACAACACAGGTCGCTGCAGGGCTTGTTTCAGCAATGTACTTGTACCCACACATGTAACAAAGGCCACGGCTGCTTAGTGAACAATCCTCTGCAGAAGTGAAGTCAATGGAGCCTTAGGAAATACAAAATGTTAAGTGAGTGTTTAAGAACTTTGTAGGATGGCGGTTGGACTTTGGAGTTTTGGACCAAAGACCTCCAGAGGTCCCTTGCAGCCTAAAATACTCTTTGAGTTTGCATCTTGAGAGATGCCTCTGTAGTCCGTATTCACGGTACACTGTACTCTTACCTTATTCCTCCTTAGTTCTTACCTTGTCAATGTAAATTAGTCTCATTTTTCCAGAGTGTCCTCCAAGAGGATTTTCAAGCCTCCGATTGTCTGGATAAAGGGCCTCAACCCATGCTTCAATGTTCTTTTAGAGAATGAGATGACCCAAGTAGGTTGCAGCATCCAAGCAGGGTTTTGCTTTCCTCAGCGCACCACGCCGACTCTTTCAGTATGGATTGATGGGGTGAATATGGGCCACAGAATCTAAGATTTTCAAAGATTTCTACCTTCTCGAACGGATTTGGATTCTATCCAGCTTATGTGGGAAATAGAGATGAAGGAACATATGAGGATTTGAGGATCCAAAGACATGGAACTGAGTGGAAACTGCAACATGACTTTAGAAAGATGCCAACATCCCTTCAATCTACAGACTGATCTGCTGATACCAGCCTGAAGGTATTAAAAAAACTGAGAAGAAAAATGGAACAAAGATAAAAAATCCCTATGTTTTACTTCTTCCCTTGTGGAAGGAAGTCTTATGAACCATGGATGGAATTAGCATGATTAATAAGATGGAACCACCATGTTTCAGTCTTACGAATCATGATAACTTCAGGTAGCATTCAACAGGGCTGAGGATGTGACCTTTCATGAATGGAATGACCTCAAGCTACAAACACCATTGCAGAAACAGGTCTTGAAAGCATTACAGGGTTTTCCCACCCATTGGCCTTCCCACCCATGGCTTAGCCACAAATGACAGCAGAAAGAGCTTAGGACACATTGATTTCACTCATATAAATCTAAATATTTATTAACTCTAGAGCTAAATATTGACTGGTGTCAAAGGGAATTCAATATCTGCAATGAGAGACTCAACATATATAGGAAGAAAACAAACAGGCCAGTGAGCAGCTTGCTGGAAAACAACCACCTACTTGCCAGGACCAGCTAATGCAGTTAGATGGACAAAAGCCCTTAGGCAAGCTGTTTAGGCTCCACAATACCTGAAAAGTGCATGCTTGGCCCCAGTGTGGTGATGAAATCATCACAAGTGTCCAGGCCTCCCCTGCTGTCTGTGGAGACAAGGAATCTGGGGCTGATTCAGTGCATCTGAATGAGAGCCTGCTTTTCTCCATCAGTGGATGGGACCCAGCCAATCTCATAGGAGGCTCAGTGATCCTACATGGTATTCCGTGAGTCAGGCTACTGAATAGCAATGGGAAGGAGCTGCCTTCCCTTCCTGCTGCTGAATTTTGGTCAAAATGCAGAAATGAAGGGGTCATCAGCCCAAGGGAGCTGGAATCCATAGATCCTATTAGCTAAACCAGTGTCAAATCCACCAGGCTATGGGGCAATTGGGGTGAGGGGACAGCAGGGACAGGGGATAAACAGTGAGGAAAGGGCTCTCCTCTGTCCCCCTTGATCAAGTTGGGTCACTAAGCACTAAGGAGAGCAAAATTCATGTGCCAAGGCAGGAAAAATGAGCAGGAAGAACTTTGACCAACAGCCACGGGTCTTCCACCATGAGGAGATGGATTCTGCTCCCTTCCCAAATACTCTCTATGCATTTTTCTACTGGCCTTAAACCAAGAAAGCTATAAAGAGGTGACACAGTTTTCCATACAAGTCCATTGGTCAACACAGACCAAGTGAGTTGACTGCAGTCAATCACTGGTGAGTGGACTTCTATCCATAAGACATGGTCCAGTGGCAAAGGGTGAGGATGGACCTACAGAACAACCTGTATTTTTGACCAAGGCCATATACAGTAGCTTGCAATGTGTTTCCAAGATTGCCAATGTCATGGGAATAGTTGCAAGTGGGGTTTTAAGCCTTGCTTGTTACAGGAGTTCAAAAAATCTCTATTTCTAGTTCTAACTTACTACAGGACTCCCACAAGGATGGGAAACATTCCCAGAGCAGATGGATAAACTCACCTCTTCCGCACTTTTCCAGTGGGAACTGGTGGTTGTTGTTTGCTATTATTGTGGGCAGCTTTTATTCTAACTTCTTGCAGTAACTAAACCCTTCCACAAGTATTCGTTGCTGGCTGCTGCTGTGGGTGCTTCCTTCTGAGAAATCCCAAATGCAGTCGAGCTTGGACGACCTCCTAAGACATCTGCTCTATCTCAACCACAAGGGAGAAAGTTCATGAGCACTCTCTTGCACTGAAGAAAGAGAAGTCTCCTTCCTCTTCAGGAATACCCAGGGAGGGAGGCACATAGAATCATAGAATAGTCAGGGTTGGAAATGACCTTAAGATCATCTAGTTCCAACCCCCCTGCCATAGGCAGGGATGGGGGAGAAGATCAGAGCTGGGGATTGCAAGGCACTCATCTGGCTTTGTGGCTTTTCTAACAGTTTGGTGCATGAGAAACCTCCTTTCCTGGGATTGCCTAAGAAGAGGAAGGGAAATGAGATCTCAGGGAGGGGCTCAAAGGGGCAAAACTCCAACACTGGCTCTTGTACTAATCCAGCTTATGTCATCCTCATTCACTCTTTAACTCCTCTTGTTTGGTATGTGTCTATTAGAATTAATTCAGGAGAAACTCAGAGTGACTCAGATACCTTTCCTTTGGCTTAAAAGGATTTTAACAAGCCAAACCAGGCAGGACATTATCAGATGTTGAGAAACAAGGAACTGAGCTGGTGTCTTCTGGGAACAAAGGGTCAGAGAAAGGCTCAACATGGGAAAACTGAGCTAGGAGAAGATGTCTTACGGTCCCCAGGCCTGCCTCTGCAGTAGCAGTCTACAAGGGCTATTTGGAGTGCTACTGTTCAGGGCTGAAGGGCCAGAGAGAAAACTGAAGATCCAGCTGTGCTGGTGCAGAGCTGAGCTGGAGAAATGGGCCATAAATGCAGACCAAACCCTCAGAACTAGAGACAGCATGAGAGGAGAGAAGTTGGGCTGGAAGACAGCATGAAGATCTGGCTCTCAGCTTTCTGATGTTCCAACATGGAGTTGGCATGACCTTAAAATTAGGGTGAAACAGAGGAATTTTCGCAGAAATGCCCTCATCTACTTTTCCAAAGTGAAAAAGGAGGGTAACCCATGGCTACAGCAGTGCCTAAAACCCCAAGTGAGGTCCAAGCATCATTTGATACTGCTTGACCTCAAGCAAATCCCTTTCTAATTCCATCTTTCATCCTATGCTGGTGTATACAGGCAGTGAACTGTGACATGGGGGGAAATGTGTCCAAACGCAGCATGGCTGGCTTTGCATGTGAAGACTCAGCCCATGGACCACACAGCTCTGGGAAAACCCTGGTTTATCTTTAAGAAAACATGTTTCCATATGGCAAAGAAATAGAAATAGTAATGGTGGGAAGCCTGAATTTAAGACTAAATGGTCCTTAAAAATAACCTTGGTGTTATGATGACAAAGCCTCGGGCGACTTGGTCTAGTGTGAGGTGTCCCTGCCCATGGCAGGGAGTTGGAACTAGATGATCTTAAGGTCCCTCCAACCCAAACCGTTCTATGCCAGGGATGGAGCATTTACCACTTCTTTGGGCACCCTGTGCCAGTGCCTCAGCACCCTCACAGTAAAGAACTTCTTCCTTATATCTAACCTGAACTTCCCCTGTTTCAGTTTGAACCCATCACCCCTTCTCCTATTGCTGCAGTCACTGACGAAGAGTCCCTCTCCAGCAGCCTTGGAGCCCCCTTCAGACACTGCAAGCTGCTCTGAGGTCTCCACGCAGCTTCTCTTCTCCAGGCTCAACAGCCCCAATGTTCTCAGCCTGTCTCCATATGGGAGCTGCTCCAGCCCCTGATCATCCTCGTGGCCTCCTCTGGACTTGCTCCAACAGCTCCATGTCCTGCTTCTGTTGAGGACATCAGCACTGCACACAGTGCTGCAAGTGGGGTCTCATGAGAGCAGAGCAGAGGGGCAGGATCACCTCCTTCAATCTGCTGCTCACACTTCTTTTGATGCAGCCCAAAAACTTTAGCTCAAGAAAGGAAGTTTGAAGATCTTTCTTTAGCAAAATCCAGAGGTTTTAAGCCAGGTTCGTGTTTGTCAGTTCTTCCTTTCAAATCACCAGAGCTGGCAGTGCTGACCGCTGGATTTTATCTCAGCCTGAGGGTTTATTTCCCAATTCCTCCAGCTTCAAACTGGCGTTTTGCTTTATTGAGGCCAACTTAGACACGGCAAAGGTCTAGCACGAGGCATGGAAAAATGAGCAAAATGGAAAATTAAAGAAAAGCTTCCAGCATAGCAACTTCCCCTACACACAGTTATAAAAATGAACAGTGCAAAGACCTGGGTGAATGGAACTTTAGAGCTCATGTCTGGAGATACCACCATCACCTTTACATGGAAAATCACAACCCAGATTAAGGGGTTTTCCCGGGGTTTTCCCCACAAGCACTTGGCTCAGTTGAGTCCTGAGCACAGATTTCTCTGCCCATTTGGGGGGGTTGAAACTAAATGATCTTAAGGTCCTTTCCAACCCTAACTGTTCTATGGTTCTATGACTTCCTCTGTCTGGTTCCCTGGGGCTGCTCGTCCCCTCCTTGGCAGAGCTGTTGGAGTCTGATGGTGATTCCCAAGAAGCAGCTCCTTAGATGTGGGTGCAGAGTGAGCACATAACCCACATAAGCCTCTCTTCCAAATTCAGAGGGTGGAGAGGAACCACTGTTACCTCTTTCTGATGCCCCCACGACCTTCTGCCTTGAGCCCCAGCCCATGGATCAGAGCTGTGTTTGCTGGGAGGGGGGGGTCACCCTGAATCTTCAGGCAGCTTCAGGTCACCCTGAATCTGAGTGATGTGCTCAGAGAAAGCAGAGCAAAAACCCAGCCTTTTTGCCACCTTTTCATCACAAAGAGATTCTAAACGCAAATCTCAGCAACACGCTTGCCTGAGGTTCACAGTCTGAGAAAACTTTGATCATTGGTGTGGGGCATGTGGCGGATTTCAAAGCACCAGAGCTATGAAAAGTAAACACAGGGAGCCTGATTGTATCTTCTTAACCTAAACTTTTTAAGCAACAAGCAGTTACACAGCTGGAGGCCTGGCACAGGCCACTAATCGCGGCTAGCACATGAGGGGAGCGGCGTGGGAAAACTCATGGACCCTTGAGGTCCTTTTTGACCTGTCCATCATGACCACACTAGGTAGGTTCCTGATTCTATTCCCAGTACCAGCATCACGACTTGAGCCACCACGGGGCTGTTATACCTAATAGTCAAGAAATTCTGGTGCAGGGCTGTTCTTTCACAGCCTCCTTGGGGCAACACCAGAGACCATCCTCCAGTGATGGGGTCCAGATTTATCTGTTCCTCAAACCGTGGATTCTTATCTGCTTCTTTTCTCTTTTTCCCAAATTTTACCCCATTTCAGGGCTTGCACCATACAATTTATAAGCCCTAGTCTCCTGCGTGCTGGTGGTGTTAAGACATTGGTGCTGCCCTGTTGTACTCTGCACCCTGGGGTGTTAGAGCTGACCTTGGCTCTATACTCCTGGAAAACTGAGTGTAGGCAGCGTTCATGAATAGGATCCGCTCCTGCAAATACAGCCCTGCAGAGGTCAGGGCTGGAAACAAGGCAGTGCTGTGAGGGTAACTGGAGTGATCCCCAAGAAAGCAAAAGGACAACAAGGGATTTTACCCAGGGGGATGCAGAGCAGTGTCTGTGTGCAAGGCCTCGTTGTCACCCCCCTTTTTCCCCCATAAGGGGGGATCTGCCAGCTCAGGAATGGCACAGCCGAGCGCAAGTCCTGCCTCCTTCTTCTTCCTCCTCCTCCTCCTCTCCTCCTCCCAGATGTTCCCTTGTGTGCAGCCATCTGTTGAGCTCCCTCCTCCCTCCTCCTGCGGGGAAGGGGCAGCCCGTTTGCCCGGCCAGCTGCACGCCTTGAACGAGAAGGAGGAGGAGGAGGAGGAGGAGGAGAGAGGAGGAGAAGGAGGGAGGAAGGGGACACCCGACCCCAAGCCCCGCTGCTGCTGCCGGCTCCCGGCGGCGCCCGCTCCCCGCCGTGGGAACCGGCGCTGCGCGGCCGCCCCGCTCGTGGGAACCGACCCCGGCCTCGGTGAGTCCCAACCCCCGGCACCCCCAATTCTCATTATTGGGGATGGGAAAAGGGGGTTTGAGCCCTCCCTGCTGCCTCCCCGCGGGTCCGAGCGCCAGCACTGGGGGTATCTGCAAGGGACCCCCCCGCAACCTCGGAGTGGGGAAACTTCTGTGGTGTGATGAGTTGTAGGGGCTCAGCGAGGGGGGGGTCATCGCAAAACGCTTCGGGTGCAGTAAACGGGGAAGGACGGAGGTTTGGGGTGGGGGTGAGCTACTTTTCCACCACCTCTGGCTTTCCCAAAGCGGGATTTTGGGGTGCAGCGGGTGCGTGCACCCCTCAACCCCGCTCCCTCCCCTCCCGCCAGGGCGGGATGCAGCGTTTCCAGGCGGGATCCCTTCCCTTCTCCTTCCCCCGGTGCAATGGGGAGAGCTGGGGATTGCCACGGCTGCAAAGTAATCCGAGCAGCAGCTGGAGGCTCCGCACCGCCTCCCCTGCCCGGCTTCGGGGCTTTGATTTCACCCAGGGCTCCGCTCTCCTCCCTCCTCTCCCTCCCGCCTCCCCCCCCCCGAGGCCAGGCGGCTGGAGGGGAAGGAGAGAAGCTTCTTGTCGGGTTCTGGTGCTCGGAGGCTCGCTGGCGTTTGCAGCTTACCCGAGGTAAGCGGAGAAAGGAGAAGGGGAGGGTGGTAACGCTTGAATGGGGTGAAGAGGCTGGAGAGGGGCAGAGCGGGGTCTGCTCTCCCGGTCTGCGGAGATAAAGGCAAGGCAAAGCTCCCCTGCCTGGGAATTTCCCATGGTTTTAAGTGGATTAAGCTGGAGGGGAAGGTGTGTTTGGGGAGGGGGGGAGGAAGCAGATGAGGGTTTATTTGTTCTCATTAAAAGAGAAGAGAGAAAAGAGAGACAGAAAGAGACAGACAGAAAGAAAGAAAAGAAAGAAAGAAGGAAGGAAGGAAAGAAAGAGGAAAGAAAAGAAAGAGAAAAGAAAGAAAGAGGAAAGAAAAGAAAGAGAAAAGAAAGAAAGAAAAGGAAAGAAAGGAAAGAAAGAAAAGGATCTGGTTGTGACTCTTGAAGAGGGAGGTCACAAAGCTCGGGGTTCCCCTGATAACACACACACCCTGTAAACTTTTTAAGCAGCTCTGTGGAAACTTGTTATTAACGCTGCAGTCATTAAAAGGCGCAGACCACGGCGGGTTTCTCAGCCCAGTAAAGCACAACACGTGCCAGCTCTCTGGAAACAAAAGGGTCCGGCAACTTTACTCCTATAGCTTGGGGTTTGGGGAGGTTGGGAGGAGGAGGATGGAGGAGGTAGTGGGTTGTGTTTGGGGGAAGTGGCATCGCCTCCGTTAACCGATGCTCTCCATCGCGATGAGCTAATGTGATTTGGGAGGGGAACACGGGTGTTCATCACCGCAGCCGGGCGAGGAGCCTCCAGTCTCCCAAGTGGAAGCATTTCCCCGGGTGTCTGCCATGATAAATCAGCTGCCGTTAGGCTGAATAACTGCATTCACTGAAGTTACAGTAGGAAACTTGTCTGGGTGGACACTGTGCCATTGCTCTGCAGAGAGCAGCCGGGGCTGGTGGCTGGCGTTGCGCTGAAATATCGCATTGATCGCTGCTCCAAAGCTCTCCTGGCAGCCACGGGGCTTTAGAGCAGTGATAGAGAGCAGAGGGAATGCCAGAAGAGGCACTGTGGAAAGGCAGGGTTAGACCAACGCCTCGCTGATCCCTCCGGGAATAAGGAGCACGCTGGATGTGTTAGATGCTGAAAGGACCCGAGGGAGCTTGGTATGTCTCTGGGAGAATTTGCAGACTAAACTTGGCTGGCTGCTCGCTCTCCGCGCTGCAAAGGCAAAGTGGGTTCATATCTGCCATTGACCTGGCATGGGGCACAGCTCGTGTCCCTTCGTGACCCATGGAAGGCAGTCCCTATCCCGGGGAGGACATGGGAATGGGAGGTGCTTGCTCATATGTGGGTTATAAAGGGTCGGCGAGGTCCTGACCTGGGCTCAGCCGTTTCCTGTCTCACTCCAACACAGGATCCCTCTCTGGAGGTGGTGGGGTGAGTGATGCTCGGGACCAGGGTAGGAAGAAGGTTGGACGGTAGCACCCGGACCATGGATTTCCCTTTGCAGTATCCCGGAGCGGGTTTTCCCTTGCAGTATCCCGGACGATGGGTTTTCCCTTGCAGTATCCCAGAGCGAGCTGTGCTGCGGGGAGACGCTGCTGGTTTGTGAATGAATCTGAGCAGCTGCTGGCGGAGGCAGTAGGGAGCAATTACAGAATGCCCGGAGGGAATGAGGACGTGACGGACAGCCCAGGGGATGTTAATATCTGACAGCGAGGTGGACTTGCAGGGAAGGCTGCAGGGTCGGGGTCAGGGTCTCCTGCACCCCTGTTCCTTAAGATTGAGTGCAAGGACTAAACCAGCACTGAATGGGTGGGAGGAAATCTGGAGGAAAGAGCTGTAAAACAACCAAGCAGAAGTCTTCTCTGTTTTCGGATACAGGATAAAGCATCCCGTGTCCCCCCACCCCTGCAGTGACCAGCAGCGTGTGCCACCCCGGTGGAGACAGAGCTGGGAAATAAAGGTGAGCCATCGTTTTCCAGAGGTTTAGAGTTTCCCCTCCATCCCTAACTGCTTCTTTTCCTCCTCTTTCAGTTTCTTTTCCCTCCTCCTCCTCACTTGTCAGCTCTTGGTGGGGAGAAGCAGAGGCTGGAGGGTGGGATAAGATGAGGCATCCTCACCCCTGGTACCCCGGGAGCCGTGGTGCTGCCAGGCTATCAAAGGAAACTTCCCAACACCCGAGATGTTGAGGGTTGGGAAGAGATAAAGCCCGGCTTGAGCAAGCTGATTCTTGTCTTCAAACTTGGCACCTATGGAGGTGAATGGATGAACGGCTCAGCCATTCATTGCAGGGAAACCTGGAGATTTTCAGTTCTATTGCAGTTTTTATACGTATTTTCTTAATTTCCTGGGCATTTCTACCATTCCCTCTTGGAGTATTAATGATGTGGAGCAGCGGGGGAAGGAAATACGTGCTCTGAGAATCGCCCCCCCGCTGCTTGCAGGCACTGCCAAAGATGAAACCAACCTGGCTGCCTTAGCACGGGACATTCCGGAGTTGCATTAACCAGGCTGGAATTCTGCCTGTTGCAGCAGTGGCAAACTGGAATAAAGCACTTTATCTTTGCTATGACTGAGTGGAGGGCCATGTGCTGTGTGTAATAGCTGAGTGTTGACACTTGTGGGCTTTCTTTTCTTTCCCCTTTCCATTCTCCTGCTTCTTCTTTGCTCTCCATGTATCTGTGATGTTGACTCCTCTCTTTTCCCCTGGTTCATGCCCAGCAGCTCAAATCCAGGGGTGGGGAGAGAAATGAGAACCTTTAGGGTTGTTTTTTTACTTTAAATAGGATAACCCTCATCAGGAAAAGCTGAGACTTCAAGGCAAAGCCCTGCTGTGGCAGATGGGTCAAACCAGATGTGATTTTTCACCCCCATCACGTCTGAGGTGACAAATGCATGCAGAGCAATCTAAGTGAGGCAGGACACGTCCCTGACCTCAAAATCATTCATTTTCCTCCCATCCTTGAGAGTGAGATGTTTGTGGCAGAGGGCATGGTGAGGCTGAGCTTCACACGGTAGGATGGAGGAGACCCTTCATCCAAAGCCCTTTAGTCATATGATCATAGACTCACAGAGTGGTTTGTATTGGAAGGGACCTTAAAGCTCCTCCAGTTCCAAGCCCCTGCCACGGGCAGGGACACCTTCCATTAGAGCAGGTTGCTCCAAGCCCCTGTGTCCAACCTGGCCTTGAACACTGCCAGGGATGGGGCAGCCACAGCTTCTCTGGGAAAAGTCTGTGCCAGCGCCTCAGCACCCTCACAGGGAAGTGCTTCTGCCTCAGAGCTCATCTCAATCTCCCCTCTGGCAGGTTAAAGCCATTCCCCTTGGCCTGTCCCTACAGGCCCTTGTAAAGCTTCCACCCAAGGTGCAGCCTCTGTACTTACTCAGGACAGATCTGCAACCTCTTGCAAGAGATCTCCAACTCAAAGGATTACAGGATCATAGGGTAACTCTGAACTTGGTCAGTCTCACGCATTTGGGGAGAACATTGTTCTTCTGGACTGTCCCCACATGTCCCGTGGTAATGTCCCTATCTCCTGTGTTCATGGTGCATGGTGGCCTCCCATGGCTTTGGAGGAAGGAAAGTGCAAGGTGCAAGGGGCCATGTAGCCAATAGTGGGGGACATATGAGGATGCTGTGATTTGGGATGTCTTACTCTGCTGGTCAGTAAAATCAGGTCAAATTGGCCAGTGACAAGTCCCTGTCAGGTCACTGGGGCAGGGAAAGCATCACCTGGGGGGAGAACCACAGTGGGGATGATGCCCTGGTGGTAAACCCTTTGTTAGCTTTACCCAGACCCCTTTCCCATTCCCAAATCCCCCATTCCCAAATCTTTTAGGAGACCCACTGAGCATAAGCAATGTCTTGTGTGCTTTGCTGGGGTTGGGGCAGCTCTTAAAGCCCTTGCTGATGCTCTACAGAGCAGTTTTGCTGCCATTCATTGTTCACAGCATCACGTTGCATGAGTTATTGTCGGGGGGAGAAGAAAGGCTGGGAGGGGAAGGAGACAGGAGCCTCCAGCTGTGCTGTTTGGAACAATAATGGCCAGGATTGTATGTATTATCTCCTCGGTGGAGGGTCTGCAGCTGCACGCTGAGAGCCACAGGCAGCAAAGAGGCCCAGAGATTATTGTGTATGAAAAAGACCCATAAAACCAACCACAGAAATAAAGCAAATGCCCACAAAGAAGCGCTGGGTGATGGGGGCAGCACCGAGGGGCACCCAGCCGCATGTTTGCCCTCCCTTATTGAAGCCAGCAGCCCCGCAGGGCTGTTAGAAGGGAGGTTGGGAGCTGCTGCCTTTCAGAGAGCTAAAGCCGCATGAGGTCCTCTTAAAATCCTTCTTCCAGGGCCCAGTCGAGGTGGGTTTCTTTTCCCTTTGCTTTTTGTATGATTCTGGCTGGTGCTGTCTCCGCTTGATGGAGTCAGGATGAGCACCATGACCAAGACATACAAGAGGCAGCATTTGGACACCTGATTTGCAGACATCTCTGTTTCAAGGAGAAAGAGCTGGAAAGCCCTTACAGATACAGGATCATAGAATCATGGAATAGTTTGGGTTGGAAGGGACCTTAAAAACCCATTCCCCCTTGTCCTATCACTCCAGTCCCTCATGAAGAGTCCCTCTCCAGCATCCTTGTAGCCCCCTTCAGACACTGCAAGCTGCTCTGAGGTCTCCACGCAGCTTCTCTTCTCCAGGCTCAACAGCCCCAATGTTCTCAGCCCGCCTCCATACGGGAGGTGCTGCAGCCCCTGATCATCCTCGTGGCCTCCTCTGGACTTGCTCCAGCAGCTCCATGTCCTTATGTTGGGGACACCAGAACTGCACACCGTGCTGCAAGTGGGGTCTCACAAGAGCAGAGTAGAGGGGCAGGATCCCTTCTTTCAGCTTGCTGGTCACGTTAGGATGATAGGTATGCTATGAGCTATTCAGTCTTGATGGGCTGTCTCTCACCAGCGAAGGGCAGAGGCATCGCCCTGGGATGATTTATCTTCCCCCGGCACCATCTCTTCTCTCTCTCCCTTCCTTCCTTCCCTCTGCCCAGCTCATCCTCTCCGGGGGAACCCATCCATGTGCATCCATGCAGCATGGTCCTTCTGCATCCCACTGGTGTGGCTGAATGCAAACCAGGTCAGGAACATGGGGTACTTCCATAGATATCAGGCCTTTCACTCATGGACCAGACAGCTGCTGGTGGGTCTTTGCAGCCTGTGCTCTCCTGGGATGAGACATTGTATGTGCCATTCCAGGGACATGCACTGCATGTGGCATTCGCCAGCTGGGCACAGACATGGCTTTATTAACAGAAGCATCCATCATGGGTAGGAGGTTTCCTCTTCTCGTGCTGCACCTCTTAGTGTTTCTCTCACTGGCCTGGTGAATGGTGTTCATCCCAGAGTGCATTCCTCTTGAATTATATCATGTCTCTGGGAGCTGGAGTGCTATGATAAAGTATTGTCATAGCAGGAGCTGGCACAGGAACCAGCTGGGGTTGGGGGTCAGGTGTGGGAGAGCCCTGTCAGGGGCTGAAGCTATAGGACAACCTTGCTAGGATCATTTTAGCTTTCAATAATTGACCAGTTAAGAAATACGGCCTTGGTTGGGTTACTCTTTAAAATTCACATCAGCTTGTTGGAATCCTTACTCTGACACCAGGAATGGTCAGAGAGGAAAGGGGAAGTGTGTGCAAACATAACATTGTAGATGAAGCTGCGATCCATCGCTTTCAAACTGATCCTTTGCAGAGGGATGTGCAGCCCTGCAGGAGGGTTTAATCCTCCCAATCACTGCTGTGATGTGAGTAAAGCCTGAGTACTCACAGCCTCCCTCTGGGCATCACTGTGAGGCCTTGGTCATTGGTGATGATGGAGCAGGAGGATCTGTTGGTGGCTAAACCAAGTCCCTCTATAACAAGATAAATTAGAGCTGGCGTAAAACTCAGCATAAGCTTCTCCTTTTGCTATGAAGTGCCATGCCAATGGGCTGCTCTGTCCTCCTGCTTGTGCCAAAATAACTCCTTTGCACTCCCATTCTGGGATGTGTCACTGGGTTTATGATAAAAGATTCTATTTGGGCTGAGTTTGAGGAGGTTAAGAAAATATTTGTGTTCCCAGCTGAGATGAAGTCTCTGTTACACTCAGTGAGTGCTGGGACAGTGAGACCTCCTGCTCCTGGAAATGCTTATGGTGAGAAAGCAAAGGGGGAGAATGAGAATCAGGGCTCAGGGGTGGTAAAAGGATTTGGGGTGATGCTGGAGCAGGAGGAAGCCCTGAGGTCCTGCATCCCTTGTTTGACCCTGTGCATCCCATGCTGCTAGAACTGGTGTGCCACCACCGATGCTCCCAGTTTGAGCCATCCTTCATCTGGCATAGCCAAAAGGCAATGGTGAGGCTGGGATGCTCACATCCCATCAAGCCCCGTGAATCCCCCACAGTGCTGCCAGGAGGTGCCACGCTGCTCCAATGCATTTCCCTGCCTGCAGTGCTCCAGAGGCTTGGCAAACTTCATTTCCTTTCGGGAACGCCTCCTCTGGGCACAAGCACAGCTCAGCGTGAGGCTGGCGAGCAAAACTGCTTTCAAAAGTCACAGGAGACTATTTCCCCCACCCCAAATAAAACTGCTGTTAACCTGGCAGCTTCCTGGGCTCAGCAGGGAAGGGGGATTTTTGTGCCGCAGTGATTTAATTCCCAATTTGCCCATGTTTGTTGGAGTTAGCACTGACTTTTTCCCTACTCGAGGCAAAATTCCTGGGAGTTGAGCTGTTGTTTGCTTCCAAGATGTGGCTTTTCAAGGCACGTAGCTCTTGGGGTGGCAGAAATTGTCCGTGCTTCAGCTATGGATGTAAATCAGCTGGAACTCACTCTATGGGCTGGCAGACCTGCCCACACAGGTTTCCTTTTGTCAGAGCCCAAACACACCACACTTTGATTTCCTCCTAGGGGGGGATGAGGGATGCTGGAGGAGGGAGATTGTGCAAGGGGAGTAAGCTCTTAGTTGCTTAAACACTAGGATGATAAATTACCTGTTGCTTCTTGCAAAGCAAATGGGATTTGTGACATGAATAGTTGGAGCAAAGATTATTTTAATAGGTCTCTCCAATTCTTTTATATATAAAAAAAAGCATCATATTTTTCTTTCTACTTACAAAAACAATAGAGCAGAGGCTGCTTCAGCTGACCAAGGGATGGCACATGTTTGGAAACTGATACTGTGAAGCTGTAGGGTTTGGAGGTGCTGGGTTCCCTCTAGATCAACCTTCTCTGCAACCCATGGTGGGTTGAGGGGTTGTTTGGGTTTGGCTTTGGGGTTGTGAAATGCTTCTGATACTTAATGATTTGGCTTTGCTCTTGGTAGTCTTATCTATCCCATCCCCTGTAACAGCTATGAAAATCTGTCTGAAGGACGGAGAGCACGAGTGGGATGCTGGATAATCACTGAGTTTTTGGCTCAGTAGTTTGTGTCTGGAGCTGAGAAAAAGGGAATGGAGATAACTGAGATATGGGGAAAATGAGGAATGGTGTCTTGGTTATTCTGTCCTTGTCCCTTCTGGCTGTCCACAATTCAAGGAGTAATGGGTTTAAACTGAAACAGGGGAAGTTCAGGTTAGATATAAAGAAGAGGTTCTTTACTGTGAGGGTGCTGAGGCGCTGGCACAGGCTGCCCAAAGAAGTGGTAAATGCTCCATCCCTGGCAGTGTTCAAGGCCAGGTTGGACAGAGCCTTGGGTGACATGGTCTAGGGGGAGGCATCCCTGCCCACGGCAGGGGGTTGGAACTGGATGATCTTAAGGTCCTTTCCAACCTAAACCATTCTACAATTCTATGATTCATAGTCTTTCATATGATTCAAGTCTTGCAAAGACAGACTTGATGCAGAGCAATGAGGTTCTTGTCCAGACCTGGAAGCAGCACCCCATCTTCATTCATAGCAGTTCTGTCACCTCTCGAAATCACTTGAAAGGGGCCAAAGCACCTCCCAGAGCAAATAAACCACTGGTTTGAGATCTCCTTGTCTTGGCTACCTCCTGTGATCCCTGGGGACCCACAGGCCAGAGAGGGTAAATCCCATCCTGAACCCACCCATCCCCATCACACTGCCCTTAAGGTCTGCTTTAAGCACAACCATGTCTCCGCATTGCAGAAGCAGAAATGACTTTTTCTTTCCATCCCCAGTTTGGTGCCTATTGTATCTTATTTTTCCATAGCCTGGTAATGTAGATTCCTGATACCACTGGGTTAATTACTTGCTGACAAGTCCCCTTTTGGTAGTGGAGCTCTTGGCTGAATGCAAAGGAGGTGCTTTTACATCCGTTATTAAAAATCATTAAAGCAGAAAGGAATTAATAGAGAATTTTTTTCTTTTCCTTTTTTTTTTTTTTTTGTCTTCATTCCCTGCATTTAATTGTGATTTTCCCCAGTGAGCAGGAAGATGGAGCAAAAAGTATTCAGCACCTGCAGGGTGATTTATCTTCTGTTCAGGCCCTCGGTGTCTCTTTACATTAAGCCATAAGGGCTAAAGCCACCATCCCAGTGGCTGAGTTTCCCCCCATCCCAATGCTTGCACGCACTGGTTGGGGAATGGGGTGAGGTGGAGAGGACTGGGTTGCACATCCCCTTCTTCATATCCTGATGGATAATTGGCAATGACTCTTTAAACAGCTTTGCACTTCCCACTGATAAAACCATCAGTGTGAAGGGTGATAACTTATCACCCAAAAGCAATTTGTGCAATGGGTCCTGATGGAGGGTCCACGAAATCAAGCTGAATTTAGAAGAGCCAAGGGACTAATTCTCATCCTGCTGTCACTGACACCTAAAGTAACTCCACTGAACTCCCCCAAACCTGTCCCTGGCAGTGTTCAAGGCCAGGTTGGACACAGGGGCTTGGAGCAACCTGCTCTAGTGGAAGGTGTCCCTGCCCGTGGCACGGGGTTGGAACTGGATGAGCTTTAAGCTCCCTTCAATCCAAACCAGTCTGTAAATCTATGATCTAAGCAAATGCAGAATCAAACTGAAATAGCAGATATTTCTTGGATTCTCATTATTTCTCCCTAAATCAAATAAGTCACAACTCTGAGTATAAAACCAGGACCAATTCTGCAAAGCGTACCCCAAAACCAGCAAACGACACAAGATAACATATGGATTAGAAAGCCCTGTTGCCATTCACACCAAAACTCCTTTGTGAGGAAGCATTAATTGCTTTAATGAGCTTTACAGAGGGGGTAAACACAGCCCTTTGCTGCATGTATGTGGGGAGGAAGAGCTGGTCTGAAGCAGGCAGAGGAAAAGCCTGGATGACCTTTAACTGATTCACACACATACAAATAAGAACCAGTAACCTTGTCAGAAGCAGCTCCTTTATCATGTGATGGGTGTGTGCTTGCAAGGTGAGGGATTAATAGTCTCTGGTCGTAGGCTGGTTTGAGCTAGTTTTGCTATCTGCTCACATTGGCCTATGGGATCTGGAGACCGGGCTGTGATTGCATCTCTGGTGTAATTTGGACTTAGCCTGGAAGAGTCTGCACTGGAAAAGTGGAGCTGTTGCTAGAGCTGCACTTTACTTGATAATTATCCTTATTTTACAGAGTAATTAATGGGAGGAGAGGAAGGGAAAGGTGTCTGAAGCAATTTTGTGGTTGGAAAAGCCACTCGGGAGCATCCTGGTGCTCTGGAGCCAGCGTTCCAGCTGCATCCCAGAGCCTCCCAAGTATTCAAAGAGAGAAAGAGCCAACTATCTCTTTATGTTTTCCAGCCTGGAGGATTTATGGCCTCTATCAGCCTATGCAGCTTGTTTCACTTTCCAATAACTTTCCCTTTCCCCTGCCCCCAGCAGTGATTGCAGCCAAGTGGGCCTTGTGGGCCTCGCTATAAAGACTCTGCTTTTTCTTCACTTGGCTGATGCAAGAGGCAGAAGACGATCCCCAGATTTTCCTCCTGATGAAATATTGTTGCTAATCCAACTCCTCCATCCTTTGCTAGAACAGCAGTTCTGTTTGGGATAGGTGGACTGAAGCTCTCCCTTTTTGCCTCTTCCCTTCAAAGGTTGCTCTATTTGCTGTCAATCCCAAATTAGCAAGAAACTTGGAAATTACTAGGATCTGTCCACGTTAGACATGCACAGACTCATGTTACAGAATCATAGAATGACAGAGTGGTTTATGTTGGAAGGGACCTTAAAGCTCATCCAGTTCCAACCCCCTGCCATGGACAGGGACACCTTCCACTAGAGCAGGTTGCTCCAAGCCCTGTCCATGTTGGCCTTGAACATTTCCAGGTATGAGGAATACATGTTATACCTGATCTGCTCTAATTGTGGCCTGCTGATGAAAAGACAGGTCGTCTTTTCTCCATTCCTGTGTCAGGGCTGGTAAACTTGTGACCGGCAGCCCAATTTGATGGAAAAATGTCCCACCAAAGGGGAAAAAGGAAGATTAGGGTTTTGTTGTTGGATGAGTGAGCTGAACTGATTCATCCTGGGTGCATCTGGATGGGTGGGACTTGGGTTTGGAAGATGCAGCCAGGGATGGGGTGGAAAGCAGTACCCTGAGGAGACTGGGCATCCTGTTCCACCACAGACAAGGGAGAGATGGGGCATCTCCAAGGATTGGTCTGGTCTTAGATGGGGTTTCATTCACCTCTGGAGCAATTTCTTTTACTTCATCCCATTGTAGAGACAGGCTGGGGGTTCCGCATGTCCTAATTATGTACCTTAAGCTTCATGGGGTGACTTTGGGTCCTCATCCATGACTCCAGCTGCATTTCAGCTGATGCTTTGGGAAGTGGAGGGGTGCTGCATGAAAAACAGCGTGTCCCCTTCCTGACTCCATCAAACAACAAACTTTCAAACACCTCCCCCTTCTATTTCTAATTAGTCCTTGATTTTTGGCTATAGGGATTTCCAGCTTGGTGGTTGCCAGGACAACCGGAGGTAGCTTGAGTAGCATCCTCTTCATCTCCGCATATTTGAGGGGGGGACCAGTCCCCAAGCAATGGGCTTCCATCCAAGGCGGGATGTGTTAGCACACCTCCCTTGGGTGGGAATGAGGTGGAAAACTCTCAGCTGTGGATCAGGGAAGTCTAGTGAGAAAAGTCTGTAAGGAAGAGGAGAAGGAGGAAATCAAGTGCAGCGAGAAGTGTGAATTGGCAACAGCACCGTAACAAGGCTTTCCTCACTCCCACACCACCCCCCGACCATCAGCTGAGATGTGGGTTTCCTTTGCAGTCTGGTTCCCAAATCAGATTTTAATGGGGTTTTTTTTGGCAGGAAAACCTCAGTGTGAGGTTTCTGCCCATGTCCTGCCACACAATGGTGCAGGGGATGAGCAGAGCAGGGAGGAAGCATTGAGGCATCTGCAGGCTCAGGGAGGGATGTGGGGAGAAGGCTAGCACCTTAGTTGCTAGGATCTTGGTCTGTTACCCATCATTGGGTCTCGTTGCGGTTGTCTTATGATATTTGTCACACAGAAAGGATGAGCAAGATACAAAGACCAGAGACCTGCAGCCACTCTGGGTACCTGAAATGTGGGGGATGATGCTGAACCCCAACAGCTCCTGTTGAAATCAGTGGGTACAATGAGCCCCCCAGAACTCATTTATTTTATCCCTTTGATCTCTCCACACCACAACAGCTATAGAAATGAAGAGGTCATGGTTGAACCAGCACAAGGACAGGCTGCTTTCTCCTAGCAGCTTTCCCTTTAGCATCCCAAGTGCTAGTTGCCAGTGTTTTCTGATCCATGGTGTTTCCTCCAGGTGAATGTCCCCTGTGCTTCAGCAGGATAACTCATCTCCCTTTTACAAGGGGATACCTTGGCTTCCTGCCTTTATCAACAGAGCAGCTCATAGGCAGCAATCCAAAGGCAGTTTGATGCGGTTTCAACTGCACACTGTACACAGATGAACTGTAAATGCCTGCAGCATGTTTCTTTCCTCATTTCAAAGAACACTATTGATTGCTCCATGCAATGACAAAGCATGCCTGAACCTGACTAAGCTCTTCCTTGATTATCTGGCAATGCAGGAGACTCTTTGTTGGACTGGAAGGTGACCAGTATCTTTATTTCTCCTATCTTTTATCACAGCTATTGGCCAAGTGGCCTGTTAGCCTATGAATGCTTCATGCTGCTCAGTAAGGGAGTTTTTAGCTGATAGTAATGGATTGCAGCTTATCAGCAAAGCAATTGCAGAGCCAGTAAGGGAGTATTTGGGGCAGTACTGGAGGAGGGAAGAGACCATAGATGCTGTGTAAATACCTAAGCTGAGATTTGTGTACTGCATTTCAGCTGTGTAATGTTGTGTCTTTGCTGCTGGCTGGAGCAATGGATGGTACAGTAGGAGTCACTTTATCTGTCTACTTGTGGAGATCATTTCTGTAGCTGATTGGGAATTAATACCCATATCAAAAGGGGTTTAAGCAGCCACATACCGAAGCCCAGCACTGGCTTTGATTCAGTTCATAGAATTATAGAATGGTTTGTGTTGGAAGGGACCTTGAAGCTCATCCAGTTCCAACCCTCTGCCATGGGCAGGGACACCTTCCACTAGAGCAGGTTGCTCCAAGCCCCTGTGTCCAACCTGGCCTTGAACACTGCCAGGGGTGGGGCAGCCACAGCTTATCTGGTCACGCTGTGCCAGCGCCTCAGCACCCTCATTGTAAAACATTTCTTCCATATATGTAGTCTGAATCAACCCTCTTTTAGTTTAAAGCCATTCCCCCTTGTTGTGTTGCTACAGGCCCTGCTAAAAAGTCTGTTCCCAGTTAAAACAGGACTTTGGAGATTGTCCTCTTGCTTTTCTTCAGGTGTCCCAGCAAGGAGCCCATGAAGGTGTTAGCAGTACTCAGAAAGCCAAGTCTCACACCGTTGTGTCTTTGGACCTGCTGTGGTCTGATCCAGTTCCCACCAGAGCCAACAGGATGCCATGAGGAACTGAGCTGGGCTTTTGCAGGAGAAGTTAGGAGGCGCTTTCCCTGTTGAGACTTCAGGTGAGAATAGCTGCTGGGTAGGATTTGAGAGAAGAAATTCATAAAATCACAGAATCCAGGATGGAAGGGACCTCAAGGATCATCTGGTCCAACCTTTCTAGGCAAAGCATGACCCAGCACCCTGCCCAGCCCAATCTTAACAGTGTATGGTGTTGGGGAGTCACAACTTCCCTGGGGAGATTATTCCAATGTCTGGTTGTTCTCAGTGTGAAAAATTTTCTTTGTGTCCAACTGGAATCTCCCCAGGAGTAACTTGTGCCCATCACCCCTCGTCTTTCCCCTGGGACTCCACAGAAAAAGGGAGTCTCCATCATCTTTGTAGCCACCCTTTAAATACTGGAACACAGGGATAAGGTCTCCCCTGCACCTTCTCTTCTCTATGCTGACTAAACCCAGCTCTCTCAGCCTGCCATGAGACTGAGCTGACATCAGTGCAGGTACTTCCCTGTACGTGAGACATTTAACATTTGAGGTTTTGCTTTTTTAGTTCCCAAAGAGCTCCCCGCTGCTGTAATTTCCCCTGGTAATAAAACATTCCAGTGCATTCCAGATGCAGCTTCATGGAAAAAGAAGTATTTAGTCTAGGAGGGATTGCAGAACAGAGCAAGCTATGGTCTGCCTGCACAGAACCAAAGGGGGTCAGCTTTGGTGTCATGAAGAAAGGGACATCTGGAGATGTGTCTGCAGAAAGGAGCTCAACCCCCTATGTCCTTTCTGCACACATGTGTTTGTTCAAGAAACAGTTGAGATAGGCAGGGACTGGAGCTCATCTTACTGATCTTCTGTTTCTATACAATAATGCACCCCAGAGGATTGCGTGTTGGCCTTTAGTGATGCTACGGTTGCAGGCGCTTTGGCCAGAGTCCCAGTCTCTGCTCTCTATTTGCAGGAGGTCTGGGAGTTACCACCAGACAAGTCCTATCAGTGATCAGGACAATGTTTTTGCAATGCTTTTTTATCCCTTTGCACCACTTCTGCACGTTGGCAACTAATCCCTGGGAAGGAGAGCAGAGTCAATGCTGGAAAGGGAGAGAAACTGCTGCCACAGGCTGGGTGAGGGAAGATGAAGTGTGAACTTTTAGGAAATGGCCCTGGGAAGGTGCAAGGGCTGTGGGGAAGGCGCCTCAGTCAGATCAAAGGGTGTGTGGGAAAGATGATCCCGCAAGGAAGTTAATAAAGTGCTTTTAGTGGTGGGAAGTGGTGGGAAAGGTGAGAATAGATTCCAGGGGGGCTGAGGAGGGGATGGGAACATGCATTTTAAAGGGGATTTATTTTCTTTGGTTAAGTGAGTGCTTGGCACGTGGGTCTCTTTATCACCAGCAGCATAGACAATGAGCAGTGATGGATCTGCTTGCCTGGTTTGATGGGAGATTTTGTTGCCGGCCTTCTGGATGAGGCATGAGGAGCTGTCATCCATGACTGCAATGGGAACCAACAAGGACAGCCCTCATTGACCTGTTGCATGCTGTCATGCTCCAATTTAACCCCTTCAGAGATGCAGAGCTAAAGCTAAAGCTTTTTTGGCTGGCTGTTGAAATCATTGTTGCTGACAGTTGTGTGGAGGAGCTGTTAGGATGCGATTGGAAGAGGTCCAGCAAAGCCATCAAGGTGTAGATCAGCTCTCTTCCTTCCTTGTCTGCAATGATAAAGGGACAGAAACAGCTTAGATGGAGGAAGTTCAAAACCAGAGAGTTAGAGAGAGCTCCCTGCTTGCTGCCATTGTTAATCAGAGAGAATTCTTAATGTAATTAGCAAAGCCTCCCCAGAGGCTCTATATAAAACAAATTGGCTCTCTCCACTCGATGCCTGTGCAAGAGGCTGGTCGCACCACAGCAGAGTCTGGGTTAGACTGAGTGGTCCTTGGTTCCCCTGCTCCATCAGGCGAGGAGCCAAGGGGCTGTTGTCTGTCCTGCCTGCCACCAGCCCAAGGAGGGTTGGTTTTAGCTGCTTGATATAAAACAATATCCTTACCTACCTAAGCACTTCTAAAGTTGCATCTGAAGTGTAAGGAAGGGAGATGTGCAGTCCATTTCAGCAGAATGAAGCTCCTTTCTAGCTGTTCATCCTGGATGATGTTCTGATGATGCCATTATCTCTCTCATCTATAGGAAATATAAATGGAGCTTTGGTTTCTCGTTTCCTGATAAGGCTTTTGGACACCTAAGGCTCCCACTGGGTGCACAGCCTAAATGATTTCTCTAACCTGTCAGTGCAGGACTCCCAAATCTCACTTGGATGCCCTGACATGAAGAAGTCTGTGCGCTGAAGTTTGTCAGGCTATAAAATCACTCGATGTTCAAGCTGTCATTTAGCTCCTTCTGTGGTTCAGTCAAAAGGATAGATCTTGCTTTAAGGCAAGTTCTTACTGTTCTTACAGTTGATATCCAGTTGTTTCTTAACTTGGTTATATCTACAAAGAGTGTTGACCCAATTTTTCTCCATTAAGTTCCCACTGGGGTTCATAACATCAGAAACAAAAGTGTTTGGGACATCCATGCTATTTAAGGGTATACTTCATCTGTCCATTTGGAAAGACAGAAGAGAAGACTGCATGACTCAAACTGTTGCACATCTTCAGTAAAGTAATTTCCACAGCAATTAATTCTACTTTCTTATCATCTTGTTTTCCAGGTCAACAATGAAGTTCCTGGTCTTGTTCAATCTGCTGCTTCTCCTTCCTTGTTTTGGTACCACCAAAACCTGCTTCCCCGGCTGCCACTGCGAAGTGGAAAGCTTTGGTCTCTTTGACAGCTTTAGCCTGACCAAGGTGGATTGCAGTGGAATAGGCTCACACATTGTTCCTGTTCCAATCCCTCTGGATACCTCCTACCTGGATCTATCATCAAACAAACTGGAAACAATCAATGAATCGAAGCTCACTGGCCCTGGATACACCACTTTGGTGAGCCTTGACTTGAGCTACAACAAAATTGCTAAGATCTCCTCCACAACCTTCTCCAGGCTTCGGTACCTGGAGTCCTTGGACCTGAGTCATAACTCTTTGGAAGCCCTTCCAGAGGACTGTTTCTCCAGTTCTCCTCTGGGCGACATAGATTTGAGCAATAACAAGCTCTTGGATATAGCGATGGACATTTTTGCTTCAAAAGGTCAAGGAAAACCCTTGAATGTGGATCTATCCAATAATATGCTCAGCACAATTACAAGGCACCGTGAAAAGAGCATGCCCAACATCCAGAACTTGAATCTTTCTGGAAACAGGCTAACATCTGTGCCAAACCTTCAAGGCATTCCTCTCCGATACCTAAATCTTGATGGGAACCCCATAGTCAAGGTTGAGAAAGGAGACTTCATGGGACTGAAAGATTTGATTCATTTATCCCTCAGTGGCCTGCATGGCTTGAGTGAGTTGTCTCTTTATAGCTTCAAGGAACTACCAGCCCTCCAAGTACTGGATTTATCCAACAATCCCAACTTGAAGTCACTGACTGCTGAAGTGATCTTTGGGCTGAACTCCCTACAAGAGCTCAACCTCTCTGGCACAGGCGTGTCGTCCTTGCCAAAGACTGTGCTGAAATACCTGCCTTCCATCAAAAGCATCACCTTGGGGAAGAACATACAGTGTCTTAAGACCATCAAAGAAGGACAGTACCACCGACAAATCGGGCTGACCAAAAAAGAGGTCCTCAGTTGCCACGATAGCCATGGATCCGTGGCAGCAGCACCTTATGTTTCGTGATGAAATCTGGGGAGAAGGTGGGGAAGGGAGGGTGGGGGGCCATGGGATTTGTACAGGATCGGACTGAGATGGCTTGCAGTGTGCCTTTTGTAAGACTGTCAATAACTTATATATTTGTATATGCCAATACTTGATTGTTTGTGGATTTTATAAACTCTCAAACCATGGCCCACGTCATCTGCAAGGCTCCAGGTTTTACCCTTGAGGTCCTGCATGCAGCCCCTTGGCTCAAGAGTGGTGATGCTGGACAATGGGGACCGAGCTGCTCTGCAGGTCCCAGGGCAGAACAGTCATTCTGGAGCAACCCTTTGTGTCCCAGACACATCCGTAGGAGCAAAGTTACATCTCTCCACACCAAAACATACTGACTCTGTAGCTGCTTGCTTACAAACCCATGCATCATCCTTTTGTATTAACTATTACTCCCCAAGAAGTGCCTTCTGGATGTTGCCTTCATTAGCAGCACCGTGGTCCCCGTCATGCACTTTCAGTCTTGAACAAACCTTTCCAGACAAACCTGAACACAGGGTCCTCCTAATGTGCTGGTTTTTACATGTTATTTGCATGAATGTGCAATGAGCGTTGATTAAGTCGAGAACTTTTCCCACAGTTTTCCCCCTGTTTTCCCATCATGTCTAACTACTTTAGGTCCAACCTTGGCATCCTCCTCTCTTTCTAACCTTAAGCGAGCCATTGATCAGAGATGATGCACAGCAGAGCAAGGGGAAGAAAAGGGGTTTGCCAACAGCCACATCTCACCCAGGAGCCAGCCTCTGCTGAAGCAAATTAACCAGGTGACAAAGCAAAGAAATCATGTAGCCTGGCTTAAAACTGTAATAAACATCCCTCTTTCCTTTCTGGGAAGGCTTGGAAGAAAACTTGGGCAGGGACTCCTATCTTGACAACCTTATTAAACCAAGATGCAGCCCCAGAGGATGCAAGAGTAAGCTGTTTCCATGCTGATGTTCCCAATCTGAACACAACATCTGCAGCTCAGCTGGATGCATGTGAGGCAGTCTTCAACACTGAAACACTCTCCAGAACATGCCAGGAGAAGGATTAATACTGACGCCTGCAATCCTGCAGCACTTTGCCTATCAGGGGAAAGATCTTGTTGGGTTTTAGTTCCAGAGTTGTGGCTTTTCTTTCTCTCCCACAGCTCTTTGGCTGTCAACTGCAATCTGATAGAAAGCCTGGTCCTCAGAGGTTTGCTCGTGTTTTCCTTCATTTATGAGATACTGGCAAAGCAAAGGGGAGCCCTCCTGGTCCCTCTTCTTTTACCACTTTTAGAAGTGGTAAATGCTCCATCCCTGGCAGTGTTCAAGGCCAGGTTGGACAGAGTCTTGGGTGACATGGTCTAGTGTGAGGCATCCCTGCCCATGGCAGGGGGTTGGAACTGGATGATCTTAAGGTCCTTTCCAACCCAAACCAGTCTGTGATTCTATGATTCCACGATTATGCAGGCTAGGAGAAAACGTGGGAAGGCAACACAATGTGACTCAATGCTACATGTGAAGCCTTCAACTTGCTTATGGAAGGTCCTGCAGTGGAGGTGTCTGGTCCATGTCTGGCATGCTCTTTCATGGGGATGGGAAGGATGGGGGTCCTGCTTGGGCTCATTTATACCTGGTCTCTAAACCCAGCCTTGCATCAAGGCAACCTTCAACCTTCAATGTCTGAAACTGATTTAGGGAGGCCCATGTAAAAATGATGCAGATATAAAACCCATCCCACAACCCTCCTTGGGAGTGATGGGAGAAGCTCAGGCTTCATCCTCGCTCCCCCAAAAGTCTTTGCAAATGGAAATTCTATTACCCAAAGCAGCTGCCTCCAAGGATGGTTGAAACCTACTGAGCCCATAAAAGAGCCAACACCTTGCTTTGGGTACTGAAATCCCTCTCCCACATTTTCATCTATCTCCTCTTCTTCGGGGACCTTAGGGTGGGATTTTAACCCTTTCTTTCAGCGCTGGGGCTTTTTGCTCCTCTCCTGGCTCTTTGCAATGCTCAACCAGCCTTCACAGTCACAAGAAACATTGATTTTCTTAAAAAGGCAATGGGACTGCTCACAAGCATGGATCTGGAAGGGAACAGCAATCACCTGCAGTGCAGGATGGGGGCAATTTGGGAGGAAAAGGGTGTTTTTAGTGGATCTTGCCTTTTTAAGAGAATTCTTTTTCTGCTGGCAGAAAATGTAGGTGTTTCAAGGAAGTTGTTTAATTTTGGAAGTCTGTACATAGATGAACTGTTACAGGGATCACAAACTGTCAAAGGTACTGTCTTTGTGCCACTGTGGTAAGTTTAAATCCCAATGTGACAATCCAGTTGAAGACTGCAAGTGTTCCTCATGTAATCTCACATTAGCTGCTAAGCAAGCCTTGGCAGAAGCTGGCAAGTCCCATTGCTGTGTTAGTGTGTTGGGTTTATTTTAAAGACCTTCTGCAGCATTGTAAGGCTTCGTGATTTATCATGATATAATAAAGTGATTTGGAGGAGAATAAACCCACATCCCCCAGATTTATTGCCTTAGTGCTGGGAGGGCAGTAGCTGCTGCTGGGGCCAAAGTGAAGGACTTGTCTTGCTCTGCTCAGCCCCGCCAGCCTCATGGGTGTTGTATATTCAAACAGGGGTCAGGGTTTTTCCCACTGTGTTTGGCTCATTGGGGTCCTCACTGGCAGAAAGGCTTGAGAGCTTCACTGCTTGATTCAAAAGACATTATGGACACATGGCAATGAAGCAGAACAAGAGCAAATTTCCTGCTCCAAAGCTTGTCAGAGATGGTTGGACAGAGTCTTGGCCAACATGATCTGGTGGAAGGTGTCCCTGTCCATGGCAGGGGGTTGGAACTGGATGATCTTAAGGCCCTTTCTAACCCAAACCATTCTGCAACTCCATGGTGGGGAAATCTCGTAATAGATTTGGTCAATCTACAACATGGTCTGCTAGGGTTGAAAGGCTGGATTTGCAGAGGGGGTGATGTGGGGAGAGCCCCTAATCTTGTTTCACACGACCATTGGGGTGGGACGAAGCAAAAATGTTCTTCCCTGTGAGGGTGCTGAGGCGCTGGCACAGGGTGCCCAGAGAAGCTGTGGCTGCCCCATCCCTGGCAGTGTTCAAGGCCAGGTTGGACACAGGGGCTTGGAGCAACCTGCTCTAGTGGAAGGTGTCCCTGCCCGTGGCAGGGGGTTGGAACTGGATGAGCTTTAAGGTCCCTTCCAACACAAACCAGTCTGTGATTCTATGGTGCTATGAACATGTGCAGGAGAGATGCCATGGCACGGACAGCTGCAGAGCTTTTAGCAGTGAGATACGCGTGGTCCAGTCCCACCATCAGTCTCCAAGGAGCGGGGGCTGCTGCATGGAGGGCTAAGGGCATGCAGAGCCATTGCAATAAAGAATAAATAGAAACCTCTCAGGAGGGCTTTGCCTGCTCTTAAATAACAGATTTAATTTTAAGCATTTCTCGGTGTTGCATATAAAAGCAGAGCCCCAGTGAGGAAACCTCAGCCTCTGGGAAGCTGCAGTGTTCCTGGTCCTCCCAAGCCTGAAGGAGCAATTGAATCTTCCATTCAGGCAGGCAGAGCTGCAGGCTGCCGGGAAGAAGCTGTTCTGATTGAGAAGGCAGAGGTTCTCCATCTACCTCCTCTGATATGGGTTGACATCTCCAGGAGAGGCCGGATCTTGCTCCCGGTACTATTATGGACTATAGGGGAAAACCCATCACCAACTCGTAGAGATGACTGCTCCTCTGGTACCCACCATTAGGCTGTGATCATTAGGTTACACCACCATGCCTCTTCTGAATGGGATCCCTCCTGCCCTGGGATGCAGGCTCAGTTGGAGCAGTGGAGAGTATCCTGCTGTCCTGGGGAAGGACACTGTCCTGGGAGTGATGGGTCTGAATCTGGATTCTCCCACTTCCTCGTAAAAGCCCCACTTAGATGATGCTCCAGCACTGTGCTGGTCCTTGTCCCTCCCAGTACTCCTTTTTCTAGTGATTATTACTATTTAAATAGCCTTTCTGAAGCCCTTTGGATGGGAAGAAGCACTCAAGCCTCCATTAGCAGTGTGAGCCCACACATTACCTACACATGGCATTCCTTTCCACCATGGGATGTGGATGCTGAAACTATGTCTCTAAAGAGGAGGAAAAGGCACATGGTGGCTTCAGGCTTGGAAAAGTTGAGGAGGCCCTCATAGAATCATAGAATAGTTAGGGTTGCAAAGGACTTTAAAACCATCCAGTTCCAACCCCCTGACATGAGCAGGGACACTTTCCACTAGAGCAGGTTGCTCCAAGCCCCTGTGTCCAACCTGGCCTTGAACACTGCCAGGGATGGGGCCTTTACGACTTCTGTGGGCACCCTGTGCCAGGGCCTCAGCACCCTCACAGTAAAGAACTTCTTCCTTATATCCAACCTGAACTTCCCCTGTTTCAGTTTGAACCCATCACCCCTTGCCCTATCACTCCAGTCCCTGATGCAGAGTCCCTCTCCAGCATCCTTGTAGCCTCCTTCAGACACTGGAAGCTGCTCTGAGGTCTCCACGCAGCTTCTCTTCTCCAGGCTGAACAGCCCCAATGTTCTCAGCCTGTCTCCATATGGGAGGTGCTCCAGCCCCTGATCATCCTCGTGGCCTCCTCTGCACTTGTTCCAACAGCTCCATGTCCTTCTGATGTTGAGGACACCAGAACTGCACACAGTGCTGCAAGTGGGGTCTCATGAGAGCAGAGTACAGGGGCAGGATCACCTCCTTTGATCATGCCAGCTCCCTGAAGCTGCTATCAGCTTGATAACACGGTGCAATGGACTAAACCTTGGTGTCAGAATAGCCACCCATGCCAGGAGAGCTGGTTAGCTGCAAGCTCCGGCTGCCTCCAGCTCAGCTCTATGGCTGGATACGTTTGCCCTGGCAAGCAAATCGGACGTTTTAACGAGAGGCTGAATATATTTAGAAGCAGGAAAACCTCAGTGAAGGCTAGGCAATAGGGACAGATGGGGTTAGGGAGGGAGAAGAAGTGGCTGAGCTGGCGTTTGTTTGCAGTGCTCTGTCTCCTGGAGCTCTATCAGCATCTGATCCCTCTTCCCAGCACATTGGGAAAGACACCAAGGATTGCTTCCCCTCTTCTGCCTCATGCCCAGGGCAGCATTAGGACAGCCTTCTCTTGATTTTGGGCATCTCTTGGTACCCAAAAGCTCCCATTTTCTTCTCCCCAGTCTCCTCGCTGATGGCTGTCAGCCTACAGAAGTCTCTTGCTGACTGATTATGTGACTGACTTCATGGCAGCCGTAGGTGTCTTCCTTGTTAAATATAGCTGCTCCTTTGTATGTTTTCCATTTTGCAGGAGGTTTTTGTTTTCAGCACGTTTGTTCCACACACCCAGGCTGGAAAGTGCAGATGCGCTCGTGCCATGCCAGAAAATAAAGCTGCATGGATGGGCATAATCCCTTTGGCTGCCCTGAGAAAGCTTTGGGGCAGCATCCTCTGTCCCATGCATGTATCTAGAGGCAGAGCCGCAGCATTACTCCTGCCCTATTTCCCCATCGACATCCCCTTCCTTCCCTTTTTGAGTGGACAAGTAGACCTGGGAACATGATTAAAAGGTGGAAAAGTGGAGCTGAAACTGGGCCATCAGATAAATCCTTTCCTGTTATAAGCAGGGAGTCAGAGCACCGGCCCTTAATCACAGCCTTTGTCTCCTAGCATTTGTATGCCTGTGTGCACGCATCCCTCAGTGCCAAAACAAACCCATCCCCTCCTGCCCCATCCCCACCCCTGCTCTGCCTTTCATTAATGGCATTAAAAATGGTTCATTCCGACACAGAGCAGCACCCCTTGAAAGCAGCAGCCTGCAGTGCCAGGCGCTGGGCATCCTTCAAACCCCCCTGCTCACTGCAAAGGGGGCTTGGGTAGGGGATGCACTGCTGCTTTGCCCAGCACTAGCCCTTCCAGTGGTCCAGCTTCCACTCTGGATGCACCCCAAGGGGATGAATCAGCATGAAACAACCCAATTTTCACCCTCTGGAAACTTTCCCACCACCGTGGTGATGTTCTTTTACCCCAGCACTGCCCTCCTGGACCTCTGCATCATGTTCTCCCCTCCTCTTCCCCATTAGCAGTGATGTGTGTCACGGTGCTGGCTGGTAATTGAGTGGGGCCGTGCTGGGAATTTGAACCTACATTTCAAAGAGATTGTTAACCTCCTTTTCCCTTCTCTTTGAACTGCTTTGCTTTATTGTAGGTTAAAGGAAACACATGGCTTCTTCCTCCCAGGGCCTCTTTTGATGGGAGCACAGCACATTAGAGCTGGTGGGGTTTTACCAGCAATGATGTTGGTGGCAGCGTGCTGCTAAGCGGTGTGTGATGATGTATTTTAGTGGGATCAAGTTGTCCCTTGATTTCAGAGCAGGATGTAGATAAAGGAGTGGTCCAGAGATGGACAAAGGACTGGTACAGTCACTAACATCACTGTCCTGGCAGCATGTGGAGGGGTCTGAGCTGGCAGAGGGCCACACGTTATGGGTCGCTCACCCAGAAACTAGGTTCAAGCCCCTCTACCATGCTGGACTTTCTGGGTGGGCTTGGGCATATGAATGACATATGTAATTTCTAACGTGTGTTTCCATATGTGGTTTAGGTCACCCTCTGAGTGCAGGGCAGCAGAGAGAGGTTGTCCTGACCTTCCTTTCCATTACATCAAAATCAGCCATTCACTGTATCAAAAAAGAAGAGATCAGTTTTCAGATTATCTTGTTCATTGGGTCTTTGAGAGGAACTATCTCAACATCTTCTTACCTAAAATGGGCCAACAAGAAAACTGGAGAGGGGCTTTGGACAAGGGCCTGTAGGGACAGGCCAAGGGGAATGGCTTTAACCTGCCAGAGGGGAGATTGAGATGAGCTCTGAGGCAGAAGCTCTTCCCTGTGAGGGTGCTGAGGTGCTGGCACAGGGTGCCCAGAGAAGCTGTGGCTGCTCCACCCCTGGCAGTGTTCAAGGCCAGGTTGGACACAGGGGCTTGGAGCAACCTGCTCTGGTGGAAGGTGTCCCTGCCCGTGGCAGGGGGTTGGAACTTGATGAGCTTTAAGGTCCCTTCCAAACCTTTCCATGATTTTCTGACTCTCACCAGCTGGAACAGGATCAGGTATGATGGGAAGGAGGAAGGTCAGGGATGAAGCAGAGCTCTGGCATGACCCAAAACCTGAATCTGGGGTCTTTCATGGAGCACACACCTGTACGACTCTAATGAAAGCTGTGAGTCCCGAAGCTCTTTACAGCCAGTGCTGTTGTTCACCTCAATTTGCATCTCATTTGAGGTTTTTCACCTCAAATAAAGTCACTTTTTACTTCATTTCAGCCGCCTTTGAATTTGGACAGCAAGTCTTCCATGTCCTCACAGCTCTACTACTGTCCCTAATTCAGCCACACCAGTTTAAGTCCCATTCTGCCGATGATTGCCCTCACCTTCTTGTAGGATTTATCCATACAATAATTACCACAGCTCAGAAAATCCCTAGATTTCAACTCAGCTTTGCTCACTGACTAAATCTAAGCTCTAAGCTTCAGCTATTGTGAGGGACAGCACATCAGCATAAACTTCAGTCCAGCATTTACACTAATACATCCTACCTCATGGTTGCAATGAACTAAGTGCATATTGCTACCACATCAAGCAGCATTCATTGCTCACTGCATTGATTGATTCAAAGCATGAATCAATCTGTACTGTTCCATAAGCTTTAGGATATTTCCAAAGAACAATATTCCTTTACCCCTACTCACTGCCATGATTTCTTTTACTGCTTCAGTCAATATGAAACCTGAAATAATGGATAGATCTCTTTCCTGGAAGAACTGGGCATCTCTGAAAGTAATTCTCAGATCTGCTAATCGGCTGTCTCTGCCTAAGGTAAGAAACTCCTGAAGAGGGAGTAGCTTTTCCTGTGAGACATGCCAAGGAAAACAGATTCCTGTTTGATGCTTACCTGCAGGAACACAAGGGGCAAGATTTTCCCCCTATTTTGCTGCTAATCCTAATGACCAGCATAAAAATAGTCCATTTTCTCCAGAAGTATTTGTTCATAGAAGTTTTCTCATGTAAATGTATTGTAAAGTGATTGCTTGTCTTAAAAAACCCACCAAAACTAACCCAGCAGCTGCCTGTTTGTCATTGTGTCATCTGGAAGATGCATCCTAGAGACCGCAGAGGTGAAAATCCTCTTGAATAAACAGGAAAGTAGGAGGGCACAGAACATATCCCTGTGATATCCCATGGGAAATGCCTGTATAATCCACGGTAGCAATTGTCCCTCAATGCTATTTTTACCACTGGTTCTTAAACGTCCTGTGGCAGCATCCTCCACCTCTCAAGACCAATGCTTCTCAACAGCTTCTCAGGATCCTGCCCCAAGGATCTTGCAACCAGAGAAGACCTCTAAAGAGGTTATTATCACAGAAATACGGGAAGATTAAGACTGTGTTTCAGTCAGTTTTCCCAAAGCCTCATCACAAAGCTGTATTTTGTCCTGGTTACTTTATGAACCCACATTGGCTGCATCTAGCCCATACCTGCTTGCTGTAAGTTGCCCTAATGGGGTGTCAAGCCTTTTGACAAGTCTAATGGGCTTCTTCCTTTGGGTGCTATTTCACAGCTGGGTTTGAATTCACCAGTGAGACACCTTTTCACGCCCAAATATTCCCCATAAGAATATTCTTGTCTCTACTTCTGCTCATGAGCTATTTCTATGTTCACATAAACAGCCTCTGATCCACAGGAGGTGTGTAGACATTGGTGATGCCAGGGAAAGTGGTGCTGTTATGGGAAAGGGCTCTCCCAGGCTCAGAATGGGTTTGGGTTTCATTGCTTTGGGAGGAAGAACAGTGCTTTTCTGCAGTGGCTCTGCAAATACTGTTTGCTGGGTTTCAACAGCCCCAGAAAAGCATCGTCAGGGCCTTTATGCACGGAGAACATCTCCCAGTCACAGCCTGAAGTCCATGGGCAGGCTGATTGAGTAAGGAAAAGCTCTGTCTAGAATTGCTTCATCTTCCCCCTTCCTGAAGCCAAAATCAGAGCTATAAAGCATGTGTTATGCCAGCATCCCAAAGCAGAGTGGAAGCACCACAGCAGGCAGAGACCCCATCCTAAAGTCATCAAGGGACTATTGGAATTGCGGTAACAGCCCCAGCAGCCTGATGGAAATGAGGTGGTAATTCCTTCATTTTCTCTCTATAAGCAGAAAATAAAGGTCCCCAGGATAACCCTTGTGTCGGGACATGTCTCCATGTCAGTGTCTGCGCTATCTGCTGCAGAAGAGAAGCTGGTTGCCCCGTGTGAAGCAGCAGTTTCACCTGGCAGAGCAGAGCTATGTGGTTTCCAGCAGAGCTCTGGAGCCAGCTGAGCACCATGAGCCTAGTTTTAAATCCAAGCAAGGAAGTCCTGGCTCCTGGCAGGGTTATTAGCTTTGGCACCAAGCTCATCTGACACGGGGCCAAGGCATTCTGGCTGCAGCGGGACCTGCCTGGCTTCTGTCCCACCAGCTTGGGTCTCTCCTCATCACACGTCCCTGCACTCTTGGTTCAGCAGGGATGGAGCAATCCTGTGTGCCTGCCCAACTGAGCAATGGGGATAGCTGCAGACTTGGGAGTTAGAGAGGCTGTTCAGACTCCAAAACTCTTTCTATACCCTAATATCCCTGAGAAGGAAGGTGTGACAGGCAGAAAGAAGGGACTTTAAAGCTCATCCAGTTCCAAGCCCCTGCCACAGGCAGGGACATCTTTCCCTAGATCAGGTTGCTCCAAGCCCCTGTGTCCAACCTGGCCTTGAACACTGCCAGGGATGGGGCAGCCACAGCTTCTCTGGGCACCCTGTGCCAGTGTCTCACCATTCTTATAACAAGTAATTGCTTCCTTATGCTAATCTAAGTCTACTCTCCAGCCTCTAACCTGAATATTCCTTAGCTGCAGCCTGAGCAAGTGACTCCTTTTCCTTACCCGCAAAGATGCACTGACGAGGTCATGAAGTTAATGATGGACAGGCAACGACGCTGCATATCAGCTAAGTTTGAACTGCTGAGCCCCTGCTGAAGGCTGGATCCCTCCTCTTTAACCACATTCCAGCACCAGGCACAGCCTGGGATGCAGCAGATAGATAGCATTTTTATCAGCTTTGCAAGAAATTAACTGTGGGACCTGCTTTTCTCCCAGCTATCTGCTACGCGGTGCAGGTTAAACGCGCAGCACACACAGAAAACAAAGAGGATGCTCTGTTGGGAGGAGATAAGGACAGAAATTGCCCCATGATGGTAGCCTTGGACAGAAATTGCCCAAACACTAGGTAAATAGCGCTGGCAAGAGGCAGAGCTTCTCAGCCTTGGTCATTTTGGACTGAGACAGGCAGAAATGAGGCTCGGAAGGGACTTGAGGTCTGGTTATGGTGGAAGCCAGTGGATTGATCCCCTTTACAGGCACAGCCCAAATACATGCAACTGGCAAGGGGGATGTCAGGGTGACACGGGTTATGGCTCTCTGTTCTGAAGTTGCATGCATTCATGGGGGAAGAGAAGTTATTAAATACTACTTCTGTCTGTAAATACTGATACCTCTTCTGGCCTTGAGACAACTTTGTCAGCCACTGCTCCTCCTCATAGTGGTGGGTACCAACTCTGCTGCCTGTTGGGTCCAGTGTTAGCATCATCAGGGGTGCAAGTCATTGCAAAATACAAAGCACAGCAGGTTGCCTTGTGGCTGCCCCATCCCTGGCAGTGTTCAAGGCCAGGTTGGACACAGGGGCTTGGAGCAACCTGCTCTAGTGGAAGGTATCCCTGCCCGTGGCAGGGGGTTGGAACTGGATGAGCTTTAAGATCCCTTCATCACAAACCAGTCTGGGATTCTGTGATTCTATGAGTCGATTAGATCATCAGAGAGTAGCATAGCCCCCAGATTCATCCATGCAAAGAAATGCTGCTTCACCAGAGAAGAGCACATCCATCAGGGCTAGGCTGACCACTGGATGCAGTCAGCAGGATCGCGGCCAGTCACTCAGTCTGTGTTTGGAAGAAGGCAGCATGAGGAGGTGGATGGAGCAGAAAGCCAACGATCTGCAGCAGGGGAGAATTATCTGCTGTAATGACATCTTTCAAATCAATAGGCATGGAGAACTCACTGCCAGGAGCCATCAAGAAATGACCCGAAGAGCCATTAACATTAAATCTAACAAGTCTTGGGGAAGAGGAATGGGCTGACACAGGGCTTCGGTCATGGCAACATGGGCAGAGGAGACGGGGACAACCAGAAGGGTGGGCACCATCTGTTCTTATTGAAACAATAGAGCAGTTAATTTGGGATTTCATCAAGGAGCTTGTAATCTGGACAAATGCACATATGTCTATAAACGCAGTCAGATGACAGAGCAGAAACCCTTCATCAGCATTCATCATGTTTCGGGCTCTGAGCTGCTGATAAAGGCAGCTGTGGCAGTTTAATACATCTCAGTTCCTCCCAGGCATTCTGCTTCTTTTCCTTCCAAACTGCATTAGATGAGATTAACAAAACATGCATTAAACGGTGTCAGAACTGGCCCCCTGACACATCTTGAAACCCCATGTAAAGGGATGGGGTTATAACCTTATTCTTACCAGAAAGGGCTGAATGTAGACATCAGTAGAGACGCAGATGGAAGCAGGTCCAGGCATGGAGGATTAAAAGCCCAGAGGCAGGATCAGGAGGATGGGCTGGGGAGGAGGCACTGGAAGGAGGTGTAGAAGGACTTTAAGGGGACTGAGACGTGGACAGGGTTTGCAGGAGCAGTTCAGAGGTGTGTAGGATAGAAGCATATTGGGATGATACATAAGTGCATCCACAGAAGGAAAAAGTCAGAGGGCTGTCAACCTGGAGGCCAAATACCCTGTCAGAAGGTATTCCACCCCTAAAGAGAAACTGCCTTGAGTTGGGGATGGGGTTATGTGTTTATGCCCTACCCCTTGCAGTGCTCAGGCCAGTTTGGACAGGGCTTGGAGCAACCTCGTCTAGTGGAAGGAGTCCCTGCCCATGGCCAAGCCTATGAATGAGCTTTAAGGTCCCTTCCAACCCAAACCATTCCATGATTCTATGATTCTATAAGTGAAAGCCAGCCAAGCTCATGTGCCAGAAGAGGCCCAGCAAGGGCTTGGGCATTCAAAATGAAGAAAGGTCCAGCAGAAAAGGCACCTTCTTGCCTTAGTAGACAGTAGGCTAGGGCTGCTAGGAAGTGCAGGTTGGTTCTCTGGTAACACACCAGAGGCTGGGGAGATAGCAGAGAGACAGGGATTAGATGCACAACCAGTCTACATGAAGATTTAGGGATGTAATCTTATTCATCAAAGAGAAGGATGAGAGGGATCATTACATATGGGTATTCACATAGGGCAAAGCTGTCTGATAGAGAGGTAGAGAAGGGTTGGTTCTTCAGCCATGCTGATAAGGGGAATAAGAAGTCACGGTAGGTGGATGATAGCACTAGATTAATTCAGCCTTTGAAGTGGACACCAACTCACTGCTATGAAGGTAATTAACTATTGGAAAAGCTTATCAGGGAGGCTGCCAAGTCACCAGTGCTTCTTAGGTTGAAATAAAGATTAGGTATCTATGAAAGGAGATGCTCTAATCCAATTTCAGGGAAAAAATTATTTTCTCTATACAGAAGGTCAGATAAGATGATCCTTGTGGTGCCTTCTGACTATGCAGTCAGTGAATTTAGGAAGCACAAACTCCCCTCTGTATGGGTCCATCTTCATCTGGTACATGATGTGTCAAGCAAATCAAGGGGAAGTGCATAATACAGGCTGTGATCCCAGCTCCAGAACAAGCAGCTAATGCTGGGAAGAGAGCTCAGAAATTCCTGGCTCTCACCCCACTAACCTACTGGAAGATAGATAAACCTCCACATTCCTTCAAACCTCAGATGAATCACAGAACTTCTTAGAGGATTTTGGTTTTGCCTCGTATTTATATTGCAACAGCAATAAAGAGACACGATCTGACTGGGCTGAATTGATAGGGGATGGATGGATGGATAGATGGATGGAGGGATGGAGGGATGGAGGGATGGAGGGATGGAGGGATGGTGGGATGGAGGGATAGAAAGGCGTCCTCTGCCCCAACAGGGTTTAAAGTCTTTCTGAGGACACAAGGCAAGACAGAAAGGACTCACTTGCCACTCAGCAGTGGCAGCCAGCAAACACAGTCCTCCACCAACTCCATGAGATCATGCAGCCCATGTGCCAGAAACAGGAGGAAAACAAGCAGGCAAACCTTCAAGAGCAGATAAATAGAGTGATTGTGATGGAGAAAGGGGTGCAAGCCCCAACAGGATGTGGCCAAAGCCAGGATCTATCCAAACAAGGCAAACTTCTGATGGTGTCATTGCCAGGGAAGAGAATGGCCAAGAACCATCAAGAATAAGGGCTGGGAGTCATCCAGCCACATGGAGAAGTGGCAAAATACGTCAGAAGAAGCAACTTGGGAAGGGAAAGGAAGGGAAGGGAGGGGAAGGGAAGGGGAAAAGGGAAAGGAGGACAGGATGGGAAAGGAAAGGAAAGGAAAGGAAAGGAAAGGAAAGGAAAGGAAAGGAAAGGAAAGGAAAGGAAAGGAAAGGAAAGGAAAGGAAAGGAAAGGAAAGGAAAGGAAAGGAAAGGAAAGGAAAGGAAAGAGGAAAGGAAAGAGGAAAGGAAAGGAAAGGAAAGGCTTAAGCACTGCCCCTGTAACTCTCTCTGTGTCTAGGGCTTCCTGCCACAGCAGAGATGGAATTACACTGCTGGAGAAAACTCAATGAAATAATGATTCTCCTTTGGGTTTCACTAGCATGGAGTTGAGGCCGTGCCCAACAGGCACGTCTGTGCATCAAACATTCCTCCTGGTGCCAGACAGCTCAGACCCAAACCTCTTTGTCCTGTCAGGAACAAACCAGGCATGGAGGGCAGAGACCTGGCTCTCTGTGGTCCCAGCAAGGACATGGGGTCAGGGATGGTCCTTCAACCCTCATATGGGTCCACGGCTCGAGGACTACAACTGACCTTTGTCATGTTCTGCACTGCACAAACAAAAAGGAGACATCTCCCATCCCAAAAGACCAGGTGGTGATGGAGGGGAGATCACCTCATCATGGGTCCTCATGCACTTTAATATAAGGCATAGCTCTCTGTCCCTAGGGAGAGATGGATTTCCTCTCCATACCAAAAAGCTACCAGTTATTGACATTTCACAGTGAACTGGGATGAAGCAGGGAGGTATTTCCATGGTTGAGACATGGCAGAACCAGCCTCGAGACATCCAGGCAGGTGAGGAAAGGGCAAAGGGGCAGGGAAGGATGGGAGAAAGCCCCAGACATGGAGCAGGGCTGTGATGGAGGCTCAGGAAGCAATCACAAACTCCACCTCCTGTCTGAGGGTCCCTTTTTGTTTGCATAAAAACATTACCAAGAAAGGCCCAGTGTCCCCTTATTTTGGTCACAGGGACTTCATTTCTGGTGCAGAACAAGTCTCAAATGAAGAGTGCTCAAGGAGGATGTGAAGCCCAGCATGACCAGGGAGTCCACAAAAGCAGTTATCCCCAAGTGCTTGATTCCCCATATTCTCCAAAGCCAATGCCATCACCTTCCTTTTACTGATGAGGAAACTGAGGCAGAAAGCCCAGAAGTAGGATTATAATGTACTCATAACACCTCCCACAACACAAGTAATAAGTTCCTTCCTGTTCATTCCAATGGACACCCTGCAGCCCAAGCCTGTCATTATAGAGGCCTGTAATGGAAAGATATTGGAAGTGAGTAAATTAAGGCTGGCTTCATTTGCAGGCAGAAAAAAGACACTCAGAGGATGCAGCAGGTCTTGGGTTTCTGAGCTGGGCTGCTGAGAGCAAGAAGAGAAACACAACCCTTTAATTTTAATTAATTCTTTTAATGGTAAAAGATTTCATGCTAATACCTGTACTCACACCAAGAGCTTCTGCTCAACCAGTCAGGGAGCTTTTAGAAATTGCTCCTTTCATAGAATCATAGAACGTTTGGGTTGGAAAGGACCTTAAAATCATCCAGTTCCAACCCCTTGCCATGGGCAGGGATGCCTCACACTAGACCATGTTACCCAAGGCTCTGTCCAACCTGGCCTTGAACACTGCCAGGGATGGAGCATTCACCACTTCTTTGGGCAACCTGTGCCAGCACCTCAGCACCCTCACAGGGAACAACTTCTTCCTCATATCTAACCTGAACTTTCCCTGTTTCAGTTTGAACCCATCACCCCTTGTCCTATCACTACAGTCCCTGATGAAGGTCCCTCTCCAGCAGCCTTATAGCCCCCTTCAGACACTGGAAGCTGCTCTGAGGTCTCCATGCAGCTTCTCTTCTCCAGGCTCAACAGCCCCAACTTTCTCAGCCTGTCTCCATACAGGAGGTGCTCCAGCCCCTGATCATCCTCGTGGCCTCCTCTGGACTTGCTCCAGCAGCTCCATGTCCTTCTTATGTTGAGGACACTAGAACTGCACACAGTGCTGCAAGTGGGGTCTCAAAAGAGCAGAGTAGAGGGGCAAGATCACCTCCTTCAACCTGCTGGTCACACTTCTTTTGATGCAGCCCAGGATATGGTTGGCTTTCTGGGCTGCAAGCACACACTGCTGGCTCATGTTGACATGAAACAGGAGCTCAAAACTGAGAACTTGACTGCTTCTATCCTGATTTTCTGCCGAGCCCCAATACACTCCTCTTCCTTTTATTACAGCTACATTTATCCTGTGTTTGACTTTTATCCTGTAGGTATTTGGGATGATTTGGAGGAGGGAAGCAGTATGTGAGCACCAACCCCTAAATCATGAAGCTTCCTATTCTGCCCATGGCAGTGCGGTTGGAACTAGATGATCTTAAGGTCCTTTCCAGCCCTGACTATTCTATGATTCTTCCATTGTCCGGATGCATGTTAACAGCTTGGCAGGGAAACTGCTGTACAAATTACTACACTCAGCTGCACTTGCAGCTCTAGATATCCTCACACCATGATCACAATGCCACACAAAGTCCACAGGACTCAGGAGCCGTTTCTTCATCCCTCTCCCCACAAAGATTTTCCTGGGATTACCAAGAAAGGGAGCGAGTTGGTTCCTACAGCTGGTTAACAGAGGGCTGGCACTAACAAGATGCATACTGTATTAGGTTTAAAGGAGTAACATCATCAGCTACAGGGTCTGCTGGGCACTGGCAGCTGATCTCAGATGGTGCATAGCTGTGGTCTTAGGAAAGAGCATTAGAACTGCTTGAAAACATTTCAATTGCTAATTGCACTGTCATGACATTAGCACTGCAGTTTTCAAACACTTGGAACAAAAGACTATTGTCACTTCTGGCAGCTTCCAGCATCATCATGCAGGGCTGAAATTTCCACGTTCCCATTTAATGGGCATCTACGGAGTGTTTTCCATAGCCTGGCCAAGCACGACTGTTCTGCTGGCTCCAAACAGCCAGTGGCCAAGTATGATTTGCTGTTGTGTGTTGCTAGGAAGACATGCAGCCTTATGAGTGGAAAGGCAGCTCCAAGCAGCTTAAATTATTGACCTTTAGGTGGGTGGGAAGGTAAGAGATTAAGGAACCCACCTCATCATCTTCTGCATGGCCAAGAGTTGAACCAGTATCTATTAAACTCTATACAGCTGAGTTTTGCTCTGTCCCATGGTAAGCAGAGTATTTAGGGCTGGAGCTGTTTCTCTAGCATCAGTCATGAGATAGATTTCATTCCTTTAAAACAAAGCACTGCCTGCTTTATTTTCCAGCTTGCCACACTCCCCCTTTTGAAATAGACAGGATTCCACCCTGGAGAAAAGGGAATCTCAATGTGCCGCTTCTTAGTAGAAAGGTGTTCAGGAGAAAAGAGGAGGGAATAAATAACCTCCTCATAAATCATTTGCAATGAAAGGGGAAGGGGAGGTTAATGATTTTAAATGGATACTTTGGCAATTTCTTTAATGAGAAGGAGCACGTAATTGCGTTGACCTTGGAGATCACATCATTCTCCTTGGGCCACAGGAAAGAAATGATGAAGGATTGCCTAGTGCGAGCTAAGCAAGGGGTGATGTTACAGAAGACTGACGCAGTCAATAGCTAACCAGGGAATGGGGCATTTGCTATGTTGTCTCACTGCTTTCCTACCTCCTTAATGATTGTTCTCGTGCCTCAGTTTCCTTTTGGATAGGGTTTGATTCCTTATTCCTTCTTGTGAAGGCAGATGCAATGGATTGGAGGTTGGGTTCTGAGTTGTCTTTGCATCCAGAATTTTATCCAGAAGCAAACGGGCTCCAGTGAGACCTGCACAACACAAAGCAACAGAAATTATGCCCCCAAATCAAGCTGCTCCTAGAAAGTAGACTTCTACTACCCCAAAAAAGGGAGGAAAATTGCATTTTTCCAATAAAAGAGAGCAGAGAAGTCCTCAGGGTTCACCTTTTAGCCTGATCCAATGCCATCATGTAATCCCAGAGCTGTGTTACACCAAGCAGGGGTCTTCATAATTTAGAACCACTTAGTATGAAACTCTGACTTCTTTGAGAAGACCTTCCTATGGCTATTGAAGGTCTCTATTCCATGAGAGAGCTGAGCACATTGAGTCAAAATAGAGACAGCTCAGGAGCCAGGATAAGACACAAGAGCAGGAGACGGGGATTTGTCTCATCCTGTGTAGATATCTTCATTCAAGCAAGCAGCCCAGACTCAACGGGGGGGGGGGGAATGGGCACTGCTGTTATGAATCAGCTCATCCAGGGGTGAAGATCTGAAGACGATAATGATCAGAGAGGTGAAACAAGTCCCACTGCGGGGCTGCTCAGAGAAACAATTTCTTCCATCTCTGCCTCTAGCACTCAAAACTTCGGAGGAAGTGCAAGAGGAAATTACTCCCATTTTCCTTCTGATTCCTCTTAATTTCCATACTTTTCTCAGTTCTACCTCGTTTTCCCCATTGTAACAAAGATGCGGGCAAAGATGTGGAGGGATATAAAGCCATCAACCAATCTCTCTTCTCTCTCATTTCTCATTTTGCCAAAGGTGTGAGGCCAGAGAAAGAACAATTTAGGACCTGAAGCAAAGCGTCACTCTATGATTGCCTCCGTCAGAGACTGATGCTTTGGGCAGATGCTGTTTTAAAGGTGTCTTAAAGGTTAGGACTGACATTCTCCTCCGCAAGAGCCATTTGACAGCTTGTCACACTGAAATTTTCCTCTTTCTCATATCACCTGGCAAAGGAGACAGTCTTCAGCAGCATCTGTCACCTCTGTGCATTGAAATATCAGCCAGACAAATGAGGTGTAATAGTCGGGCAGCAGTAAGGTGGCACAGTGGAAGGCCGAGGCTCTGATGGAAGCGGTATCTGCTATAGGATGATAGGGCAAGCTTGAATGCCAAAAACACTTGAGATATAAGAGAGTCTGCTGTTAAAGGTCTGTGAGAACAGGATCCTTGCTCTTCTGCCATTTATTTTGCCCCAGGTTGCCCCATTTATGCCACAGAGACTTTCTATGACCGTCCTTGTCTATGACAACCTATGACCATCCAGTCCAGCATCTGAGCTTTGTCTGAAACTGCCATGCTGAACCCTCATATCTCCACCCAAACAAACTAATTCCTTGCCTGGCAACATCTCAGTGGCAACTCCCGTTGGCTCTAAATAAAGCCCAAAGGAAGTTCATTAAGAACTGGAAAGGGAAGGTTAAACAAAACTAAGCCATAGGAAGCTTGTGAAGGAGATTGCGGATTAGATGGGATAAGGAGCTGCTGTTCTGCAGCGTGGCGGAGGAGAAGACTTGGTGTGGTGGGAACATGAGCGTGCCAGCCTTCTCCTTCCCTTTCATTCACACCAACCAAAGCTCAGAGGTCTTCCTCAGGGAAAACTCCTGCTGCCAGATCTCAAAGTACTGATCAGTGAAGATCCAGTTAAGCCCAAAGCCTTGTCCAAAATATCTCTGCCACATGTGGGGAAGAAAATGGGGAGGGCAGAAAAAGTATAGCTAAATAGCTATTACTGATTAGCTAAAGTGTAGGAGCCTGGAGCAGGGAGGAGAACTGTAAGCTCACAGCCAGCTCATTCATATTGTACCATTTCCTTCCTGCTTTGGGTTGTATGTACTCTAAAGAATGGCCTTGCTGAACCTGGGCCATAGTCCAAAGTAACTTAATTGACTGTTAACACAATTGCAGCTGATAGCAGAAGGCATTTCTTGGTCTCCCCTGAAGGTCCTATGCCTCTCTTTGCATCCACCTTCTCTGCCTGCCTACTGCCATCCCTGGGTGATCACACCAACCTGCCTTCCCATCAGTCTTCTGTAGCAGAGCATTGCACAAGGGGAATTTTCCTCATGAACCCACTTGTCTATAAGCATTTCTGCCATCAGACTTCATGCTGAGAGAGGCAAAAAAGCTCAAACATGTGATGGAGATGAACAGGGGAGACTGAGAAATGCCTTCTGCTATCAGCTGCAATTGTGTTGACAGGTCCCTCCCAGACTTGTGAGCATGGAGAAAGACTGAAGAGTATATGAGCATAAGAGAAAGAGACCAGGAATAGGGTGTGCAAAAGTGCAATTGTGCATATGTGGAAGGAAAATCATAGAATCCCAGACTGATTTGGGTTGGATGGGACCTTAAAGCTCATCCAGCTCCAACTACTGCCACGGGCAGGGACACCTTCCACTAGAGCAGGTTGCTCCAAGCCCCTGTGTCCAACCTGGCCTTGAACACTGCCAGGGATGCGGCAGCCACAGCTTCTCTGGGCACGCTGTGCCAGCACCTCAGCACCCTCACAGGGAACAACTTCTGCCTGAGAGCTCATCTCAATCTCCTCTCTGGCAGGTTAAAGCCATTGCTATTTGTCCTATCACTACATGCCCTTATAAAAAGTGAGAACAATTGTAGGAGGGAACAGCACAAAAGTGTGTGTTTGAAGGAAAACAATCCCAAAACCCCATCTCAATTATTTTCACACAAATTCCTTGCTGTTCTTGTTAGAAGGGAGTACTTGGAGCTGCCCTCCAGCACATGGTGGCAACCAGCCACTTATATTGCGTGAGTTGAGCAAGCTACCGATCAGCTCTGCCAGGGAGGACAATCACTATGGATCTAATTAAAGCCTGTCACGCAGCTCTGCTCAGCTGACCAGCCTCCCTGGGAATGAGATGACCTCTGTTAATGTCATCTGACAACGATCGTTGCATCAGGGCTAAATCCTTACATAGAACTCGACACTTGCCAAGAGATGGACACAACAGCCAAAGCTCTGAAGGTAAAGGAGACGAGGAGGACATGGAAACCCCTGTTGGGCACATGGATGGGTCTGGCTGTCTCTTGTCCCAGTGGGCAGAGGATGCTGCCCGCTGCCATGTGTGTCAGTGAGACAGCAGGCTGGCAGAGCAAAGCAGGCAGAAATGGCTGGAAAACTGGCTCTCCTTTATGCAAAAGCATCTTCTAGAAAAATGGGACCACTTCCCCCTGTCATTCAACTCCACTGGTGCAGCCTTTAAGAGAGGAGATAGTTATTTGTAAATGATAAATCTATTTAGATGTGGGACAGAATATGAAGCTATGACCTACACTTTGCTAATAATCACTGTGCAGAAGTCTCTGTTTCCCTACCAGCCTCTGGAAAGGATTTTGAGGCAGATGTCTCCTCTCCATCCATCCTCCAAGGCTACAAGCAGTGCGCTTGTGTTCCTGTACCTGTCCCTGCAGAGACTTGTGTCAGGGCTAGCTAAATCTCTACTTCTTATTACTAACATTTGGGCAACATGGTCTAGGGTGAGGTGTCTCTGCCCATGGCAGGCGGTTGGAACTAGGTGATCTTAAGGTCCTTTCTAACCCTAACTATTCTGTGATTCTATGTCTATAATAAGTAGGCTTACAGGTATGTCACTGCTCTGTTCCTCTTCAGAAAGAGTGGGAAAGAATGGGAAAAAATCTACAGGAATCTCACAAGAAAGAAAAGACCAAAGATAATAGAAACTTGTTAGGGAGTAAAGCAGCAATTCCTGCCTGTGCCAATAACCAGAACACAGCTGAGCAGTACCTTTTCCTTTTGATTTTACTTTACTCCACTTTGGTTTTCCCCTCCTTTTCCTGGCCTAAAAATGTCACATCTGTCTGGTAATCTCTGATCCTCTCAGTTATAAGGACTATGTTGCAGTTATTTAACCTCAAATTTCAGCTTGTACGATCATGGCTTTGGGATCCTGCCTGCCTATAAACCTGTGTGTCACCACATGCGTAACATGAACAACCTGCTCTAGTGGAAGGTGTCCCTGCCTGTGGCAGCGAGTTGGAACTGGATGAGCTTTAAGGTCCCTTCCAACATAAACCATTCTATGACTCTATGATTGTGGTAGCCATGTCCTGGCAGTCCTAGACAGCTTGGAGCACTAAGAGAGATGACAAAAGACTGGTCTAAGAGAAGCTGCCCATTGTGGCAGAGCTATAAATGTCTGTGACACTGTGATACAGCCCCTGCATCTCTGCCTGTGCGATGGGGGGATGGACGTTACTGACCTCAGCTGCCTCTTGGGAATGGTTCCTGCTCCACGTTATCCCTTAAAACCTGCTCAGGAATTCAGCAGAGGTATGAGCCAAGCCACAGAGCAGCCTGGCAGCATAGCAAGAGATAACTGAACGGATGCTCCAGGCCGTGGCACTAATTAATTGATTAAGCCTGAATAATGGGAGCAGATCTTTGATCAAAATGTCCTTCATAAGATCCCTGAAGGAATGAGGCTTGCAGGAACAAAAGAGGAATCTCCTTAACCAATGGTGCTTGTTAGGAGCATTTAAATAATCTCTGTGAAGGAACATATTGCCCTTAGGAGCAACAAAGGATCAGGAAACTGCTGTCATCTGGTGGCAAACACACGCCTGGGTGACCTCTGGGATAGATAGATAGAGAAATAGATAGATAGATAGACAGATAGATAGATATAGATAGATAGACAGAGATAGATAGATAGATAGACAGACAGATAGATACATCTGTAGTACAGCTGAGGTTGAATCAGTGTGATGGCCTTAAAACTGCCATAAATTTCCAGGTAAATAACAAGGAACACAAAAAACCCATTACTCTATGTGGCAGCAAGAGCAGAACTGAAAACGTCAGAGAGCACCTGACAAACACGAGGTCTCTGCTTGTTTTTCTCTTTAGAATGTAATTGCTTTTTTAATATAAAAGCTTTTTTAATATAAAAGCTTTTAAAGTAATTTTCTTGGTGCTGCAATGCGGAGCTCCCATAAATCTCTCAGGATCATGCTGTCTTGTCCTCCACACCAGCGTCCACAGTTCTCTCTGATCAAACAATAACCACAATGCCAAAATCCAATGTTCTCATTAGCATGATCAGTTAATCATGTCCCTGCAATTAATTTAATGGGCATCTATTGCAAAGCAAATGCTTCACCTGCTCTATTTCCTCTCTGCTTGTTACCAAAGGTCCGATTTGTGAAGGGTCTCAGCATCTGGACCACGAGCAGCTCTCCTGGCTCACATCCTGTGTGATGCAGGAGCTGTATCTCCAAACCATCCGGTGAGGTGGGCACTCAGATGGTTTGTGTGACACCAATGGCCTGGGGTTTTATAGCACAGACTTGAGTATGAGAAACTGCAGCTGAAACTTGATTAAATCTGGTAGTTTCCTCACTGTGTCCATCTCTGTTCTCATTGCGGATGGGAACTTCCATTCTGGAAGTGTTCAAGGCCAGGTTGGACACAGGGGCTTGAAGCAACCTGCTCTAGTGGAAGGTGTCCCTGCCCGTGGCCGGGGGTTGGAACTGGATGAGCTTTAAGGTCCCTTCCAACCCAAACCAGTCTGGGATTCCATGAATCAGGCAGTTTGACACTACTGCATATGGGGTCATTACAGATGATCTAGTCTTGGAATCCAGAATCTATGGAGATCATTTGGGGATCTTCTCCTTTTGTCCTGAGCAGACACTCAGAACAATCTGGTCTTGGAATCCAGGTTGCATCTGGTGAAACCACCACTGACCTCATCAAGACACAACCATCAAGCTGTGGGGTCTCCCCCATCTAGGATGTGAGTGGATGATTCCTCAAGCTCATTTAAGCTGGTACAAGAAAGTAAGGGCTTTAGGAAACACTCAGGAATGACAAGAAGACTGGAATGACACCAATGACATAAAGACCTTGGAAAAATATGAAGACCACGAGGTGTGCAGCAATGCTCAGTTGCTTAGCTCAAAGTCACTTGACTGTAGCAGCATTTTCTGACTCCTGATCATCTGCCTGAGAGTGAAATAATGGAATACTTTAAAGTCAAGCAATCTGAGAGGATCCTGTTCATCCACTCAAATCCAGAGGTTTGTGAGGCAGAGCACAGCAATCAGTGGCTACTTTGATCCTTCTGAAAGGGATTTTAAGACATGCAAAACCTGTTATTGAAGAAGGGTTCCTGAGAAGCCAGCTTCCAAGAAGGCTGACTTGAAGTTCATTCCCTGGTGATGGTGATAGCCAAGATGGTAGATACCCAAGTTGAGTCTTTGATATGAAAATAGGTAAAAGATGTGGGAGGGAGGCAGGAGGTTGCTTTGTCTCCTTCAGGCTGCTCACTAGAAACTGGTCTCAGGCAGGAGATTCATGGTTGCTACGTTTTTAGTGTAAGGACCCTCTCTGTTCAATACTACCTTTTCTAGTAAACACACTGATTCTCTGTTTGTGTCCCCAGATTTCCACACTTGAGGAATTTGCTTTTTTCTCCTTGGGTTACTTTTTCTTCCCAGTAGTTTTACATTGTTTATTGCACTAATTGTCTCACTTGGTCCTGTGTCCTCAGCGTTGGGCAACTTGATTCTAACGCTGATGCTCTGCTGCATCACTTCAAGGTATCTTTACTGAAAACAATGGGCTAGATTCTTTATCTAATCAGAGCAATAGAGTTAAATCAATAGCTTCAGCTTTTACCCTACTGGTAAACCAACCAGCTTACCCCACCTGAAGATCCAGCCATATGATGCTGCTCAGGCACCAAGCCACAATAGTGCAATGGAAAATTAAGGCCACCTAACACTTGTAGGTTTTATTACAGCAAAAAATGTTCCTTCGAGTTGGAATTACAACAAAGACGTTCATGTTCTGATCTGAGTCCTCCAGCTCAATGTATTATCTCCGCAAGATAAAAAGATATTAATTCGACGTGTAAAGAATGTCTGGTAAACTGCCAGGTTTCCTTTTCTTCTTTTAATTACTGAAAAGGAAGATGGAGAACTGGCTCCCTACCTAAGATCTGGAGCTAAAAGCATTCCATGATAAGAAATAAGTTGAGCAAACATCCTTCCCCTTATCTCACACAGTTCCTCTAGGCTCATTTTGATTTATTTCTTCTTAAGAGCAAATCCTGTGTTGTTAATAAGCAAGGTGATAAAAAGAAATCAATGCTCCATATCCAAACTGATGTTCTTCTGCTCCAAGCACAATCTTGCCAAGATGCCTCTTAAGGTCTCGGTTGTCTTTCTCTCTGGTTTGTATCTTCTTCGGTGGTTGCACATCAAACAAAAAGGGGAAAAGGGAAAGGTGGTGTGGAAGATGTGGATGTGTAGAGAAGGAAAGGTATAAGGCAGATGAGCTCAGCAATGGTCTGCAGTAAGCACTGGTTTACAAGTGTAAGAATTTCACAGTCGCTGCACTTACCCTCTATCCTAGTTCTGTCCTGACGTTTAATGTCTCAACCTGCCACGACTCTGCCCTTGGGGCGAACAGGAATTGTTCATTATCATTATTGATGCCATTGATTGAGCCCTGCGCATTCCAGCTTTGAGTTCATCTGTCTTTTCAGTGGTTGCACGGATTCTATTTCCCCTAGGAACAGAAGGAGGCTCCAGGACATAAAGGGATGAGCTCCTATGTGATGTGGAAGGGTCATCCCCAATTGCTGCATGTGGGCTTGCATCTGTCTTCCATGAGAGCTCCCCATAAAGCGGTTATTGGTCTAAGAGCCTCTACACAAGGACTTACACTCTTCTTTGCTTACTTTCAACCCCCGAATAAACAAGCAGCTACAGTTGTCATGTTCCTCATGCCTGAAGACACAAGCACAAGGTCACTTACTTTGTGTGCTGTTCATCATCTGCCTACGTGTGCTTTCCAGCCTGCAGATAACCAGAGCTGATCTAGTTTAGGCTCATCCTCTCTGCTAAACTCAGACCAATAATGGTGCTTTTGCCCAACCACAAGTTTACAGTCAAGCAATTGCTGTGGCTCAGATGATTTGTTGTAATCTGCTCACGCAACAAGCACCAAGCATTTCCAAAGCCGTTGTAACCGCTCGCTCCAAGGACAGCAGTTACAGCTTGACAGCAACACCATTTAGCTTTAAAACATAGGCTCCTCCAGGCTCCTTGAAGAGCATTGCTGTCTTTAAGGCTGATAGTAACAGACTCTTGACCTCCATTTGGTTCAACAGCTCTCGCCGAGGAGAAATAGGACTCTAGTGTGGTGTAATGGCTTGGAGATGCTGCATTCAGATGGTCCCTTTGCAGCAGGGATGTTTACAGAGCAAGGGGCAATCCACGGAAACGTTGCCCCTTGTTTATTTCAGACCATAAAAGAGAGCAGTTTCCTGCCTGCATTTCCATGAGCAGACATTCCTGACTTGAGGGAATTAATGAGCTTCATCTTGTTCTCCTGCATATTTGGTATCACATTTTGCCCCAGGGCATTTAAAGAATTAGGTTGGGTGGTTGTTGGGGTGTTTTTTAACCCATGAGAGAGAGATGTGTCGCCTCTTTCTATCTTTGACTTCACCAAAGGTTTCCATTTGTTCAGCCTATTAAGATCCCACAAAGGGAGGCATTTGAAAGCTCTGCTATGCCTCGCAGAGCTCGGTCACAATGGATTTCACAAGCCACGCTGCCCCTACAAAAAGAGGAAGAGGGTTTAGTCTCTCAAGACCTTGCTGAAATCCATCAGTTTAATTAGGGACTGGTTTTGCAAAGGTGGGAAAAAATTATTGTGCATACGAAGTGGAAATGTCCCAAAATTGCCTCATTAATGTTGATTCATTGTAGCCAGCACATAATGAGTGGAGACCAGAGCCCCTTGATGAATGGTGTTCCCTCCACACCAACACGTTCTGCATCCATAACGGCTGAACATGGCTTGTTTTATGGGAGCAGTGGCGTGGAGAGGAGATAGGGCCACAGGCAAGCACATGGGGCCACCCAGCTCCTGTGTAGGAGCCCAAAGATTGGAGCCTGGGGCAAGAGCAGCAAGTCAAGGGAAAGGAAAAATTGGGGATTAACATTGGGAATTGTCTCCAGTGAGGTCTTGGCTGCCTTTTTATTACCACTGGCCTCAGATACTAGTTTTCCATTGGCCAGGAGTCACTGATTACTCTGTGAGTCTTGGCCTGTGGCTCAGGGGTAGCACATAGTCCATGGCACCTTTCAGTATCAAGAAACAGCACCACCACCCTACACATGCTTCTCCCAGATGGACAAATCATAGAATCCCAGACTGGTTTGGGTTGGAAAGGGCCTTAAAGCTCATCCAGTTCCAACACCCTGCCACAGGCAGGGACACCTCCCAGTATATCAAGTTGCTCAAGCCAACTTGGTCAAAGCCCCATCCAGCCTGGCCTTGAACACTGCCAGGGATGGAGCATTCACAACTTGAGTATACAACTGCAATGACAGCAAGAACCAACACTCCTTAGTCTGAATCATGATGGAGGACAGGATTTGCCACCATCAACTGACTTTAACACAGATGTCAGGACAGCCCAGAAGAGGACATGTCCTCTCACAGTGGTTTTCAACCTGGACTGGACAAACTCTGCCATGGAGCTACAGACTATCATAAAACAGCTGGGATGGCTAAGCCTGTGTTTGCTCCTTTCCACCAGCTCTTTGGGGAGGTCTCATAGACTCAAAAGCATCTACAGACCAGAGGATTAAACTGCTTTCCTGATGCACCACACAGGAGCGTGACCTTCAGAGAAAACCAAAGCACTGTCCAATACATCCGGGGTTAATGGTTGTGTTAAACTGATCTTTGCATTCTTAAATGCTTGGGAGAAAATCCTTTTGCTTATTAGGCACAGGAGACTCAGTGGAGTTTTAGTGGGGCTGTATTTCAACCCTTCACAACTGGCATAGGCAACGCAAGTCCATGAGGAGTCGTCTCATTTGATTTTAGAGGCACAGTACATCATCTGACTTACCCTAAGGCAGGCACCTCAAATGGGTTGGGGAATTGCTTTAGCAGTGGCCATTTCTCTGATGTGACTAAAAATGGGCACTGAGGGTGACTCAATCAAATGGAGCTGTTTGCATTTAGATGGGTGAAGGAAAATGAAGTTAATCTCACTCCACGATGGACATGGCTTCCATAGAGCAAGTAGCATAGTACAGCAGCACAAGGATGATGGGTAGGGTCAGGAGAAGGAGACCATCCGCACAAAACACAGTCAGTGCTCCAACTGCAGAGCTGCTGCTTGCCCTGTCTGTCAAAGGGATCAGAAATGCTCCCCAGAAGAGTATGATAGCACTCAGACCTCTCCTCCCTGCTTGCTAGACCACAGCTGACTCCTAATGCTGAGGCTTCAAAGCATGATCAAATACCTATGCTTGGGTCTGCTGGCATTTGCTGGCCGGATTTTGCCCTGCTGATTAACCCCCAGTGTTGTAATGACTATTGCAAATAGGAATAATAATACTCTTGTATTGTATGTATGCATCATGGAAGAAAATGCAGATTGTATCAAGAAAGCAGAGGGTGAAACAGGAAAGAAGAAAGGAGCGATGCAAACTGCAGACCACGCTTACAGTGACCCAATGAGCCAACTGATTGCATTTGGAGCCCTTTGTCACTCAAATCACTGCAATTCAGTCTTAATAACAACCAGGGAATCTCTATGACCCTTAATGGGTGGTTGTCCCTTAATTCTATGCAATAATGTCACCTTCTGCTGCAGCACAGCAAGGGAAATGTCTCTACTGCAAGCAGGTTACTGGGTACCAGTTTTCCTTCCCAATTTCTCCGAAGTTAATTCAATAAAAGAGACAACCTGGATAAAAACCATCACAAGCCCTGGGAAGAGCTGAAATACGCAGTGAGCTGCACTCTCTTCTCAGTTTTCCTGCAATCAGGAAAACGAGACCTGGAGGGACATTTTTCACAAGGACTGAGTGTGATCTGAAAGCCTGGATCCCTCCAAAGCAGTCAGTGACAGTCCAGCCCAACAAACAGGGGTTGGAACTGGATGATCTTCAGGTCCTTTCCAAACCAAAACATTCTGTGATTCTATGGAAGAGATTTTTAGCAATAAAATAAGATCTTCCTATCCATCCCTGAGCAAAATGTTTCCTTACTCAAGGAGAAGACCACTAATGTTCAGGCTAGTGATACTTTGCATATTTGGGTTGTAAGCAATGGCAAGGAAGAATAAAAACAAGGAGACCTTGCAGGCTGCCCTTCTAAGTAAGCAGTTTTGGGTCAGCGTCTGTCTGATGACCTCCTCAGATGGATATGACCTTTTGGAAGAAGCTCCTCTTCCTTTTATCCCAAGGAATGAATCAAAATGGGAAGTCCACTTTAAATGGATTTCTTTCTTTCTTCCTCTGGAGAGAAGGAAAGCAATTTCCCTGTGTAGACAGAGATTTATACACACAGAGGCATCCAGAGCAGCAAATAACCCAACCATGTAGTTTTCAGGCTCCACACAGCGCAGACACATGTTCAAAAATATCCATTAAAAAGAACAATTTTACATTGGGGTGCTTAGAAAAGAGGTCTCTTTCTTCCCCACTGGGAACCGGGTAGTGCTGGCAGGCCAGCAAGGCCCTTCTCATCTCAAACATCTACGTTTCCACCTCCTTGCACATGTAATTTTGCACCTCATTGCTCCTAATTGAGTGGTTTTGAAAACCCATCCTGTAGAGCTATCCATTACCCTGCCACGGCCACAGTGTCAAAGCAAATAAGTTCTTAGACACTCCTGTCTATAAATAATTCTGCTGTTGCGAGGTTACCCACAGGGAGCATTGCCAGCTATCTCATTTCTGGTGTATTTCTCCATTTTCTATCAAATTGCTTGTTTCTTCCCCCTGCCTCTTCCCAAAAGGAAAAGTGCAGGAGGATCACGGGGCTTCCGAAGCAGCATTACCAGCATCTTCTTCCTTCCATGATGGATGCTACATCCACCATGGGAGCTGCCATTGCAAGGATGGGACTCAAGAATGAGACTCGTGGTCACCTAAAATCCTTCACAGCACATTTCTGGAGGGAAAGGCTGTTAGCTCTTGTCACATATCCCAGTTCCAGCTCTGGTAATGATATCCTGCTCACCCAAATTTCCCCTTATAGTCTCAGCAGGACGCATGGCTCTTCTTGCTAAGCAATTGCACAGCATTAACCTCCTGCTGTGGTTTAGCTCAGAGGCAGCTGCATTTTGGTGGGGAAAAGTGATTTCTGTAGATTCAGCCATGAAAAGCAGTTGTGAGTTTTGGAGCAAATCCCCTGGCATTGGCTTTTCTTCAGTGAGCATCAGCAGCTTGATTTCCAGCAAGGAAGAGTTGTTACTGAAATGGGAGCTTGGGGGATCCACCACGAAGTAATCAGTATATTCATAGCAGGTATTGAATAGAAGGACTCAGAAGCTGCAAGGGCACAAAACTCACTGCCTGACCTCCCAGCCCCAATACCCAAGCAACCACAGAATCACAGAATCATAGAATCATGGAATCAGCCAGGTTGGAAAAGACCTTTAAGATCATCAAGTCCAACTGTTCCCAGCACTGCCAAGGCCACCACTAACCCATGGCACTGAGGCCTCGGCTACACAGGGTGTGAACACTGGCAGGGATGGTGACTCCAGCCCTGCCCTGGGCAGCCTGTTCCAATGCCTGAGCACCCTTTGGGGAAGGAATTGTTCCTCAGCTCCATCTAAACCTGCCCCGGGGCAGCTTGAGGCCGTTTCCTCTTGTCCCATCCCTTGTTCCTTGGGAGCAGAGACCAGCCCCCTCCTGGCTCCATCCTCCTGTCAGGCAGTTGCAGAGAGCGATAAGGTCCCCCCTGAGCCTTCTCTTCTCCAGACTAAACCCCCCAGGTCCCTCAGCCGTTCCTCATCACACTTGTGCTCCAGGCCCTGCACCAGCTCCGGTGCCCTTCTCTGGCTCCGCTCCAGCACCTCAATGTCTCTCTTGCAGTGAGGGGCCCAGAACTGACAAAGGATTTGAGGTGCAGCCTCACCAGTGCCCAGCACAGGGGGACAATTACTGCCCTGTCCCTGCTAGAACCATGCCCCAGGTAATGCAGACAAACCTTCACCTCTTGCTCTTGCATCCCCACAAATCACTGCCATAAAGCCAACAGCACAAAGTTTCTACACTGCTTTTGTGCCAAAGCATCAAGTGCTCCCACTCTCTGGTCACCACTGTTATATTTAGTCCATAATTAAACAAGCAAGGGACATAAATAGCTGACAGCTTAAAAGCACTTTCTTACTCTCCTCTTCTTGCTTTGTAAACACAGACCTTACTTCTCCCATAAACTACAGAGCACAGCTATAACTCACTCTCCCCTTTCTCTGCCTGGGTCCAGGGTATATTGCCATCAATTGAACTTCTTTATTTTTTGGCCTTGAAATTTGTCTTTTTTATCCGAAAATGGCTTTATCCATTGCTGAGGATTTCTGGCTACATCTCTGAGCTGGAACAGAGTCTCATCAAAGTGCCGTCCTCAAGTCAATGCAGTACAAGGATATGCCGATGATGGCTAGAGGTTATTTAGGAGCAAGTTAGAGGAAAGAATTAGTTGAGCTTCTCCAGAACAGATCAACTCTCATGAAAGAAGTTAATATAGTTTTCACCTTAGTTTGGAAAAGTGCTACTGGTACAAAAGGATAAATGGATGGAGATGGAAGGTGTTACAACACACACGACTTTGAAACTTCGTCTTGAGCATTTGGCCCTACACAAGCTTGAAGGTGAAGAGACCACGGTGGGAAAGGCCTGAGCAAAGAGGGTGCTTGTGCCGAAGTGCCCCTGCCCCGGGATGTGGGGCAGAAGAGCGAAATCTGGGGTCTTAGAGCACCATCTGCTGGCACCTTCCCCCAGAAGGAGCCGGGGTGGGCTCGGAGATGGCCTTTACTATGGCCAGGGCTGCAGGGGAGCATTCTGAGAACAGAGAAAGGCTGCTGGAGAATCTCCTTTGAGCCTCCATGGGGGAATAGAGCAAGGGAAACAGGCAAAATCCACTCTTTGCGCTGCACTTGGAACAAGCACTGATGTGGGGTGGGTATCATCTACCCCCCAGAGAGGGCAAGAGATGGAGATAGGGGATGATGGCTCCTGCCACACATCAGGGAGAGCCAGACTAGGCTGGTTTGGGTGAGCCCAGTATTCCAGTGAGGATTTTGGATTGTTTCAACACAGAGTCTTTGCTACTGGGCATCACGGGGAGGTGGGCAGACTGCTTCCACCCCATCCTGGGAACCAGCAGGCTGTTTGGTAGGCAGATATCTCAGGTCTGGGAAGAAATCTTTGCTGGAAAGAGAAAAAGATAAACCTCTGGACTTGATGACCTTAAAGGTCTTTTCCAACTTGGTTAATTCTATGATTCTATGACAGAGGTTACAAACACTTTGCAGTTGATGTGTAGAGATAAAACTTGGTTCTCAGTAAAAGCTTAGGGCTGTGGAATAGAAAGGATATCCTTCTCCATGGGGATGAGTGCTCTGCTTTCACAAGCCACCCGCCCTGTAATATCCTTCATCAATCCTTTTCTCGCACCTATAATTTCGAGGGGGCCATAACGTTGGAGCATTTCTCGCATTCACGCATTACATAGTGTTCTGCTGGCAGGAGGTAAACTTTCTGAATATAATAGCAGAGCAGAAGTGCCTGGGATGACAGTCAGAGAGGAAATGCTAGTAGCATAGTGATTTTTACCTGCTGCAAATAGCAAAAGGCAGTTGTCTCTTGATATGCTTGGATTAACAAAGCACAACATTCGGCACTAGAAGTGTTGCTGCTGGCACAAAGGAGAAGATGGGACCGTAGTTTTGTGCCTTAGACACAATACAGGCTGAAGCAGTTAAACTACTGCAGTTCCATTTAAAGCTGGTTGTGAGGCATTCATCAAATATGAGTCACCAGATTGTCATCTATTGAGCCTTTCACTGTTTTCATCTTCCTCTCTGTTACTGTGCATCCTACACTGAGGGAAGGTGACTGGGCAGGGCTGGAAGGGGGGTGAGCCCCAGCTCTTGGGATTGTGTGAATACACAATTCAGGGATTCTCAGCTGGAATCTTTAAGTATATTTTATCATAGAATCATGTAATCATGGAATGGTTTGGATTGGAAGGGACCTTAAAGCTCATCCAGTTCCGATCCCTGCCATGGGCAGGGACACCTTCCACTAGACCAGGTTGCTCTAAGCCCCGTTCAACCTGGCCTTGAACACCTCCAGGGACGGAGCATTCACAACTTCCTTGGCCTGTTCCAGTGTCTCACCATTCTCATAGGGAAGAATTCCTTCCTTATATCTAACCTAAATCTCACTGTTTAAGTTTGAACCCACGATAAAAAAACACGAAAAGCTGGAAAATGAGAACTCGCTGCACATCTAACAGGGAAAAAAAAGAAGGGAAGAAAAGTCCTACAGAATTTACTGGTGTTTTAGTCTCATAAATGGCAAGGGGTAGCATGGCTTGAGTTGAGAACCATTGAGCTGCCTCAATCACCTCGTTGAGCTGAGATAATGTAGGAAGCAAATCCTCAGTTCACCTAGCTCTTCCTCAATGTAGGACATGGGTGGCAGCTCCTCTAAGATTAAGGTGGCAAAACTCTCCCATGGCTTGGGGCTCAAATGGTGGCCGTCCACAGACCATCCTGAAAGCACATCTGAAGCAGTAGAATAGGAAACATGGAGATGAAATGTGGCATCAGTTGGATGACACTGGGCATCAGAGAGAAAAGCTCTGGTCTTTCGGTCACTTGCCGTGTAGCACAGGGATGGATAACCCTACCTCCATGGATGTCCTGTCCCACTCACCTCTATCTTTTCTGTCAATCCATACACTTTTGGCAGGAGGGATTACCTGTACATTGACCAGCTCAGTAACACTCTGAGCTTAGATGCAAATGCTGATCTTCAGTGCAAACAAAAAGCAGTTCTAAGCAATGTTACACAAATTTAGATGGCTAAGTATCTGTTCAGGGATCCATAACAGCCTTTGGGATTCACAGAGCGATGTCCAAGAATCAGTAAGCAACTCCAGCAGTATCACATCATTAATATGACCACCTTCGCAAGTGGTCGTGTCCCAACGCAGGGCATTTCTTGCTGAAACACTCATATTGGCAACTCTCTTGTGCTTCCTGCTAACCAATTTAGACATTACACAGGCAAAACGCATTCCCAGACACCACAAGGGAACTTTTGTTTGAAGCAAAGATGGACTAAATAAACACCTCTGAATCAGTAGTGTGGATTTAAACCACAAACAAACCCGATTCAGTATGTTTTACACTCACTATCCTATGGGAGAGCTTTTAGGTATCTGTCTTCTATCTGTTTGCACACAGAATATTTCTAACAGTGGCAGTGTTACAGCACTTTTGCAATATCTCTTTATATCACTGCAGTGATTTCAAGTCACAATTCAGTCCCTAAGGGAAGGCACCATGTAAAGTTACAGGCAGAGCCCGTCCTGAAGACCTACACATTGCATAGGTGAGGGACATGTAAAGGTTCAAGGCTACACATGTGCCCAAGGTCAAACTGAAGGTTTTATGGCTGAGATGGTGACAGACTTGAGAGCGCCTGACTGTCAGCATTCACTGCATCACCCCATGATCATCTGCAATCCAAATTTCCCTCTGCATCTGTCCCTGCCCTAATTCACTCCAGTTGCCTGTTTAATTAAGATGTGATATATGGGACAATTGATTAACACAGGCTGCACTGTGAAATCACTGCTCTCCACTGCGAATTCCAATTTCAGATTAAAAAAGCAAAGGAAACGCTGTAGGTTTTCCTGTTTCAGTGAATAGTTGCCTTTTCATGTAAAGAAACTCTTGGAGGAAAGGCCTTTTGGTTCCTCCTGTCCTGATTGCATTGGTAAAAGATGCTCAGCAAGGTTGTTTTCAGTCACTAGCCTTGCTATCAACCAGTTGCAGTGCACTGGGATCCATTCTCCATCCATAGGATAATGCATATGGAAGATGTAAGCCATCCTGAGAGCTCCTGCTTAATGCTAGCCCTAAACCAGGAAGGGATGATGAATGGCAGGAGGAATGCAGGATGGAAACTGCAGCTTCATGGGGAAATGAAGGCTCCAGGGATGTGGAAGGAGTTTTGGGATGTGGCAGATGTCCTGAGATGCAGAAGATACCAGGGTTCAAAGCCTGGTCTCTGAGCTGAACTATCTCTACTCCACCTATACATGCTGCAGGGTCCTTCTGCAATATGGTGCTTTCTTCTGACAAGGTATTTGCAGTCCCAGCATGGAAGATAAGCCCCCATTTTCCCAAGTAACAAGAGATAGAACAAGAGGAAATGGCCTCAAGCTGCGCCAGGAGAGGTTTAGACTGGATATCAGGAAAGATTTCTTCACTGAAAGGGTTGTTAGGCATTGGAAAAGGCTGCCCAGGGCAGTGGTGGAGTCACTGTTCTGCTGATAGACAGGGTACGCCATAAAGTGACCACATACTAGCTGTATAATAGGCAGAGTCTAATAAAAAAGTCCACTAAAGCCAATAAGCACACTAAAGCAAGCACACTAATGTGAATTAGGTAAATATCTCTCTATATATAGTGAATAAGTACAATAAAGCAAATCAGAGATATAGGTATTTAAGTACTGAAGAAATTTAGCAATGCATTAAATCATTACTGTATAGAGAGAACAGAGATTAAGAGAAATACATCAGCAATTACCCCTGAATCATCATCCAGGCCCACGCTTCCAGCTGGGAAGCCCCGCTGCAGCCGATGCCAGGAGCCTCAGGTAATTGGGACAATTCCTACATGGTGCATCCACCCATAGGTGAGGCTTCTCTCATGGCCACAGGAGGGTCCCGTTTTTATACCCTTATCAAAACAACCAGCTTTATGCCAGATCTCTTACTGTTTAGTCGTGGGGCCATGCAGTTTCTTATGATCTCACCGTTGTCCACTCTGAGAGCGTTGGCCAGGAGCCCCACTGCAGCCAAGTATGAAGGTCATAGAACGGCTGCACACCTCTGTTCTCCTGCCTCTTTACAACAAACAGTCACGATGAACATAAACATATATACTCTGTCAAATACACTGTGGCAAACAACATCCTTTGTTATGGTTCTCAGTCATGAGAGGGAATCAACTCCCAGCTAGGTTCCCATCCATTACAGTTACCAATCCCTGGAGGTATTTAGAAGACCTGTAGATGTGGCATTTAGGGATATGGTTTAGTGGTGGACTTGGCAGTGCTGGCTTAATGGTTGGACTTGATGATCTTAAAGGTATTTTCCAAACAAAATGATTCTATGGTTCTATGATAAGTCAGGGTCCACCAGGGGCCCTGGAGAAGGGCTGTAAGGTCTGAATCAGGTCAAGGCACCAGGTCTTACCAGCCAGCAAAGGGAGTAAATACACCCAATAAATGAACTGTGCAGGACTGATATGTTCAGTTAGAGATGCTTCAGATATGCAGGAAATGATCTGCAGAGCCTGAGCCCCAGCACAGACACACTTGTATGTATGTCCTTCCCTGGAATTGCAACCATTAGCACAGACAAGGTCGTTTGTTGTTGTGGCAGCTCTCCACAATGTCAGTGTCTCAATGGTCTTGGAAAGAAATAGTGTTTTCTGAGTATCAAGTCTTTTTAGGTGCCTCAGATTAGATAACTAACCGAAAAGTCATGCTAACAAATTCAGCCTGATACTAGGAAGCTGAATGCAAGAGTAGCTGTTGCTGTTGTTCACCAGCATAGCTATGCTGTGCTGCTTGGGGTGTCAGATGTAGCCTACATTTGCATCCAAATTTCCTTATTTGAATACAAGACCATGCTCTGGCATTGGCTTGAGGAAACTCTAGCTTCCCAAATGGGACCTGACCCCACTTAGCTACCTGATCAGCTCCTTCTGCATGTCCCTTCTACCCTTGTAGCAACACTACATGATTAATGGATCTTTCTAGGAAGGGTTTCCAGGATCACCTGTCTCAGGGACATCTTAGGTCTGCAGACAAAATCATGCGAAGACAGAACAGTGAGCACACCTGGGCTGCATCCACATCATTTTAAGTCATCTGAAGTCTTAAACCAATTCTGTCTAAGCCTGCGTCCTGTGTATAATTAACAGAAAAAAAAGGAGACAGTCTTACAGCATGATTAATCTGACCCCTTTTAGACTTCTACTTTAAGATTAAATTATAGTCCTGACTGACAATAATGGGCACCTGCAGTAAGCAGCTTGTATGGAAACACCTACTCTGTAGATATTTGTATTTCATCCAAAATTCAACCTCTGAAGTGTTATAATCCGAATGTTGCATGAGGGCAAAGGAACAGGTTGCCAAAAGAAGTGCTCCAAACGCTCCATCCCTGGCAGTGCTCAAGGCCAGGTTGGACAGAGCCTTGGGCAACATGGTCTTTGTGAGGCGTCCCTGCCCAAGGCATGTGGGTTGGAACTGGATGATCTTAAGGTCCTTTCCAACCCAAAACATTCTATGATTCTATGATTCTACATATGTAGGCAAAGCCAAGAATTTATTGTTAGTATAATTGAAAACTTAACTCTCTAATTCAAGAATCATTATTAGTCTCAATCTAATTATTAGAGAAAAAGAAAGAATAATTCCATACAGATTAATTCTATACAAAAAAAGTTTCAGTAACAGTAGTAATACAATTAAAATCACGCTAGTTTAGTTTCTATTCCTTTTTCTGGTGTTAAGCTCACTCTTCCATTGCTCCATTTGGCCTTAAAATCATTAACTTTGGACTGCTGGAGAGGGTAACACCATAAATCATCAACCTCTAGCGCACTTCACTGGGAAGAATATGCTCTTTATGTAACTGGTTTATCCTGCCTCACTCTAAAATCCATTTTGGGTCATTTTTATATGTCTATTAATATGCTTTTACACTTGTCTCTTTTTTCATGTGTCTACAGATCCAGGTTACATCAGAATTTACTAGTATCTTAGATACTAGTTTCGTGCTTTGCTTTCTTTGCTAAAACTAGTTTTGTCCAGGTCCAGGTCTGCAGTTCTGTAACTACCCAGGGGTGATCTCTTTATAGCCCTGAGGTCTCCAGTGCCAGCTTGTGCCCCATCTTAGAATCATAGAATGGTTTGGGTTGGAAAGGACCTTCAAAGGTCACCTACTCCAACCCCCTGCAATGTGCAAGGACACCTTCCACTAGATCAGGTTGCCCAGAACCACATCCAGCCTGGCCTTGGGTGTCTCCAGGGATGGTGCATCCACCACCCCTCTGGGCAACCTGTGCCAGTGTTTTACCGCCCTCATTGTAAAGAATTCCTTCCTCACATCCAGCCTGAATCTCACTTTTTCAGTCTAAAACCATCACCCCTCATCCTATTGCAACAGGCCCTGCTAAAAAGTCTCTCCCCATCTTTCTTGTAGGCCCCTTTTAAGTACTGAAAGGCTGCTCTAAGATCTCCCCTTAAGGAACCTTCTCTTCTCCAGGCTGAACAAGCCCAGCTCTCTCAGCCCGTCTCCTGCCTCCTGCCCCATCCCTCTGATTATTTTTGTGGCCCTTGATCATTTCTGTGGCCCATTTTAATAAGCCAGACCATCTTCCTGGACCACCAGTCAGTTCTTCAGAGAGTATTTCAGAAGTGCCCAGTTAAAACACCCTCAAGGTAACTCCAAGCATTTTGCAATACAGCCCGTGTCAAAGTCTCTGTATAAAATACAGTCTGTATAAAACAAAGTGCAGATTCCCCTTGTTCACGGCAGCTTAATGCAGCCCTGGGAGGAAACTGCAGGTGTTTTTCCTAATTAGAGACACCCACACAGCACAGAAGAGAAGCACAGTCCTAACTATGCTCTAGAGAACAATGATGGGGGCTCCAGGGAGCCACTTGTTTCAGCTCGCCCACCTGGTTGAACAAGTAGCTCCAGCGATTTCCCTGCTCCAAAAGAAGCTGCTCTCCTGGAGTTCCCCCAAATACTTCCTAAAAGCATGTTTTTGCCTTTGGGGAAGAGCTCAGGCTACAGCAGCTTGAAGGTTTTTCTTGGGAACCCCAGGAAAGCAGGTCCTGCTGTGCATGGAAGTGCTACAAAGGCTGAGCTAGACTCAGATGGGAACATAAAGCTGTCCTGCTTTCTTCCCTCACCAGCACAAGCGTCAGAAAGATGCTTAGTAATTGGACCTCATCAGAATCTGGGATCAGAATCTTGGATCCCAGAGTCTGGGATCAGAAAGAGCCCAGAACAGCTCATTCAATGCAGAAGTCTCATGTACCTCTCCCTTACAGTGGTTTCACACCCAAGTTATTCTGCTAACGCCTAAACCAGCTATTTCTGACGTATCTTTGTGAGCAAAAGGAGTTCTGTGCTCCACCTGTGGATCTCCTTTACAACAAGATTTAGGAATACCAAAGGCCTTTGCCTTCACATGCATTGCTCCTATGTATAAGCAGTCCCGAGGACTGTTGGGTTTCAGCCCATTTTCAGGACCAGGCTGATGGCCATGTTCTTCACAGATGTGTGCATGGCCTGGGGCACAGCTATGAAAGGAAGGCTAAAGCCCATGTGTGGTGTAGTCATGCAGGTCCCAGCTCTTGTTCACATTACCCAGAGGAGGACACGGGAGCTGGCAAGGGAATGGTTTTCTCAGCTCAGCTATTCCTAAACACAGCATGGAAGTTTAGAAGTGCTGCTGCAGGCAGGCTCGGAGCCAGCAAAGTGCCCACACTGCGAGGCTTATGAGTCTAAATCCTCTTTTCAGAGAGCAAGAACAGCTCAGGAACTGCTTCAGCCTTGGAGCTGGACCCACGGAGCACCACTCACCACCACTAAATGAATGCAATCACAGAACAGGTATCATGGAATAGGGGGATTGGCCAAAGTGGGGTGTTGTTATGTGCAACGGTACTCACTTGGTTTGTGTGGCAGTGTCCCACCTTTGAAAAAGAAGTTGGACTGTTCATTTAGTGCCACACTATCTTTATGAAGGTGGTATTGCAAACAGCACGATAATCTATTTTCCTCCCTTAACAGAACCCCTAGAGAATTAGACATCAATTTTTCATCCCAGATTGCTGAAACAGGAGGTTTCCCACATGCTGGCAGCAATCCCCTCCCTCCTACGACCGGTTTCTCTGGGATGATAAGTAAGTTCCATTAAGAAACTCCCCAGACTCTGCTTCCTAGACTCTTGCTACGACGTGTAGCTGAGATGTAAGCTCCAGCCACCTCCTCCTGCTCACAAACCATACTTTCCATGAGCTAAAGCAGAAATAACAATCAGCTTTTACAAGTCTCCCCCTTTTTCCTGCCTCCCTGTACCCGAGGTTCCTCCCCACACTTTGAATTAAGAGGTATGTCAGGCTTGTGGAACCAAGCCCAAACTTCCCTGAGAAAACACAAGAGTCAAGGGCATGTTTTGGGAATAAATATCAAAGCTGGCAAGCGAGGGTGATGGGAAATGGAACCAGCATTGTTGGGAGATGGAACCAACATTATTAGAAGCTGGTAGGAGCAAAATAAGAGGGCCTTTGCACAGGAGTTTCACACAGGACTCAGCCTCCTGCCAACAATATCTGGGGAATATTGCTCAAAGAGCATTGAGTCTCGAGCAGGGAAGAAATTAGAAGTGTCTGTCTCTGCCAGTCTGATAACACGAGGAATAAGAATAGAGTGAGAGAAATAAGTGTGGAGGGGAGGGGGGTGAAAAAAGAAAGGAGAACTGGGCAACGGAAAAGCATGTCAGAGTTATAAAAAGAGACAGAGGAGGGAATTTTATTTATGAGCTTTCTAAACGCATTTGCCATTATCGTAGGCATGAGAATATTATTCTGCTGGTGTCAGGGGGCATGTGACTGGGGCTCCAGCCGTCAGAAAATCACTGCCAGCTGACAGAGGGCCAAGCCATTGAGGGCAATGGGCCAACACCAATCACACTGTCAAGACATACACTTGCTTGTCAAGAGATTAGCAGTCTGGCCTCCGAAACCCTCAGAGAGCACTGGCTTCAAAACTGGAGACAGTCATGTGAATAGTAGTCGCTGGCAATGGAAGCGGTGGGGAGACATGCTCCTTTTAAAAGGGAATACAAGAAGGAAGGTGTTAAACTGTTGGCTCTGGTACATCAGGAGTATTGACAAGTAAATAGCATCTTTGCTCTGGTGGCGTTTCGAGAGAAATTAATTCATCTAGAAACACAGCTCAGCCTTTGATCAAACGGGCTGACGCACAACACAGACCTCTGAGTGCATCTCAGCTTTCTTTGGGAAGACTGGAATGAGACAGCAGCCAATATATGCTGGAGTCTTCCTGAATCTTATTCCCCTTTCAACCAAGCATCAGCAGTTCCTTAACCTATGTCAGTCATACCTGTTTGTGAATGGAACATGTGGTTTGGGCAGCAGAAGTGATGCAGACAATTCAGTCCTAGAGCAGTGCAGTTCCCCTGCTTGCCTAGAAAGAGAATGGCCAGCCCTGCGACCAGCAGTGCTCATTCTATGGGTTCTTTTCTTATTTTACAGGTCATAAACTAGACTTGGTTTTGAAGTCTAGCCTCCAAGGGAGTCACTGTATCCCTTTCCCGAGACAGTCACACTGCAGGTTCTACTAGAAAGCTACAAAAGTATTAGTATGGTCCCAGAAATCATACGGCGTTCACAGAAGATGCTCCAGGGTTTGTGCTAAGCATATTGGGTCAAGTTTAAACCACATATTAGTGTTGCCTAACTTTTAGCTCACACCTACTGGGGCATCTGAACTGAGAAAACCACTGAGTAATTCAGGCTACCCATAGCTGCCACTCTCAGCACTCACTACAAGGAGAAGTTGCCTGAGACAGTAGTTCAGTGTTATATCACGTTGACTTGCCACTGCAGCCATAATGCCTTAACACAGACAGAATGTGATTCATGTGCATGATGTAGCTTCATAGGTTGTAATTAGGTAATTCACATGGTGATTAAATATCTATGTCACACTTCTGGACACAGCTCTTCAGGAAAGTGTGTCATGATGGACCGCTCTAATGTACAGTTTTGGTATGACACATGTATGAAGTCTGATGTGTTAAATACCTGGACACTACCATGCCCAGAAGCCAACTCTATTTCATATAAACACAGGAAGTGTGATGGCCTCACCAAGGTGGCTAAAGCAATGGCTTTCTGCAGAAGTGGCTGATGCCACCAAGAAAGCAGGGTATAAAACCTCCAGAAAACTTTCTTTCCCTGTCTAGTAACAAGCTCTCCTACTGAGGCTGATCATCAAACATGCCATGGGAATAGGAATGACGGGACACAAGTCACCCCAGAAGAAAGCTGCAAGTGGAAATGTATTATGGTATTTTCCTGTGTCTCCTTTTATTCCCCTTCTACTTCATAGGTCTGGAATATCCAAGCAATGCTGCTAAAGTCAGTTTGAAGTGTCTGAGCAGTCTCCTTTATTCATGAGGTGCTACAGGGAAGAGTTTGGCTGAGCTGGAAGCTGAGAAGCTCATTGGTAATTAACTGATAGCCAGAAAAGTAACACAGGATTTTTGCCAAGTAAATAATGACTTGACCTCTTCCCTCTCCTCCTCCTTCCTGCACTAAATGAGAGAAATAGAACAATGGTTTCTTCACATGAGCAGAATGTGCTTCATTTCCAGGCAAGGTAGAAAGATTTGCATATGCTCGGGCTAACTATTCCATATTCTATATTCCCAGAGATGAAAGAAGAGGAGAGCAGCTGCCTTCCCCATGGTAGGTGCAATGCAACCAAAGGTATTTCAAGCATTCAATTTTCAAGATTTGACATTTTAATACATCTCTATCTGCTTAAAGCTGAGGCTTTGCTCCTAGTGGTTTTCCCCTGTTGTTGCTGAGGCTTCCAAGAGCAGCAATGGAAGGAAATTGCTTTTCCTATCTATGAGATGGAGTGCCAAGCAGCGCACAATTGGATGGGCAAGAGTGAGAGGTGGGATAGATCACCTTCCAGGTTCAAACACTGATTGATTCATTATAAAAGATATAGTGACCGAATGGTTTGCCATCACTTTCTTCCCTAAATTGAAAGTTATAAGAAAAGGGTGAGACAGCGGACATAGCTGATTCCTCTAAATCCATCCCCACTGGAGTTTTGGGGCAATAAAGCTTCAGCCCTTTTTCCTCACAGATTTCAGATTAACCTGTCTTCCAGCCGGTTTCTTGTTCTCGACAATATTTTGGAGTGCTTTTCAGAAGAGAGTAAGGATTTGGGATTCATGACCATCTGGGATTCACTGTGAGATAGAATGTTTGGTTCTGGGGCCCAGAAGGGGGTCCAGAGAAAGGCAACAGAGCTGGTGCAGGGCCTGGAGCACAAGTGTGATGAGGAACGGCTGAGGGACCTGGGGGGGTTCAGTCTGGAGAAGAGAAGGCTCAGGGGGGACCTTCTCGCTCTCTGCAACTGCCTGACAGGAGGATGGAGCCAGGAGGGGGCTGGTCTCTGCTCCCAAGGAACAAGGGGTGGGACAAGAGGAAACAGCCTCAAGCTGCACCAGGGCAGGTTTAGATGGAGATGAGGAACAATTCCTTCCCCAAAGGGTGCTCAGGCATTGGAACAGGCTGCCCAGGGCAGGGCTGGAGTCACCGTCCCTGCAAGTGTTCACACACCGTGTAGCCGAGGCCTCAGTGCCATGGGTTAGTGGTGGCCTTGGCAGTGCTGGGGAACGGTTGGACTTGGTGGTCTTAAAGGTGTTTTCCAACCTGGTTGATTCTATGATTCTATGACCTCAGTCAACTTCTTCCAGCCAAAAAAGCCAGACACCAAAGCTCAATTCAGTTGTGCTCTTGGATACAAAGCATCTGGGACATATGAGGTGTGACACTGCATCTAGGGAAGATCCAGTGACCCCAAGGCATCCTGCCTGGTCTTCACTTGCTGCTCTGAAACAAGTGAACTGAACCTTTAAGGCAGGATCCAAATTGAGATGAACACACCTAAATACTGCTACACAGTTCATGCAAGTCTCTTCATATTGAGCTCTGTGTACGTAAACCAGAAGGCAGAAGACGACAGCTTGCTATATTTTTCCTATAGAGAAAGCTGTTTACAAGTGTAAACAATGAATTGTTAGGGCTTTTGCTTCTCTAAAGCATGAGAAGAATTCCAAAGCGCAGAGGCAGACTGATTCCCAGATTCCTTTGAAAGTCAATGAGATTGAGGCACATGCCATTTTTGCTGTCGGAAAGCCTCCCTCCCATGACAGATATTCATTTGATATTTCATCTTAAACTGCTGTACATTCACCATCCACATTTTGCAGCTGATAAGGGCTCTGATTCACATATACGGGTGAATTAAGCTCAGATGACTGTAAAAGTTACTAAGCTGAGCTTAATTCACCCGTATTCACTCCATCCACATTTCTCACAGTATTGGCTGCTGCTCCCTCGGGAAGGGCTGAACAGCAGGTTTATCTCCTCCTGTACTAATTTCAGCCCTGCAAATTAGCGCAAACTGACATCAGTTTTATTTCATGCTAAGACAAAGGGTTGAAAGCTGCAGGTGCTTGGAGACATCTACGCACGCTGTCTGCTTCCAGGGTAGTCACCACTGGGTGCAGACAAGCTTCAGCTCAATCCACCCCTACAAGAATGCAAACATCCTGATTTGGGTAGAATGGGAGCTGCTGTGGATGTTATCACCTGCCTCAGCTTTTGGTTTGAAAGGTTTTGGGATACATCTCCATAGACCTGATCAGATAGAGCTGTGGTAGGAAAAGGATGGAGAAGAAAAAATGCTTCCCTAAAATCTGCTTTGAGGATTAGATATAGGGCTGAATCACGGAATCATGGAATGGTTTGGGTTGGAAGGGACCTTAATGCTCATCCAGTTCCAACCCCCTGCCACGGGCAGGGACACCTTCCACTAGAGCAGGTTGCTCCAAGCCCCTGTGTCCAACCTGGCCTTGAACACTGCCAGGGATGGGGCAGCCACAGCTTCTTTGGGAAAAGTCTGTGCCAGCGCCTCAGCACCCTCACAGGGAAGAGCTTCTGCCTCAGAGCTCATCTCAATCTCCCCTCTGGCAGGTTAAAGCCATTCCCCCTTGGCCTGTCCCTACAGGCCCTTGTCCAAAGCCCCTCTCCAGGTTTCCTGGAGCCCCTTTAGGCACTGGAGCTGCTCTAAGGGCTCCCCTTCAGGAGCCTTCTCTTCTCCAGGCTGCCCCAGCCCAGCTCTCTCAGCCTGGCTCCAGAGCAGAGCTGCTCCAGCCCTCACAGCAGCTTTGTGGCCTCCTCTGGCCTCGCTCCAGCAGCTCCACGTCCCTCTTGTGCTGTTGCCCCAGAGCTGGACACAGGACTGATTATCCTCTGCATGAGGGAACATCCTGTCCTCAGCACGTCACACCTCCTTTCCTAAATACCTGCACTCAGCAGCCCCTGTTTTCATCAACCCTTTGTAGGACTATTCAGGTTGTTGCATTCATACCTGAGCCCATCAGTGCTGGATGCCCACAGCAGCCACAGAGCTGAGATCTGTGCTGCTGTCATTCACTACCAGAGCCATTTGCCAAAATGCTTTCAATAACCTTGAAAATACGACTAGGAACAATCATATTACACTTGAGAGTTGATGAATATTTATACAGCTCTAGGACTTGAGTCCCTTTGATGATGCTTTACTAACTCATGACTCCATTTAGCTCCAGTGCAGACAGTTCTGCTTTCCCTAGCTATGAACAGGGAACCAATTCTGCTACAGTCTGAAGTTTCTTGGATCAGATCTTTCTTCACTAGGAAACGACTCCTCTTTTTCACTCATTCAGATACCAGTAAGTTTCTGTGATATTACCTCAGGTGTAATTACCGTCACCCCAACAACAGTGCTCATAAAGAGCCTTTAAATTTCAAGGCACTTTACAAAGAGTCTGATTCAGCCTCTCATAATCCTGCTTTTGGCGTCTTACTCATACTATCTGCATATAAATCAATGGGATAAATTACATGCTACACAGGATCAGCTTTGCAGGATCTAGAGGTGTTAATGACCTTTTTCTGTAACCAGTATGGACTAGACAGTTCAGAACACTGACAATAATGACATTTTGAGCTGCAGTGTTTGGAAACCAACATTATCATGGGATGTGAGGCTTTTGAGCCGAGAATGGCTCAGAATTCCACGCCTAAGATGTTGTATACACTATGACCCAATAAAATAAGATCCTAGAAGAGGCACAGGTTCATAATTAATGTAAAATTTGAACAGTCAATTTGTAGCAAAAAATCCAGCTTTATTTATGTGAGTGACACCTTTAGTTCATTATTAGAACCAAAACCATCAAGATTTTATGGCAGTTTTATCTTCCCCTTCGCATGCATACACTGATGACAGGGCTGGAGCAGTTCTGCTCTGGAGCCAGGCTGAGAGAGCCGGGCTGGGGCAGCCTGGAGAAGAGAAGGCTCCTGAAGGGGACACCTTAGAGCAGCTCCAGTGCCTAAAGGGGCTCCAGGAAACCTGGAGAGGGGCTTTGGACAAGGGCCTGGAGGGACAGGACAAGGGGAATGGCTTTAACCTGCCAGAGGGGAGACTGAGATGAGCTCTTAGGCAGAAGTTCTTCCCTGTGAGGGTGCTGAGCGCTGGCACAGGGTGCCTAGAGAAGCTGTGGCTGCCCCATCCCTGGCAGTGTTCAAGGCCAGGTTGGACACAGGGGCTTGGAGCAACCTGCTCTAGTGGAAGGTGTCCCTGCCCGTGGCAGGGGTTTGGAACTGGATAAGCTTTAAAGTCCCTTCCATCCCAAAGCATCTGTAATTCTATGATTCTATGAATATTTACATTCTCCATCATACGTAGCCATAATGAGTTCTAATCAATCTGTTTGTTAGGTCTCATTTTCCACAGAAATGAAACCAGCAGCAGCACAAGCCATGATAAATTGTTTACATAGAGCAGAGTGAGAGAAAAATGTTCTTATTTAGGTGTCATTCCCTGAATTCCATGCATCACAAAGAGAAACAGCTGAACACGTGTGATTTTTGAACAGCAGCCCTTTCCCATTCCCGAGTGAAAAAACCTACGGGATCCACACTCTGAATGTACTGGACATACCCCTCTAGTGGTGTAAGCTGACATGACTCAATCAACCTAACTCATCAGTTAAGCCATGAGGTTTCAGAGCAACATAAAACTGGATAGAAAGAGGATCCTTTGCCACAGGCAACATCAAGGCACAGGAAATTACTCCAGTGGCATGTCAAGTACAGCTTTAGCATACTGAAAATAAGCGTTTCAGGAGCTCTGGGTTTGTCTCTTTTCTTGTTATTTCAGAAACAAGACATTCCCTCCATAAGTCCGTATGAGCAGACAAAGAAAATCCAAAACCTAGACATAGGTTTGACCGTTTAGTAAGACAGACCACATTTAAATGCAAATAACTTCAGGCTGTCACCTTATAGCCAGTGCAGTAATGTTCACTACAGAGCACAGTTCAAGGTTACAGAGGGAAAGTATTGTTTTTAATATCATGGAATCGTTCAGGTACAAAAATATGTATTATTGTAACAGCTGAAAGGGTCAAAGTTGGTTTTGTGGAAGACTAATTTACCTTTACAAAACAGCTTCAGGGGGGAAAAGCGTGTTTTATAACAGTTTGTGGCTGCCTCTTCACTACCACCCTTCTGAGTGCAGTGACTGAGAGGTTTGCTAGAGTTCAAAAGCAGAGAATCAAACCACAGAGTAAGTCAGAAGTAAATGCATGTCGTGATGGAGAATACTACAGAGGCATGTCAAATAAATAGAGATTCCCAATGATTCAAATTAAGGGCTAGCTAGACATTTTTGCTTGCCTTTCTATGTAGGAAAAACAGAATGGAAAATAACCCATCTTGTTGTTGTTATCTACCCCATACAATCTGTCATTAATTTATCTTGTCTGGTTTTCAAGCCTGTTTCATGACTGATTTCCTTTCCTATTGTGGTGACAAATCTTCTCATGTCCAGCATGCATGTGATGAGAAAAGAAAGAAGCACCAATACTTTTAATAACTTATTTAAAGCCAACTGTAATTGACTACTGCACAAATTGCTTGTTTTTTCATACTATTCCCATTTTGTGTTCCTGGTGCACAAACGGGATATTTAACGCTTATTTCTTTAGTTTCTGAACAACACTAATTTGAAGCTTTTATTTTTCTGTTAAGAACTTTTAAGCTTAAAATGGGAACAAAAGACAGATCGGAGCCCTACAAACTCTTTTACTATATAAACTGAACCTTCAAATGTCCAAAAAACTAGTGCATCAAGCAGAATCCTCCTCACTGTTTACAACCAGTTTCGTGCTTCTGAACCAGTTCAGTACTCTTCCAGTCCTCAGTCTTTCAAAACTAACTCTGGGGAGGATAATCTTCTCTGGTGACATTCCAAAATCTTTGCGCTCTGCCCAGTCCATGATGACTTCTAGAATCCCTGGCCAACTGGGATTTCCTATTCGAGCTCGTTGTGTAATTAGTGCGGCCCGCTTACTCCATGTAGCATCAGTTGCATGACGTGTAGAGGAGACCCTGCCTTTGAACATCCAGCCCAGCACAGGGACCAGGGTGCCAGGAGGGGCTGTGCTTCAGTTCCAATCACTTCTAAAGCAGCTTGAACCCCTTCATAGGCTGTCAGTATCTCTTCTTCAGTTGGAGTATAGCTGGCTTCAGATCCTCTGTATCCCCGACTCCAAGCTCTGAAGAAAATAAAAGGACAGGTCTGCATAAAAAAAAATCCACCGTGATTTTGATGATATTTTGACAATTGAAATATTTTATCACTCGCTAAAATCAATTTTCCGTTGAAGGCTTTAAATCACTGTGGAAAATGTTAACTACATCTCTACCTGATGCTAGAAGCAATGATAGACAAGCTGAACTGCAGAAGGCAGGTTATTCTTCAAGCTAAATGTATACATTATGAAACATCAGCATTTACACTAGGAAAGGGCTGTGTTTAGATGGGAGTTTTTTAGCTTACAGAAGCACTAGTGAGGAGAAATAAGACGTTGAAAAGAAGTTTATATGCAGGTATAATCAATCCTGATGACCAGCAGGGTATAACCACCGTGTACAGCCCTCAAGGTCTGCCCCAAGCTTCTCATCAAGTCTTTAGACCTTATTCTGAAGCATAAAAACCACACGATATTATTAGGTTGTGCATTTTATTCCTTTCCCCATGTGTTTCAAGTCTTTCCCTTTTTAGCTTTTACTGCCTTTAGATACCAACCCCGCTTGAAAAGCACTTTGCATATTACGGGTGTAAGTATAGTACACGTAGTAAGCACTGAGGAAACTAAATAAGGCATCAGATGAGAGAAAACCCCCATGTAGTAGGCAGCGCTATAAAAAAACCTCCTCCCTCCTCCCAGCCCACGGGAAACACTTGCCTCTTCACTTAAAACACGGTCAAAAACCCTCCCTGCGGTCTACGAGAGGACAAAACACCTCTGTGCCACCAAAACGACCGGGGGAGAGTGTTTTGTCCAAGAAGGGGATGAGGATAGAGCCGCCCTGATGGTGCGCATCCTGCCTCTGCTCCACCGCCATAGCGCGGCCACCCGGAGCCAAACCCACCCCCCAGGCGCTCTCTCCAGTCAGATTTTCCTTAAATCTGCCTTTTTCACCTCAATTATTTTCCTCCCCCCCATGTTTTCCCCGCTTCAGACCCGCATCCGCAGGCCGCAGCCCACCGCCATGGCTACCCGTGGGTTTCCCCCCTGCTCCCTCCGCGGCTCCTCCCTCGGGCGGGCGGGCCCAGCGCGGTCCCCGCCCGCCGCCGCCGCTACCGCCGCGCTCCGGGCCCGGCGCCCTTCTCTTTCCTTCCCTTTACGCTCCGCTCCGGCCTGAAGCGGACGCAGCGATGGCTCCGGCCGCTGACCGGGAAGGTTATTGGGGCTCGCCGACCTCCACCTTGGATTGGTGCGAGGAGAACTACGCCGTCTCCTACTACATCGCCGAGTTCTGTGAGTGGCCGCCCCGGCCCCGGGGGCCGCGTCCCGCCGCTGCTTCAGTCACACCAGCCCCCCCCCCAGCCCTCCGTGCCTGCACCCCACCGGCTAGGCCCCACGGCAGGGAACCCCCTCACCCCTTTTCCTCCATGGCCCCTGTTCCCTGAGGGGGCAAATAGCGGGGTAACGGGGCCCCTGCCCTTTAGCCAGCCCCGATGGGTGGAAATGGGTGTTTTCCTGTCTCCTTCCTCCTCAAATCCATGTCTTAAGGAGGGGGTGGTGTGGTCTCTTCTCTTCCCTGTGTCCCAGTGTGTTGTTTGAGTCCCTCCATCCCAAGTGTCCCCCCTGTGGCCTGTGTCCACAGTGATGGTGGGGCAGGAGGAGGGTGACCAGGGCCATGGGGAGGCATCAAGGGGCAGCTGATGTGGGGTGAGGTGGGTCTCGGGGGGCTTGGTGCTGGGGCAGGGGTGGTTGTGTGGCACTGTGTGGATGGGTGAACCCAATTGTGCTTGGGTTGCTGTGCTGTAAAGCCACATGGATCTGCAGCTCTGCTCCCCATGAGATGGGAGTATGTGCCCAGCCATGGGCAGTCAAACCATGTGAAACTCTTCAGGGAGAGCAGAGAGGGAGAAGGTATCTTTGTATGGAAGAAACATCTTCATCCAGGAGAGGCAACTTCACCCAGCTGGACTTTGGTGGGTGTTGGCCATCATCAGGTTGCTCTGATGCAGGTGGTGGGAGTTAGAGTAGCTCAAAGAGTTGCTCTGTTGCAGGCTTTTAGGATAGCTCAGACCTATGGTAAGAGAACAGGCTGTTGTTTGAACCTCTAAACTCTGCTATTGAGAGGCAGTCAGGAACTTAGATATATTCAAGTGCATTTTAGGGGAAGAAGAGTCATAGAATAGCTGGGGTTGGAAGGGACCCACAAAGGTTGTCTAGTCTAGGGCCATCCTCAACTAGACCACATTGCCCAGAACCACATCCAGCCTGGCCTTGAATGTTTCCAGGGATAGAAGAAGGTGGTTTGACTACAGGGTCATTCAGCAGGTGCTTGAGAAGGGGTATATTGTGGTAGCTGGTGAAGGATCAAGCCCTCTATCACTGTTGTTTTGCTGAAAACTTGAGTGTTTTTGTACCCTGGGCAGTGACTTTAAAGGGCGTAGTAGTTGTAGTTATGTGCTGCCACCTGACAGACGCCCTGTCCTACAAGAGCCTTTCACATGTATAAGATAAGTGGCTGCTTTTGAAGTGTTAAGACCCTAGGAAAATAGTACTGAAGTGAATGGGTTCACTACCCTGAAGTGCTTGGAGTGGGCAATCCAAGAAGTCCTTTTGCATAGCTGGGATGCTTCAGCAGCGCTTTGGAAGAGCTTGGCATGCAGGAGGTAGAAGGTTCTGGGCGTTCATGCCAGGCTGCTGGTTACAAACACTGACATGGGTGAAGGACTGAAAGGAATAGTTGTGAAAGAGTTTTCCGAGTGTGGGAATGGGAAGGAGTACAGGATCTGAATGACACAGGATCTGAATGACAGTAGCATAGGCGGCATAGAAACTCCGAGGAAAAAGGATGTTGGTGGGGAGATTTATGGCTGAGAAGAGACAGGCCGGGCTGAAGAGGGAACAAAATTAGAGACAAACTTAGAACTTTTTAAATGGAGTGAGACTTTTGCAGAGTAGGTATTTTTGTGTCTTCCTCAGGGTAGAATGTAAGTGGTGAGCTAATCCTCCCAGGGAAGAGGAAGTGCTGTTGCTTCACCCATGTAGAGATAAATTTGGCTAGCATGTAAATTTTGGAAATAATCCCTGCATTGTTGGCCTTGTGAAGTGATACTTTTCATCTGCTTGTAGATTATGCAGAAGGAAGAGGAGATTAAGGGTAGGAGGCGGAGAGATGTGTGATCTGAAGAAAAAAGGACTGATTATAGACAGTCTGGTCCCTCCTCAAGGTTTCAGTGTTTGTTGGTGTGTCAGTTGCACTGAAATAAACATGTATAAGGGCTCTGCTGTAAATTAAAGCACTTAAATAGTCCAAGTTTAAAAAGCAAAACAGCAAATAAGCCCCCTTTATTTTAGGGTTAATTTAACAGTAGATAGTTTCAGTAGAGATACCAGGATTTTCTTTAGCATTAATTCTGTAATTGCACTTCTAGGGTCAGATGAAATAATTTGTTTTCATTATTTATAATATGAACCCACTGCGTTTCAGTCTTAGGCAGCAAAAGTTGGTTGGCAATGTATCTGTCATAAAACAACTAAGGGTTTCATAAAACAACTCTCCTAACTTCCTCTAAAATACTTCATGTGTAGCTAATAATGACTTTGGAAGATCAGAGAGATGTTACCCTGCAATCTAATTGCTCTAGCAGAAGAGCCGAGAGTATACTCACGGTCTGTGTGGCTCAGTGGTCTTCTGTCAATTGCCGTGCCTTTATGGCCTCCTTAATCTATCAAAAATCCAACTTCAGAGGGCAAACAAACCAGAATGTACATAAATACGTTTCTCGTCTCTCTCATTGTGGTCATTTTTGATGGTGCTGTTTTAAAAACTCATGCACAGCCTGTGTTATTTTAAATGTTACCTCACAGGCAAGTGAAAATCGGTTTCTGACTTCTCACTATCCTGATACCACTCGGTTAAACTGATGGTGAGGGTGCTGAGGTGCTGGCACAGGGTGCCTAAAGAAGTGGTAAATGCCCCATCCCAAATGCCCCATCCCTGGCAGTGTTCAAGGCCATGTTGGATGGGGCTTGGAGCAACCTGCTCTAGTGGAAGGTGTCCCTGCCCATGGCAGGGGGTTGGAACTGGATGATCTTAAGGTCGTTTCCAACCCAAACCATTCTATGATTCTATGGTGTTTAAAACTTTTGCATTAAATGTTTGCTACAAATAATTTAAAAGAAACTATTAGAGGCCCAACGCTTGAAGGATACTGGCAGGTCCAAATCAAATATTAAATTTTCGTTAGGTTTCGGGCTGAAGAGAAAAACTGAATGCTTGTTGTGCAAATTAGGTCTTTTGTGCCATTTAGCAATTTGTTTGTAATATGCTAATTTTGGTACCAATTGCTACATTGTGTTCCAAAAGCCTACATGCAGTTCTTTGCCATTCCCTCCTTAAAGGACTAGTGTAAATGACAGCAGCCCATCGATTGTATGTGCTCAGAGATGTGAAGGTGGTTTTTTGTAGCACTTCGTATTTGCATTCTCTCCATGTGCTCCAAACGCAATGACCTGTATTCAAATTCGTTTATTTAAATAATGAAAAAGGCTTTTTGTTGCCTTCCTGAGCCTGTACCTCACCAGTCTGCCTCCCTTGTGGAGGTGGATGACTAACTGCTCCACATCCTGCTGTGTAATATTAAACCAATGAAATGGAAAACTAGTTGAAAAGAATTGTTTTACTATCATAGAATCATAGAATCAACTAGGCTGGAAAAGACCTTTAAGATGATCAAGTCCAACCATTATCCCAGCACTGCCAAGGCCACCACTAAACCATATTACTGAGGGCCTTGTCTACATGGTTTTTGAACATGATGTTAAGCCCTGAAACAACTCTTCCATCCTTCAATGATTAAATCTATTGTATAGGGTAGTAATTCCTTTCTTCAAGGTTTCATAGGAGTTCTGGACTGACTCCTGAGTGCTAGAGATCAAGTAGTAGAGATGGGTTTTGGATTTAACTAATCTTTTCCAGCTCCCAGAGCTTGTATGCTGAATTTCCCAAGCCTTTGTACAGCAGCTTAAGGTAAATAAAGATAACAATAATAATAATAATAATAACAGATGAAACCAGCATCCTCCCACCCAAGCAAACAGAACAAGGTCAAATATAAGTGCTGTTCTTTAACAGTAAGTGCTTAAATGTTACACTTTACTCCTTATTTTAGCAGGGTTGATGTTTCAGGGCAGTTTAGCCCACAGAATGTTCCGTTTTGGGGGTCTGTTTTGATGTGAACGTCTCTGTGACAAGTGCACTCACTGTCATACCCTGTAAGAAGGCTTTGTCTTGTAGAATAGGAGGAGTAGATATAACTAATCCTCATAGATTCCCTTTCTTGGAAACATGGAGAGTAGTATCAACTTAAATACTTTAAATTCAAAGGATCCCTGTGTGGTACCTGAGGGCTTATAATTCTGAGTAAGGGTAAATTTGTTGTTATCAGCTGAGTGCTGTGTTTCAGTTTGGATCAGACTTGCATGTTGTTTCCATGTATGTGAAATATTGCCTTGAGCTATCGTTGTCCATGAGTAATATGCATCATCTACAACGTGACTGCTTTAGAGATAGTATATCCTTATGTTGGCATTTACAGCAGCAAGCATCTGGAATAGAGCTTTGGGCTTCTCAAGGAATTGGTGAAATCGTTTCTTTCTTGGCTTCTGGTCCTGTCTCAATACATTCTGCTGCCTTCATTTAAGAAAAGACTTACTTATTTTTCTTATAGAATCATAGAATGGTTTGGGTTGGAAAGGACCTTAAGATCATCCAGTTCCAACCCACTACCATGGGCAGGGATGCCTCACACTAGGCTGTCGCTCAAGGTTCTGTCCAACCTGGCCTTGAACGCTGCCAGGGATGGGGCAGCCACAGCTTCTCTGGGCACCCTGTGCCAGCGCCTCAGCACCCTCACAAGGAAGAACTTCTTCCTTATATTTAACCTGAACTTCCCCTGTTTCAGTTTGAACCCATCACCCCTTGTCCTATCACTCCAGTCCCTGATGAAGAGTCCCTCTCCAGCATCCTTGTAGCCCCCTTCAGACACTGGAAGCTGCTCTGAGGTCTCCACGCAGCTTCTCTTCTCCAGGCTCAACAGCCCCAACTTTCTCAGCCTGCCTCCATATGGGAGGTGCTGCAGCCCCTGATCATCCTCGTGGCCTCCTCTGGACTTGCTCCAGCAGCTCCATTGCCACAATTAAATCCATTGCTTTTTGTTTCCATTAGAGCTCTGGTAAACTAATATTTGTAACTGTGCTCTCCTTATGGGACCCTTATTTAGGGGAAAAACCCAACAGATCATGAGAAACTGCCTATGTTTCTGTCCACTTTTGCTGCTCTTCATTAATCCTTCCTATTTTTACTTCAGGCAAGAGCTAAGAGATTGAGATGAGTTTACCTGTGTTGTTAGATGTGAGATATCTTATTAATCCATAGTTTGCCATCCAAACTTTCTCTACATTGTGAACAGTGACACAAAAATACTGGGTTTAGTTTTCAAACTTGGCTCAAAGAAGACAGCTGTCAAAGATGCGCAGGTCTGTTTTGCACGAGGGTCATTACTTTAGAACTTAACAACTTATAAAATGTACTTAAAGTCAGAATAAAGTCACTAATACTGAATTCTAACTGCTACATGTGTACTGTCACCTCTTCCTCCTGGGCATCCTGCTGTATTTCGCCTCTTTTTGCCAGAGGTTTTGGAAAGCAGCCAGAGACTTGGGTTGGGTACTATGTGTGTGAGTTAATTAAAGCCAACTCTGCCTTCAAGAGCTCTGTCCCTTCAATAATAAAGTGGCAGGTGAAGGAAGAAGCATCGGGATTAATTGGGTGTGATCTGCCCAACTACGTGGCTTTGGCTGAATTAAAGTCACATCATGACACAGATGAGTTCTGAAGTGTGACTTAAGAGAAGACGATGCCACAACCTCATTCGAAGACTGAAAGGGGTTTGAGTGTGTGATTTTAACGACCTGACTTCAGGAAGCCACATCCTAGGTTTGCTCTTTAAATTTACCTGGTTCCTTGAAGGAGCCCCCTCAAATTAGGGGACAAGAGGGATGAAAAGGTAAAGGGAACGTTGGACTAATTGCTGGTGGCTGTGGAGTGGGGTGTTCAGAGCAGTGCTCAGCTGTGGGATGCTTCTTAAGATGAACACTTCAAGCTTGCTTTTTGTGCTGCAGACAAAAAGGAGTTGAAAGAGGGATTCCTTCCTTCAAAGAATAATACAGAGGGTATAAACTCTTAAGCCAGACAGATGGTCTCTGCTGTCATGCTTTCTGATTTCTTTAATGATTCTAAGTGATTTTGAGTCAGTGGCAAATACTGTTGCATTATTTCCCTTCCCAGGTTGTAAATGTATATCCTTAAGTCTGAAGATAATCTCGTGGCACTGTTTTGATGCATTTTGCCACAATTAATGATTTATTATTTCAGTTCTTCATTTCTTTTTGGTCTCTTTGCCACTTTCTAATCTATGATGAAACTTTTAATTTTCATCTCATCACAGCTTAGATTTCATTGAAAGACAAGGTCAAAGGCTTTTGGAAAGTCTATGGCATCCTGGCCTGGCTCAGCACCAGTGTGGCAGCAGGGCCAGGGCAGTGATTGTCCCCCTGTACTGGGCACTGGTGAGGCTGCACCTCGAATCCTGTGTCAGTTCTGGGCCCCTCACTCCAAGAGAGACATTGAGGTGTTGGAGCAGGGCCAGAGAAGGGCACCGGAGCTGGTGCAGGGCCTGGAGCACAAGTGTGATGAGGAACGGCTGAGGGACCTGGGGGGGTTTAGTGTGGAGAAGAGAAGGCTCAGGGGGGACCTTCTCGCTCTCTACAACTGCCTGACAGGAGGATGGAGCCAGGAGGGGGCTGGTCTCTGCTCCCAAGGAACAAGGGATGGGACAAGAGGAAACGGCCTCAAGCTGCCCCAGGGCAGGTTTAGATGGAGCTGAGGAACAATTCCTTCCCCAGAGGGTGCTCAGGCATTGGAACAGGCTGCCCAGGGCAGGGCTGGGGTCACCGTCCCTGCAAGTGTTCACCCCCCGTGTAGCCGAGGCCTCAGTGCCGTGGGTTAGTGGTGGCCTTGGCACTGCTGGGGAACGGTTGGACTTGATGAGCTTAAAGGTGTCTTCCAACCCAATTGATTCTATGATTCTGTGATTTGTCCAATCAACAGTTCCCATTTATCCATCACATTATGGATATGCTTAAAACTTGATGGATGCTGCGGCAATGGCCCACGTGCGTGTTTACTATTACTTGTGTAGTTTTGAAGTGACAATAAAATCCTTAAGTATGGTTTAACAAAGTGATTACTCTGCAATTGGTGCTTCACATTCAGCGCTTGTACAGCTGGCAGTTGGACATCTGCCACTCCAAATGGTAACAGAGCAGTAGCATTTGTGCAATTGCATTTTGCTTGTGTACAAACTAAGGCAGACAGGTTTATGAACTGCATGATAGAAATGTGCGGAAGATATATTTGTAGCTTTTTGGGAATAGGAAGATTAATGTAAAATAAATGAGGGTAAAGGAACACTGCTGACTTTTAAATGCCTTTAAATAAGCCTTTACTCACAGATAAAAGCAACTGTTGTCATAATTGAAAGGCAAACATGACTTTAGTCTGGGGATTGTTGTGTCTTTTTGTGTGCGTGAAACTGCATAAATACTGTAATTCTATATTTGCTGGAGCCTTTCACAGATCAGTTGGGAAGATTGGTTTTAAACAAAAGGAAGATTTAATAATCACTGCAAAAATGTACAAGAAGCTCTGGGAGTTGTATCCAGTCCCAGCAGCTCGGTAGTATATGGTTGTTTTATCTTGCAACTGCAGCATAAAAAGGACATGGAGCTGCTGGAGCAAGTCCAGAGGAGGCCATGGAGCTGCTGCGAGGGCTGGAGCAGCTCTGCTCTGGAGCCAGGCTGAGAGAGCTGGGCTGGGGCAGCCTGGAGAAGAGAAGGCTCCTGAAGGGGACACCTTAGAGCAGCTCCAGTGCCTAAAGGGGCTCCAGGAAACCTGGAGAGGGGCTTTGGACAAGGGCCTGTAGGGACAGGCCAAGGGGAATGGCTTTAACCTGCCAGAGGGGAGATTGAGATGAGCTCTGAGGCAGAAGCTCTTCCCTGTGAGGGTGCTGAGGCGCTGGCACAGACTTTTCCCAGAGAAGCTGTGGCTGCCCCATCCCTGGCAGTGTTCAAGGCCAGGTTGGACACAGGGGCTTGGAGCAACCTGCTCTAGTGGAAGGTGTCCCTGCCCATGGCAGGGGGTTGGAACTGGATGAGCTTTAAAGTCCCTTCCAACATAAACCATGCAAATGCTAACACTCTTGACTGTTTTTCTATCTGAGAAGCCTAAAGAGGATCATAGAAAGGTTCATGGATCGTGAAAGGTTAAAGAAATGTGAATAATCCTTTTACTTCAGAATATGTAGCAAAAAATGACATTCATAATGCTAGAAGGGAACCGAATTACAAACGGATATCAGGGCAAAGCCACCTACCTTTGCTTTGAGTTTCTATTTGTGGGCTTTTTGCAGCAGCCTCATTAATTACAGCCATTTTTCACTCTGTTAGCAGAGAAGCTGAGCTGCTGCATGACTTAAGTGCTTGGTTATTCTGTGGTTAATAAGAATAGCCTTTGTAGTACAAAGTACTGCAAAGAAGGAAGGAAGGTGTCAGGAAGAGAGAAGTTTCTAGATGATGTTACAACTCCAAGACCCCCAGAGCAGCCCTGCTTTAGTGTCAATCTTTTACTATCAATTGATCTGAATATCCCATATAGATGTTTTCCAAGTGATCAGCACAGTCAGCATCTGCAGGATCATTGTCCCCTCTACAGTAAGGTCCACTGACCACTGGCAGGGTATGTATTTTGGAGTTTGGGAAGCAGAAGTAGCCCTCTCTGTCTGTCCCGGTGTTAGATGCACTCTTTGTGCCCTTTCCCAGCATTATGACATTCCTCTCCAGTTCTTTGCCTTCCCAGCCACCGGTGACTCAACCTGCAGAGCTTTCCTGAGGGAAATTCCAAGCTTTATTTCAAAGTTGAGATTAGTGTCCTGCAGCGTATCTGTTGCCCAGCTGTGTCCTGGGGCTTTCATTTGGGTTTGCATTATTCCTCAGTTCCTTTGGACTTGTTTGCCACATCCAGTGTCCTTGGAGTGCCACTGGAATGATACGTGCAGAGTGTGTGTCTCTTAACGGCTCTCCTTTGTGATCAAGAGGATATTTACTCTTCCAACCTAGTCCAGGCAACTTTGCCTTAATTCTTCATCTAGAGAAGCTGGAGAAGGGGATGAGAGTGTGAGCTGGTTCAGCTGGACAAGCTTTGGGATGTTAGTTTGAGACTTTGAGGTTTGAGGAGAAGGCAAGGCTTGGTCTTCTGCAGGCAGGAAAGCAGACAAGCGGAACTAGAAAAAAACACAGTATTGGGGGTGAACTGAACATCTACCTAATAGTAGATGTTTCTTCTAGGTAAAATACAATTCCCTGGACAAGGGCCTGTAGGGACAGGACAAGGGGAATGGCTTTAACCTGCCAGAGGGGAGATTGAGATGAGCTCTGAGGCAGAAGCTCTTCCCTGTGAGGGTGCTGAGGCGCTGGCACAGACTTTTCCCAGAGAAGCTGTGGCTGCCCCATCCCTGGCAGTGTTCAAGGCCAGGTTGGACACAGGGGCTTGGAGCAACCTGCTCTAGTGGAAGGTGTCCCTGTCCGTGGCAGGGGGTTGGAACTGGAGGAGCTTTAAGGTCCCTTCCAACACAAAGCATTCTATGATTCTAAAATACATAAATTGAGAGTCGCTCCAGGTGATATTTTGCTTTACAAGCAGCAGTGTAAAACCCAGATGAGCATTGCCAGTTTGTATTGCTTCATGCTGGTGAGCACATCTCTAATAAGAATCGGCTCCATTGGATTGTGTAGATGCCTTGGAAGGCAGCAGGGAAGTGCACCCTGGTAGTGAAATCATACAGCAGATGTTGTTTTCGTTCACTTACACAAGCTGCTATGGCTTTGTGATCTGTGATATCACAGTTGCTTTTCACTTGGAGCTTTGGGGTTTGGTGACTGTTGAATCTTTCAAGGCCCAAGTTTTATCTTCCTGTGGGGCCCTTCAGAATAGAGTCTTCAGCACAATGGCTAACATCAGCATATTACTCAAATGCTAAAGCTCTTGAATCCATCCCATTTAATTTTACTTTCTCTGTTCTAGGCTGCAGAGAAATACTTTGAAGCTATTTCATTTTCTTAAGCACATTCCATTCCAAGCTCTTCGGTTCTTCCTGCCTTTAAACTCTTCCGTGCTGATTCCACATGGCTTTTGTTTTATCTTCTTCCCCCCCTGCATTTATTGAACATTAGACTTTAGAGAAAAGAGGTGCCTACATAAAAGAGATAGAGTTGGGTATTTAGGAGTGAAGAAGAAGAGCCATTTCTGAGATCAGGTGCCTTTCTCTTATCGCGTGTTCCAGGATTTTTCATTTAAGGCATTCCTGGAAAAAAGGATAGTTACAGATGGGCTTTTCTGTTAATACTGCTGCTAAGAGAGGGAATGTCACCAATCAGTGTTTAAGTTGCTGTGTATCTGAATCATAGAATGGTTTGTGTTGGAAAGGACTTTAAGATCATCCAGTTCCAACCCCCTGCCATGAGCAGGGACACCTCACACTAGACCATGTCGCCCAAGGCTCTGTCCAGCCTGGTCTTGAACACTGCCAGGGATGGAGCATTCACCACTTCCTTGTGGAATCAAAATCAGGTTGTGGTTGCTGACCCATGTGCTCTGTTTTACATTTGTCACACAACATCTCACCTTTAATTTCCTACCATCCGAGTAGGGCAAAATGCAAAAGAATGGCAGGAGAGACTAATTGCTCGGGACACCCAGGGCAAATCCACACTGATGGGAAGAAAGAGAGGAAGACAAGAGGAGTTGGATTATGAAGGAAGGCTACTCTAAAGCTGCAAATACCTGGAAAAGAGTACTGACAGACTTTATTCTCTGCCATCCACCATCCAGTGAGCATATTGGGCTCCCTGAATGCTCAGCTCTCATATGGCACTGCACAGTGTCTGGAAGAGTCCTACCAGAGCCTCTGAGGTGATACCCACAGCTTGCTGTGCATCAAGTTGGTATCTCTGTGTGTGATGAGGACTCCCTGATGCTGGGCTGGATGTACTCCAGTAGCTCAACACTGTCAGCACCCACAAGCTGTGCTTTCTGCTCTGGGCAGACCCTTAGGCTTAGAGGAGTTGGTGCAGACACAGCACAGGAAGGCAGGATGCAGCCACCAGCATAGAAGAAGAAAGTTTGGAAGGAGTTAAGTATGATGGAAATGAAGTGAATGATCACTATAACATTGTATTGGTCACTGCTTAGTTTTAGCAGTAGTTGAAGAGTAAAGTTCCCCATCTCAGTTGTTTCCTTCCGGTCTGACATCATCTACCTGTCTTAAAATAACATTTAAAATAGGTTTTAGTTTGTTTTCCGGTAAAAGCTCTAATAGAAGCAAATCTGCCCTTCAGCAACAAGCTTATTGCATGTAATATTCTAACTTTACATTATCTCAGCCTAATCTCTTTAGACTTTGATTGCGTTTTCCAGCTGTAAGCACTTGCTTTTAGCGAGCTTTCGAGATTGAGATTTCAAATGATTTGCCTGTCTCAACTGTTTTTACTTGAAACTTACTTGCAAAACCCTTCCAGGTGTACTTCAAAGTAATTGCTCTGCTTGCTATCATCTTAGGTGCATGTTTATCAGGGAAATTAGGCTTGCTTTTCCATGAGGCTTCCCACACTCTGGGAAATCACCATTAAAATATGACAGGATGGCATCTCAGCTAATGGTAATGCAAGTTTATTCCTTGTAGTTCAGTTACCTATGGATATCTTGGATTGGTAATCAAATCTCCTGTAAAAGAGCTGTGTACTGTCTTATTTATCCGGGCTGCTTTCTGCAATGTCAAGAGATGGCCAAGGATAGATTCTAGCACTTTCATTACATAGAATCATAGAATCAACTGGGTTGGAAAAGACCTTTAAGATCATCGAGTCCAACCTTTACCCCATCCTTAAATACTGTTATTTTTCATGCAATGGTCCTTTCAAAACCCAAAGCCCATTTATTAATGCTTCAGAATGTTCTGCACTTGTGACAGACATAGGTGTGATAGACATAGTTAGTAAAACTGGCTTCAAAAGTGAGGAAAATACTTTTTGATTTAGCTGTTGTTGCTATCTTTATTCTGGGCTGTCACCTCAGAGTATTTTCCTTGCGACTGCTTTCATAATTATCTGTCAAACTTCGCAGCTGGTCCTCCACGTTTTGTAATGTGCTCTATGAACCCTCTTCTGGGGAACAGCATCTCATGCAGACCTCAGACTTCACTCATGAAAGGCTTCAAAAAGAATCAGACATCATCAAAAAAACCCCATCAATCCAAGTTCTGGGTCTTTAGACAGTTTGTCTTCATTTGTGATAGCCTCTAAGAACTCCAGGAGGAGGAGGAAGACTCAATTACACTAACCATAAGAACTGGGAGCAAAAGTGTTTCTGGAGAGAGCCCAGTTCTTACTCTGATGTATTTTCTACTCTGTAGCATTATTTATGAGAGGTGTTGTGGTGAACTCATTCTTCTTTCTTGTGGCAGGTAAGGGTGGACCAGTGGTTAGAGGAACACTTCAGTGTTTGAAGAAACTGGCTTCAGTTTTATGCAGGTTTCTTTGTGACTCAGGCACCCTTTTGTAGCCTGACCTCTTCTTGCAAGGATATAGAGGATAAATACACAAGACTGCTCAGACACTGCAGTAATGGAGATTAAATAGGTAACCACCATTTGTAGATTCTCTTCATCAGGGACTGTAGTGATAGGACAAGGGGTGATGGGTTTAGACTGGAACAGGGGAAGTTCAGGTTAGATATAAGGAAGAAGTTCTTTACTGTGAGGGTGCTGAGGCGCTGGGATGAGTTGCCTGGAGAAGTGGTAAATGCTCCATCCCTGGCAGCGTTCAAGGCCAGGTTGGACAGAGCCTTGGGTGACATGGTCTAGTGTGAGGTGTCCCTGCCCATGGCAGGGGGTTGGAACTGGATGATCTTAAGGTCCTTTCCAACCCAAACCATTCTATGATTCTGTGATTCTAAGAGCAAAAGCTTCTTAGCCCAGCAATGAATGTTTCAGCATCTAAGTTTAAATCTGCATCCTGAACACAAATGTTTGGAATTCTGGGATTGCAGGGTACCAATTTCTTATGAAGAAACATGTAGAGCTTTAAAATTGGTTTTCTATATAGTATTAGCTTTCACTCATTTATTTTTAGTATAATATACACAGAAAGCAAAGTCAGTGTTAGTACGGTCTCTTTTTAGCTTCTAAATTTTGGGTGTCTTTACTCCACAGAAGCAAAGAACTTTGCACAGAGATCATGGTAAAGAAAAAGATCTCTTAATTGTAACCTGGGGCAATTCAGAAGCAGTTCAATAATAAATGCTTTTGTAAGAGGTGCATACCAAAGAGATTTGGGCATTAGAAAATACACCCACACTTCACAGGTTTAACCTGAGCTTTCTTGTGTGTGTTTTGTTAGGAGTGTCGAGAGCTTTTTTTCCTCATCACCTTCTGATTGTTTTGAAGAACACAAATGTAACAGAAAATGCTGTAATCAAAGGAAGTATTAGCTCCAAAAATATTAACTGAACTCGTATGATGAATTTCAAGGGAATACATTCTGCAGCTGGAATATAAAGCATGTAAGGCCAGAATGTATCACTTGACACAGCGTGTTGGAACCGCTCATAAATGAGCACTGGGAATAAAACTCGAATTGTGTTGTTAATAATGTATTTGTTCCTAAAATTCCCTCATTACTCCTCCTCAATCCAGTAAATCACTGAAATGGTTTCCCTCTTCTAGAAGCATATCAGCATACATAAAATCATAGAATGGTTTGGGTTGAAAAGGACCTTAAACAGTCCAGTTCCAACCCCCTGCCACGGGCAGGGACACCTTCCACTAGAGCAGGTTGCTCCAAGCCCCTGTGTCCAACCTGGCCTTGAACACTGCCAGGGATGGGGCAGCCACAGCTTCTCTGGGCACCCTGTGCCAGCGCCTCAGCACCCTCACAGGGAACAACTTCTGCCTTATATCCAACCTGAACTTTCCCTGTTTCAGTTTGAACCCATCACCCCTTGTCCTATCGCTCCAGTCCCTGATGAAGAGTCCCTCCCCAGCACCCTTGTAGCCCTCTTCAGACACTGGAAGCTGCTCTGAGGTCTCCACGCAGCTTCTCTTCTCCAGGCTCAACAGCCCCAATGGTCTCAGCCTGTCTCCATACGGGCGCTGCTCCAGCCCCTGATCATCCTCGTGGCCTCCTCTGGACTTGCTCCAGCAGCTCCATGTCCTTCTGATGTTGAGGACACCAGAACTGCACACAGTGCTGCAAGTGGGGTCTCACAAAACGGAGTCCCACCAAGGGAGAAGCAGCCTAGAAGATGCTGAAGCACTGCCCTGCATGCTGTCTTTAAACACTAAATCCCTCTGGTTGGCCACCAGCTCTGCAGCAGTGATGCTGCCTTTAGTTTTCCTGGCCTTGTCCCAGCACTTTGACTTACTGGAAGCAGCGCTCTGGTGTGGCTGGGGCTGGAACGCAGTGTGCTCACACTAGTGGTATGCATCTGTGTTGGTGCTAGCACAGAGGAGGAGGCTGTGTTCTGGCCTCCTTTGCTTCCTTTCTTTGCCCAATGTGGATTGTTTTCTTCCTGTGTCTTACAGCGTGTTTGAAACTCTTCCAAGGATTCAGAACATCTACCGGAGGATGTTGCTGCTGCCAAATAAACTCGATTTCTAGATGTCCTACCTAAACTTCCCTTTTCCTTGTTTCCGACTGTTAGAGCTGATCAGAGTGCTGCTCTTTGGTAATACAAACAGCATTTTTAGTCCTTCCCCCATGTAAATCTGTTGGATTCCATTGTGCTTTCTTCTAGCTGCCTCCTAGCCAAGATTTAGGTAACTGCTCTTGTGTTTTAAGATCTTTCTTTTCCTTTGTAGTGCTCCTGGTTGCTGTATCAACCCATCCATCTCATTTTGTCCCTTATAGTTCTTCCCTTAATACTATGCCAACATCCATACAGAGCATTAATGCAGCATTCTTTTGCAATGTACTCACTTTATCACACTTTTCTATAGTGTTCTATCATAGAATCACAGAATCCTAAACTACTTTGGGTTTGGAAGGGACCTTAAAGCTCATCCAGCTCCAAACCCTTGCCACGGGCAGGGACACCTTCCACTAGAGCAGGTTGCTCCAAGCCCCTGTGTCCAACCTGGCCTTGAACACTGCCAGGGATGGGGCAGCCACAGCTTCTCTGGGAAAAGTCTGTGCCAGCGCCTCAGCACCCTCACAGGGAACAGCTTCTGCCTTATAACCAACTTGAAAATCTACCTTTTAATTTGATGGTTCCTACGCTTTCTATGAACTTGCTCTTTAGATTTCTGATTTTAGATACCCAGGGAGATCTCATCGTCGCTTTCATAACCTATTAAAGTGTTATTTATCTGTACCCCTTCTCACAGTTCTTCAGGAAGCTTTTCTATAGCTTATACAGTTCAGTAATTGCTTCGCTATTTGTTTCGTTCAGTGTTTTTCCCATTAGAAATGTGGTGGCTGATACAAGTTGCAGCTGAAGTGCTGATGTTGCAACTTCAGGTAATGACCAGATAAACAAAAATCAAGGCTTGCTTAGAGTTTGGAAAAGAGAATTGCAGGAGGTAAGAAACTGCTTTTGTAGCTTAAAAAAAAGCACTTTAAACACCCCCCTGAGCCCATTTTTTATGGTTTTGTGTTTGTTTTTGAAGTCAGTGTTGGTCCATTGCTCCAGCCTGGAGTAAGAGTCTTGCATTTCACTGAGTAGCAGGAAGTTTATATTGATCCTTTGTGCACATTAGCAAGTGGGGAGTTTAGTAATTACACATTGGCAGAATTCCCATTGGGATGACTTGGTTTTCTCCCCTTGAGGTCCTTCTGAAATATGAAATGGAGACAGGAGTTTTCATTTCCTGACACTCTGAAGTGCAGCTATTGTACACTTTGAAGTAGAAGATATTAAAAATGGCTGGTGAAAGGGAAAATGTAATTGCTCTGCTGCCCTCCTGGTGACGAGCCCCAAGTGAAAACACAAGATTGAATTCAGTGGCCAAACCAGCTCATTCTGTGAAGCTGGGTCCTCTGAACAGTCACAAAGTGCCTGTGTTTGAAACAGCATTGGTAGAAACCTCCTCTGGGCTCTGGCTTAGTTATTACTGATAATATATAGCATACACTGGATGGGAACTTGTTGGATTTGAGTCACATTAATTCTGCTTCTGACACTTAAAACGCTGTGGTGAGTTGGGAAGTTCTTGTATCAAGAACTCCCATTTTAGTTTAAATGAGTTTCTCATTCTTCCCTGTGAGGGTGCTGAGGCACTGCCACAGGGTGCCCAAAGAGGTGGTAAATGCTCCATCCCTGGCAGTGTTCAAGGTCAGGTTGGACAGAGCCTTGGGTGACATGGTCTAGGGTGAGGTGTCCCTGTCCATGGCAGGGGGTTGGAACTGGATGATCTTAAGGTCCTTTCCAACCCAAACCAGTCTGTGATTCCTATAAGGAAATACTCTAGATTCTACAGTTTTTAAGCTATTAGGCTGCCTACTCCTCCAGTTCAAACCTCATTTCCAAACACCTTTTTGTCTTCCATGATTTCACTTTACCTGGTGCTGCTGGGCCGCTGGACTATCCTTTTTACACCTTTCTTTCCCTGTTATTCTGTGTGTGTGTTCATCTTTGCTTTAATATCCCTATGGATCCTTCCAAGAGAAGAATCTTTGAAAGGGAGGGTACCTAATGGTAGGTGTGGTAGATGCTCTCAAATGTGCATGAATTGTGTTGCTTCACTGTTTCTTTAATGGTAAACTCTCCAATAATGAACTGTAGTTTGCACCAGAGCTGTTTGAGATGGTTCCAGAAACAAAAGACATGATAGAGTTCCTTATCCTTCTAGCTGCTTTCAGATATGATTCAAGTTCTGAATGATGCCATCTGATAGGCTTTGTTTTATATCATTATTCTGATTTTCTTCATGCAGTGATGGAACAAGGAACAGCAACATGAGCCAGGAAGTGCACTAAAACTGTGCAGAGCATCATGATACCCAGACAATGAAACAGAGGTTTTCAGACTCAGAATCTTGTTCGTTTGCTTTATTTAAAGGGACATTTTGCAACTTAAGTATCTATTTTAGAAAATACCAGCTTTCCTTTTCCCCTATATCACAGTGAGGTGCAATTGTCCCTAAGGTGGGGCTGAAAGCTGTAATGAATGTTGTGTTTGTTAGTCCTGATTTTAAATGAACTTTTAAAGTATAGTCAACTTTTAACTGCAGAAATGTTCTTTGCTCTCTGAGAGTAACATCTATTTCTGTTGCTTTTGAGTCTTGTATGTAGAAACCATAGCAGAGTGAAAAGTCTTCATGTGTTTGACAGAGGGAGAAAGAGCATTTTAACACTTGGAAAGATCCTCAGTGTTGGTGAATCTCACAATCATTCTGTGTAGGAACCTAGGAGAAAGGATCTCTTAACGCTGTGTAAATCACATTGGTCACCTTGTTAATAGCTAAAGCTGGTAATTTTTGCTTCCTTTTCATAATAGCACATTTCGTCCCTCTCTGAAAACATCACCTATATTCTAACTCCCATATTGTCTTCCTAGTGTTTTCACATCCTGTGCGTTATATCCTTATGACCATGTCCTGTTAAAACTGGACCTATTTACAACTCTGCTTGGTTTATCCTTTTGACTCCTCATCCACATTTATTGTGGAAATGACTTTCTAAAGTAGAATTAACTACATATGTGGGGAAATGGAAACTTGATGAAAGTAAGGTCCTTCAAATTAGTGCACTTTCTATCTGTACCAAGCTGTCTATATAACAGGAAGCACTATATCGTGCCTGTGTTTGCCTGTAAATACTATTTCTTCTTTAAGTTTATGTTTTTTATCTTTGAGGTGGTCAGTTTTTTTACAGATCTTTGTGCATTTATAATGATACGCATTTTCTTATAGGACCTGATGACTGACTGTTAGGAAGACGGCTGTGAATGGACACGAATCATATAAAAGACTTGTCAGGTTTTGCTGCTGTATTTGTGCAGAAGTGGTCTAACTCTCACACAGCTGTAGATAAAGGCTTGTTGAAATGTTGTTTTGCATAAATTCTATTCAGTTCTGTTACTGTCTGGCATGCTCTCGATGAACAAAACACTATCTTGGATCAATGATTTCCAGTAAAACAGTCTTGAAAGACTTAGGAACATTTGTAAGGTCAGTCACATAGTCTGCATTTATCCTGATTAGATAAATTGACCTTGATTTAGCCCCTCACCCAGCACCATGTATGTAACCTTTGTGGCCATAGTCTGGTTTACTGCTGTGACAGGCCACCACATCATGTAATCTGGCTTTTGAGCTTACTGAGCTTCATCCTGAAAGCAGGTGGGTTCATCGTGCTGCCCACATCTGTTGGGAAGCAGTTGTAAACATCTCCTCTTCGGCGGGAAGCTTTACGCTCAATTCTAGCCCACATTTATTTAGGGTTAGTTTACATGTATTTATTCTTTGGTCAGTATTATCCTTTAGTTCTCTTTTGTCCATGGCATTTACCCATGTGAGCCATGTATTCCATCCAGATGCTGTTTTGTTAGGCTAGGTGAGCTAATCAGTTTATGTCTCTACTGATGTTGTAAGCTCCCATTCATCCCTCCCATCTGAGTGATGCTTCTCTGCACCTGATGTGCTTTCTCTTTTCTTCTATCATTAACTAGATAGTGTAGTTACTATCTAGTGTAGTCTCCTATTGCCTTGCATGAAGACATTACTATTTTCCTTTCCTCTACTGGAAACAAATTTAGGAGGTTTGGTGCCTACAGTGATGGCTTATGATCAGTCACCACACAATCTTAATTCACTTTTCTGCCTCTTCAAATAGACTAATCCTGCATTTGGAATAAGGATTCATATTGACATTGAAAGGCATGGCTTTGGCCATCATATTTAATCCTGTTCCTGTCATTGCAGTCCTCAAGTTCATTCATTTCTTCCTCTGATAAACCAGTCATCCTTTATGTTGACAGATGTGCTGAAGTCTTTGGTCGCTAAAGAAAGACTAGATCACTCCCTGGACCAGTATTCAAGGAATCCAGTACTGAAGTAGAAGAATGCTGTACAGAGTTAAATCCAGATCCATCCATGTGCATTCATCTGATTTCTGACATACCATATTTCTTCCAGCCATAACCAATAATTTCTACTTCAATTACTTTACGTACCTTCTGCCTCATCTCTTAGCTGCAAACTGTCCAATCTCTGATTTTCACAAGGAGATCTGATGCTTTATTTTTCCTTTCTTTTGTAAAAACCTAATGTAAAGGGTGAGGTTTTGTCACAGTTGAACTTTTCCCCCAGTTTCAACTTCCATATCTATTTCCTTCAAAACTCATTTCACTTCCTTGCTTGTTGATTAACTTTCGAGTTACGGACCTATGGTTGTGTCACCCTTTTGTTCTTCCTTGCTATTGTTTGCTAATCTCTGAGCGTATCCCACTGATGGAATGAGTAAAAAATCCTTTTAAATGTATTTATAAGCTATTCTATGTGAGGATAATCCTGTTAAAGACTAACTGGACTTCTGTGAAATACACCCTCAGAGGGACGTTGGCTTTGAAAGTGTTTTGGTTCAGGAGAGAAGTCATTTAGCCAGCAGCATGCTGGAGGACTTCATTGTTCTTCTGCCCCCATTTCCCTTCTGAAAACCTTTGCTCAACTTTCAGTATGTTTTGCAAAGAGACTTGCCTAATCCGTGCTACAAATGTTCTGAATAATATGGGCCAAAAAGTGCAGAGAAGGAGTGGCAGGAATTTACAGCTAGATTAGGCCTGTGGTATTTCCTCTTGCGGCAAGATGGGCCTAGATTAAACACTCATAAATTTCCAATAATTTAACATGATTATGGCTTTACAGGAAGTGTGGAAACCTTCCCCTTCCTCCAGAAGAATCCCCTTTCTGCAGTCTTACATCCATCTGAAGGCTGGTTTCCTACTGCACTCTCTTCTTAAGTCACGTCCCTTCCCAGTTGCGGGTAAACATGATGGTATCTCTTTTGTTCAGCATCTTCACGTTGGATTTTTGCCAGGTTTTTGACACTTTCATAAGAGAGTGACCTTGAAAAGTGATATTTATATCATGTCTAAAAGCTGCTCTTTGAGAACTCCTTTAGAAAGCAGAAGATTCACTATCCAGACTACATAGCTTTTGCTCTACTTTTCCGAGGCTGATGACATCTTTGCATGGTTTATGGGAGGACTTGGTAATGGTCAGTGTACTATGCAACACTAAGTCGTCATGGATTTCTTCCAAACCTGATCTCCACTGAAAGTGAGTCACTGCCCATTGCAACACTGTGGGAATGCGGTAAAAGATTAATGGTAAGATAGAAGGCAGAAGTTCTTCCCTATGAGGGTGCTGAGGCACTGGCACAGGGTGCCCAGAGAAGCTGTGGCTGCCCCATCCCTGGCAGTGTTCAAGGCCAGGTTGGACACAGGGCCTTGGAGCAACCTGCTCTAGTGGAAGGTGTCCCTGCCCGTGGCAGGGGGTTGGAGCTGGATGAGCTTTAAGGTCCCTTCCAGCACAAACCATTCTATGACTCTATGATAATTTAACCTTTAGAATTAAACCTAAAGAATTTAAACGTGAAAAAGGCTTTTTCTTTGGTATAAACTTGTCTGTCTTTGCAGAGCTGTTTTGATTTCAGCTGGGCTTCTTTTACAAGAAGGAACTTAGTACAGAGCTGACAAGAAGAGTGAAGTCTCTGGCACGTCTGTTTTGCTTGTTCTAACTTGGTGAAATTCATGGTTGTGCAGGAGATGATGTTAAATCAATAAGGAAGGTGTGATAAGAATCAGATGTGATTTTTTTACTTGGTTGAGAACTGTCTCAAACTGAGATTTGAATCTCCTTTGTGAGGATTTAGAAGAGTAACCTTGTTACATAGGTACATTTCTGCTTCGTGTGTTCTGAAAGAGCCTTATTTCCTTTTGGAGTTGAATTTCCTGCAAACCTCCAAGTATGGATTTTTGTTCCCAGAGGTGCTGTAATCCTTTGGGGTTTTATCATCATAGTTTGGTAGTTCACTTTTCTTTGGGATGGACCTGCTGCAGCAGGACTCCTGAAATATAGAATCATAGAATGGTTTGGGTTGGAAAGGACCTTAAGATCATCTAGTTCCAACCCCCTGCCATGGGCAGGGACACCTCACACTAGACCATGTCACCCAAGGCTGTGTCCAACCTGGCCTTGAACATTGCCAGGGATGGAGCATTTACAGCTTCCTTGGGCAACACATTCCAGCGCCTCAGCACCCTCACAGGGAAGAACTTCTTCCTTATATCTAACCTGAACTTCCCCTGTTTCAGTTTGAACCCATCACCCCTTGTCCTATCACTATATATAGGTGCTTGTATTAGGGTATTGATGCAGACATGGCCTGCACGTTCTTGTGCTTTGTTTTACAAAGTGAAACTCTTTTATTCAGCACTTCCTGAAGTTTGTTTGCCTCTCTATAGCCTCATCCATTGTACTTTTCACTAAGGTATTTGGAAGTTGAAGTTTCAATGTTATAGATATCTAACTGATGGCGTGTGAAAGTCTGCAGTGTAATTTATGTAAGCAATATCCTGTGTTTTTTTAAATAGATTTGCTCTTTTTCCTAAATTGCATGTCATTTTATTCCCATTCGTTCTCAAAATTATGATTTGTGGTTAGGCAAAAAAAAAAGCTGAATCTGCATCTCTTCTGCTGAGAAATGTACCATTTCCTTACGCTTCACTTCAACTTCTCAATATTTCCTTGTAGTTTTGCATAGCCAGGACAGTGTGAAAAACCAACTAAATCAGACTGGGAGAGTGGTCTTAAAGAAATCCTCATTGTATAATCCCAGGATGGTTTGGGTTGAAGGGACCTTAAAGCTCATCCAGCTCCAACCCCCTGCCACGGGCAGGGACACCTTCCACTAGAGCAGGTTGCTCCAAGCCCCTGTGTCCAACCTGGCCTTGAACACTGCCAGGGATGGGGCAGCCACAGCTTCTCTGGGCACCCTGGGCCAGCGCCTCAGCACCCTCACAGGGAAGAGCTTCTGCCTAAGAGCTCATCTCAATCTCCCCTCTGGCAAGTTAAAGCCATTCCCCTTGGCCTGTCCCTCCAGGCCCTTGTCCAAAGCCCCTCTCCAGGTTTCCTGGAGCCCCTTTAGGCACTGGAGCTGCTCTAAGGTGTCCCCTTCAGGAGCCTTCTCTTCTCCAGGCTGCCCCAGCCCAGCTCTCTCAGCCTGGCTCCAGAGCAGAGCTGCTCCAGCCCTCGCAGCAGCTCCGGGGCCTCCTCTGGCCTCGCTCCAGCAGCTCCACGTCCCTCTTGTGCTGCTGCCCCAGAGCTGGGTCAGGACTGCAGGGGGGGTCTCCCCAGAGCGCAGCAGAGGGGCAGGATCCCCTCCCTGACCTGCTGCTCATGCTCTGGGGGTGCAGCCCAGCACACGGGGGTGTTCTGGGCTCAAGCACACTCTGAAGCCGGCTCATGGGGAGCTTCTCCTCACCCAACACCCCAAGTCCTTCTCCTCAGGCTGCTCCATCCAGTCTCCCCCAGCCTGTGTCTGTGCTGGGATTGCGCTGACCCAGGGGCAGGATCTTGCACTTGGCCTTGTTGAACTCCATGAGGCTTGCACGACCCACCTCTCCAGGCTGTGGTCTGTGGTGTCTCATCCCACCCGCCATGTTCTGTGTGTGCAGTGGCCAGCACATGAATAGTAAAGTTTGAACCGGTTTCATTTGGGAATGAGTCACTTGGTGACCTTAAAGTATCTGAAGGGAGTGTGGAGGAGGGAATTCCAAGAATAGGTTTAAGAAAGGAAAAAAAGGCAAACAAACAACTCTCTTAAATACCAGGCTTGAACTATTTGGGGCTTTTATCTCCTTAAGGGATCAGGGTTTAATTCATGAGCTGTGCAATCAGTTTAACCCCATTTTTCTGCCTGTTGCCAAGAAAGCATTCACCATCTAAGTACAACTTTTAAGTTAGTTTTTTATTACTATCCACAGGTATGAATAAAGAAGAATTAGAGGGGTTTTAGCCTTTAAGTAGTTAAATGTGTTGTACCAAGATTAAGCTTGTTATTATTTGTGAAAGCCAAGGACAACATCTGAAAAGGTGTGTAGCTTTCTGGGTGAAAACCTGTCTTTAATGAGTGAATACAGCTTTATTGATTTAAAGTACATAGTACCCAATTCTAAATCTCTGCTTTTGGTTTCTGTCCTACAGGGAACACAGTGAGTAACCTGATTTTCATTGTACCTCCAATCTGTGGTGCGATTCAGACCCATAAAGATGGCCTTGAAAAACGCTATTTAGCTGCATATTTGTGTCTTACAGGTATGTGTAAAGCTTAATTTGCTCTTTCCTTATAAAGAGAGCTCTGATGTGCAATGAATAGTATCCAAATAGTAATAAACCAAGTAGTTAAATCCATATATTATGTGTGTTTAATGTAAACCTCTTGTTATATTTGTTAATGTTTACGGAAAATTGGTATTTGTTAGGAGAACATAGAATCATAGAATGGTTTGGGTTGGAAAGGACCTTAAGATCATCCAGTTCCAACCCCCTGCCATGGGCAGGGACACCTCACACTAGGCCATGTCACCCAAAGCTCTGACCAACCTGGCCTTGAACACTGCCAGGGATGGAGCATAACATGAACATCACATAACATGTAGACAGAATTCACTAAATAATTGTATGAGATTTTGAAGTGATCCTTTTCTGGCTTTAAGTCCTCCTCAGTGCATCTTAGCTTACTGCTTCCTTTCATGATGATTTACAGATGATGTCCTGTGTGTCCTACTTCCAAACAGTTTCACACTATATTAATACCTTTGTGACATTTGTTTGGAGCAGTAGTACAAGAAATGGCTGATATCCTGTGGGAAATAGAAGGGATTTCTTTAATGAGCTTGCATTTGTTTCCAGTTCCTCTTTGGCATGTATCACCCAATAAACTGCCAGTGTATCTGGGAAGTTCTGCAAGGGTGGAAGAACAATGTGACATTAGTGCATAGGTGAACTTAAGGGCAGTCTACTCTTTAAAGTAGCAAAATCCAGAAAAGAACTAACTTTCTTTAAAACATTAATTATCATAGAATCCGAGAATGGTTTGGTTTGGAAGGGACCTTAAAGCTCATCCACTTCCAACCCCCTGCCACGGGCAGGGACACCTTCCACTAGAGCAGGTTGCTCCAAGCCCCGTCAAACCTGTCTTTATTATGCAACCAGAAGTCATTTTCCTTCTGAGAAAAAATTTTTGAAGGTGAGCTGTATGGAGACAGGCTGAGAACACTGGGGCTGTTGAGCCTGGAGAAGAGAAGCTGCGTGGAGACCTCAGAGCAGCTTCCAGTGTCTGAAGGGGGCTACAAGGATGCTGGGGAGGGACCTTCATCAGGGACTGGAGTGATAGGACAAGGGGTGATGGGTTCAAACTGAAACAGGGGAAGTTCAGGTTAAATATAAGGAAGAAGTTGTTCCCTGTGAGGGTGCTGAGGCACTGGCACAGGGTGCCCAAAGAAGCTGTGGCTGCCCCATCCCTGGCAGTGTTCAAGGCCAGGTTGGACACAGGGGCTTGGAGCAACCTGCTCTAGTGGAAGGTGTCCCTGCCCATGGCAGGGGCTTGGAACTGGATGAGCTTAAGGTCCTTTCCAACTCAAACCATCTTGTGATTCTATGATTCGGATTTGGCACTTGGGTCTCAAAGTAGGTTTCACAGGATTTCTGTGTTTTCTGTAGCTCCTATCTCTGTGGAGAGAGAAATCTTTTCCAGTCTTCAGTGATTTATAGTAAATGCTACTTTTAAGATTGGCACGCTTACGTATTTAGGCAAACAGTGTTGAAAACCACATATCCATATGCTAAATGTATTCTTGATGCCAATTAAACTGTAACATATACTAGGTACAGCTTCATGGTTTTTGAGTTAGCGTCAGCTTTGCTGATGTGTGAAAGATAAGCAGCAGCAATGTACAGCTTTGGATGTGTCTGAACACTTTCCAAATAGCCATTTGTAGGCTTTTTATGGGTTCGAGTAATTATTCATTTTTATCTCAGGAGAAAGTAGTTTGGCAGCAGGAGCTCTTAAAGGTCAGGGTTTACTTTGAAAAAGATAGGGGAAAAAAAACTCTGTGTGTTTGCTGAAGTTGACTTTTTGCATGTTCTTGAATCCAAGTATCCCATATTGCCATTCTTTCTAAAGTAATACAAATAAATCATAGAATGATAGGATAGTTAAGTTTGGAAAGGACCTTAAGATCATCTAGTTCCAACTCCCTGCCATGTTCAGGGATGCCTCACACTAGACCACATCGCCCAAGGCTCCGTCCAGCCTGGCCTTGAACACTGCCAGGGATGGAGCATTCACCACTTCTTTGGACAACACATTCCAGTGCCTCACTACCCTCACAGGGAAGAACTTCTTCCCTATATGTAACCCGAACTTCCCCTCGTTCAGTTTAAACCCATTCCCCCTTGTCCTGTTACTATGGTCCCTGATGAAGAGTCCCTCCCCAGCATCCTTGTAGCCCCCTTCAGATACTGGAAGCTGCTCTGAGATCAAATGCAAATATGTAAAACTCTCTCTTTGAGGCTCAGTCCTCCCTGTAGCTTGTTGCTATCTCTGTCAGTGACACTTTGTGATGGACAAAATGAGTCCTATCTGACCAGAGTGTCCGGCTGTCACAGCAAGACTGCCTTGAATGGACATTTCTTATTACTGTTTGATGTTTTAAAGACAACCCCAAAAAGTCTGAGTGATCACAATAAATACCATAGACTTCATTCAGTTTTATGCTGTTTTTGGTGTTCATGAAGGGGAGCTCAGCCTGTGTTATTTGACAGCAGTGCTGGAGGGCAGTCCTGAGTTCCAGCTGAGCTCTGCTATCTGTGCCTGGGATGCCTTTGACTCCTGTCTGAAATGATAAATGCTTGCATGACTTGATTTTTATCTCATAGGTTGGAACCTAACATTAAAGGTCACTCCCAAGAACATTTCTCTTCTGTTCTGTCTCTGCTTCAGTATTCCTAATGCTTCATAACAGTTGAAAGATGTAAAGAAATATAGAAAGCTTTATAGTTGCTCAGTGAAAACCAGGAACAGGATGGTTTGGAATCACAAACCTCTTAATATTTGTTCTACTACAGAACAAAAGCAGCAAATGTAAAGAGAACTTGAAATAGAGTTGAAATGTTCCAGGAACATTGGCATTCTTTCTGTGCATGTGACTCAATGAGAGGCATGTTGAAGTGGAGGTGGAGTAAGTGTAGAGAAATTCTTTCTTGTAAGAAAGTACCAGAGAGAATTATTTCCCTTACAGTAATTTTATTTATTAACAGATTTCACTCTGCTTACTTAATTTGTAACAAACAAATATAGATTTAACCTGGAAAGGAATAGTGAATTGAACAGAAAGTTAAATTCTAAGAAAGTTGGGGCTGTTCATCCTGGAGAAGAGAAGCTGCGTGGAGACCTCAGAGCAGCTTCCAGTGTCTGAAGGGGGCTACAAGGATGCTGGAGAGGGACCTTCATCAGGGACTGGAGTGATAGGACAAGGGGTGATGGGTTCAAACTGAAACGGGGGAAGTTCAGGTTGGATATAAGGAAGAAGTTCTTCCTTGTGAGGGTGCTGAGGCGCTGGCACAGGGTGCCCAGAGAAGCTGTGGCTGCCCATCCCTGGCAGTGTTCAAGGCCAGGCTGGACAGAGCCTTGGGCAACATGGGCTAGTGTGAGGTGTCCCTGCCCATGGCAGAGTATTGGAACTGGATGATCTTAAGGTCCTTTCCAACCCAAACCATTCTATGATTCCTTTGTGTTTTACCAGGCTGTGTTCAGTGTTTCACTTTAAACCCTACAATTCCTTTTGTTGAGATTTATTTCCTCTTGCGACCAAATGCATTTTGCATTCGGGAAGCACTCTTCATTTCGCATGCATTCTAAGATCCAAAGCTGGCAGCACAAGAAGGGGATTTCTAAATAACTGTACAAATAAATTTCTTGTTCATACTGGTCCTGAGACTGAATTTTCAGCACATTCTTTGAGATACACCACACTGTTCTCAACCCTTATTTCTGCTGCCTTTCAGCTCAAAGGGAATGCTGTCAGTGAACTCAGTAGGAACTGGATTTGATTTTTAAGCTTTAGGGAACTGTTTAACCTATAAATCAGGCAGAATAATCTTAAGCAATTACTCTGGCTTGTTGTATCTCATGAAGTAAGTGGAACAAATCTTCAGGCTGTCATTACCTTGAAGAATAAGAAGTTGGGTTTGGATTTTCTTTATCATAGAATTGAATCAACCAGGTTGGAAAAGAGCTTTAAGCTCATCAAGTCCAACCGTTCCCCAGCAGTGCCAAGGCCACCACTAACCCATGGCACTGAGGCCTGGGCTACACGGGGTGTGAACACTTGCAGGGACGGTGACTCCATCACTGCCCTGGGCAGCCTGTTCCAATGCCTGAGCACCCTGTGGGGAAGGAATTGTTCCTCAGCTCCATCTAGACCTACCCTTTTAGGGTAGGTTTTTTACAGTGGTAGAACTGAAGATCACCACCACCACACTGCACCATAGACAGTCAAAGAATGAAAGAAGATGAAAAAGCAGAATTAAATGAACAGTTCTTATGGAATGATGATGTTTTGTAATGGTTTCCCTCCACAGTGTAAGAGACAGGAGAGACCCTGGTTACAAGGAAACTGGAGCATGGCTGGGACTGTTCCCAGACACTGTAACTCAACCGTCTTGGTTGAGGCTGTTTCCTCTTGTCCCATCCCTTGTTCCTTGGGAGCAGAGACCAGCCCCCTCCTGGCTCCATCCTCCTGTCAGGCAGTTGCAGAGAGCGATAAGGTCTCCCCTGAGCCTTCTCTTCTCCAGCCTAAACCCCCCCAGGTCCCTCAGCCGTTCCTCATCACACTTGTGCTCCAGACTTTATGATGATGTGGTATTGTATCAGGTTCTACCATATGTCATTTCCTCATGTGTCCTGGGAAGCCATGAATCCCAAATGGTTGGTGTTCTAGAAGAGTCTTGATTTTAAGAAAAAGTTGCTTTTTTTAATATATATATAAAAATATGTGTATCTATATATATATATAAAAATATGTGTATCTATATATATATATATAAAAGAGAAGGGGTGTAACTTTTTTGGACCTAAAAAGACAAGAAAAAGCAGTCAGGAGTTAAGTACTTTATTAGATGCTTTACTTGGATGCTTTACTTACTTAAATTTGGAAGGATTGTGCTGGTTTGTATTTCTTTGGCCTGTTTAATAGGACCCAGTCATTCAAGCTGTGCCGAAGTGGAGGAAAAGAAGGATGCAAAAATTTTCCTACGTTAGACATAGCCATAGGAACCTGTTAACAACTTGCTCCATGTCCATTGAAACTCTGAATCTGTGGAAATAGTTATTAGAAGCCCTTCAGTCAAAGTTAATGCCCTTATTCTTACCTGATAGCTGTAGAGAAGGTGCTTAGGCCACGTCCATGTTAGTAAATCGAATGTGCTTGGGAGCATTCCTGAGTGCTGGAGCCAAGCAGCGTGGAACAGCCCGTGTCTGTTCGTCTCAGCCTCCAAGGCGAGGTGAGTGCATACAAATTCCCTGCTGGGCACAGGCCCTGGGCCCTTCTGGATGCTGTGATGTGCCTGGGAGCTGCTCAGGGAAAGTTGGCACAGGGCAGATTCACACCACAAACTGTTCTAACAAGTCACTAGAGCAGACTGTTGAGTTACAGTGTCTGGGAACAGTCCCAGCCATGCTCCAGTTTCCTTGTAACCAGGATCTCTCCTGTCTCTTACACTGTGGAGGGAAACCATTACAAAACATCATCATTCCATAAGAACTGTTCATTTAATTCTGCTTTTTCATCTTGTTTCATTCTTTGACTGTCTATGGTGCAGTGTGGTGGTGGTGATCTTCAGTTCTATCACTGTAAGAAACCATAGGTGGGATTCAGCTCCAGATTCAAACACCTAAACATGTGTCTCTTCAGAGGGGTCTGTCTGCCATTGCAGTCAGTAAAGCCTAGAGAATCATTTGGCTCATCCTGAAATATCCTCTTGTATTTGAATTGCTCTTTCTAATGCCAGTTCATGTGTAGATACCTAAATAAAGGTGTTAGCATCTGGAGCATCCTTCCTTTGGAGTGTTTTCATACAGTGCCTCTACAGTTTAAATTCAAACCACATCTCTGAAATCCTTATAAATAGTATTTTTTCTCTAAAGGCTTTAGGCCTGTGATAAGAATCTTGAATCTGATGGATCCAAGTTCATTTGAAATGAACTATCACTGATTATGTGATACTTCTGCTTCTTCCTAACACTGTTGAAAAATTCATAGGGGATATTCGTGTCCTTCTGAGGTTACAATCCTGAGAGTTTCTATGGTTCATGTATGGAGCTGGAGCTCATGTATAATGTCAGCTTATTCCTAGCATAGATATTGTCTTTAAGACTTTGGTGTTAAAGCACAATGAAATAGCTGCATGTGAAATACAGTTTGCAGATGCTTTGCCTTTACATCATCACTAACACAACTGTGTTATCAACTGGTAGTAACTACACGTTGTGTTTGCTGCAGGACAAAAAAGACCATGTTAGTCCACATACAGCAGCTAACCTAACCTTGCATTTCCAGTCTTTTAAAGTGCTATTCTGATCTCATAATACTGTGACTTAATGTGTATTCTGTGCTTAATACATAACTTATGTGTATCCCCTGTAACTTGAGAGGTTGATTGATGTAAAGATGCTGAGTGGCTTGTAGTATCTATGAAAAGTGAGTTAGAGTATGCAAATGGTATTGCTTCAGATGGTGGTAAAGCTTCCCAACTGATTCAAGCTTAGTGAGTGAAGCTCCTTTGCAAAAGGAAACACCTAAAATGAAAACTCTAAGCTCTGCTTGCAAGATAAGAAGTAAATCTATCGCTGGGTTGTCGATGGCTATATGGGAAAGTTTCCATATGCTTCTATAGAAACTTGGTGTAATTGCAGTGATTGTGGTCACTAATATTTTGGAAAGTACAAAGCTGGTAGAATATCTCATTGCAGTGATGGTTTTTGTGAAGTAAATATTAATAGAATCACAGAATGGTTTGGGTTTGAAGGGCCCTTAAAGCTCTTCCAGTTCCAACCCCCTGCCACGGGCAGGGACACCTTCCACTAGAGCAGGTTGCTCCAAGCCCCTGTGTCCAACCTGGCCTTGAACACTGCCAGGGATGGGGCAGCCACAGCTTCTCTAGTATTCCTTAGTAAAGTCTTGATACTGAAGTTATGTGAAGAGAAGTACACCTAAAGGTAGCTGCATTCCTGTACAACTGCAGGTAGAAATTACATGTGAAGACATTTGAGCTCAAGTATTAAACCATTATTTACAGGAGACAAATACATGTCAATCCCTTTGTAAGTTCACAAGGTAAAATATGTGACAAAAAGGTAGTGTGCTGTGGGTATAGCAGAGAAAATAAAGATTTCCTTCTGATCCTTGGCATGTGATAGGTGTTTCCTCTTTTTACATTGCAATGTTCTCAGCACTGAAGCGTGGTTCATTAAGCCGCGAGACAGCAACTCTGATGAGCACAGCTCTTGGCCCAGTGAGTGCAGTATTAGGTATCGGTTCCCTTCTGCTGAAGTTTACCAGTTATATAGTGATGTTAGTGAAGCAGAATATATCATATGCTTCAGCTGCTGCACTTCATCTCTTCATGCAGTTTCTTTTCCTTCTTTTGGAACAGATCCACAAAGCTTTTTGCACAGTTGTGTGTTAAGATATAACATATACCAATGTGAAACTTGGTTCTTAGCTCATTCAGTGTCTAGTTGTAAAACATTTGTAAGTTATGCCTTTGCAGTAAGCAGGTATAAATGGGATATGTAAAGAAATCATGTTTAATTCTTTAGCCTTCATTTAAACCATTTCTTCAAAGAGATGCTGTTGTGCATAGTTAACACAGTTGTGCTTGAGGAGCTGTTGTCTGTGCAGTCTGGAGAGGGAGAGTGTCATCTGATGAATAATCATTAGAGTCATAGAATGGTTTGTGTGGGAAGGGACCTTAAAGATGATCTAGTTCCAACCGCCTGCCACAGGCAGGGACACCTTCCACTATAGTGGTTTATGTTCTGGTAGACAGCCATGCTTAATTTTCCCAAAGAATTAATTACATTAATCTATTTAGCAATACATATGTGAATGTCACTGTATTACAATTTTATGTTTCAGTAAGGTTACATGCTTAGATGTTTCATTGACTACATGTAATAATCACAATTCTAGTCTAATTGCATCTAAAGAAACATCTCCAGAGATGTCTATCAACTGTCTTGGAAATCCTTTACAGAATGCAGCCTTCCAGTGTCTGAAGGGGGGGCTACAAGGATGCTGGGGAGGAACTCTTCATCAGGGACTGCAGTGATAGGACAAGGGGTGATGGGTTCAAACTGAAACAGGGGAAGTTCAGGTTGGATATAAGGAAGAAGTTCTTCCCTGTGAGGGTGGTGAGGCACGGGAATGGGTTGCCCAAGGAAGCTGTAAATGCTCCATCCCTGGCAGTGTTCAAGGTGAGGTTGGACGGAGTCTTGGGCGAAATGGTTTAGTGAGAGGTGTCCCTGCCCATGGCAGGGGGTTGGAACTAGATGATCTTAAGGTCCTTTCCAACCCAAACCATTCTGTGATTCTATGCAGAGTTGTTAGAGCCAGTTATAGAATCACAGAAGGGTTTGGGTTGGAAAAGACCTTAAATCTCATCCATTTCCACCCCTCTGCCACAGGCAGGAGCAGGGACACCTTCCACTAGACCAGGTTGCTCCAAGCACAGCAGCAATACCCAGTGATCGAGACTTGAGTGCAAATGACTTGGCTTTCTCTGAAAGTAGAGTCTGAGGTAAAACATAATTTCTTGAAGGAAGACAAGACATCGCATTAATGGACTTGTTCTTGCAAAATAAAAATGAGCTGGTGCTTAATGAGAGTGCTCCACTGATAACATTTCCAAGTGATGAATGATCCATTAACTGCTCGACCAGCTTTGCTCTGAACAGTGAAACGTAACTTCCAAGAAACATTGTCCTTGTCTGACTGAAAAAGCTGTGTATAGGCAAAGTGTATATCTCATAAATTAACTTCAGAAGCAAATCCAGAGTTTAAAAATGAACTATTTCAAGTAAATGAAAATCGTTACACACAAGGCTGAGCTTCCAAGCAGGCGGCTTGGGAATGGTGATCTCATTTCATACAGTGAATCCCTGCTGTGTGGGCTTTATCTGTTTACCCTGAACTTCTAGTTCTGAGTTCCAGCAGCAATTGGTTTCTGCTTCTAGAGCTGATGACAAACTCCTTGTAAAATTTACCTTTTCAATCTGGACAATAAGCAGAAATATCACAGGCTTGCAGCGGTATTAGCAGTTGAGTGATTCTTTGCCTTATAGATAAGACAGATAAATCTTAATGTACGTAAAAGAGAATTGGAATAGTAATGTCCCGTTCATTCTGAGTTCCCTCTGCTCCTGTCCTCATTGAGATTCATAGGGGACAGTATTGAGAACCCCATAAATCCAAGGACGTCACTGGTGACTGAAGTGTAAAGTAGAAGGCTGTAGAAAATAGGGGGGTTGTCCCTGAAATGGGATGCTGATGTTCTAAAGGGTTTTTTCCCCAGTAAAGTTCATGCATTTAAATGAATGTTGCTGAAAGTTTTGCATATAGACTTTTATGTTAACCATAGCTTTGATTTGTTTTCAGCTGTGGGATTGGGATCTTGGTGCTTCCACATGACCCTGAAGTATGAAATGCAGGTGAGTATTGATAAAGAGCTGAGAATCACTTTATGCTTTGTATCTTCCTATAAAGTCGTATTATTGTCTAAACAAAACTCATATAGCAGGAGTTAATCTACCTTAAGTATCATTGTACATGACTCCTGCTCTCAAGAGGAGTAGCACAGGTCTTGTTTTCCATGGATAGATATACAGGAATATAAACTTGCATCTAAAATAGGAGCTATAAGCAATTACTTATGTTGGTAGAAGACACTTTATCCTTTGGGAAGTTTTACTATCTCTTTACACAGCTGTGGGTTAATAAGACTAGAGTTATTGCTATCTATTGTATCCTTTTTTTCATCGTAATGTTTTCTATTATGTTTTCTATTTATCTAGATATACCTGTAACATTAATAGTGAAGTCAGGATCTTCTGAGTAGCAACAGTTAATTAATAATAATAATAATAATCCAGTGGGCAGAAATTATTAGCAACAGTTAATAATAATTAATAATAATAATCATCCAGTGGGCAGAAAGACTTCATCTTGGTGTTTCCCATTTTCTAAAGGGACACACGAGGTTTGTCCTGTTTTAGGTTTGAGAAGATTAAGGAAATTCATCTTTGAATCAAAGTCAGGGTGAAGTGGGATTCAGTTAAAAGTCAAGAAGACTACATTCAGAAGTGTGTGCTGGCAGTCTGTGCTCCCCCCATAGTCAATGGAAATCCTAGAATCCTAGAATGGTTTGGGTTGGAAGGGACCTTAAAGCTCATCCCATTCCACCCCCCTGCCATGGGCAAGGATGCTTCACACTAGAGCAGGTTGCTCCAAGCCCCTGTGTCCAACCTGGCCTTGAACACTGCCAGGGATGGGGCAGCCACAGCTTCTCTGGGCACCCTGTGCCAGCGCCTCAGCACCCTCACAGGGAAGAGCTTCTTCCTTATATCTAACCTGAACTTCCCCTGTTTCAGTTTGAACCCATCACCCCTTGTCCTGCCACTACATGCTGGAGTCCCTCTCCAGCATCCTTGTAGCCCCCTTCAGACACTGGAAGCTGCTCTGAGGCCTCCACGCAGCTTCTCTTCTCCAGGCTCAACAGCCCCAGTGTTCTCAGCCTGTCTCCATACGGGAGCTGCTCCAGCCCCTGATCATCCTCGTGGCCTCCTCTGGACTTGCTCCAACAGCTCCATGTCCTTCTTATGTTGAGGACACCAGAACCGCACACAGTGCTGCAAGTGGGGTCTCACGAGAGCAGAGCAGAGGGGCAGGATCACCTCCTTCGACCTGCTGCTCACACTCCTTTTGGTGCAGCCCAGGATATGGTTGGTTTCTGGGCTGTGAGCGTGGTTGTGAACTGATGAATTACCCTGTACCAGTAGTAGGAAAGTAATTTCTATACAGATGTGGCCATCAACAAGAGTGATGGTGGAAAAAGATGTTTGCACCCACTTCTTGATTTTCTAAGGAAAGAGTCAAACCTGGTGTAACGATTCTAAGATGCCTAACTATTAATATTTGCTTCACATGTTAGATATCAGAGGATCTGATATATGATATATCATATTAGATATCAGAGGACTAGTGAAGAATGGATCTTCACTGATCCATTTGTACGCTTTTGCAGTTTCATGATTTTCAGTCCTTTGTAAGAGGAGGTGAATTTGTATATTTAGGAGAGGGAAATTGTTAATGTGCTTTGATAAAAGTATAAGAAGAAAATGATGCTCTGATTTACACACACACACCCTCCCCCTTGAGAAATCATCTCCCTTGTGATTACTGTTTTAATTCCATCTCCATTAAGGTGGCAAGTTCCTGGAGAACTTTAGCTGTAACATGTCAGCCTTCTCCCAAAATATAAAGATTATTTAAGACAATAAAACATTATGTGGCAGTCATTATTTGGGAAGAAAAAACCACAACCAATAACCCCACAATAACCAACCAACCAAAAAAAGCCTGTCTCTGAATTAAAACCATGTAAGAAGGTTCCAAAATCAGGAAATAAACATGCAAGCACATCACAACATAGTTCCCTAAGGGCCTAAAGTTCTATTTTATCATATGGGAAAAATGCATTTCAGTTTCTCTGTGAAGTTTGTACACAAGTAAGAAGATGCTGCTGCCTGTATTGAGCAGGTTTATTCAGGCTGACTTCCCAAAACTAATTCTTATGTTTCAGGGGGCATGAACAGTGCAAATGGCATGCTCCTTTGAAGGTGTGGGCTTTTTGAGACATCATATACGAAAGATTCAGGGTAATGAGCTTATTAATGCAGCAGCTTTCAGTTGGGTAGGATTTGAAGTACAGTCAAGAAGGTGGATATAGAATCATAGAACTGTTTGGGTTGGAAAGGACCTTAAGACCATCCAGTTCCAACCCCCTGCCATGGGCAGGGACACCTCACACTAGGCCATGTCACCCAAGGCTCTGTCCAACCTGGCCTTGAACACTGCCAGGGATGGAGCATTCACCACTTCTCTGGGCAACCTGTGCCAGTGTCTTGCCACCCTCACAGTAAAGAACTGCCTTATATCTAACCTGAACTTCCCCCATTTCAGTTTGAACCCATCACCCCTTGTCCTATCACTCCAGTCCCTGATGAAGAGTCTCTACCCAAATGACTTAAAAACTCCAGTTTTCTTAAGACTTCTCTCTCCTTAATTTACTGTGAGTTAAAAGTACTTTTCATGTTTTGATGTCTCTGCTTTTTATAGCTGTTGGATGAGCTGCCTATGATATACAGTTGTTGTGTGTTTGTCTACTGCCTGTAAGTACTTGTTATTTCTTTCTGAATATTTATGAACTATTAACCATTTAGTATCTGTAAAGCCCCATCTAGTGTATAGTGAGGCTGACACTGAAGCTTCCACTGCTTTCAGTGAGATCTCTGGTTTGCAGCATTATGATTTGGCCATTAGAGCACAAGGCTGGCTTCAGTCCTAGTTCTTGCTCGTTTAATCATATTTTACCAGTGTTTGTTTAATAGGAAAAAGAAATACCTCTTCTTAAAGACTTTCTGTAGTATACAACCAGAGCTCAGGGTTATTTGATGTGTAAGCAGCAGCCCTAATAAATCAACTTCAGTAACACCTCCAAAATGAATGAATTTGAGCTGTATTTCTGTGCTGTAGCCTGACTCCAAATGCAAATCTCAGATTTCTGGTCAAACCTGCTCTCCACTCATCTGGAAAATTAAAGAAGAAAGAGTTTTATGAGGACTTGAGTGCATATTTTGAGCAGAGTGTCTTGGAACACGCATGACAGCTTAATGCCATGCCAGGATGTTTTCTCCCATTTCATTTTGGGAGCAATGTAGCATTTGGCAACTGCAAAGATACCGTAAGTTGGCTTTTCCCTGCCTGTTGCTGCAAGGCCTGGATTTAACATCAGTTGTTCTGTCGCTTGGAAAATCCAAACGATAAATCAACTTGTTGCAGACAAAAAGACAGAAAAAAAAATTGTCTTTTTGCTTTTGAACATAGCAAATATTCAGCCATTGAAAACGGGAACATCTTTGGGAGCTTGCAGTGGAGATGGGATGCTGTGGAAATCGCCATCAGTTTGTGATTCATACATTAGTATGGTTTGTTCAAACTCTGGAGCAGAATTGTAATGCCTCTGTTAGCGGAAATACTTCCATTGTAGCTCCCTATTGCCTTGAAATTGCCTTTGCATTTATTTTGTCTGGTTTGAATATGACTGGAGAAAAGGATGAGAAGTGGCTGTAACAATCTGTTAGAATAAGAAAATCATGCTTATTTTGTGCAATGGTTACTCTATTATCTTCAAAAGCACCGAAGTCTGTTACTGCATTTATAGCTCTAATAAGATTCTGTGTAAGTATGTCTGGTAGTAATTAAAATGTTGTGAAGAATGAGCTAATATTTAGTTGAGGAGGCCTTTAATAACCATTTTCTTTTCCTTGAAGGTAGGTGAAGGGGTGGTTCTGCGCAGGACCTTCCCTTGTACATAGAATCACAGAGTGGTTTGTGTTGGAAGGGACCTTAAAGCTCCTCCAGCTCCAACCCCTGCCACGGGCAGGGACACCTTCCACTAGAGCAGGTTGCTCCAAGCCCCTGTGTCCAACCTGGCCTTGAACACTGCCAGGGATGGGGCAGCCACAGCTTCTCTGGGAAAAGTCTGTGCCAGCGCCTCAGCACCCTCACAGGGAAGAGCTTCTGCCTCAGAGCTCATCTCACTCTCCCCTCTGGCAGGTTAAAGCCATTCCCCTTGACCTGTCCCTCCAGGCCCTTGTCCAAAGCCCCTCTCCAGGTTTCTTGTCAGCCCCTTTAGATATTGGAAGACTGCTATAAGGTCCTCCTGACTCTCAAGCTGTGTCATTACTTTGCCAAGCCATTCTGCAAGGTAGCACATTGTGATCTTTTAATTTTTTTCCTCCAGATATTCCTACATGTTATTTCTTTGTTTCCTTTTCTTCATCCATGATAGTGTCTTATTTACAGACGTTTATAAAGAAATAAATTGGGCAGATGTAGCTTGGAGTTACTCCGACACCTTCCTCTAACCCTAATGGTCCTGTGCTTCCCACAGGTCATTTTTGTTGGGTTTTTCTGATGGAGATACAATCTGAGATGTGTGTGTGTGTAATTCCATCACAACTGTGACTGAACCGTAGTGTAAAGACTGTGAAGCTAATTTTAATGAGTTGTTTCACATGCTGGCAGCAATTAGCTGTTTCTGCCTTCCACTTCTACCACTACCCACTCTAGCAAATTTACTGCACTGTGACTGTGTAAAGCCATAAACAATGTGCATTTTAACAGATCTCTGGAGTTCAGTGTTTTGTAAGGCAGCCCCTTTCCCACACTGCCTTTAGCTCACAGATGTAATGGGTTTTGGCAGCCGTATTGCATTTGAAACTCATTTCTAATTTGCCATCCATTATCACCCCTTAAGCGCCTTCTGAAAGCGCTTCTGATTCCCAAACTCTTCCCACTGACTCTATATGCATGAGCTTATTGGGGTTTTTCCATTAGATTTGTTTAAAAAAACAGATTTATTGGTAAAAGTATGAACTTTTATCTTAAAATGACACATCTTTATTGGAGGAGATACGGTTTCTTTAAGCGCCTGAGACTCATTTGGATCAATTTTCCCACAAAGTTTGTGATAATATACCTTGAAAAATGCATCCTTTATATGATAAGAGATAAATGTTATCACTCTCCTTTATATTCTCTTCCAGGTATGAATGTTTCAAGTACAAGAACACAGTCAATTATCCACTGCTTTTCTTGTTAATAACATACAGCTTCGTTGTCAGCATAGTAAGTAACTCTTTCTAATATGGCATTTCCACCTGTAGTTTGAGTTTTCCTGTCACTAAAGGAATGTTACACAGGCAGCACTGGATCTCTTCTCACTTCCAGTCAAGCAGGACGTATTATTCTTTAGCTGCGAAAATTGTGCTGGTCAGAGAATTGTAGAATCCCAGACTGGTTTGGGTTGAAGGGACCTTAAAGTTCATCCAGTTCCAACCCCCTGCCACGGGCAGGGACACCTTCCACTAGAGCAGGTTGCTCCAAGCCCCTGTGTCCAACCTGGCCTTGAACACTGCCAGGGATGGGGCAGCCACGGCTTCTCTGGGCACCCTGTGCCAGCGCCTCAGCACCCTCACAGGGAAGAGCTTCTGCCTCAGAGCTCATCTCAATCTCCCCTCTGGCAGGTTAAAGCCATTCCCCTTGGCCTGTCCCTACAGGCCCTTGTCCAAAGCCCCTCTCCAGGTTTCTTGTAGCCCCTTTAGGCACTGGAGCTGCTTTAAGGTCTCCCCTTCAGGAGCCTTCTCTTCTCCAGGCTGCCCCAGCCCAGCTCTCTCAGCCTGGCTCCAAAGCAGAGAGAGAAACCTAAAACCTTTCTAAGTCCTGTATAGAATAAATGAAAAAGAAAAGCAATAATCCAGTTGCTAGAATAAGAATGTAACAAAAACAGTCACCGCTGACTTGTTATGATACCTTGGACAAGCTGCATTCCTCATCTTCCCTCTCTTTAATTCATCTACAGAAATGAAAATAATCCTGTTCAACAGCCTGCAAAAGGTGCACTGTGATACCCAGTCCAGGCTATTGAGTGGTGGTTTAAAACAGCAGCCAGAATAAGAAAGGAACAGAACTGTTAAATCAGAATAATTTAAACTGTCGTGACTTGATTCCCTTTCTCAGTGCTGTGTGTTCCCTTTATGACTAAAGTGAGTTTTGTGCTGCCTGTCAACCACAGATGGAATTTCCTTTGTTATTTTTATTGATAGGCATTTCTTAAATAAGAAGTATTATTAGAGGTCATTTCTGCCATCTAGATACTGTTCTCTGCCTCCTAAGATGTTTTACACTTATGGCATATTATGCTGAAGGTCCAGTGCCCTTCTCTCTTCCGAAGCAGGAATTAAATGAACTGCATTAACAACACGAAAAGCTATTTTGTAAAATGAATTGAAATTCTAAAGCATTGTCAAAACCCATGAATAATAGCAATTCAAATTAGAGTACATTTTCTTCTTGCAATGCATATCGAGACTGGTAATTCCTGCATCTTGTTTTTCGATGTGGTGCAACTCTTACTAAATGAGTTGATTCTAGATGTTAATGTCTCTATTTGTGCTCTTTAATTTAAAATCATTCCACAGTTAAAACCTCAGGTTTTGCCAGAGGAAACTTGAAATGTTTAAGCAACTTTTATGGTGCATGTATATGCTTCTTGTGTCTTTATTCTAACAGAACGAGTCTTGGCAGTATTTAGATTAATGTTATGCTGTTCTCTGTTGTAAATTACTTCTCTTTTTAATCTTTCCAGGTTTACTTAAATTTGAAAGAGCCTGTATTCCATCAGGTAAATCTTGCTCTGTTGGAGGAGCTAATCTTGGTTTTAAACTGTGTTTTAGTGGAGTGTTTTGCATGATTTTGTAGCTGGAAGATGGAAGGCAAACACAGTTTGCCTTTTGCTGCTGCCTGTCATGTTGCCATCCCTTTACTTGGTGACCTGTAAAACTGGAATGGTTTAATGCATGTTGTGTTTTAGCATTTGACCTAATATTTCATGTGGTTTTCATCTGTGGTAAGTGTAATGAGGTGATCCTCACTATGGGCTAAAGTGTGTGTGAAAGGGAGGGTTTGATGAATCCATATCTGCTTCTTTCCATTAGCAGCTGCTGGGAAGCTATGACCTGACTTTCTAACGTGGTTTGGGTGACAGCACCATGTTCGTCTCTCCACTTTAACATATTAGTTTGGGGTATTTTTAACTACTCCATTTTACTTTGTGTAAATTCAAGCTGAATTTAAACACAGAATGTCTTCAAGGGTTATGTATCAGACTGGTTGTTATGGTCTTACTTGCTTAATGGTGTATTTGGTGCCGGTTCCTTTTATAGCAGCCCAAGAGTATTAATATGCATTCACTGCCTGTGGAGATAGGACTTGTATGGCTTGCCTCTTCACAGGAGGTTAGAAATCATGCTCACTTATGCATGCCATGAGCAGTTTTCCCTCATTTATGAGGTTTTGATTAGGGATAGCAGCTGAAAAACTACCAGGCAAAAGCTCTAAGCTGTTTGCAGGACAGAGCTTTAAAGCCTTAATGTCTGAAATCAGTAGTGCCATCGCTTGTCAAAGTGTACCTGCTGCATCAGCAGCTGTAAAGCTGATACGTGGTTCCTGTTGGTGGATTAGTGAAGCATTGAGGAATAAAATGAATTCTCTGATAATAAATTCCAAGCTGCTCCAAAAAGTCTCTTCTAGAGACATGAATGATTATTCTACCTATAGATAAAAAGAGAAACTCGCAGGGTTTTTTGCTAATGTTAATTAAATCCTTTCTTTTCTTTCCCCCTACTTATATTTCCAACAGGAAGATACAGGCAGGGCTGAAAGCAGCAATTGCTGATGCTTTTACTAAGCTGGTTATAACTGGTTTTGAATGAAGTGACTGAAAGCAGTTTTGTTAACTACAGTGGCAGAATTTATTGCTGATACTGGACTTCTGTTTCTTTAATCGATTACTTAATCTGTTTTTATGGCAATAAATACATCACAGCTTCACTGTATTCCAGTTTGATGCATTGGCGTAGCTATTGTCCCGTGTCATTCAGAGGTGATAGATCATAGAATCATAGAACCACAGAAAGATTTGGGTTGGAAAGGACCTTAAGATCATCCAGTTCCAACCCCCTGCCATGGGCAGGGACGCCTCACACTAAACCAGGTTGCTCCAAGCCCCGTCCAACCTGGCTTTGTGACTTGTGGGGCAAGAGGGAAATAGGGGAAGCTTTAAACTGCTGCCCCAGACCTTTAATTTTTTGCATCTGGTTTCCCTTAGGTTCAGCATATGAATTCGCTGTTATAATTTATACATGAGGAATCAATGTAGAAAAGATTTAGACCCATAAAAGTGCTGGACTTTTTACAACAACTCTTTCCAAATTGATTTTTATGGAGAACATACAGTTGTGGCCACATTCCAAACGTTCAAGTACTGCACTTGTGGGTTTTTTTCACACTCTTTGCCAAATACATCGTAAATCCAGAGGAAACATTTCTCTGCACAGCTAAGCAAGGTTATTTTCTTAATACTTTATTTTAGAATGCATCAAAAAAAGATCAATATAATTTCACTAAGTGTTTTCCAACTGAATGTATCTCATGGACTTGAAGTAAAGTTAAATATGCTCGTGCAGTCATAGTTTAAGTCACAGTCTCAGTCCCTAACTGTATTGGAAAGCAGAAGTTGATTCCTTTGGGTATTTGTCTGTGATGATCACCATTTGTCAGCCTTGCAAAAAGGGGAGTAACTACATGGACAGCTTTATATTGTCCGTTGTTTCAGTGTGAGGTGTTTTTTTCCCCTTGAAAGGAGAGCAATAAGAATGGAAAAGGATCCTATTATATTTAACAGCCAGGTTCCAAGCCTTATTTTTCAGTGAATTACTTTCTACTTTCCTTCCCAATTTAGGTTCATAAATTGCTTACTGCCAGCAGGCATGAAGGGGAGTTTGGTTTGTTATTCATGGCACAGTGGCAACACACACCAGCTTCTTTTCCTCCATCCACATATTGCAGATCTTTAAGGGTCTTAATGCTTTAACCATAGTGGGGGTGAGATGCATGATTTGGTCTGTTGGAGGCTACACATCATTAGAAGAAGGGGAAAAAAACCCCACTTCTCTGCCTGACAACTGGTGTGGTATTTTTTTGCCGCCTCATCAGTTAAATGAAAGATAGCAGTGGCCTTTACAAGCATGTATTGTCTTGTTTCTGTCAAAATCTCTAGGCTAGAGCACTGTTATTACCTAATTTTCATGGTGCTAAACAACCCTACATCCCAGTTCCCTAGCTGTATTTAAGCCAGCATCACTGTCAAAGAAAACAGCTACGTTCCTCCCTCCCCTCTTTCCCATCTGGCACACAGATTTACTTTCTGATGTGGATTTGATTGGGGAACTCAACAGGTTCAAACTCTCCTCAGAATTAGTTGTAAATCAGATTAGTTGCTCATCTCTGTTTACTGCATGTGTATTTGTGCTGATGCAAGGGAAAGGGTGGGGGAAGCCTGGCTGCTGGTGTGGAGTGATCCATAGACACACAAATCATAGAATCAACCAGGCTGGAAAAGGCCTTTAAGATCGTAAAGTCCAACCATTACCCCAGCACTGCCAAGGCCACCACTAAACCTTATCACTGAGGGCCTCATCTACACGGTTTGTGAACACTTAAATATCAGATTGCCCTGAAGAAGAAGAAATTACCCTGGCCATTAAACTTTTAGACTCAAGTCTTACAAGTAGTCTTCTTTCTCAGATGGTGGCCTAGAAAGCTGTCACCTACAAAGCATTGGTTTCCATCCTGATTTGTTTAGTTGCTGCATACCATATGTTGGCTCTACACTTGTAGGGATCAAAAACCTCATTCAACTAGCTATGTGAATAATGCAATAGATCTAAAAGCCTGTTTTATTTGCATAGTTTATTTGCAGAGCTGCAAGAGTTTGAAGCAAATTTTGAGCAAAGAGATGATTAAAAAGTAAATAGAAAATTAGATTAAGTAGTTGCTTCTCCTACATTAGATGTGATTTAAAAGATGTCTTTTGCGTAGCCATTCCAGAAGCGGTGTCCCATGAGAAACTTCAGTGAGCTGGAGAAGTAGATCAGGATGAGAATTGCAAATAGGGGAAGGGAGTGACTAGTGGAAGATGGCTAAAGGAGATGATGAAAGGCAGCCCCAGTCTGGACTGTCTCAGGATCACTAGTAGGACTGTGGGATCACTAGTGGAACTGGTTTTGTACCAGGAAAAACAGAGTCAGGTACTGATGATGTTTGTGATGATACCAAGTTCAAAGACATCACTGAGTACAGAGGAGGAGATGCAGAAATAACTGGGAGACATCGAGGACCAGGATGACAAAGGATCCAAAATGGAAGAGTGAGCACTGATGAGCAAACACTGATGATCTGCACACAGATCCTTAAAGGAGGGAGGAAGGGAGTCTCTGGGTGTGTTTGCTGATCACAGCATAATAATATGACCAGTGAATGTTCTGCTAGAAAGGAAAATACAAGTATTGGATTTAGCAATTTTATGTGACTTGAGGGAGAGCGTGGGAGCAAAAGGTATTTCATTTGCCTCAATCTAAAAATAAAAGGAATTGATCTCCATAGGTGTTTTAAATGTACAAATGCAAAGAAGAAAGTGAAATCACGATGAAATGTGTGTGTAGGACATACAGGAGCCTGAAACTGCATGAAGAATATGTTATGTCAGGGCACAACCTGTTCAAACTTACAGGACTCCCCATTTTTGGGAGTCCATGTTGCCTTAATGTCCTACAGCTCTCCAGAGTCCCTCCTGCTGCTAAGGCAACAGTTAGTTTTAGGCTTGTGGCTTAATGTATTTTGCCTTTTAGTGGGACATGTTCTTACTTACCACATGTTCAGGTTGCCAAGCAGTCTGTTAAAAATGACCTTTTCAGGGCACATCTTCAGCACAGAGGTTTTTCTTCTTGGGCATTGTCCTGCTGTAGACCACGTATAAAACCACTTTGAATGACATTCAATTACACAGCTTGTTTAGGGATGTCTTCCAGTACAGCTTGCATTCTGGCTAGTACTTCTACTTGCACGATAGCTTAGGGAATGTGGAAGGATGTTCAGAGTCTCCAAAGGATCAGCTCTTACAAGGCAATGAAGGGAAGCTCAGTTCATTGCTGCAGACTGTCCCAGGAGCCCTGGTGAGCTGCTCTGTGCCGTGCAGTGTGTTGCTTTGCCATCATGTACGTGCATCTAAGCAGGTCCAACTAAAGTGAATCTGAATTAGTTCATTCAGGAGCTGTCAAAGCAACGTGTAGTACTAAACAGCTGCAGCTATGCTGAGGGAGTGTTTCAGTGTCATCATGGGGATTGTCATTCCTTCCCTCAGAAGTCCAAGAACATGCAGAAGTCTCTTTTCTTTGTTGTAACTTGCAAACACAGTTTCCAACTTCAAGCCCTTAGGCTGACTATATTTTGATAGCTGGTTGGTATATTAATAGATAAGCAGTGCTTGCCAAGAACCCAAAATCTCTCAGTGCAATTCCCAATGTGTGCACTAATATTTGAAGCTGATAAATTGACTTTATTAACCAAGGATGGGCAGAAGGCCAGGAACAGAGGAAGCAGAGAAGTAGAAATAACAGGTTGTTGCTGTTTTCTGTACTAGAAAGGTAGATGAAGAACCAGTTTTATATGCTCACTCCAGTGAGGAGTACCAACCTTGCCTCCAGCTTGTATAAGAAGTGAAGCTATATGATTTGCTTAACTGCCTCCACATCAAAAATGCTGCCAAACACTGAGCCCTGAAATGCTGCTTTCTCATTTGTGAATTAGAAGGATGTTCTTCATATTTGGCCCTTTTATCAGGTAAATCCACTGTGTATTAATGTTTTTTCCCCCATTACAAAGATACAGGCTTCAAAGCTGAAATACAAGCAGCCGTGTTTGCATCCTAAACAGCAAAGAGGGAACTGTCTGGCGATAACAAAAGATGATGAGATTCTGCTGTTGCTTTTTGTTTCAGTTGTAGTGCAAGGGTGTTCTTTTGGCTTGCAGTTTAAAGGCACTGGGAGACAAAATAGCACAAAACTCTGGGTTTTCATCTGTCACTTAAGTGATGTGTTAGTTAAAGAAGAAGAACAAAGGGAGGTAAAGGAACTGCAAAATCTGAGTCAAATAAGGTAGATTCTTTATACTTTATCCTTCTTGGGGTGGATGGATAATACCTCACAAACTTTCAGCGTGATGAAAATAGTGAATCCACGGGTGGTAAAGGAGTGAAAAAGAAGCACTGCTCCCTGAAGTCTAAACTAAGTTGTGTAGCTCTTGGTTTATAGGCTTTTAGTAAGCAGACGCGCAGCTCCAGCCTCTGCTTATCGCAGCACCACCACCTCGGTGCTCATTGCCTTCAGCATGAAGAGGAGGGTTGGAGCCTGCAGAGCGGAACGCTTTGTTGTTCCAGTCTTTCACAGGCTTTTAAACACGACTGTGTTTTACTGTTAACAACCTGTTTGTGTGGGGGAGCGGAAAAGGCAAGAAATTGAAGTGTCAACTGTGGGCATATTTTAATTCAGTCCCTCCAAGGTTCTTTTTACTTTGTTCTTTTCCTCCCTCCATGAAGACTGTCCCCTTCTGCAAGCCATTAACTAACTCACTAGGAGATACCAAGCCACAGGCATTACAAAGAAAGCTTTTCTGAGCTTTTGCTCTGATAACTGCAAAAACATAGCGTTTTTAGCCTGTGATTCAGGCTTATAAGCCCTGTTTCTCTAGGCATAGTCTGACACTAACTCCTTTTACAAAGAACCTGAGAGTAAATTGGATAAAAGTCTGAAGGTGGCCAGACCCCTAATGAGTAGGAGGGAAATTTCTCTTCATGGGTAAGTTTTTCCTCCCTCGCTGCTGCAGGAGAGCATTTTAGCAATGGAAACTGTAGGAAGGAGGAGATGAGCAAGGAAAGGGCATCAAACTGTGATTTGGGTTCCAGCGGAGCCTTTCTATGAGTTTCTTCCTCTGTGCAACCCTTCTCTTAGAATAAATTCCTGGGTTTGATTAGGAAAATGAAACAGGCTGTTCCAAATGCGACTGATGAAGTAAATGGCATTGAACTAAGTTTAATCTGTGTTCGTTATATGGTAGGGTCTTTTTAGGCAAAATGATAAAGAATTACACCAGAATGCAGCCCCTAGCACACCTGAGCAGTCCCTTTGCTTGGGACTGATGAGCACTTGGTACTCAGGCTGTCTCTAGCAGCTTTGGTTTGGTTTTGTCCTGATTTATGTGCTGTACCCCAGCAAGGGGACTAGCATTAGCCACCAGTTCTGCATAAAGTACAAGCCAGAACCAATTTGCCTTTCAAATAGTTGAGTTTTGTTTAGCTCTACAGAGCAGAACACACAATAGTAGCAGTTTAGTTACTGAAGTGATTAGATTTCACTCTCAATGCAAATGTGCTGAATGACTTTTCATAGTCAATATTGGAGCTTATTTTTACCTGTCGTCAAACACAAGGGCTCTTGTCTGTCTTGTTCTGGATATGTGCACTGATAATACAGTGTGTGCTATGAACCTCATCCTTAAAGCTAAAAGGAGGATGAAAATTTGCCTTTATGGGCTTTTGAAAGGTAGGTTTCACTTTGAGTTATTACAGCTGTTCTATTTAATATTGAATGACTAGACACATGCAGGGTAGTAATAGCTGAATGCCGTGGTTACAGCAGAATGAGGTAGTCCTTGCCTTGAAGACAGTGTAGTCTAAGAGAAGAAAAAGTACAAGGAGATCAGTACAAGGTAAGGACACTAGTTTTTAAACACCACTCTGAGGTTTAGTGGCTTTTAAAAATAGGCAGCAAACACTATTTTTCTGTTTCATGTAAAACAAGGCAGCATTTGATAGGAGTCAACTAAAAAGTGAGACAGGAAAGTCAGTGAATGAGAAGCGAAGAACAGTGAGTGGCTTGTGGGCTACAGGAGAGAGGCAAAGAGCAGGGCACAACTGCTTGGAACAAACTGGCTTTGGCAGGAGGAAACCAGTGTCCAGGGTAAAAGGCAGGGAGAGTAATTTAATGTCACCAGTGTCTGAAAACCCTCCCTGCTGCAGTGGCTTCTGCATCACTTTGCAGGCGTGATGGACCACATCTCTTCTATAGTCTGTACATCTTGTAGGTGGTGCTGTGTGGATCCTAAGCTTGTGAATAATAACAGGAAGAGTGATCTGAAGATCACGAGGCAGAAAATAAATGGTTACTTTGACTTTTTGTATTAATCAGGTGATTACACTCAAACTCATCAAGCCTACAGCGAGCCGGATCTTGCTCATGGATCTTCTTAGAACATGCAGCCTTCCCACTGTTTAGATTGAATCCCAACATTCTGTAATAGTTTTAAATGCTTCCTGGAAAGTTTCTTCTGTGCTGGTGCTCAGTGTGGGCACACTGCATAGTCTATTCAGGTGTTTGCTTGCAGGAAAATACATTAATCAAATACCAGTGAAGGAAATACAGCTTTCAGACACGGTTTTAGCTGATGCTTATGCAACTCTGGGCTAATGCACTGGTATACAGAAGAGGCGATGGGAGTTAGTTACCGGTTTGCTTTCAGGTGCTAACCGAGTGCCATCTAGTGTTGGCTTTCTAATGCAAGAAAGTGAAACAACGTTTTTACACAACTGACTTTTCCTATAATTGCATGGTTTATAATCCTCCTTTTATGTGAAACTTTTATGGAAGAGTTTTCTGGAGAGGTAGTTACAGGGGGATACTATTTTCCTGAGACTAAGAAATAAAGATCAACAGAGGCTTCAAAAATGTTGCATTCCTGTAGTGCTTTATAAAGTCTCCTGAATCCAAGTACTGAATTTTATCTCTGTTTTTATTTCCAGATCATGTATGGAACGCTAGTTTCCATTATAGTTCTACGATCTGTTTATATAGTATTATGGTAAGTAAATATTTCATTCAGTGTTATATCACTGAGTCTTTGCATCTTTCTTTTGGTGGGCTTGAGAAATGGGCAGTGGCAAAATTTCTTTAACAGGTGGGATTGGCTTTAACCTGCCAGAGGGGAGATTGAGATGAGCTCTGAGGCAGAAGCTCTTCCCTGTGAGGGTGCTGAGGCGCTGGCACAGACTTTTCCCAGAGAAGCTGTGGCTGCCCCATCCCTGGCAGTGTTCAAGGCCAGGTTGGACACAGGGGCTTGGAGCAACCTGCTCTAGTGGAAGGTGTCCCTGCCCGTGGCAGGGGGTTGGAACTGGAGGAGCTTTAAGGTCCCTTCCATCCCAAAGTATATATGATTCTATGATTAATATTATTTCTGCTAGAGAAGCTGAAGGTCCCCTTTTCTCTAAAAGTCATCCCCACGTGCACTTCTGGATTTACTTCCTCTGCATTGCTAAAACATACTCCTGTCTTTCCATTGATAGCGCTAGCCCTTGTCCCAGCCTGTTTCAACTTACTAATCAACCCTGATTTCAGCTTACTGTGTTTCTTGTTTCTTTAATATATATTAGCTTCCTGTCACTTATATGTCTTAGTATGGGGCTTGAAGCTGTTCTGAGCTTAGAGTAAAAATTATGGACTCACAGACTGGTTTTTGTTGGAAGGGACCTTAAGTTCATCCAGTTCCAACCCCCTGCCACGGGCAGGGACACCTTCCACTAGAGCAGGTTGCTCCAAGCCCCTGTGTCCAACCTGGCCTTGAACACTGCCAGGGATGGGGCAGCCACAGCTTCTCTGGGCACCCTGTGCCAGCGCCTCATCTCTCTCACAGTAAAGAATTTGTTCCTTATGTCTAACCTATATCTCTCCTGTTTAAATTTGAACTCAGTCCTTGTCCTATCACTACAGTTGTTGAAATCTCAAAGAGCAGCATGTTATTCCTTCCAGGCTGCTGCATCCTCCTATCCCCATCATTTGTTGCTGTTCTTGCCCTGTTTCCCCGATGTTTCTGATCTCGTTCTTGGGGCTGCTTCCTTCCCAAGATTGCAACTTGGCAAATGTTGTTCTCTGTTCACAAAGCATGTTCCCCATCAATAAGTGATGCCAGCCTCCCTCTCATCCCTTCACAAAACACCACCATTTATCCCCTCAACAATTCTAGCTGTAATTACCTAATTACCAGCATGTATAACATACCATTTGATGCTCTTTCGTGTCCTGAGCTTGCTTATGTCTCTAGAGCACTGAGTTGAGAGTATTACAGTGTAGTCTCTGCCATGTACCACATGCTGTCCATGCATCTATTAGGCTAAACAAATAATTTTGCTGGTTTATATTGGCAGTAACTTGTTGTGCACAAGCAGAGCTTGCGTGTGGTTAGTTTGCCCTGTGGAAGAAGCTCTACCTGTCATGCTTTGCACATGTTGGATGCCACTGCTCACAGCTCTGAAATGTGTGCAGAGAGAAAGCAGCTGGGGAGTGTGTTTTAACCCAGCATCTAAACTGTGCATTCATTATGCTTAAAGATAACTCAAACAGTATTTTGTGGCAGCCTTTTAGGGGTGGAATTGGGTTTCCTTTTGGACTTGGTAGTGGGAAAGGAGCAAAAAACATCCATGTAGGAATTTACAATTCCATGCTCCAAGCTGAAATGGAGATAGTGAGGGTACATTTATTAATGATGCGCTTTCTCCCATATGATTCTTCAGTGTGTTTCCCATATCCTAAAGAGTATTTCCCCCCCCAAATAAAATTGATATTTTTCCATCCCAAATAGCACTCGACAATAAAATACAACATGAAATTACTGTTTTCTAAACCCATTCATTTGGTTAGTTGGGGTTGGAACTAGATGATCTTAAGGTCCTTTCCAACTCTAACTATTCTATCATTCTGTCCTGGTCTACATTCACAAAAGACTACAGTCACTTTGAAAGACCTTATTTAACCAAGTCCCCTTGTATAGGGATGTCATGGATTGGGAAAGAGCCTCTTTGGGGAGAAGCCTAATTTGTAACATGGCTATTTTTTAACTGAAAGATTATATATGGGCCTGAAGAATTAATACCTTTTAGCCAGCTTCAGTTTTCCCACTTGTTACATTAGGAGAGAGCAAGATTTAGTGGAACAGTTAGAAATATAGAAGTAAAACCAGTATAAAAGACCAGTCTTGGAGAATGTGAATTCAGGAGGGAGGGGAGAAGGTGAAGCACAATACTTTAATAGGTGAGATTTGAAGCTGATATTTTTCCTTTTGGGGAAAAAAAACAAAACCAAACAAGTTTATTTGTATGTAATAGGAGTTACGTATGTCGCAAGCTGCTTTTAAAGCATCTGGAACTAAACTTTTCATCATTTCTCTCTCTCTAGGGTATACCCGTGGCTTAGAGGTCTAGGCTATACATCTTTAACTGTATTTTTAATGGGATTTTTTCTCTGGAATGTGGACAACATTTTCTGTGATAAACTGAGGTAAGTCCTTTCATTTTGGATAGCTCTTAATAGTCTTCTAGCATAAAGCTTTGTTCCTTCTGTGGTGTATATTCAAGTCCATCTCAAGGTATGTATTGTACACTGCCTACAAAACATTCACAAGGGTTTTAATCCAATTTGCTTATGACCAGATTCAGCACACAGCAGTGGTTTTATCAACTTTATTTTATAATTCATAGAATCATAGAACAGTTAGGGTTGGAAAGGACGTTAAGATCATCTAGTTCCAGCCCCCTTGCCATGGGCAGTGACGCTTCACCCAAGGCTCTGTCCAACCTGGCCTTGAACGCTGCCAGGGATGGAGCATTTACCACTTCTTCTGACATCCTGTTCCAGTGCCTTACCTCTAACTTCAATTTAAATAGAGAGAAAGTAATGTCACTGAAGTAATTTTGAGGGTCTGTGGCTTGCTAAATCATCGTTCTGTTATTCTAGGAAGGGTTGATGCCAGCATCCAGAAAATGCATCCTTGACTGTTTGATATGATGTTCTGCTGGTGAATCCATGGTGGACAGAATTGTCCTAGTAGGTTGCTTTGTCAGGGTCAGATCATAGTGTGTGGTAAAGTAATCTAGTGTTCTCCATCTGTCCCTTCTGGCTTTGTAGTCCCTGCACTAGGCTAGGCCAATTGAAATAGTACTCCACAAAGTTTCCTTGAAACTGTCTTTTAAAAGTTATAGATGTGCTGAATATAAAGCACGGTGCCTCATAGAATCATAGAATGGTTTGGGTTTGGAAGGGACCTTAAAGCTCCTTCAGTTCCAACCCCTGCCATGGGCAGGGACACCTTCCACTAGAGCAGGTTGCTCCAAGCCCCTGTGTCCAACCTGGCCTTGAACACTGCCAGGGATGGGGCAGCCACAGCTTCTCTGGGCACCCTGTGCCAGCGCCTCAGCACCCTCACAGGGAACAACTTCTGCCTTATATCCAACCTGAACTTCCCCTGTTTTACTTTGAATCCATCATCCCTACAAACACTTGATCCCGATGGGATAGAAACGTTACTTGCCAGCGCAAGTGGGTGGGTACACGCTGGCTTTGCCTATATTGGCATCAAAGTTCATTTCTGCAGCTGCATCACATCACTGCTGAGCTCATAACCCTCAATTCACCAAACCTGCAGGTCCGTGGGGCTTTTGAACTTGTTCCTGGACTCAAAGATCACAGCAGCTGCTGAAGCACTTGTTTCCATCCTCAGTTTGTAAAGGGGAGAACAAAAGTTAGCATATTTCCTGTAATACTTGTTTGGTGCTGGGAAAGGAATAAATATGCTTGTTTACTGGCTTTAATCAGATGTCAGCAGAGCCTTGGATTTCTGCAGGTGCTGTTATAACTCAAGCCTTTGGAGAAAATACACTCCAGTTCCTTGTAATTCTATAGAGGATAAAGATCTAACTTGTGAATCATCCACCTACCTGCTCTTTTTGCTTTTAATGTTCAAAACTGTTTATCAGTTAATGTTCAGAGTTTGTTTATCCATATTTCATCAAATCTAGGGCTTATTTAAGAAAAACAACCCAAAACAACAAGAAAACATCTGTAGCACTCAGCTTCTCTCTTTAGATCCATGCACTTTTGAACTGAGCTTTGATATCTCCTGCCATTCAAAGGCTTGAAGGTTGTGCCGGGGTGACAATCCGTGTGTTCCACTATGTCATTCCCAGCCTGACTGAACCCAAGCTCTATGTTCATATTTGTGACTAAACAGCTCTGCAAACTAAGCAGTAGCTCAGGGATTAGTATTTAGTCAGGGGGATTGAACACTATAACATCAAGCAGTAAATATATATTGCAGAAGCTGCAGGTTTTTCTTCCTTAACATCTGCCCAGGTCGATGGTAGAACCACCATCCTTGGAAGTGTTCAGGAACTGTGTAGGTGAGGCCCTTAGCGACATGGGTTAGTGGTGGTAGTGGTTGGACTTGGTTAAAGGTGTTTTCCAACCTAGTTGATTCTATGATTCTGCTCACATCCCAGCTTGCAGTGTCATTCATGCCCACATGAAAGAGTAGCAGTGGACAGTAGTCTGTGCTCTTGACAGGCTGTGACACCCTCTCAGCAGCATCTCAAACCATAGCTCCTAGGAGGCAGCCCACCTCTCGTGCCTCCCTGTCAGGCCAGCAGATGGGTCCCTCAGTGCCCTTTAACAGAGAGTTACCTACTACAAGCACTCATTTCTTCTGATGGTATCCACTGTGTGCTCTTGGCACAGTTCCTCCTTGCAGACCTTGCTCCTGGGTGTCTACAGCTTCATATCTGGTTTTGGTTGTGATGCTGGAGGGTGGAGACTCAAGAGTCCTGCTTTTATGGGTCACCAGGGTCCAAGGTGCCTCATTCCCTGCAGCGTCTGCTACAGGAGCATGGATCTGAAACCACCTATCTGTATCTCAGCTCCTCTAATACTGTGCAACCTTTTAATTGTTTCCTGCAACTTGGCCACCTGAGGTAAGAGATCCTCAACCTGTGCACACCTTGTGCAGGTACTTACCTTTTCTCCAGGAGAAGAGGTCTGGGAACTCATTGCAACCTACTTGCTTGTATTGAGGTCTCCTTCCTTACTGATTCTGCCTGGGTGGAAGCAGCAGAAAGGCAAGCTAAGCTTCCATGGAGGCAGCAGAAAGGCAAGCTAAGCTTCCATGGAGGCAGCAGAAAGGCAAGCTAAGCTTCCATGGAGGCAGCAGAAAAGCAAGCTAAACTTCCATGGAAGCAGCAGAAAAGCAAGCTAAGCTTCAGAAAAGCAAGCTAAGCTTCCATGGAAGCAGCAGAAAGGCAAACTAAACTTCCATGGAGCTAGAGAATATAGGTGGTGTGATTGCCAGATGTGATGTCTGATGGATCCCATTTCCTCTCTCACATGTGAACTCAGAATTTCACCCTATGGACAGTAGTTCACAGGGTTTCAGGGAGGAGAATGATAGAACTCATTTGGGACTGTGGGATGCCATAAATATGTTCCCTGCTATTGAAGTCCAGAAGTAACTGATCACTCGTTGTATGAAGCAGCATGTGCTTCCTTTAAACATGTAAGAAAGCCAGTTTGCTAATGTCTTTCTATGTTGGAAGTATAAGGTGTAACTGCTGTTCTTCACACCCTGAAAGCCTGGCTACCTGATGCCTCACTTGTGAAACACACATTATGTGATCTGACAATCAAGCACTGTGATTTGTGATTGCTTATCTTGGGAGATAACCCACCATTGCATGGTGTTTCATTCTTACAGAGCACTACGAGAGAAGATGCCTCCTGTTGTGGGAGCTGTGACACAGTTTCATGCATGGTGGCATATTCTCACAGGCCTGGGCTCTTACCTTCATATCCTGCTAAGGTAAGAAATGTTTTCTAAACTAGACGTTCATCAGTCTTTGGAGTTTTCCCACATTCAGATTCACTTCCAAATATATCATCCAGAAGAGCAGGAAAATGACTTAATAAACTGGTGGGAGTTTCTCTTTCCTCTTTGCAACTGGTCTAAAAACTCTCTAAAAGTAATTTATGTTCTTCACGATGTGATCTTTAAATAGTCATGGTTCCTCAGGAATATCTAATTCAGAAATGGGAACCCCAACGGAGTTAAACTGGGAAACTATTTGACAGTGTATTCATTTCAAAACATAGGCTATTAATACCTGTTATTGAGCAGCAATCCTGAAGTACTTCAACATGTTTAATTTTAGAAGCATAACTCATCTTTTTGATAGGCACTGTTGCTCCTGCAAACTAGCAAGACATCATGCTATAGGGCAGGAGAGTGACAGCCGAACTGGTTGGAGCAGAGCTGTTCCCAGAAGGGCAGGGTATTAGTGTTAGAAGGAGACTTAAACACGAGTGTAAGTTATCAAGTCCTCAGCCAGATCTTTGTCTTGGTTTTGCTCTCTACCACCATCTAGTGGACCCAGGAGCAAAAGTGGAATTTAAGCTGGAATCTGAAGGGATTTCTGTAGCTTCTTCATTATGTCATGAAATAGTGTTTTATCGCTTAACCATAACGAAGAGAATATTTGTTTAACAGATATACTCTGTGTACTTCGTAACAGATACATTTCATGTACTATTGTATATATCTGTACTTCTAACAGGTATATTTTATGTACTGAGTATGAGGGCTGGAGCAGCTCTGCTCTGGAGCCAGACTGAGAGAGCTGGGCTGGTTCAGCCTGGAGAAGAGAAGACTCCTGAAGGGGAGACCTTAGAGCAGCTCCAGTGCCTAAAGGGGCTCCAGGAAAGCTGGAGAGGGGCTTTGGACAAGGGCCTGTAGGGACAGGCCAAGGGGAATGGCTTTAACCTGCCAGAGGGGAGATTGAGATGAGCTCTGAGGCAGAAGTTCCTCCCTGTGAGGGTGCTGAGGCGCTGGCACAGGGTGCCCAGAGAAGCTGTGGCTGCCCCATCCCTGGCAGTGTTCAAGGCCAGGTCGGACACAGGGGCTTGGAGCAACCTGCTCTAGTGGAAGGTGTCCCTGCTGTGATGCCACTGTGTGGCTGAGAAAATACCTGGGAAACAACTTCAGGGAAAGCATCTAGTTCATTGGGGTAGGACAGACAAATCACGCATCTGCACGTTCCCCAAGGGCCAGAGCATGCAAACCCAAATTACTTTCTCCATGTAGCATGCTGGAAAAACCTTGCCTGTGCTATCCAAACTCTGTATCAGCTTGCTTTCTGTAATGATTTTTCTTCAAAAGATTATCTCAAGCTGTTTATGGCAGCAGACAACCTGTCAGCCAAGATGGAGCAGCTGGTTTTCCGACGTATTTTTTATATATATACACACACACAAATGTATGTGTGAATATATACATGTACATATTTATAGATGCGTATGTACATATGTGTGCATATATACATATGTATATACAAAAAGGCTGTCAGAGCAGCTACGGGAATGGTACTTATTTTCCTTGCATTTTCTCTTTACTAGCTATTTTAACCTCTGATAAAAAAGGAGAATACTATGTTAGATGTAGAAAAACTGATATGTAATTAAGTTTTCTCAAATATCATAGAATCACAGTGGTTTGGGCTGGAAGGACCTTAAAGCTCATCCAGTCCCAACCCCCTGCCCCGGGCAGGGACACCTTCCACTAGAGCAGGTTGCTCCAAGCCCCTGTGTCCAACCTGGCCTTGAACACTGCCAGGGATGGGGCAGCCACAGCTTCTCTGGGAAAAGTCTGTGCCAGCGCCTCAGCACCCTCACAGGGAAGAGCTTCTGCCTCAGAGCTCATCTCAGTCTCCCTTCTGGCAGGTTAAAGCCATTCCCCTTGGCCTGTCTCTATATTCCGCTGTCCAAAGCCCCTCTCCAGGTTTCTTGTAGCCCCTTTAGGCACTGGAGCTGCTCTAAGGTCTCCCCTTAAGGAGCCTTCTCTTCTCCAGGCTGAACAATTGGTCATCACCAATGACCACTTTACAAAGTAAGGTCATACATAGGAAAGGATCTCCTGAGGGACAGGGTGTTTAAGAACAAAAACGTGACACAGAATTGAGCTGTGCTGCTTCCCCCTCCTTGGCATCTGCTATATTTTATGGTACACTGATTTAATTTCATCCTTCCAAAATGACAGGCTCTAGTCCCTATTTAGTCTTTTCCCTAGTGGAGAGAGAATTTACTTCTCTGGGTTTTTCTCTTTCACCCCCACATAGGTGGTAGGGGAGATTAGTTTGCTAATCATAGTCTAGCACAGAGGGATTTACTGTAGGCTAATGTCTCCTATTTTGTGTAAATCAAGGCAAAGGGAGTAGCTCTGCAATCCCAGAAGCAATACTTTTCTAGTTGGAAAATTGGGATTAGTGCATCATTGTTGGTTTATATACTGTCTTATACATGAAATTCTAAGCACATTTTTCTCCTTTTCCTCAGTTTATACACAAGGACACTTTTCCTGAAACACAGGCCAAAGGTGAAGGTAAGCAAGCAATATTTTATCTCCATTAATTCCACTATTTGGATACCTTATGCTTTGAACTTGCACTGGGACTCACTGATTATACCTCTTAGGTATGATGTCTACTTACATCTCCCAAGTAATGCAGTTGAAACGATGGTTAATAGTGTTTGGTTTCTGTTCCAAGAGACATAATATTCCAGGAAATCTTTTCCCCTCTTCCTCTTTTTTCTTTTAACAGTTTATCTTTGGAATCTGGCCTGTTCTTCTTGTGGAGCCACCCAAGAAGCTTTGCTGAGACCCAGGCAGTCTCCTGCCATCACCTAGCCTGGCTGAATAAAGAGATTCAACAGTTCCTATGGCTGAAGTGTCAAAACTTATGGATCAATACAACTACCATTGCTACAAAAGGACTTCTCTGTGTTCCCAGGCCAGCACAGAGCAAAGAGTTGGCACACTAGGGAAATAGTGTTTAGTACAGCTTTATTCTAAGTTGTTAAAACAAAGATTAAGACACAAATATTTTTATGTATATATTGTATAGCTGATGATACTGAGCTAATATTTCGTGCTGGTCACAGAAAACTAACCATTTTTGAAGTGGAATTGCAGATGTTTTTCATTCAGTTGTTCTTTCTGTGGTTGAAACTAATATTAGTAACTGAATGACAAAAGCAGGCCATTGATGGCCAAGCTAAGCATTTGTGTGGCCTATAGTGAACTGAATGCTTAACCTGAACTACTTTAATCTTGCACTTTTATACAACTAATGAAGTATGTAACGATTGATTTAGGGCTTTATTCTATCCTGCTTTTCCACAGCCTCCTTTGCCATTTATATTTGAAGCAAAACGGTTGGGATACCTGTGCCATTTAATTCCTTTTGTACCAAGCTTCCATTATCTCTTTAGTCCTTAAATACTGGTCTGACTTTCAGAAGCCTCTTCTTACTCAGACATATTGAAGAGATAGTAAAGAACAAGGTTGAGGTATAAAATTGGCAGCACTTTGCTTCCTCTTCATCTGTCCATCACACAGTTACTCTGTGGAAAGTTGACCACCTTTTGGAGACCAAGCTTTGGGGATTAATGGGTGGGACAAACCCTCTGGTTTGTGCCATTTAATCTACCCAGATGATGAAAATTAATAAGAAAGCATAAAGAAAACATTGAACTAACACAGTTCTTCCAAATATTATACCTGATATTGGAGGCTGTGGGTTCGACTTTTCAGATCTTGGGACAACCATCCTACAGAGTCTATCTCTGGGCCTGCTTGCTGCCATGCTATGCAATTTTTGTCTGCTTTTGATGCTCAGAGGGATTTATCCTTCTTGCCATGAAGGGAAAAAAAGAGAAATGCTCAGACTGATTGGAAATCCTATTCTGTATTGATTTAAATCATGCCCAAAGCAGCAAGGCATGGTATTATAGCTACATCTGGCTCCCAGATCACAAAGTCCTGGCTATTGTACAATCAGTGCTGACTGAAATGGTCTCCTCCATCAATATCTCCCCCTTTAATCCCTTTTTTTTCCCTGTTTGCAGCTCAGCTGCATCTTCTGTGTCCATCAGTAGTGCTCCCACTGATGTGAATCTCCACCAAATAAAATCACTACTTTTGTTACGTGACCGACCCTGGACTCTTGGGATCAAACAGACCCAAACACAGGTCTAGAAAAAGATATTTAATCTTGAGTAACTTCAGTGAGGTTTAAGCACGTGCTGAGAGGAGCACATTTCAACCTAGAAAACACTACAAAGACTCCTGAAGGATAATGCTAGAACAGATTTGTTGTCAGTAGGTTCCAGTTCCATAGCCAAGGTCAGCATCTGGGTGTGCTCTTCAGACTGAAAGAGGTTGGAATCACTAGCACAGAGGTAGGAATATGCTGCCTTGGATCAAGTGTCTTTAATTATATATTTTGTGAAGAGATTTGAGAACTGTTCTAAAAATGTAGCTTAAAAAGAAGTGCCTGCCTATTCATCTCCAGGCTCTCAAGCATGCTTCTGCACACTGTATCTGATTGTCTTATTTAGTTTGTATTTAGTTTACATGTTTTCATAAGTTAGGGAAAGAGTCCCATAACTGATGTGACACTGCAGCAACAAGACACATCAACAGTCGCTTGACATCTGCTAGGAATGGTGTTATTCTTAAGAATATGAACAAACCCTTTATTTTAGTGGCCTTAGTTTTGTTACTGGAGGATGTGGGGGCTCTGGTTGGTTTGCCTGTAATTGCAGGGACCAGAGCGTGCTGAAAAGTCACTTTATTATTGATAAAGCATCTCTATAATGGTTCATATTACAGAAATCTGTTGATTTGCCTACACATTTGCAACTAGGAAATGTATTTCTTTTCCCAGATCTTGTTGAATTGAATTGTCAGGATTTAAAAAACAAAGGTGGAAAAGCTCTTGTTTGAATTAGATGCTGCTGCTAGCTTGTCATTCAGATATTGTCACTGATGTTTTTACCTTTAAAAAGAATTCTTATGCAGGTTGGCTTCTTTCTTCATTCCAAATGACCAAAACCATGCACACCTCTACCACCCTTCCAGCAGCCTTTGTTTCAGGTTATGTTAGACCCTGAAGAATGTAATTTCTGGGTGTTATCCTTTATCCTATAAATAACCTAAAGTGATGGGTGCTTTGGTTTGACTGCCTTACTGATCTTGGGAGTGATACTGAAGATGCTAAGCCAGTTTTAACTGGGTGTCACTGAGATTCAGACTGCCTATTCTAGTGCCTGAAAAGACATCCTTACTCCTGTTACGTGTTAAATGTCTGTTAAATTGCTTTATATTTATACCACTTGTATGACATGCTGATTTCTTTCCCTACAAACCTTAGAGCAGCACATCCCAAACGTTTCTTGCACTGCATCTTGTATCTTTGATCCCATTTTTCGAGTAGGATTCAGACAGCAGCTACTTTAAGGGAAATTATGGAAGTAGCATGTGTTGTTTCATGTGAATCCTACAGGATGTATTGGACAGACTTGATAGCAATGAACTCTTTTATTCTTTAACATCTATGAAGAACCAGGACATCTGCCACTTTACAACCATCAGTTTGGCATAGATGAGCAGCAAGCAGTTCTGCAGACCATGAGTTGAATAATTCTTCCTTGGAAATAAGAGAAAAGCCTCAAAATGACTCTCCCAGTACAGATCAACACCATACCTAATGCTGGGAATCTAGATTTTCTGGATACAGCTCAAGACATGCATTACCCATAACAGAAGATAAGACATGATAAACAAAAATGTGCCATCTGGAGGAATATCATCCGTGTTTGTTGGTTTGCAGTATTAGTCATCTCTGGACTTCATTTTCATCTCTGGACTTCATTGTAATGCTTTTTCCTCTATCACAGGGAAGATGTGCTACCCACAAGAGTCCAGAAGACCACCCCAGAGTGAGAATTGGAACATGCAGTTGATCACTTGCCAATCTACCTCTGTCATGTGTTGTACTATACCTGCGCCCTTAATTCTATCTGCCTGAATGTGCTGACGTTAGAGCAGCCTGACTTAGACCATGCAACAGTATTATATTGATCTGTGGCTGACTGTTCACCCTCCATAACCAGCTTGTTCAGTGTCTGTCACTCTTAGGTTGCACTTAGTCTGTGGTTCATCTATGTGGAGAAGTCTGGCAGCTTTAGAAAGAGAGACGAGTAGGAGGACTTTGATTCAGATGTGTGAAGTGAAACCTTCTGGGCAGTTGAGTTACATTTAAAGTTAAGATGCAAACAGTATCACTTGTTTTACATGATTCTGGGAGAGATGCGATGGAAAATACTGGTTTATAATTAGTTATAATTCTCTTTTAATCTAATATTGTGCTGTGTTCATTCCTGGGCCTGTCTTGTTTTGCTGAAGCAAAATTGTATGGTTTAAAATGCAGTTGATTCTTTTGACTGTTGTACATTTGCTTCCACCACCTGGTTTTGAACAACTGAATGAGTTCTTCAGCCAACTCTTCCCTGTGAAACTCTCAGCAACAGAAAATCCTCCCAATGTCATAGAATCATAGAATGGTTTGTGTTGGAAGGGACCTTAAAGCTCATCCAGTTCCAACCCCCTGCCACGGGCAGGGACACCTTCCACTAGAGCAGGTTGCTCCAAGCCCCTGTGTCCAACCTGGCCTTGAACACTGCCAGGGATGGGGCAGCCACAGCTTCTCTGGGAAAAGTCTGTGCCAGCGCCTCAGCACCCTCACAGGGAAGAGCTTCTGCCTCAGAGCTCATCTCAGTCTCCCCTCTGACAGGTTAAAGCCATTCCCCTTGGCCTGTCCCTCCAGGCCCTTGTCCAAAGCCCCTCCAGGTTTCCTGGAGCCCCTTTAGGTATTGGAAGACTGTTACAAGGTCTCCCCAGAGGCTTCTCATATCACTAGTGCTTCTCAGAGTCACAACCATCTTGTTACATCTGCCTTCAAGAATTCCAGTAATACTGGGGTTTTAAAACCTATTTCTCTCTGTGGATGTGGTTTTAGCATTTGATAGCAGGCGCTGAAGCAATTCAATCCAACACTTCTGGAAGATGAGCTGTAATGAAGCAGCGCTGCTGTGTTCTTCAGCACACCTCAGAATCCAGAACGTACCTTCATTTTGCACATGGAATGTGTGCCCCATAATTTAAATTAACACAGGTAAAAGGTTTACTTTAAAGAACCCCCATCTGCACTTCGTAAGTAGGTGGTGGGAGGCTTTAACTGCCAACTACTGTTGAACTGTGTGCTTTAGTATGAAGAGGGATAAGTGATGGAGTCTTTATTACCCAAGAGAAGCGAAAAGCCAGGAGATTAAGAAATCTTACATGGAAAGAGAATAACAGATTAAGCACAGAATCCCATGTATTACGTCAACCATCCTCCTGGTTACTGCACTTTAGACGCTTGTGTAACAAGCTTGAATGTTTTGTTATTTACACATTTATTTTCCAAGCAGACTCTGCACTCTTTACCCTAGAAGTGATGCGCTCTCTATTACATTCAGTTCATTGTAGGTTACTTAGCTGCTGTTTTATGAGGATGGAAGGTGACCTGGATTGTTTCATACATGAATGAATCCATTTGTTATCCATCTGGAATGTTTTCTGCCAGCTTTGAGTGTCCGTAACATAACTACAGAGAATATACTGTCTTAACTGTTGAGACTGGGTTTGGGTTTCTTTGTTCAGCTTCTCGCTTACGGCTGCCAAGTGCCTGATCTCTCTGTTACAGGTCTCTTTTTGACCACCGAGGCTGTATTTTCTACTGGGGTCCATAAGACAAGGTCCTTGGTAGGTGGGGGGGTCAGTTTGGGTTTTGTTAAAGTTCTACTGTTGAAGGCACAGCACTCCTTTTAGCCACTTTCCAGAAGTGTCTGTGGCTGCTTCTGCTTGGTTCAGACTTGAGCCTCACTACCCCACATCCCTGATGCTGTTGCATCCTTTCAGATTTGAAAGCTGGTTGAAGGATTTAGCCCTACAGCTGTTTATTCAGTGTGTGTAGTTCAATGATGGGCAGTGCAAGGGGGCAGCAGTCGAGCAAGCACTTTATGCACAGCCCCATTACTGGAACTCCAAACAGGACTGGGGATTCATATGTACAATTCCGGGGGCAGGGTTGATGCCTGAACCTCTCCCTTTGCTTCAGAACTCTCCCATTTTATTACTTGTTGGAAGTGTTTAGATTTGATGAGGCATAGAATTGCAGATTTAAAATGAACCAAGTGCAGAATCCAGCTAATGCAAGACCCTAAACCAGTGCCTGCAAGTGTTTTTTGCACATATTTCACACCAATTGTATCTGCCTGATGGTTAGAGCAGATTGTTGAGATATTAAAAATGCAAAGATAAAGGGTCTTTTGATTATCTGTCCGCAGGAATAGCTGTAAGCACAATCTCATACATCCTTCTTTCCCCAACGCTCTGATATATATGCTCCTCCAAAACTAATGTTGAATAGAAATGGGCTTTCACACTTAAAATCGTAGAATCATAGACTGGTTTGGGTTGGAAAGGACCTTAAGATCATCCAGTTCCAACCCCCTGCCGTGGGCAGGGACACCTCACACTAGACCATGTCACCCAAGGCTCTGTCCAACCTGGCCTTGAACACTGCCAGGGATGGAGCATTTACCCCTTCTTGAGGCTCATAGAACATCGTGTACCAAAATGTTGTCTAAATTAAAGCCTTGGTCGGTCACTGTGAAATAATTTTGGTGGCATATCCTGTTGCTCCCTGGATTTTGGAAGAGTTTCAAGCAGCATAAGCAGCAAGTTCCTCCTTAGACTGCGCAGGAACTGAGTTTTCTCTTGGTCTTCTAAATTGACATTGACTGTTTGATGTTGACTATTGAACTCAGCTTAATGCATTGATGATCTTTACTGTCTTAGCAAATAACATCTGTCCACCTGTAATGGACAAGAAATATCCCACATAATTGTGACCAAACTTCCTAACATTAACAATATAAGTTCTAACGTGGTTTTTTCCCTCTCTAATTCAGTATATTATTGCAGATAGATGATGACACTGTGACAGATGAATAGCAGTTGACTGGTGAAACAGCTCCATTAAGCAATGTTTATTGACCATTTTCATACACTGAACTGACTCTTCGTACCAAACCAGCTGGTGACTAACATTAGCCTTATATGTATCAGCATATCTTGTTTTGCAAAGCACAGTAGCTTTGAAATAGTTCCTGTCTTTGTTATTCCTGCTGTGTCTTTATAGTTCAAATTATTAAAGAGTTTTGGTTTAAATACAGCTCTTCCCAGATGTTTCTTGGCTTTTGGGCTGCACGGGGCTGGCCATCTCGATGCTGTTCAGTGGATGGGTGCTTGTATATCTAAGTAGAACAGCAGGATTTATATGACCTGCATTGATAGGGAAGCTGCTTGCCTGCAGCTACGACAGTCTGAGCCCTTGTGCTAGTAGGACAAAGCTTGGTCATCTTGCCTACAGCCAGCAAATACAGAAAGGTTTTAAATGGAGGAGAATGTGATTGTGTTCATTTTGAAGGCTCTGGGCTTCCCCAGTCTTTACTGCCTTGTGCTTGGGCCCTTTGAGCACTGGACCTTGCTTGGATTTAGTGCAAATAGTGCAGGATCTTCTCACCTCCAAAGGCTTTCTCCAGTGTTAAATGGAATTCAGGTGCCTGATATGGATGGGAGAGGAAAAGGAAGGAGTCAGAATGTGCCATCAGCTTGGAGCATGCAGTTTGCACATCCTTTGCCTCATCCTTTTCCTGTTTCTTTCAGTGAGAGAGGAGGAAAATCACTGCAGGGCAGAACCTCTCCAGACAGAAATCATGGACTAGAAGGCACTAACCCAGCCAGTCTCATCACACCCCAGCAGCCAGGCTCCTCTGGTGACCATCAGGTATTATCCCCACTTCGGGTGGCAATCCCAGCTCCTCAGAGACCCCATTTTCTCCAGCTGTGTCTCTGCAGGGACAACCTTGAGCTAAATATTCAGTGACCACAGGGCATAAACCTCATACAGTCAGTGGTGTGAATAGCATAGAATCATGGAATCAACCAGGTTGGAAAAGACCTTTAAGCTCATCAAGTCCAACCATTCCCTAGCACTGCCAAGGCCACCACTAACCCATGGCACTGAGGCCTCGGCTACACAGTGTGTGAACACTTGCAGGGCCGGTGACTCCAGCCCTGCCCTGGGCAGCCTGTTCCAATGCCTGAGCACCCTTTGAGGAAGGAATTGTTCCTCAGCTCCATCTAAACCTGCCCTGGGGCAGCTTGAGGCCGTTTCCTCTTGTCCCATCCCTTGTTCCTTGGGAGCAGAGACCAGCCCCCTCCTGGCTCCATCCTCCTGTCAGGCAGTTGCAGAGAGCAATAAGGTCCCCCCTGAGCCTTCTCTTCTCCAGACTAAACCCCCCCAGGTCCCTCAGCCGTTCCTCATCACACTTGTGCTCCAGGCCCTGCACCAGCTCCATTGCCCTTCTCTGGCCCTGCTCCAGCACCTCAATGTCTCTCTTGCAGTGAGGGGCACAGAACTGACACAGGATTCGAGGTGCAGCCTCACCAGTGCCCAGCACAGGGGGACAGTCCCTGCCCTGGCCCTGCTGCCACACTGGTGCTGAGCCAGGCCAGGATGCTGGTGGCTTCTTGGCTGCCTGGGCACAAGCTGCTCATGTTCGGCTCCATCAATCAGCACCTCCGGGTCCTTTTCCATGAGCAGCTTTCCAGCCACTATTCCCCAAGCCTGGAACATTGCATGGGGTTCTTATGACCCAAATGCACTGGGGGAACCAGTTCCACCTCCCCACAGTTCTTGCTCAGTGCTGCTGCACACAGAGGCACGTCCAAACTCCACAGAGAAGCATTCTCTGAATGCTGGCCTGGGTGAAATCCAGCTTTGCATTTGGAGCCTGCGGCTAGCCTGGATCTGAGTAATACTTGGAAATTTCCCTGGGGATGAAAACATTGTGGTTGTGTCAAACACCTCCTGCCAACCAGAAAATTCAATTTCGAGCCTGACAATTCCTTTTCAAGACTGCAAATTTACTCCCAGCTTTACTAATTTCCTATCCCCCCCACAGTCCCCCCCTTGGTTTTGCTTTATTCAGCCTGGTCAAAGGCCAAAATCGAAGTTATGTATGTGCAATGCTTTAATGCCAGTGGCTCTAACCAGAGGCCTGTCTGTGCTCAGTGCCGTACCCATGATGGAGGTAGTTGCTGCCAGTGTGGCAGAGGAATTAGTGATCCAGCCTGGACTTTTGGTGCTACATGCATGGAGATGGAGGGGATAATGGAGTCACTGATGGAGCTGTGATGGATCTGCCTCACCCTGCCAACGGGTGACTCCTTTTTGGCTGTGAATCACAGAGTGGTTTGTGCTGGAAGAGACCTTAGAGCTCATCCAGTTCCAACCCCCTGCCACGGGCAGGGACACCTTCCACTAGAGCAGGTTGCTCCAAGCCCCTGTGTCCAACCTGGCCTTGAATGGCCTTAATCTCTTGTTAGCAAGCAGAGTAGGTGCCCAGGGTTTCAGGTAGGCTCATAGTACATCTTATTGCACTTGTTAAAGATGAAACTGCCCTGTCTAACTGCTACTACTTCTCCTGCATGTTGCAGGAGTGAGGGCATGTACCTCAAGAAGCCCAATTGATCTTGACTTGGCTCTTACCCAGAGGGACCAAGCACTCAACATGCTTCTGTTGAACATGCTTATGTTATTTCCTGGCCTTATGGAAAACAAGACTTGAACTGGCTGGAGGTGGGATTGGTGATTTGGCACTACCCAAATGGCTCTGTGTCCTCAGAGAACATCTAGGGCCATCTGCCTGTCTCTGCCTCTGCTCCAACAGCTAAGATAGGGCAAACTTGGGTTGCACTGATAGGTAGGTCCAACACCATATTGAGGTTCAGCAGGGCTCCTCTGATGGGTCCTCAATAGGGACAGGACAGACGGACAACTCCACCATGGTTGTGCTGGCATGCGAGGGAAGATCAACAGAGGCAGGACAAGGACAAATAACTGGATTCAGCCTCAGCCAAGAGGGGGTAATATAGTGAAACCTGGACCTCAAGGAGGAACTCTGTGCCCTGAGCATGAACAGAGCTAGAATGATGTCCTCATTCACCATATACCAACATGGAGCTAATGCTGTTTGGAGCACGATGTGTGATGGGTAAAACATCCCAACCTACAAGCAGAAACTGCATGGACTTACTTTTTAGACCTATTTTGCAATCGATGTAGTTAATTCAGCATTCTGGCGCCTAAACTCTTTACCAAGGTGAGATACTCCCAAGCTGGTACCTCACCTTGCTCACATCCAACGCCCGAGGGGCTCAGTGCATGACACCTTCCAGCTGCTCCAGCAACCCAAATAGCTACTGAAAAACATTCAACCTCATGAATCTCCTTCACTGAGTCTGACTTGGCCATTTGCATGCAAGAGGCATATCCTGGCTTAATGAAATTAGCAGTAATTAATGGCACTGATAAGCACATAGAAAGGGAGCAGCCGGAGCTTGATGTGTGCAGCTCCTGTGGACCGTGCACCCACAGCACAGCACCCAGTGACACCTTGAGCCATGGAGGGCTCTGACTCTGGTGTCTCATCACTGAGATCAGGGAGGTGGATGCTAATGAATAGCAGCTAATATGATCCCACAGAAACTGAATTAATTGGCTTACTCTGCTGATGCAAACTGATGTCAACCCCCTGATATTGATAGAGCTGCAGTGATTTACGTGGATGCTTAACCTTAGCAGTGCTTTTTCCTCATAGCTGGTGCGTTGACTCACTGCTGAACAGAGAAATGGAGTAAAGCTGTTGAAATACTGCAGTGTTGTATGAGCCTGGGGACAAGTCCAACTTCTCAGGTAACAGAAGTGATGAAGAGGACAGCCAAATCCACTCTGCACCTAGGCAAACCTGTCCAGGCACTCGCTAGTCATTGCTTAACAGGATTTTGCTCCTTTGAAGTCTTCCAAGGGATTTGCTAGTTTTTCCCTTTTTTCCCCTTCTATTTCTTTGGGTTTTTTTCTTTAATCTTCTTGTTTTCAACATACCACCTCAGCTGGAATAAGAACAAGATTAAGTTACAAGATGAAAACCAGCAATGAACCTGTGAACAACAGCGTCAGAGCAGACCTGTTGTAGAAGGGATATTTTATACAGGTTATCTGAAAAGCAAACAAACTCCAGCTGTGTTTTCTTGCTGCTGGCATCAGTTGAAGACAATATGGACTTGTTTCTGCTGGAGATCTCTCTGCCACATCGCCCTAAATTTCACTATCAATTCACTATCAATTTGCTTTGCAGCCGATGCGCTCATGCCAGCCCCTCCAGAGCAGTTGTGGCTCTTCAGTAACACCCAAGACACCTGATACTAGGTTGGTCTGTCCATATGCTCACATCACATGGTGTTTGTGTTTGGGATGGAGTAAAAGACCTTTCACCCATACAATGATCTATGTTACATCCCAGCATATCCCTTCCTGGACCAGCAGCCCCATGTCAGGTTTGCACAACCATTACAGCAACAACCCCAGCCCAAACCCATAAGATCTTGGCATGGATCAGGCTTTAGGGGAAACGAATGCTTAAACAGCAGGTTGAGGGAGGGGATCCTGCCCCTCTGCTGCGCTCTGGGGAGACCCCCCCCTGCAGTCCTGATCCAGCTCTGGGGCAGCAGCACAAGAGGGACGTGGAGCTGCTGGAGCGAGGCCAGAGGAGGCCCCGGAGCTGCTGCGAGGGCTGGAGCAGCTCTGCTCTGGAGCCAGGCTGAGAGAGCTGGGCTGGGGCAGCCTGGAGAAGAGAAGGCTCCTGAAGGGGACACCTTAGAGCAGCTCCAGGGCCTAAAGGGGCTGCAGGAAACCTGGAGAGGGGCTTTGGACAAGGGCCTGTAGGGACAGGCCAAGGGGAATGGCTTTAACCCGCCAGAGGGGGGATTGAGATGTTTTCCCTCAAGCTGAGTGTGAAGGGGATTTCCATCTTCCTCTTTTCCCTAAACTATTGATGTCACTGAACTGGATTATTTAACATCACTGAACTGGATTATAAACACTTCCCCATCTTTCAATTCTGAAATCCTTTTTTCCTCTCTTTTTGGCATCAGCGTCCTCTTTTTGGCAAAGACATGCAGCAACAAAAAGACATTGCATTGCCTGTGTATATAATTAGACTTATTAAAATACCATGTGCAAAGAAGAAACAATCTGGATGCTTGCGGGTGGATTTATATCCTTGGGCAGTGCGATTTCCCAGCCCCACACATGGCGATTGGTTTTTTTGTGCTATATGACCCCTGCTGGGTATGTTTTTTCTTCCTTTTTCCCCTTTAAAACACAGGGATGCCCATATGAGAGAGTGCCATCCCACTGGGAACCCATCGAGCAAATCCAAAGGCTCCCAAAGGATGCAGCACCCAGATCAAGCATCCCAAACTAATCTCACTGGCCCCATACAGCAGCAAATATCTCCTTCCACAGCCCAGACCACCTGAGGCCCACTGAAAGCACCACGGCAAGTCCCAAGGCTGGATTTAGGCTGCAAATACTCATAGAACCACTGACTGGTTTGGGTTAAAGGGACCTTAAAGCTCCTCCAGTTCCAAGCCCCTGCCACGGGCAGGGACACCTTCCACTAGAGCAGGTTGCTCCAAGCCCCTGTGTCCAACCTGGCCTTGAACACTGCCAGGGATGGGGCAGCCACAGCTTCTCTGGGAAAAGTCTGTGCCAGCGCCTCAGTACCCTCACAGGGAAGAGCTTCTGCCTTAGATCTAACCTGAATTTCCCCTGTTTCAGTTTGAACCCATCACCCTATCGCTACAGTCCCTGATGAAGAGTCCCTCTGCAGCATCCTCGTAGCCCCCTTCACACACTGGAAGCTGCTCTGAGGTCTGATTTACTCGCCCATATGACACAAGAGTCTCTGCTGAGAATTTCAGGCAAAGCTCATCATTTTGTCTTGGCTTTTCCTTACCAAATGCTTCACCCAACGCACTTGTTCACTGACTCATACAGCCCTTTCTTCACAACTGGCAATGAGTGAGATGACTCAAGTTCTTAAAGAACTAAGAGCACCTCTGGTCATAAGGAAGTCCACAGAATCATCTAGCTGGCTGCTGTCTCCTATTGCCAGCCTGGGGTATTAATTACTTTCCTGCTGATTCAGAGGGAAGAGAGCCAAGCTGCGAATCAGCCCTGCCGCATCTTGCAACACCTCTCTTTTCCCTCGATCTCCTCTCCCAATCCCAGCCAAGGCTGGCAGTGCTTTGTTAATGAGATCAGGCCTAATTACAACACAAGAGTCAGGACAGAACTGGAGTAACTGGTCTCCCTTCTGCATCCAAACCAGAACACGTTAACTCTAAGCTGAATATATTTTACTCCAAAAGATGGATTAACATTTCCCTTTATTGCAGGGTCAAAGGGTTCCTGGGTCCTGCTCTGTTGCTCTTTCCATGGACTGCACAACGCCGAGTCCATTAGGAAAAGAACCTGAAACACACAAAAAAGCCCAAATTCTGAGCTCGTGCACACTGCCCAGCAGCCAAGACACGCATCCCGGTGTGAGTGAAAGAAGATATGACACAGATTTAATGAGGCAACCGTTTCTTGGCAGCAGCACGGGTCTGCTCAGAAGCGGTATTGTTATTCATTTACTTCACTAATGCAATTGTGCTGTGTGAAAGAGGGGGGAAGCTGTGTGGAGGGCCAAGGAAATGAGGTTTTCAAACACACAGCTAACTCAGCAGGGCTTGCTGAAGCTTAGGTGGGCCTCGGGTATATCATAGTATTGGGGTTGGTAGAGAAGCCTTCCTGAGAACCCCATGAAGATTTCCCTATAGCATTGTGTTCCAGAGTGTTACAGGGTAAGCTGCACCCAAATGGACTTTGGACAAGGGCCTGTAGGGACAGGCCAAGGGGAATGGCTTTAACTTGCCAGAAGGGAGATTGAGATGAGCTCTGAGGCAGAAGCTCTTCCCTGTGAGGGTGCTGAGGCGCTGGCACAGGGCGCCCAGAGAAGCTGTGGCTGCCCCATCCCTGGCAGTGTTCAAGGCCAGGTTGGACACAGGGGCTTGGAGCAACCTGCTCTAGTGGAAGGTGTCCCTGCCCATGACAGGGGGTTGGAACCAGATGAGTTTTATGGTTCCTTCCAACCCAAACCAGTCTGGGATTCTATGTAATGCAATGCCTGAGCCTGCACTGGCTACACAGAGCATTTAGAATCAGTGTCATGTTCTCCTCAAGATTCCTGAATGAGACATCCCTGTTCTCTAAAACTATGCACTGAAGGCACAGGAGATGCCATTGATATCGTTGTCATTTGTTAGTGCTATGTGAGGAGACTATCTGCACAACACAGGTAGTAACCAGCAGCCCCATCAGCAGTGCTGGATAATTGCTGCTTTTCCTGGTATAGCATAAAAAAGTGTATCCAGAGCTTTTAAAAAGATGTTGAGTTCATTTTCCAAACTGGCAGCAATGAAAAACTACTGGTGTCAAAGATCTCTCTGAAAAAAAGCCCATTTGGGAACATCTCCTTCTCCTACACACTTATTTTGGCTGCAGTGCAGTGTTTTCCTCTAAAATATGAAACTCACAGAGGAGGAAAGGGCAGAAGGCAATCGATAGACACTGGAACAAGATGATTTGGAGCTGGATGATCTTTAATGTCCCTTCCAACCCACAACGTTCTATGATTCTGTGATTTCTGAGCATGCATTGAAGGGCTGTACCCAACTCAAGCCTCTTCTGGACCCTCAACCACAGCACCTGAATTAGGTTTGGGGATTAAACAAGGATGCTGAGCAGTGCTTTGGGGCTTACATGAGGACTTACATCCCTGTTGTTCATTCCCACATCCTCAACTCCACCTTCCCAGCCAGTCTGTAGAAGAACAGTAAATAGATCGTTATTGTACTGATGGTTTTATGCTTGCCTAGTGTTTGAAGCTAAGCCTGGATGAAGCGGGGATGTAGAGGTGACCTCTTTAATGAACATTCAAGTGACTTACCCAAGGTCTGTAATCAGAGACTCAGAGGTTGGAGTTGGCTTCCTCACCAACTGCAAGAGTCAGCACAAGTGCTGGAGTTGCTGCACGCTGGTTTTAGGTCAAGGTTAGGCTGATAAGCAATGCACAGAAGGAAATGCCCTAGAAGCCTCCAGGACATGTCCTAGAGATGCTTCTTGTGAAGGAGAGGAGGTTTTAGAGTGAAAATATCTGCCTTGGGAATGGTGGGGAAATTCCCAGATGACACGTACTCATAGGGTGAGAGTGATGGAAACATGGGTGCATGGTTCCTGGTGCAGGGGGGTGAAGGAAGTGTTGGGACACATGGCCACCACGGCAAACTAACCTCAGCCCCTCTGAAATCTCCGTGTCCTTGAATCATAGAATCACAGAATTCCAGCTTGAAGGGACCTCAAGGATCATCTGGTCCAACCTTTCTTGGCAAAGCATGACCTAGACTAGATGCCCAGCACCCTGTCCAGCCCATTCTTAACAGTGTCCAACGCTGGGGAGTCACCACTTCCCTGGGGAGATTATTCCAGTGGCTGGTTGTTCTCATTGGCAAAAATTTTCCTCTTTTGTCCAACTGGAATCTCTCCAGGAGTAACTTGTGCCCAGAGTTTTGAAGGCCAGGTTGGACACAGGGGCTTGGAGCAACCTGCTCTAGTGGAAGGTGTCACTGCCCATGGCAGGGAGTTGGAAATGGATGAGCTTTAAGGTCCCTTCCAACACAAACCAGTCTGGGATTCAAAGATTTGCTCAGGAACAGCAAATCCTGCCTTTCTGTGAGTCCTTCAGAAAGAAGCCACCAGGTTTCACAGTGAGCGTGACTTGAAGAAGAAGAAAGCTGTTACCAAGCAAGACTCAGTCTCAGCTACACCAGATCAGCGTTTGTCCTAATATCAGAAGCTGCTTATCAGCAAGAAGAGCTGTGTGCAAGAGCCTTGATGTGTGGCTCTGTTTTGTGCAGCTCTCTGTATGCTCTTGGGAGCTGCTGGAAATGGGACCTTCAGATGTCTGTCTGCTGGGAGCAGAAGGCAGAGATGGTGACAGAAAGGGAGTAAAACCAACCCAAGACTGTATTTTTATTGTCTCTTTGGGGTGAAGAAGAGAATCAGCAGGAAAATAGCCTAAAAAGCTCTCGGCAGCACTGTTCGGAGTCAGCATTTGTTAGTGCAGCTTCTGACCTGCCATAAATACAGAGCAGCTGAGAGGACAGCAGTGCCATTTGCTCCTTTCCTTTCTCTTTGCTCCAGGGAACATGGATTGTTGGCAACCTGCTTGTTTTCCAACCTGTCTTGCTTCTCACTGTGGAAAATCCTATGGAAAAATCAAGGTCATTGACTGTAATGCTGTCTGATCCCAAATGGAGTTGCATCTCTGCCAAAGAAGCTGAGCCCTGGTCCCCTCCAACTGGGTGGTCATGGCCAAATGATGACCAAAGTCCTGGGGGGTTTGTGGCCAGGGGATGGTGTTGACTTCCAAGACCTCCCATGCTGCTTGTGCCATGAGAAACACTAGCAAGGAGGGAGCTCATGGCCAGCACCTTTATCTGCTGGTGCCCCAGGGCTTTGGCAGAGGGCAGCACCCATAGGTCATTGCTAAATACCCTCCACTGGGTCCTCATTGGGGTGTCAGGAAAGATTTTGTTCTTTTCAGTTGAGGAGGAACTTAAGGAACGTGGTGCTGGGAGTTGTTATCACCTTCCACTAGAGCAGGTTGCTCCAAGCCCCTGTGTCCAACCTGGCCTTGAACACTGCCAGGGATGGGGCAGCTACAGCTTCTCTGGGAAAAGTCTGTGCCAGCGCCTCAGCACCCTCACAGGGAAGAGCTTCTGCCTCAGAGCTCATCTCAATCTCCCCTCTGGCAGGTTAAAGCCATTCCCCTTGGCCTGTCCCTACAGGCCCTTGTCCAAAGCCTCTCTCCAGGTTTCCTGTAGCCCCTTTAGGCCCTGGAGCTGCTCTAAGGTCTCCCCTTCAGGAGCCTTATCTTCTCCAGGCTGAGCAATGCTCACATCTGCATCCTCCAAGCTGCCCTTTAGGTGGTATCTCGCCATTCTGCTCATCCAGGCTGCAAACCCAGCTTGGGTTTAGCCAGGACACTTGCCCCAACCTCATGTCTTAAGTGCAGATTACATCAAAGTGCTGCAGGGCTGGGCTGGCATGTTTGAGTTTAACATTGCAGCACATCCCTTGGCCAGGCTTTGCAACACCATCTTTTTGTCAGCACTTGGGCTTTTCCTCTGAAGTCACTTATTCATAAGCAGTGCTTACGTAGGAGATGGATGGATGGATATGGGGTAGGAAAGCTTTCAGAGTAAGCCTAGAGCTTGGTTTGTGATACCTGAATTACCTTCTGTAGATATAACAATGGACAACCTCCCCTTTGCTGACTTATCTTGCTAGCTTTCCAGGAAAAGGCCAATCTCTTAGCATCAATCTGGACCACCTCTCCCAAATCTCAGCTACAACATCAACTCCCTCCTCCAGTATAAACCCCTATGTCACGTTTTCACTCCTCTTCAAGCTTCTTGCTGTTTGACTTTTGTCTTGCTTCACAGCCCGCTAAAGAGCTGCCTGATTTGTGACCGTGCAGAAGGAAGTGCTGATACAGGCAATTAAGTTGAGGATTTAATGGTATGGATTTCCCAGCAGAGTTATCCGTTAGCATGAGCTGTTTGCCAGACGGATGCTGGGTGGAGCAGGTTTTAATCAGGGTTTATGGTTTCCACCTTGCACTATATGCAGAAACAGGGGAGAAATGGGCCTTTTCATGATGATCTGGATCTTCAGATGGAAAGATCTCTCTTCTGGCCAGGCATTGCTATCATTGAAGACCTGGCTGCCATGATCATGCTTATCTCCTGTGGTAGGTCATGGAATAAGCTAAAAGATGTGGATCTGTTGGCTCCCAGAGGCTGAATAAGTGTGATGAGGAACGGCTGAGGGGCCTGGGGGGGTTTAGGCTGGAGATGAGAGGGCTCAGGGGGGACCTTATCGCTCTCTGCAACTGCCTGACAGGAGGATGGAGCCAGGAGGGGGCTGGTCTCTGCTCCCAAGGAACAAGGGATGAGACAAGAGGAAACGGCCTCAAGCTGCACCAGGGCAGGTTTAGATGGAGCTGAGGAACAATTCCTTCCCCAAAGGGTGCTCAGGCATTGGAACAGGCTGCCCAGGGCAGGGCTGGAGTCACCGGCCCTGCAAGTGTTCACACACTGTGTAGCCGAGGCCTCAGTGCCATGGGTTAGTGGTGGCCTTGGCAGTGCTGGGAACAGTTGGACTGGATGGTCTTAAAGGTCTTTTCCAACCTGGTGGATTTCATGATTCATATCTGCCCAGCTTCCTAGCTGATTTTCCTACCTTAGCTGGTCCACAGTAGCAGAGAATGGAAAGGAAAGAGATGCCTGATCTTAGGAAGCGTTTAAACTGTGAGGAAAATGACATTACAAGGTCTAATAGCTGCAAGAACATGCTGATGAAGTTCAAATGGGAACTGAAATACAAGCATTAATAGAAGGGATACGCAGCTACTGAGCCGTCTGCCGAGAGAGGTGGCAAAAGCTCAGGCAATGACTTGTCTGCATGAGCAACCAGCAATCTCAGGTGCCCTCTGAGACCTCCATCCCTGCTAAGCACCTCCCAGCTTTTGTGTTGAAGGAGCATTGCTGAGTTCAGCCCCAAGCTGGGCTTTGCAAGGGGGAACTCCCTGGCCCATGCTTCATGTGGCCATGCTCATGCGGTCTCCATGAGCATCACAGCGCTGCTTTTCAATGGCTTCAACATCTTCACCATAGAAACAATTGGGTTGGAAAAGACCTTTAAGATCATCAAGTCCAACCATTCCCCAGCACTGCCAAGGCCACCACTAACCCATGGCACTGAGGGCCTCAGCTACACGGGGTGTGAACACTTGCAGGGACGGTGACTCCAGCCCTGCCCTGGGCAGCCTGTTCCAATGCCTGAGCACCCTTTGGGGAAGGAATTGTTCCTCAGCTCCATCTAAACCTGCCCTGGTGCAGCTTGAGGCCGTTTCCTCTTGTCCCATCCCTTGTTCCTTGGGAGCAGAGACCAGCCCCCTCCTGGCTCCATCCTCCTGTCAGGCAGTTGCAGAGAGCGATAAGGTCCCCCCTGAGCCTTCTCTTCTCCTGACTAAAACCCCCCCAGGTCCCTCAGCCGTTCCTCAACATGGTCAAGAACTGCAATTTGGCTTCTTATCCAAGAGCTGCTTCTGCCAAGAAAGGAGTTTCTATAGTTCCCCTTTATGTTACCAACTGCTGGTCCTTTGGTCGTGATGACCCCCATAACTAAAACACCCGATTAATGCCTTTCTCCTCCTACCAGTGATTGACTATGACCTTGAATGACATTGCTTAATTTCACTGTCTCCACCAGCTATTTCTGACAGCGAGTAACTCAGCATCCTTGTGACCCCAGCCTTGCCTCTCTCCTGCCAACTGGCTCTGCACTTTCAATGAAGAGCAATAAATAAATACATATCTGCAGAGGGACCAAAATGACTCCCATTACTGGAACATCTGAAGGCCTGCTTAAATAAATCAAGTGAGGAGGAGATTATGCTGCAATCATGTGGAGAGGGAAAGGAGAGAATACATTACTGCTATTCCAGAGGGTGTAACCAGGGCGAACAACTTGAACTCAGGAAAATGAGGTTTAATTCCAGTGCAGATGGATGATCAGAGGAATCGTCGTTGGCTCGTTTCTTGGTATCTACAATATGGAGCAGAAGACTGTGACCTGATGGGATCAACAGCGCTCTCACCAGGCAGCTCCTGCTGCAGTTGGGCCATTGGAGGTTGTTTCCTTCACCTCCATGGTACGAAGATGAGGATATGGGCACCCATTGCCCTCCTGCAGTCATTGTCTCACTTTTCTTTCTCATTTTCTCCCTTTTCTCCCTTTTCTCCCCCAAACATGCCCTCAGAGGGGTAGACATGGCCTCATAGAGCAGGAGTGGGCAGTTCTTCACCTCCCATCACCCTGGGCAGGCAGATCCTCACCCTGCACCACCCCAGCACCAAACCTCACATTGGGGGTCCCCTGCACGAGCAAGAACAGATTATTCCCATAACGAAGGAAAACCTCATCAAGGTTTTGAAATCCCAGAAGGAAACAGGAAATCCCATTTGGAGGAATCACCGGCTGCAGTTTTCCTCCTCTTTGCCTTTTAGCTTATTGCTGCTTATTTTTAGAGTCCAGTTTAAAGCAATCCTATTTCTTCCTTCCCCCCCTCCCTGCAACCCTTGTGTCACCCCCATCACCGCGGCCTCATTTGCACATGGAGGAGCAACACAGCATCATTATAAATCATATTTACATAATTCTCCTTCCCCTGCTGAGCCTGGAATCGAAAATGCAACTAAGGCAATCAGGGAGATGTGGGCCTGCAACGAGAGCGGGCTCAGGCTCCACATCCCTTTGGGAGCATGGGAATGGCTGGGGACCCGCTCACTGCCTTAATTCATCAGATGAGCTTTTCCCTAATGTTTTCCAGCTTTTCCCTCATGCTTTCCTGTTAACAAAATAAAAGCCAGGCTCCTGCTGCTATTTCATCTCAAGAGTGATGCCATTTTCTCCTCTTCTTAGGTTTTCCTTCCTCCTCTTTTTAATCACTCATTGGTGACGAACTCCCCCTGGTCCCCATGTCCCCAGCAGCAAGATACTCCCCGTTAGCAGCTTTGGGCTCAAATAGGTGGAAATCACAACAGGAATGTACCTATTTACCTCCACTGCTGTTAGAGCAAGCCCACAGCAGTGAGCGGGGCAGGAGGTGTCTGCAGTGGCGGGAGGAATGATGGATGATGATCTTAATTAATTAACACTAATGGAGTGTCTCCTCATTGAAGCACATCGCAAATCAGAACAGGCTCCACGCTCTCCCTGCCCTCCCAGGGAGCAGCAGCAGCAGCATCCATCCCTGCCCTCGGCTGCCTGGTCACTGATTTGGGGGCCATTAGTAATGACCTGGAGTCCTAGATACAGGGTCATACAATCATCACAGAATCCCAGACTGGTTTGGGTTGAAGGGACCTTAAAGCTCACCCAGCTCCAACCCCCTGCCACGGGCAGGGACACCTTCCACTAGAGCAGGTTGCTCCAAGCCCCTGTGTCCAACCTGGCCTTGAACACTGCCAGGGATGAGGCAGCCACAGCTTCTCTGGGCACCCTGTGCCAGCGCCTCAGCACCCTCACAGGGAAGAGCTTCTACCTCAGAGCTCATCTCAATCTCCCCTCTGGCAGGTTAAAGCCATTCCCCTTGTCCTGTCCCTAAGATCTCAATCGAGGGTTTCTCTCCTAGGTGATTTTTGATGAAGGGAGAGAAAAGGGGTGTATGAAACCCTTGCACTGGCCTGGTTTTGATCACAGCAACCCCGAGATCCACTGGGGAGAAGGGAAAACAAGCAAAAAGAAGGAAAACATTAGAAAATGGCTTTTGCTGCCAAAGAAAGCATTCATGGAACTAGAGATTTTTGGCTTTCCTGTTCCTTCAGCTAATAAATGAGTTAGAATAATTGTAACATGAATATTGCAGAAGTAATGAAATTATCATAAAATTAACAGGAAAATACCAAGGAAAAGCCCAGAAGGGTTTCAGATACTAAGAAACCTGAGGAAAAGGCTGGTCCTAGAAGGAGCTGAATCACCCCCATGAGTTGTGGTGACCACATGCAGCTGCAGGTGACAACTTGGTAAGAACAGGAGTTTATGCCAGGCCAATGCACAGTCTCCTTTCTAACCATATCACTGCATTACCCCAGATGTAGCAAGCAGATGTCCTTAAGCCTTCCCTCTGTCACTGCCAGGTAGCAGCTAGCCCTTAGCCCTGCTTTTTGTTGCCTAAAAGAGTCTGATCACCCATAATTTTGAATGTGGAAAGTTTATTCCCATCATTTACAACCATTTTCCTTAATAGTTGCCATCTCTTTTGGCCTGATTTATGATGAACCTTGAATACTGGCATAAAAGCTGGTGCATCGCATCAGAGGTGCCTGTGTCAGAGGGTCTGTAACACCTACTGGCTCCTTCCTTCCATGGGGGATGCGCTTTTGGGTTGATTATGTTCATTTCCCCCCTTGGATGTGTATTTGTGGGCTGGGAGTGTGTGTTTTCCACCCTCACCCATTGCACCCTCCATGGATGTGCTGGGGCACCCAGCCTTTGCCTCTCGCTCCTCAGTGCCTCAGTTTCCTTCTTTCAAAGCAGAAAAGGGGAATAACTCTGGCCTATGGGCTGGAAAACATGACTCCTTCAACACCTGGGGTCCTGCCCCACACCATTCCTGACTGGAGGATGTCCCCTTTGCACCCCAATCCTGAGGGTCCTGATGCTTCTCCCCTGCATCCTCCATGGGTGATGTCCTGATGCACACCAGCTACCCAGTGGCCCTGGAATGCCCAGCTCCCAGTTTGCCCAGTTCCCATCCCGGTGCAAGGTTCCAGGCAGAGCCAGTGGGACCTTTTCCCAGTACCCAGTGCCAGGGTGATGCTGGTCCCAGTAGCTGGTCACTGTTCCAGTACCCAACTGCTGGTGCTGGTGCCTTGGCAGCCCTGGTTCGCTGTTTCCCATCTAGGTGGTGCCATCCCCCCCCATTCCCACCGATGGACCCATGTCCCGGATTATCCCGGGCGATGGTGCTTGGTGAATGCTGGACCCAGGTCCTGGTTCCCAGTTCACCGGCTCCCACCGGTGCCGCTCCCAGTTCCCACCACCGGGCGGTGCCAGTCCCAGTTCCCAGGGTGGGGAGAGCCGCTTCCCGGTCCCGGACTCGGTCCCAGTGCTAGTTCCTGTTCCCGGGGCCGCTTCTCGGGGCCCGCTCCCATTCCCGCTGCTGGTTCCCATTCCCGGTTCTAGTCCCGGTTCCCATTCCTGCTTCTGCTTCCCATTCCCGGTGCCGGTTCCCGATCCGGTTCCAGTTCCCATTCCCGCTCCTGGTTCCCATTCCCGGTGCCGGTTCCCGATCCGGTTCCAGTTCCCATTCCCGCTCCTGGTTCCCATTCCCGGTGCCGGTTCTAGGTTACAGTCCGGTTCCGGCTCCAATTCCCGGTGCCGGTTCCCGATCCCGGTTCCCATTCCCTGAGCCGGATCCCGTTCTCGCGGTTGGGTCCCAGTGCCGGTTCCCGGTGCCAGTCCCTGTCCCCGTTCCCATCCACGGTGCCGGTCTCGCTTCTCATTCCTATTCCCGGTCCCGGTTCTCATCCCCATTCCCGGTTCCCATTCCCGGTCCAGGTTCTCATCCCCATTCCCAGTTCCCATTCCCGGTTCCCCTTCCCCGTTCCCATCCCCGCTGCCGTTCCCGGCGCAGGCGCGGCTGCCGCTGCCCGCCCCGTCGGGGCGGTGCTTGCGGGAGGCGAAGCGCTGCGGGCAGCGGCGCGCCCGGAGCGGCGGCACCGGCCACCGGCAGCGAGCGGCGGCTGCGGGCAGGTAAGAGCAGCCCCGGGCAGAGACGGGGGGACAGCGGCTCATCCCCGCACCCTCATCGCTGCCTCTTCTATGGGGAGCGGCTCCGCGTCCGGCCCGGGGGTCCGGACCCCCTCGGGGGATGCTCGGGGCACCTGTGGGACCGGGGCTGTTTGTGTGTGATTTGGGGGGGCAAAACCCCCCATAACCAGTCACCAGCATCCATCCTTGCATTACCTTGTGTGGAGCATGTTCTGTCCTCACCTGCAGCGAGCGCTGGGGTGAGTTTGGGGGATGCTGGAATTCGGGGTGCATGGGGCTGCTGCATGTGGAAGTTGCATCCCGGGTGGTTAAAACCCCATCGCTGCTCCCAGTCTGGCCGGTTCCTCCTGGTGGAGCCAAGCTGGATGGGAACTTTGAGCAGCGAGGCCTCGGTGCTGGCTGAAGAGTGGGATTTCTGCACCAGGAAAAAAGCCTGAGGTTTCAGTGTTGTTCCTTGATCCATGTTTTTGGGACAAACCCAAAGGGCTTTTAGAAAGTCTCATGGAAAGTTAAGGCGAGAGAGAGAGCTCCTGCCCCCAGGGTTGCTGCTGGGGCGCAGGGCTGATGTCTTTTAGGGTTTCCAAGTGGATAAATGAATCTGGATTTCCCATATCCCAGGGGTGGGAGGCACCATCTCCTTTCTTCCTACCCTGAGAAATGTCATTTTGGACCTGAGAAGCCAACCTGGTGCTTTCCTATGGAGGGTGTCCCATGGGAAGCGGCTCCATCCCTCACTTCCCACTCCGGTAGCTGCTGGGTGAGTGCAGGCTGCTCGCCTGGCTCTGCAGATCCACCTGCCTGTGATGCTTGGATTTGATACCAGTTACCATCGTGTTCCTGCTTGGATGCTGCGTTAGCTCCAGGCTGGCTGGGAAGAGGGGGCAGACAAATGGGGCTGGAAGCAGGGCAGGAGCATGGAGAATGCTGTTATAAACCCTCAGCTGCTTTTCTCACTGCATCCAGCAAGGACCGTGCTGCAGACTTTCCCCTCCTTTCATCTCCATCCACTCTCACATCCCATGGGGCTCAGATCCTCCTCCCAGGCTCAGCCTGGTGTCCAGGCATGCTGGACTGATGCATAGTGGGGTGAGGGCAACACAGGGTCCCTCCAGGAGCATCTCCCACCCCACATTGTACATGGGTGGTGGGTAGCCCAAGGCAGATGCAGAGAGCCTGGCTGGCCACGCTGCTCGAGGTAGCAGTGAATTAGCAAGGGGGGGGTTAGTGTGGAGAAGGTTCAGGGGGGACCTTATCGCTCTCTGCAACTGCCTGACAGGAGGATGGAGCCAGGAGGGGGCTGGTCTCTGCTCCCAAGGAACAAGGGATGGGACAAGAGGAAACGGCCTCAAGCTGCCCCAGGGCAGGTTTAGATGGAGCTGAGGAACAATTCCTTCCCCAAAGGGTGCTCAGGCATTGGAACAGGCTGCCCAGGGCAGTGCTGGAGTCACCGGCCCTGCAAGTGTTCACACCCCGTGTAGCCGAGGCCTCAGTGCCATGGGTTAGTGGTGGCCTTGGCAGTGCTGGGGAACGGTTGGACTGGATGAGCTTAAAGGTCTTTTCCAACCTGGTTGATTCCATGATTCTGTGAATCAAGGAGGGACAAGCTTATGGATGCAGGCGGGAACAGGTATCATGTGTTGGGAGTATCCTTGGGACTGCAAGAACCAGGGAGGATGAGAAGCATCAGGACCAGGGATGGATGGAGGAGCAGTGCCTAGTGCTCACTCCTTACCTCCTGCTCGGTGCAGCATCTTGCTACAGGCACATCTATCCTGGTGCAATCTATTTCCCTCCTGCCCTTCCCAGGAACATCATCTGCCTCCTACTTACTTAAGTAATTCTCTAATGTGAATCTCCTGGGGCTCAGCTCCAGCCTGTGAGCTGGTCCACAGGGTTGTAAAACCCAAGAGGGATTCATGGGGGCTCTTTGAGAGACCCTCAGAGATCTAAAGGTCTCTCAAAGAGGTCTAAATCCCCCCCTGCAGTGTGTACAGATGCTGCTGTGTGCATTGGGACTGCCTCACTCAGTGCCTGGTGCTTGCCAGGAGCCATGTGCCAGAATTGCTTGGGAAAAGCTTTCTCGTTGGCAGCGGAGCTGAGGATCAAGGCATTAGCAAAAGGAAAAGCAGGTTTTGAGGAAGGCAGTGAGGCTTGGCTGTGGCAGGCCCTGCTCGGAGTAGAAATCCCCTGTGTCATCTCCTAGGGACACTCCATGTGCCACACAGCAGCAATAATCCTCTCTGCAAAGCGGTGACACATAGAAAAGGGGCAAAGTGACATGATCAAAGTGGGAGGGTTGTGATAGAGTCAAGTTAAACCTTGCTCTCTGCGACCAGCCCCACATCCTTGCCTATTGTTGTAAGAAATGACTTAGGTGGAGCTTTGATACTGCCCCAAGCCCAGCACTATCCCTGCTTGGCTGCTTGTCTGTTCGAGGGAGCTCTTTCATTCAGCTGGTGATGGATGCTCATAGAATCAACCAGGTTGGAAAAGACCTTTAACATCATCAAGGTCTTCACCATCACCCTGTAACATCCAACCATTACCCAAGGACTGCCAAGTCCACTGCTAAACCATGTGCACGTGGAGAACATCCATGTCAAAACCATGGAGAACATCCTCAGGCCCCTGGGGTGGAGGGACATGGAAAACCAGGACTGTTGCCAAAGGGGGTTACGCTGGACCAGCCTGTAGCTTTGCTCTCATTTTTAGGCAAAGGAAATGCTTCAGATCTCCTGGACTTGATGGGGCTTTATACACTTAGTGCATGTAGAAGCATGTCAATAGAGAAGACTGCTATTGGGGGGCTAAGGGAGGGGGCAAAGGGATGCTGCTGGACAGATTAACCACATGCAGAAGAGCTTAAAGCCTTTGAGGGAAGGTCTGAGCTCATTCTCATGCCAAGATTCACCTGCAAAACCAAGCTGAGAGGCACCATCTGTATGGGGTGGATGAGATGCTTTGCCAGAGGGAATGGGCTGGCCTTGAGGATGAGATGCAGGATGTGGGGATGTCCCTTAGGACATATATCAGGCCATAGAGTGGGGCTTTGTGCTGTGTTTGGAGGTTGAATCGTGTTGGGGCTGTTTTGGTCCTGGGATCATTGTGAAAAGGCGAGAGGAACCAGGCAAAGAGTGTTTGTGGGATAAGGATATGGAGGAGTTAATGTAGAAGGACCAGGCTCTGAGATCTGGTGCTTGAGACGGATTAACTCAGCCTGGAGCAGGTGCAGGAAACAGGGCTATGAGGCTGATCAGAGGGATGGAGAGCTATTATGGGAGGCTATAAAAGCCCAGCGAAACAAAGGCGGAGAGGGGATGTGCTCGCTGCCTATAAATACATCCAAGGGGTGAACACCAGGGAGGCAGAAGAGCTATTTAAAGTGGAGGACAGTGTTGGTGTGGGGACAAATGGGTGTGAATTAATTCCATTTCGGAGGCTTAGCTAGAGACTGCAACTGCATCCCATCAGAGGAGGGGAGGAGATGGGGAACTAGGGCACAGCACCTCTCTTCTAAGGTGATATAAAGAGGATTTGGGGCTTGTTGGTGCAGGAAGTTGGGACTCTCTGGTCCAGACAGCCTGAAACCAGTATCTCCTTTGGGAAGGGCTGTGTTAGCCAAGCAGGTCTCACCATCCTCCTAGTGCAGGACATGGCATGAAGCAGATGAAGTCCGGCCACGTCACCAAGATGATGTTTTGTCTTTGATTATGCCTTAAAACCCCCCTATACAAATAGATAATCCATCTCTCCCTTCCCTGGTCGCTGCACAGATTAGTAACAAAGCATTGATGCTTTAAGAAGGCTTTGGATGCGATCCCAAAAGGAGATTTAGGCAGCGTTTGTGCTGGGGTATGATGATGCTAAGAATGGGCGCATCCTCTAAATCTGCTCACGCTTGTGCATTCATTACCTCCTGCTCGGTGCAGCATCTTGCTACAGGCACATCTATCCTGGTGCAATCTATTTCCCTCCTGCCCTTCCCAGGAACATCATCTGCCTCCTACTTACTTAAGTAATTCCTCAGTGTGAATCTCCTGGGGCTCAGCTCCAGCCCGTGAGCTGGTCCACAGCGTTGTAAAACCCATGGGTGCTTTTTGAGAGACCCTCAGAGATTGTTAGGAGCTGGATGTGAGGTCTCAATCCCACCCTGCAGAGGTGCTACATTCCCTCTCCTAATACTGACTCCAGGCAGGGCAGCAGCAGGTTAATACAAGGGGAATAAGAAGGATGCAGCTGAGTCTTAAAGGCTGGGATCAGGAGCAATCTCTCCTCATCCTCACTGGTCTCCAGAGGTGTCATCTCTGCAGATGTCCAAAGTGAAATCTCTTCTATACCTGCAGGAGGGTTTCAGCCCATAGAGAGGCATCCATCACCCTTTGCTCATGCCCTGGTGTCGTGGGGCACACTTGGGTACCATTTATTTGCTGGTATCTTTATGCCTTTGCCTCCACCTCCTCTTCTGAGCTGCTTGTAGAGCACAAAGGCTCAATGATGGGCTTGCACTGACCTGCTTTGGGCCAGGCTGTGCTCCTCCATCCCCCGGCCCTGCGGGCAGCACTGTGGATGGGGAATGAGGCGCAGTGATTGCTCCGTCTCTGCTCCCTTCCAGCTGATTACACAGGGAGAAAAGGCCAGGCTGTGGGCACTGCAGAGAATGGACCCATTGACTTCATGGGGGATGAAGTGGAGCATCTGTCTGGCTGCAGCATTAACCCTTCCCCTGCTCTTAGCTCTTCCCTTTGCACCATGGATGAAAATCCATAGGTTATTCCTGCTAAATAAGCTTACAATGTAGGAGACACCCCCATTTTGGTGCCTCAACATAGGGAAAACTTCTTGAGGTCACAGTGTATATAGGAATGATTGCCATTGAGTTTTCCCTTTCTGAGACCAGGGAAGCTTCAGCAGCTTTTGCCTTTCTGCATGATGCATTCGTTTGCAGCCAATCCTCCTGCCTTGGGGATCCTCCTGTGCTAGAGACGTGGCAGATGATACCCCTGCAAAGCCATGCTGGGAGCTTGCAGCATGTAGGTCAGAGAACCAGCTCCTTTGGGCCTGATCCAGCCCTTCAGAGGGGGCTGGATTGGACTCCTCATCCCCTACCTGCTCCTGCATCCCATAGGCAGCTTTCACATCCCAGTTCAATAACACTTTGATGCATTTTACCTTAAAATATTCTGCTGGCACTGAAAAGTGCTCCCTGTCCCTTGGTTTGCCCTTGTGCAAAAAGGACCAGTTTTAGACCATCCAGCCGAGCATCATCTCTGCTCTCTCGTGTCCTGTGGTTTCAGTCAGACATGAACGTAGGTTAAGGGAAGAGGGGACTGTAAAGCATCCAACCACTTTAACTGCCCTGTGCTGGGAGGCTGAGCCTTAATGGGGAGCTCTGAAATGGTACATGGGATCTGTAATGGTACATGAGATCTGAAATGGTACATGGGCCAGGGCTGCTTCTCCCCACCATGCAGGGACCTCCTTCACATTGACTTCTCCTTAGCAAACTGCCTCCTTGGCTGGCTGCAGCTCATCCTCAATGAGGGAAGCTGCAACCATGGTTCCTTCAAAGTTTATCCTGTAATCTGGCCATAACTAATCCAAGAAGACTGTGGCAGCCCAGGGAAGGGCTATGCTTTTGCCATCAGGAAAGGGGACATGTGATAGTGCTTTCTATAGAGTTATAACATGACAGGCAGAAGGTCTCTCTGGTCAACGGGTGAAAAGGGCAAAGGCTCTGCACCTAGAACCACAAAATCACCATAGAGTAGAGTCATAGAATGGTTTGTGTTGGAAGGGACCTTGAAAGCTCATCTAGTTCCAACCCCCCTGCAATGAGCAGGGACATCTTCAACTAGATCAGGTTGCCCAGAACCACATCCAGCCTGGCCTTGGGTGTCTCCAGGGATGGTGCATCCACCACCTCTCTGGGCAACCTGTGCCAGTGTTTTACCATGCTCATTGTAAAGAATTCCTCCCTCACATCCAGCCTGAATCTCCCTCTTATAGTTTAAAACCATCACCCCTCATCCTGTTGCAACAGGCCCTGCTAAAAAGTCCCTCCCCATCTTTCTTACAGGTCCCTTTTAAGTACTGAAAGGCTGCTCTAAGGTCTCCCCTTAAGGAGCCTTTTCTTCTCCAGGCTGAACAAGCCCAGCTCTCTCAGCCTATCTCCATAGGAGAGGTGTTCCATTCCTCTGATCATATTTGTGGCCCTCCTCTGGGCCCCCTCCAACAGGTCCATAAGCAGATCCTCCTGCCTGGCCTTCCCTTAAACCAAGATGCTCCCCCTACGCACTGTTTTTGTTGTTACTGCTTTATCTTGTTTTATCTCCAGCTAATTCATACACTGAATTCCCAGAGTGAGCAAACACAACCCTCCCTCGCAGTGAGCATCCCCCCGTTCCAGTTTACATTGCATTTCAACTTGTTTGAGGTTCCCTGTCACCCCTTGATGCAGGATGCAGGTACCTCTGCTTGACTCCATCCTTTCCCAGCCCACCCCGAGCTATTCCACCATTGCCCCGTTCCCCATATAGAGAAGAAGGAAGCGCTCTGTGTTTGTTGCTCAGTGTTTATGGTTGGTTTGGTTTATGTTTTGCAAGCCACACCCCAGTAAGCAAGAACTTCCTATAAAGCATTTGCAGAGTTGGTGCTCCCAAAGCCTTGCACAGCTGGTCCTACCAGTTGTTTGAGCATGTGTAAATACTCTTAAGGATTGCTCCGGGATGATTAAGGGAGGTGATTTCTCTGCCAAGCAAAGGGAAGTCTTGCATTGGTAAAAGCTGCTGCTGCAAACCTGCTGTTGCAGAGCCAGGCCACCCACTGCTGATGTGTGTTGGATGGGGATGCTGCCTACTGGCTGCTTGCCCAGCAGGTCTTCATGCGGGAGCAGGAGAGCAGTGATTTATTGCATCTAACACGGGGCTGTGGCCAGGGCTGCAGCAGGATTCTGCCCTGTGAAGGGAAGTGAAACTGTTCCCCGCATCACAGGGTACATCTTGTACATACCCTGTGGCTCGCTGCTCCAGCTCAGGGCTACTGCGGTGTGAGAGTATCTAAAGAGATATGGAGCAAGGACTTCCAGCAGGATATGTGCTGGGAGAGGAGGCAGGCGCTTAATCCCCATCCCAGAGACTTGTGCTGAGCCCATGATCTCCTGCTTGTTGTTAACTGTGTGGTAATAACATGCCCTGAGCCACCTCCTGCAGACAAGCTGGTGCCCGCTTCGGCTTTGAGCAGGGTTTCACAGGATCATAGAATGGTTTGGGTTGGAAGGGACCTTAAAGCTCATCCAGTTCCAATCCCCTGCCACGGGCAGGGACACCTTCCACTAGAGCAGGTTGCTCCAAGCCCCTGTGTCCAACCTGGCCTTGAACACTGCCAGGGATGGGGCAGCCACAGCTTCTCTGGGCACCCTGTGCCAGCGCCTCAGCACCCTCACAGGGAGGAGCTTCTGCCTCAGAGCTCATCTCAGTCTCCCCTCTGGCAGGTTAAAGCCATTCCCCTTGGCCTGTCCCTCCAGGCCCTTGTCCAAAGCCCCTCTCCAGGTTTCCTGGAGCCCCTTTAGGCACTGGAGCTGCTCTAAGGTGTCCCCTTCAGGAGCCTTCTCTTCTCCAGGCTGCCCCAGCCCAGCTCTCTCAGCCTGGCTCCAGAGCAGAGCTGCTCCAGCCCTCGCAGCAGCTCCGGGGCCTCCTCTGGCCTCGCTCCAGTCTCTGATGGGACATAATGTTGGGCTCTGCCTGCACCAAGGGGTGAAGATGGAGGAGAGAGAAGAAACCCATAGCCATAGAGATAGTGTTGGTGTGACGTGATGTGGGCTGAAGCTGCAGGAGGAATGCTGTGGATCAGCCAGAGGAACAAACAGTGCAGTCAGTCTGGGAGGGATGATCTTGTAGCATCCAGCTGCCTTGATTCAGTTTCCCACAGAGTAGCTGCAGCCCCGTTATCTCTTCTGCTCCTCGGGTGCTCGTCTCCGCATCTCTTGAAGTTCAATTGCTTTAATTATCCCAGAGGCTGCAGGAGCTCTTGAAGGCAGAGTGTTTGCATGGAGACGTGCTGCATTTTCTGTGCTAATCAGGAGTTTTGTGAATGAATTTGCCAGTTACACAAACCTCTTGATTCAGCACCTCCGTGACCCAGGAAAAAGGCTCTGTGGGCTCCCTCTGTGACTCTTCTGTCCTTCCCTCTTGCTGTGTCACAGAGGTACAGATTTGTCATCACACCATGTTTTGTTTTCCCAGCTGGCAAGAAGACCAGTGCGAGTGTCTTGATGTAGGGCAAAGCTTCCAGTGGAGCCCGTGTGACTGGATTTAAAAGAAGCTGGTCCAGACGTTCAATTAGAAGCTCTGAATAAATAATAGAAATAGATGTGCAGTCCACTCCTGCACAGGCAGCATCCTGGTTTTCCTTTCTTTTTTAACCAATGGTGATCAAAATGGATGCTGAGAAGGGCACAGCGGTCTGGTAACATTATGGGGTGGGTTCAATGTGGTGCACATGTGGGGTGACTGCCCTTTTGGGAAGACAGGCTAAGAACATTGGGGCTGTTCAGCCTGGAGAAGAGAAGCTGCGTGGAGACCTCAGAGCAGCTTCCAGTGTCTGAAGGGGGCTACAAGGATGCTGGAGAGGGACTCTTCATCAGGGACTGGAGTGATAGGACAAGGTGCTCTTTTTGAACCTAGACCTTGCTTGGTGAGATCAGCCCCACATCCCTGGGCTACTCCATCCTGGTTCAAGCTGCTGTATATAAACCTAGGGGAGCCCTGGAGAAGGTTCCTGCCATCAGGAAGGGTTTCTTCTTGTTCCTGGGAGCCTCAGGGCTCCTGGGTGAGCTCAGGAGTGTTCGCTGTTGCTGTTGCTCTGTGCTGCTCCTTGCAATTATTAACCGGGGTCATGGTCAGGGTGCTGGGACGTGGAGGGTTAGTGAAGTGGTGGCTGTCTCCAGGGGCTGGGCATTGGCAAAGCCCATTAATTCACCTTCCCATGCTTGCCCTGCAATCTCTGCTGATCTACAGGGGGTTTTAACCCTGCTGTGGCCTGGGGGACAAGCCTAATGTAATGTGCGTCTGCCATGGTAAGGATGGCTCAGTGCTTGACCAGCAGGTCGAAGGAGGTGATCCTGCCCCTCTACTCTGCTCTCGTGAGACCCCACTTGCAGCACTGTGTGCAGTTCTGGTGTCCTCAACGTAAGAAGGACATGGAGCTGTTGGAGCAAGTCCAGAGGAGGCTATGAGGATGATCAGGGGCTGGAGCACCTCCTGTATGGAGACAGGCTGAGAACAGTGGGGCTGTTGAGTCTGGAGAAGAGAAGCTGCGTGGAGACCTCAGAGCAGCTTCCAGTGTCTGAAGGGGGCTACAAGGATGCTGGAGAGGGACTCTTCATCAGGGACTGGAGCGATAGGACACGGGGTGATGGGTTCAAGTTAAACCAGGGGAAGTTCAGGTTGGGTATAAGGAAGAAGTTGTTCCCTGTGAGGGTGCTGAGGCACTGGCACAGGGTGCCCAGAGAAGCTGTGGCTGCCCCATCCTTGGCAGTGTTCAAGGCCAGGTTGGACAGAGCCTTGGGCAACATGGTCTAGTCTGAGGCATCCCTGCCCATGGCAGGGGGTTGGAACTGGATGGTCTTTGGGGTCCTTTCCAGCCCTAACCATTCTGTGATTCTATGTGTTGGGGGTACCCAAAACTGAGCTGCTCTGTTCTCCCCAAGCCATAAGCAGGCTGGGATGAGCTGGACCCAGGCTGATGACTATCTTCATCTCTTCTCTGCTTCCCTTGGCCAAGGCTGGCTGCCTGGTGGCATGTTACAGCCTTTCTCTTCCCAGTGGTTTTGGGTCTCAACTTCTGCCACCCCCTTTTGCTGTTCTTCCACCCCTGTCTCTGCTAGTTCTGCATCTCTCCACCCCCTGCATTGGCTGGTCCAGTGGGGAGGGATGCTGCCACCAGCTTTGCTTTGTGCTTGTTACTCCTGATAGTGCCAGGACGCCTTCAGACATATGTCCTGGTTCCATCTGACCTTAAGGTCTGTGTTCAGCAGTCTGGCTGGTGCTGCACTGTGTGTGCAGTGCTCTTGCCAGGCAGAGCTTGCTGCCAGCACAGGGTTATTAGGGGTTATGGTGCAGGGCTGCCCTTCCTTCCTGCAGCTCCAACGTGGGCTCTGTTTGCACAGGGTGACTCATATCTGCAAGGAATGAGGAACTCCCGAGGCCAAAGGCCTCCCTGTGTGACTTATCCAAGCGAAAGGGGTGAGTCATCCAAGCGAAAGGGAGCTCCTGGCTATCACACCCGCCTGGCTGCTGCAGGAGATGGGTATCCAATGATGCCCAAACCCTCCCATTAACCCCAACATACCCAAACGCTGCCCCTCCACACAAACCCTCTGGCTAGTTCTCTCTCCCTGTGCTGTCTTCTTGCTGTTAAGCAATGAAAGAGCAATGCTCTGGAGGATAAAAACCAGAGGAAATAAAGCAAACATGATAAAAATCATCGAGCATTGCAGGAAACAGCCTCCAAATGTGACATCTTTTCTGGGGTTGATATTATGCAGATGCTGCCAGCCAGGCCTTTGTGATAGGGAATCACTTGCACTGGGATAAGTGACCCTGGCCCCTTCCCTGGCGCTGCTGCAAATGCACCTTTTAATGACAGATTACTTGATTTCTTGAGGTTTTAGCAGTAATATCCAGCTTTTAGACAGTAACTTTCTCTGTAGGTCTCTGAGTGCTTTGCAGAAGGGACCAGGATCCCTGCAGATGGAGAGTGATGCTTTTTCCCACCCTAGACAAGGGAGGAACATCCACAGGGAGCATTTGCTGTGCTTAAGTGCTTGCACAAAGCCATATCAATGCAGTGGGTTTACTCACTTAGAACAAACAGCCCCTAATTCCATCAGGGTGTCTTTGGAGACTAAACCCACTACACTGAGGTTTTGATGGCCTATCCCCATGTGCACACATGCAGGATTAACCCTCCAGCTAAAAGATCATAGAACCATAGAACAGTTTGGGTTGGAAAGGACGTTAAGATCATCCAGTTCCAACCCCCTGCCGTGGGCAGGGATGCCTCACACTAGACCATGTCACCCAAGGCTGTGTTCAAGTGTCTGGATTTGGATCCTACCTGTGCTGCAGCAAATCCCTGGCAAAAATCAGAGCTTGATATAAATGTAATTAAGAGTGAAAATGGTTGTTTCACCTTTAACCTAGTAGAGTTTTTAGCTTAGATGAGAACAGAGATGCCACCGGATGAAGGGAAGAGATAAAGGCCGGAAAGGGGCACTCAGCCTTCAGTTCTTCAGCGGGTTTGTTTCAGCATGTGAGCACTGTAAATGCTCTTTAATCTGCATTTTGGCCAAAGCAGCTACTCTGGAAAGGTCTCCAGCTCTGCTAAGAAGCATCTGGACTTGAACTACATATAATTTCCCATAGGAGTCAGCTCTCCTGGTTAACCACAGCCGATTTGAGAAGAAATGATGTCTTATTTTCTATGTTCCATCAGTGTGGCTTTAACTTCCAGTGCTTGTGGACGGTGCTAATGCAGGATGCTGTGTGTTGCTGCTGGCTCTGGGCCATGCCACTTTTGAGTCCAAAGCAAAACTATGGTTGATGCGCAGCTGGGAGTGGGAAAGGGCTTTGGGAATGCAGCTCAGACCTGCTGTGGACCATGTGCTGCTGGTCCTGATGGCCTTTCGATGGGATTATTGCCTTGTAGCCTGGGATTTGAGGCTTTTTTGTTCAGGGAGATGTTGGTTAAGAGGTGTTTTGTCTGTCCTAGAGGCAGACAACTATAGAATCCACAAGCAAGGAGCCCTTTGCTCCTGCCTGGGGTGCAGCCTTGTGATAAGGCAAGTGCAGTGATTCCATGCCAGCTCCATCAGTACAGGAGCCTCCTAGCTGAAAGAGAAGGAGAGCAAGCAGTTTGTGGGGAGCAAGGAAGAGCCTTTCAGCAAATATTTGGTCCTGGCCAACACAAGCACTTTTAATCCTTCTCTCCGTTGCACAGCTTCGAGTTATGATCATTACCAGCTGGCAGGAGCTGGATGATGCCAGAGGTGGAACGGGGGAGTCCACAACACCCTGAGTCATAACTCTGGCTCAGTCCTTCACATAAATACTTTCCTATTTAACTGCTTTGTGGCTGCACTGAGGTTGGGCTCAGATCTCTGTTCCCAATCATTCAGCTCTAAGAGGTGTGAGTGCAGATTCCCCTCCCTGCTCACATGCACGTGGAGGGTTGTTCATTCCAACCAGGCATGAAAACACCCAGTTCTTGTCCTCCTGAAGCATCCTCGCTTGTTGCAAGAAGGCAAAGAGTCATTAGCCCTTGAGCATTTTAATGTGGCAGATCTGATGTTCAGCCTGGTAAGCATGAAATGCTGCAAATTAGAGAGAGTAATGAATTCTAACACTGCCCTCAGAGCGCTCCCCACGGCCCCTTCCTTTTAATTATATTGCAATTAATTTTTGTCTTTAAATGATCCTGAACATTATCCCTTCTCCTTCTGCTTGGCATTCCCTCTCCAGCTCAAATCCACCTCCATCATGTGGGAGCAGCCCCCGCAGCAAGGACAGATGGCTGTTGAGGTGAAAGTCACTATGCAGTGGGATAGCAGGGCAAGGAGCTGGTCCTTTTCACCCAGGCAGATTAGGCTGGAGCTCCTTGGCCGAAAGGATAACATTCCTGTTCTCATAGGGATGGACATTACCCAGGGTATCTCATGGATGTCAGTGTTGTAAGGGACATTGGAAATGCAGCTCCAAGCTGTTGTTGCAGAGCTGGCTGGGGAGGAACAGTCTTTTTATGAATGAGCAGCCAAGTGCCAGCCCTTGGCCACGGGACAGGCTGGGAGCAGTGTCCAGCGTCTCCTGTGTCAAAGCCATTAACTCCTGCCTTAACTCAACTGTGGCCTTTAGAAAGGCACCTGCCCCATCCCTGGCAGTGTTCAAGGCCAGGTTGGACACAGGGGCTTGGAGCAACCTGCTCTAGTGGAAGGTGTCCCTGCCTGTGGCAGGGGGTTGGAGCTGGAGGAGCTTTAAGGTCCCTTCCAACACAAACCATTCTATGATTCCCTCCGCTTGTCTCCAGGCTGTTTTCCTGAATCTCACTGGTTCTTCCTGCACAACCTCCTGTGGAAATGTCCTTTCCCATCTGCCAGCCCAGCTCGTGCACCCGTCCAAGCAATTCATCTCACATCTTAGTGAACAGCAGCATCCTTCTCTTTCAGCCTGTGGTATTCATGCAGAAGGCAGCTGCCAGCTCCCCTTCCCAGCACTGCTGCTTTCCCTGTGCCTCTGTAGCAGCGAGTGCTGTCACTGCAGAAGTCCTGCCTGATTGTCACTCAAAAGGAGCTCATTCACTGCTGAGATGTCCCCATGACCTCCCTGGGGACATGTTCCCTGTCTTTCACCCTGTTTCTCTGCTGGAGGTCCAGAGGCTAACTCCTTTCTTTGCCCTCTTAGCAGGATGGATGTGTTTTGATGACTGGCTGCGTTCCCTGACTGCTCAGTGAGGCTGTCTGCTTTTCTACAAGGAGTAAATCTGGTGTATTATTCAGGTTTTGATATGGGGCCATTTATTTTTAAGGCTTTTCCAAGGGCAGGTGATGCACTTGGGCCTATTTGTAGCATCTGGGAACTGGTCCTGATGCCAAGGAGAAAAGCCTGTGAGCATCACTTTGTACCACAGCGCCTCAATGCCTTACTGAGCTGCCTTCAAAGGCTCCTGTGTGTATTAATACTTGCGTATCTGGCCCTACACAGGCAAGGTCCTAGCCTTGGTTTCCAAATAGAGCAGGTTATACAGTACACTGAAGGCAGAGCTGCTCTCCCTGGCTTTGGCCTGCAAGATGAGATGTTATAAACTATAAAATCTCAAATCAGCCATCCTGGAGGATCACTAAATGCTCTTCCTCCACATCAGGGATATGGCAGTAGAGAGACATTGGGGTTGGTGGGTTGTTGGCCATCCAGTGGCAATGGTCTCCTTGTGGGAAATGCATCTACCTGTTGTCCCAGTCCATCCTATGCAGTCCGCACAGTTCACATCATGTTTAATTAAAGGCCTAATTGCCCCTTTGCATAGTTATTAGCAGTCATTGCATCCCAGAGCATGAGGCTGGGACACACTAGTGTTTTGGGAAGTGGTGGTATCGCCATCCCTGGAAGTGTTCAAGAACCGTATAGTTGAGGTCCTCAGTGACGTGGGTTAGTGGTGGCCTTGGCAATCCTGTGTTAACAGTTGGACTTGATGATCTTAAAGGTCTTTTCCAACCTGGTTGATTCTATGATTTGGATAAAGGTGGCTGCCTGGTTTAGAAGCTGCTTTAGCAACTGATCCTCAGCAGCAGAGACCTGTGGAGCAGCCAACAAGGGGGTTATTTTGGGTTCACTTAAGCTTGAAGTGATGAGTGCTTGTGCTGCTAATCAGGCTGATAAATAGCATCAATTAAAACCTGTGCTTTGCTCTTCTGCTTTGCAGAAGTGAAGTGTTTTCATCCCTCCCAGAGGAGAGGAGGCTGGCTGATGCTCTTGGAGCATTGCTCTGATCAGCATGGGCATTGGTTGAGCTCTCAAACACCTTCTTCCCTTCAGCTAATCCAAGTGATTCATTAACAGGGATCTGACTCTGCTCCTAAATTGATGCCCAACTGTAAGTGATCATATAATTCCTGGGATTTGGGATCTTCACAGATTAGCTGCTTCCAGTTAGCCCTTAGTGCAGCTTCCTTGTCCCATCATACATGATGGGATGATAAGCATATGTTTTCTCAATGTCTCACTGGGAGCAATGAGAGGTCAGCTTGTTGCATCTGCACACTGGATGGAGCACCCTTTGTTATACTGTGAATGGTGTTGGAGACCACAGCTATGGGATTATGTGGCACAAACCTCCACTTCTTTAGGAAACCAGACTAGATGTTTCCAGACTAGGATCACTAATGGTCAGCATTATCAAAAGGACATCCCATTTTTGGGGAGAGAAAAGAATTCTACATGGCTGTTATAAATACAGAGAAACTTTATGGAAGGAGCTTTGAAAGAAGGTCTGTGATTTAGTAGAATCATAGAATATTTAGGATAGGAAAAGGCCTGAAGATCATCTAGTTCCACCCCCCTGTCATGTGCAGGGATGTCTCACACTAGACGATGTCACCCAAGGCTGTGTCCAACCTGGCCTTGAACACTGCCAGGGATGGAGCATCACAACTTCCTTGGGCAACCCTTTCCAATGCCTCACCACCCTCTCAGTAGAGTACCCCATTTCTTTGTGCCTGCTGTGGGGACAAGGTGACTTGACCTGCAGGGTGAAGAGATGAGGACCCGAGCAAAGGGGTTGGTACCCAGTGGCCAAAAGGCAGGAGTGATGGAGAGGTGACGGAGAGGTGCTGATCTCTCTCTGGGAGGCATTTGGGCAGCGGTTTCCTGCTGTCTTCTGGATTGCTAAATTTACATCTCTGCCCTGGCAGCAAGACACTTGTCAAGACAGAATAATTAATCCAGAAACACGCGGCGGGCTGCCAGGAGGCCTTATTTTAATTAAAATGAGATCTGCTGAAGTCTACTGAGAGGCTGGTGTCTGATGAGATCATGGAATGTATGTCCATGACTGGAAGAGGGGAGATTGAGATTAGACATAAGGAAGAAGCTCTTCCCTGTGAGGGTGCTGAGGCGCTGGCAGAGGGTGCCCAGAGAAGCTGTGGCTGCCCCATCCCTGGCAGTGTTCAAGGCCAGGTTGGACACAGGGGCTTGGAGCAACCTGCTCTAGTGGAAGGTGTCCCTGCCCATGGCAGGGGGTTGGGACTGGATGAGCTTTAAGGTCCCTTCCAACACAAACCATTCTATGATTCGGGGCTGCATGGCGAGGGTGCTCTGGGTAGGGCTCAGCCCCAATAAAACCTGTGCACACGAGTCTTGCACGGGATGTCTTCTCCTCCTTTGCCTCCGGGAGCTGTGTTTTTCCCAAAGGAGTTACAAATTCACTAAGAGGCAGGTCACTGGCTATCATCTCCTACTGCGCCTCTTTCGATGGTGTTTGTCCAGCCTGGGGAGTAAATGGGAGTCCTGTGTCCAGGGGACCAGCAAGATACACTTGGGCTTAGAGGAGTCATCGGTCCTTTCCCATTTGGATGCAGGATTTTCCCTGCCTGTTTAAATTGGTGATGAAGCGCACCGGTGAGGCTGCAGCTCAAATCCTGTGTTCAGTTCTGGGCCCCTCACTGCAAGAGAGACATTGAGGTGCTGGAGCGGGGCCAGAGAAGGGCACTGGAGCTGGTGCAGGGCCTGGAGCACAAGTGTGATGAGGAACGGCTGAGGGACCTGGGGGGGTTTAGTCTGGAGAAGAGAAGGCTCAGGGGGGACCTTCTCGCTCTCTCCAACTGCCTGACAGGAGGATGGAGCCAGGAGGGGGCTGGTCTCTGCTCCCAAGGAACAAGGGATGGGACAAGAGGAAATGGCCTCAAGCTGCCCCAGGGGAGGTTTAGATGGAGCTGAGGAACAATTCTTTCCCCGAAGGGTGCTCAGGCATTGGAACAGGCTGCCCAGGGCAGTGCTGGAGTCACCGGCCCTGCAAGTGTTCACACACTGCATAGACGAGGCCTCAGTGCCATGGGTTAGTGGTGGCCTTGGCAGTGCGGGGGAACGGTTGGACTTCATGAGTTTAATGGTCTTTTCCAACCCAATTGATTCTATGATTCTATGATACCTACTGAAGTGAGCCAAAGGTGCTTCATGGGACTATAAAAGTGGGGTCTAGCGTTTTCGGCAAACCATGATGTCTTGGTCCTGCCACTCAGATACTGCAGAAGAGGACTGAGTGTCCCTGGCCAGACCTTGGCCCATCTCATTCCCACTCTTCCTGTCATCCCAGGGCCGGTAGGGAAGGATGTTGTCCTCGGTGAAGCCCTACGAGAACCAGCGCTACGCCTCTCTGAAGAAGGCGTGTCAGCGGCGGAAGCAGCTCTTCGAGGACCCTCTTTTCCCTGCCAATGATGACTCGCTCTTCTACAAGTCAAGGATCCAAGGCATCCAGTGGAAGAGACCAAAGGTAAGTACACCCATCTCCTTGCCTGTCAACACAGCTTCCACTGTCTCTGCTCTCAGGCATACCCAGAATGCACAGTGCATCCTTCACCAAGGGTTCCAAGCCTCAGCCAACATCTCTTCTCCCCATCAGGGTTTATTTGTCCAGGACTGGTGTTGTGAGCCTCTGGGATGCCAGGGAGACATGCTGCACCCAGGTCCAGGCTTCTCTGCCCCCAGTGAGGCCCAAGAGCAAAGGAGGCTTCTCTGTGACTCAGTTTCCCCATGCATGAAACAGAGAGGTGGTTTGTAGCCAGGTTGGTGCTCAGTACTCTTGTTAGCTTGATGGGTCCAGCAGAGCAAAGTGTTATCTGTGAATACTCTTGATAGTCCATTTGAAAGGGAAAAGAAGATAAGATTTGGGTAAGTTAGATATAAAGAAGGTTAGATATAAGGCAGAAGTTCTTCCCTGTGAGGGTGCTGAGGTGCTGGCACAGGGTGCCCAGAGAAGCTGTGGCTGCCCCATCCCTGGCAGTGTTCAAGGCCAGGTTGGACACAGGGGCTTGGAGCAACCTGCTCTAGTGGAAGGTGTCCCTGCCCGTGGCAGGGGTTGGAACTGGATGAGCTTTAAGGTCCCTTCCAACCCAAATCAGTCTGGGATTCTATGATTCTAAGTGAGGTGGTTTTGGGCTCTTTGGTTGATGACTGTTCTTAACCCATCCTTCCCCTTCTGTGCAAACCCCATGTCCTCTGCAGAAAGCACTCTGCATGTCCTCCATGCTGCTGTGTCGTGGAGGCAGGTTCTGAGAGACTGGGGGTAAAGTTGCTTCTGCTCCTTCTGCTCTCCTCAGTTCATGCCCAAAAGATGCACAATCAGGGCTTGAGGGCAGTGTGGGGAACTTGTATGTCCTGGTATGGCCCATCTCCTCGAGGCCACTTCTGTGACTGCCATGGAGTACAACAGCCCTCTGGCAGTGATAACTGTGACTGGGGAGAGGCAGTGTCACAGCATCTAGCACACGAGGGTTTCCTTCTTGACTTGCAGAGAGAATCAGTCCTCTCTGTCCAGCCTGTGCTGTTTTACATGCAGTTTGGTGGCATCTCAGCGTGGCAGGGTCGCGTGAGCTGCTCTCATCATCTTTATCCCCTCTGGCAGCACAGCAAATCATCTGCCCTTTTGCAAGACAGTGCTGGGTCTGTCTGCGTGAGGGCAGTCTGGGGTTGTGGACAAAAAGCCTTTGTGTGAAGGGAGGGATGGAGCTGAACTGAGTTTCTGTGTGGCTGAGCCCTGCAGCATCCCACCAAGCTCCTTGTGGGAGGAGGTCTCGCTTCCCTCTGCTCTGCCTTGGGCTATTCCAAGCAGCTCTGTGTGGACACAGGCTTTGTACAAAGCTCTGTATGTGTTTTGGTTTACTCCCTTCATCCGTTGGAGTGGAAGGATGCTCCATGCATTGCTGCTTTCTGAAGACGGGGCCCACGATGGTTTGGTCTCATTGTGGGGGTCAACATGAGCACACCTCACACCCTATTTATATAGCAGATAGGTGATGCCTGAGACTTTCTAAACAACTTTCTTTGGCACTAAAGGGTAGGGATGTATTTGTCATCCCCTTGCAGGTTTGCATTCAGACACACACATTTATTCAGTCCCATGTCTAATGACAGAGGGTTGGATCCAGTTGTAGAGGGGCAGAGTTTGCTCATCTTCTGCCGAGCATCTATGGCTCAGAGCTTTTCTCCATCTGCTTTTCTGGCTTTGAACTCACTTGGTGTTCAGGCATGTATCATCTATTCTTGCTTAGGAGGACATGAGGTCAGCCAGCAAGGTATCATCAGGATGAGGTCTTCTTAAGAAAGCTTTTTAACCTCCCAGTCTCCACCTATGGTATGCTCATCTAATCCAAGCCCACCCCTGCTGAAGCATGGAGTAAATTTAAGCTCTTTCCAACCAGCCAGCTCTGCAGTTTCAAAGACTCATAGAACAGTTTGGTGTGGAAGGGACCTTTAAATGTAAAGCAATTAGCTTCTTCTGGCATGGACTGGTAGTAGGAATGGGTGCTGGAAGTAGGAATGGGTGCTGGAAGTGGGTCCTATGTGCAAGCAAGGCCCTGTGTGGTTAGCTAGACATGGACATGGTCCTTCTTCTGTACCAGACAAAGGGAACTTTGCCAGCAGTCTTGGCTCCAGAATGAGTTTATGCCGAGCAATAGCAGACTCCTTGATGCCACTGTCTGGTAGGATCATTTGATCAAACCTGTCTAGATGCCTTGACCCCAAAATCATCATAAAAATGGAATTCGAGCTCACATCTGCCCTGGTTACTGCTGAACATTCCAGAAGCCTCTTTGTCTACAGGATTTCTCCAGGTTCTTTCTTTTACTTGTTCATTTTGGCAAAAGTGACTGAATTTCATGAGGCAATAACTGCTTTGTGCCAACCAGCCAATGCAAAGTGACACTTTTAGTGGCTGGACCCAATTCTGAATTCATATCAACTCTCTAAGGCAGAGAGCCCAGCAAAAGGTCCCAGCATCTTCTGCCAGAAAGCAAATGTGATGCATTTAAGTGTTAGGGATTTTGATATATATTTCTATATATATAGGGATATATATGAGAGAGATATATAAATATATGATGAGAAACACTATCAGCTTCTCCAATTTAATGCAGTATTCTGTAGGGTCCCAAGTGTCCATGAAGTTCCAATCAACTGCTCTCTTGTGTGGTAATTGGATGGTGCAGTTATTAAGCCACACTTAAGTCCCTACAGCATCCTCCTCCTATCACAACCAGCAAATCTTTCCTTAGGCATTCCCATTTTATTCTTGTTTAGAAAGACCAAACAGAGTGATGCTCCCAGCTTTTGGTACATGTTGTTTGGGGACTTTCTGGCCCAGAAATGGAGCGTGTCAGTCGCAGGGACACTGTCTGCAAGCAGGGGATGGTGTGTACACACGTCTCTTATCTCTCAGGGCCATGGCCATGGTTTGTTTTGGAGCATCATAGAATACCAGTTTCAGCTGAAAGTGCATGATAAAGTATAAGAGCTCCCCATGCCTCTAGCTTTGCTGTGAGAGTGGAAATAAAAGCTGTCAGCTATTAAAAGCAACTGTTTGCTTTTCCATAAAGGTTATTTTCGATGATCCATGGAGAGGAGTGGTATGTTGGAGTGAAGTTTTACAGGCAAAGCACTCGCATGTGGAAAGTAACTGTGGTGAACCCCCCTGGTGTGCTGGGAATGAGCCTTGACAGAGGCAGGATCTCATTCCCATGTATTTACATGGCACTAGTACAGATCTGAAGAGCCTGTCCTTTGTGTGTGCATCCCGTCCTTCTTAACTAGGACCTGCCCTCATCCTTTCAGCTCCTCCACGAGCTTCCAAAACCTGGGACTGCTTTGGGAATAATAAAAGGAATTTCTGCAGTGCTCCTCCTCTTGCTTGAGGTTCTTCTGGGCAGGGGGAAAAGGGGAGGCTGAAGGGCTTTGCTGGAACAGCTCATGAATAACCCTTCCCAAGCTGTTTTGCTTCACCTTCCTTCTGCCTCTGGTGTTGCAGCCTTTCCTGGAATGGGCTCAGCCTTATTCTCTCCAGCGGAGTGTCCTCCCTCCCTCCTTCCTTCCCTCCCTTCCTCCCTGCTTTCCCCTGGCCTCGAGCCCTGCTCTGGATGCCAGAGCTTTGCAGAGGGAGCAGCTGTTTGAGCCCTCTCATGGGGCTTTGGCTGAAGTGGTTGTTTGCAGGACGCCTTCGTCATGCAGCACAGGGAAGCCAGAGAGCTGAGTGCTCCAGTGTACCACAGGGAGGGAGGGAAGAAATGGCATAAAATCATAGAATCAATTGGGCTGGAAAAGACCTTGAAGACCACCAAGTCCAACCGTTCCCAGCACTGCCAAGGCCACCACTAACCCATGGCACTGAGGGCCTCGGCTGTGCAGAGTGTGAAGACTTGCAGGGACGGTGGCTCCAGCACTGCCCTGGGCAGCCTGTTCCAATGCCTGAGCACCCTTTGGGGAAGGAATTGTTCCTCAGCTCCATCTAAACCTGCCCTGGGGCAGCTTGAGGCCGTTTCCTCTTGTCCCATCCCTTGTTCCGTGGGAGCAGAGACCAGCCCCCTCCTGGCTCCATCCTCCTGTCAGGCAGTTGTAGAGAGTGAAAAGGTCCCCCCTGAGCCTTCTCTTCTTCAGACTAAACCCCCCAGGTCCCTCAGCCGTTCCTCATCACACTTGTGCTCCAGGCCCTGCACCAGCTCCGGTGCCCTTCTCTGGCCCTGCTCCAGCACCTCAATGTCTCTCTTGCAGTGAGGGGCCCAGAACTGAACACAGGATTTGAGGTGTATCATCACCAGAGCATCAGCCTGAGCTGGGAAGTGTGTCCTGAAGAGTGTTGCTTTAGTGCATCCACTTAAAAGTGAGACTGGCTGCTCATTGCTGAGCCAAAGCAGATTTTGGAGCTGGGGTGGGCAGCATCAGCAGCTCTTTCTGGCAGCAGCACTTGGCTACTGCATTAGAAATTAAACCTGGCTTTTTGGGCTAAGCCCAAATCCCAGTACCTTGCTTGAAACTCCTTTCCCTTGCTATCATACAAAGGAGAGGGAGATCTCTGCATTCAGGCATAGAGAAAGTCTTAGACTGAACCTCAAGCCCTTCCTGTTTGAGACAGGAATGCTGTCAGTGCAGCACAGGAGATGGACTTTTAGTCTGTGCCTTGGGTGAGCTGGTTTAGGCTTTTAGGAGATGGGTAAATGGGAAGGGGTGGCACTGAGAAGAGGGGAAGGGGATGGATGAGATGCAGGCTGGGTGGCAGAAACAAGGGGAAATCTGGGGCATCTGGCTGTGGCTGTTGATGCCCTGGGGTAAAAACAGTGTTGGCCCAGGGTGGAAGAGGCTCATCCTGTGGGAAAACAGTTCATCTTTTCTAATCATCACTGTCCCAGACTCTCTTCATGGGTAGAGGCCACTTCCAATGATGCCATGGGATTGGTAAAGGGTGAAATTAGGGTCATTAATACCCCTGGGCTTTAGCCAGTGCTTGTTTTCTCTCTGCAGCAAGGGAAGGAGGCATGTAGTTCAGGTTCAGTCCACCAAGCAATGACCTGCTGCTGAGACTGGTCACTAGCCAGGAGAAATTTGGGCATCACTATGCACCTATGGGAAGCAAATGAAGCCTGGTTGGATGCTTACACCATGCACAGATGTGATGCTGAACCATGTGAACTGCATGCTCTGGTCCTTCAGCTCTTCCTAGGGAGGAAGGTTGAGCTTGGAGAAGGTGTTTTGCTCCCTATCCTGGGGAGGCAGATGGGGCTGTTGTGTGCTGAGTGTTTCCCTGTCCACAGCAGAGCGTCGCAGGACCTTGAAGAAGCAACTCATGGTCTTCCTTGAGATGTAGAGTGGCTGGGACAAAGATGCTTGGTGGCAATTTGGTGATGAGCTGCATCAAGGGTGGTGATTAAACAGCAGAAAGGAAGATTCTTGCTAAATGGCACTATTACTTTATGTGAATGAAGGCAATGCCATTTGGAGAGGAAAATGTGATGGTCAAAGGAGCTTTGGGGAAGACAGAGAGGTCAGGTATTTTGGGAAAGGTTGTGGGAAGCAGGAGGACTTAGGGCAGCAGGGCCATGGCAGTTTCAACCCCTACATTGGGGATTGATGCTCTCATTCACAGCCCTGTTTTTTGGGGTTTGGGTTTTCTTTTCCAGCCAGACAAGAGGAATCTTGTTTTAGAAATGGAGAAAACACTCTTTTCCAGTAGCCATTTCCCTGTCAGCCTGACATAGATCCAGCCTGACTTCTGTATAGCATTTTTGTCCATGATATCCATTGTCTCCTGAATCTTATACTGTTGTGTTTGGAGGATGAGGAGGTGTTGCAGGATGGGAGCATCTCTCAGCTCTCTTTTCCTTGCATTATTAAGCATTTAGTTCCTTCCACTCGCAGAGTGAAGGTTATACAACCAGTCCCTGTGGGGTTTTCCTGGAAGGGGAAAGGAGTCAGTGAACTAATTCACTAAAAGCAAGACCAGCCTCTAAGATTCTGCATTAAAAAGTCTTTTCCTTAGTGCATTGCACAGGCTGGGAAGCTGGCAAGAACACAAAGCTGAAGATAATGGGAAGGCAGAGGTCAAGTTCTTGCAGTTCTTTCCTCTGAGGGCTCGCCTGAAGCAGGCACATGGAGGCAATTAGAGTGGTAATGGTCATGGGGAGCAAGAACCTTCTGCTGCCCCACTTGGAGCTTCTGCCAGTAATAATAACCTCTGGCCTTTGGCTCCAGGATGTCTTTGCTCAGCTTTTTGTTGTGTCTCACTCAGTTTTGGTCCTGCCCAAAGGATGCTCATGGTTAGCATTGATGCTGCAGCTCCTTTGTGCTGCTGGATGGACTGAGGGATCGTCTCCTCTGAGCAGTCTGTCTGCGATCCATCACAGGAGTCGGAGTCCTTCCAGACCTTTGTGTTTCTCAGCTTAGGAATTTATGAGCCTCTCTTCTGTTAATTTATCTGCCGTTTGCAGTACAGCCTGGAGCTGGTTGCCAGTCTGGCGCTCCTTGCCAGGAAAGGATTTGGTCACCGCTTTAAGAAAGCTGTGAATTGACCTTGTTTATACGTTTTTAAGCCATTCACAGGCTCCCCCCATCCCTTCCCCTCAAGGATGGACAAAGAGAATTTTTGTTATCATTTATCTGAAGGAGACTACAAGGATGCTGGAGAGGGACTCTTCATCAGGCACTGTCGCGATAGGACGAGGGGTGATGGCTTCTTAACCAGAGGAAGTTCAGGTTGGATATAAGGCAGAAGCTCTTCCCTGTGAGTGTGCTGAGGCGCTGGCACAGGGTGCCCAGAGAAGTGATAAATGCTCCATCCCTGGTGGTGTTCAAGGCCAGGTTAGACAGAGTCTTGGGCGACATGGTCTAGCTTGAGGTGTCCCTGCCCATGGCAGGGGGTTGGAACTGGATGATCTTAAGGTCCTTTCCAACCCAAACCATTCTGTGATTCTATGATTCTGTGCTTATTGTAAAAGGTGTCTTCTCTTACTAAACGTGATGCTGATGCTGACTGCATTCCAGTAGATCTCGCTGCATCCTCCCATGGTGCCTGGATGAGGATAGGGGATGATAAGCTGCCCGGTGTGAGTATGGCTCACATACATCCAGCCTTTTATAAGAAATTAGCCATCCAGCCTGCTCTGTCCTCAGCATCAGAAGGACACAGCCTTAAATGCAAAAGCATCATTAAAACCAGTGAATTAGATTCATTGCTGCTTCTTAATGCAAGTGCGTGTCAACATCTAGAAATTACTGTACTGGGAACAGAGAATAGCATAATGATAGCAGAGGGTGTTGCAGAAAGGAGCCCTGAGTATCCACTGCCCTCTGAGCTCCAAGGGAGGGAATGGTGCAAGTCTTCCCAGATATCTGAAGGAGGTCTACAAGGATGCTGGAGAGGGACTCTTCATCAGGGACTGTAGTGGTAGGAGAAGGGGTGATGGGTTCAAACTGAAACAGGGGAAGTTCAGGTTAGATATAAGGAAGAAGTTCTTTACTGTGAGGGTGCTGAGGCGCTGGTACAGGGTGCCCAGAGAAGCTGTGGCTGCCCCATCCCTGGCAGTGTTCAAGGCCAGGTTGGACACAGGGGCTTGGAGCAACCTGCTCTAGTGGAATGTGTCCCTGCCCGTGGCAGGGGGTTGGAACTGTATGAGCTTTAAGCTCCCATCCAACCCAAACCAGTCTGATTCTGTGATTGTATGAAAATAAAACATGAGGTTTGGTTAAACCAAGGGCTGAGTCCGGCTGCTGCAAGAAGTGGTTAAAGGAAGAAACAAACAGGAAGAAGCGTTGGTGGGAGGAGGAAAGCCAGAGCCACGCTGGCCCTGCAGCTGGAGCAGAAAAGGGAGTTGTTTCCTTGGTCTGGCAAATATGAAGCCTGAGGGAACCGCTGTGGATGTGTCAGCTGGTTTCTGTGTAACAAGAGGTCACTTCCTTGAATTAACTCCCCATTGAACTAAGCCCGACCTGCTTCCTCTAAGCCCCATCCAATTTTATTCTTCCAGGAGAGGACAATCCACTGTGGCTCTGGATCACTTGCTCTAAAGACCGGTCCCTGCCTCAGGATGTGCTTTTTGGGGGGTTGAGAGTTTTTTTGGGTGTGAATTGGCTTAGCTTTGGCATACACCCCTTGGATCTTGTGTGCACACTCATTGCTTCTGCATTTCTGTTCCCTCTAACTGTATGGTAACCCTGTAATGCATATGTGGTTGAGGCTGAGGGATACCGATACCTGTAAAGAAACATGGACAAGCCCTCTCTCCATCATCTTTCCTTCTTGCCTCACTCCTGTCCAGTCCAAGACCATCAATGGCTTTACCGGGGGTGAATAAATGCAGTCTGTCTTTATAAATACGCCAGGGCAAGGGCTTGTCCTTTCCTTGCTGCCAAATGACTTGACACCATCTGAATTATTTGTGCAGAGCAATAAATTCTTCAAGTCGTCCTTGTTTAAAATAAAACCTCAATGCAATTTGACAGGGAGTGAAATGGCACTGGTTCTCCTCTGATATATATATCTATTATATATCTGATATATATATTATATATATATATATAAAAATATATATATATAATTTAACACAGAGGCTCATGGCCATCTGTCCCCAACCTGCATGCTGCTTTGGAGCCATGTGTAGAGATCCAGTGCATAGCTCCCTGCCGTACCCCAAGCACTCCTATGGACAAGATAGTCCTGAAGTGGGGCACATGGAGAAGTGGAGGAGAATCATAGAATGGTTTGGGTTGGAAGAGACCTTCAGAGGTCATCTTATCCAACCCCCTGCAATGCAAAGCATCCTTGAGAAAGCCTTTAGGTGTTGGCAGTGCCCTAGAGCACAGCACATGCACTTGGTAGTTGAGCTCGCCAGGACCAAGCCTTCACAGTGGGATGCTAACCTGTGTGATCTGTTGACCCCGTCACATCCTCATCTGGATGCTCATCTCCATGAAAACCCACCAACAGGTCCCTTTTAGACTATCCTTCAGCGTAGAAAGTGCAGCCGAAAGCAGCATGCCAGGGTGATGCTCCCATGGGAGTCTGATAAATGCTCTGTCTTCCCAAGTGCCCAAAAGATCAATGCTTCAGCCACTGTTCCTGGTCCCTGTGGGGCAGAGACAAGCTGGCACCACTTCTCCACCCCCTGAGGCTGATGGTGTCTTGCTTAGATCCCACAAGAAGAAATCAGGTCAGCAAGGATGAGCTGAAGCATCTGTCCCATTTGGACGATAGCTGGGGCCAGCAGGAGCTGTGTTGACCATGGAGAGACTGCAGCATGGGAGGGATGACCCGTGTGCTCACATAGAGATGAAACAAAGCATCCCACATCTCTGGTGTTTCTGGATCTTTGGGAAGAAACCACTTGATGGATTCCTCCTACTTCCTCTCCAAGAAGGAAAAGGGTGGACAAACCATCTTAATGGAGAGTGGTGATGGATGGTTAAAGCTTGACTGTGGTCCGAGACAAATACCACTAAGAGAGTTATGGAGGAATTAATGATGGAAAACTTAAAGAGTGCTTAATAACTGGAGAAACTGGCTAAAAGTCTAACCATAGATGTTTAGCTTGTATATAGCCCATGTAAACTATGTAGTGAGTTTGTGTGGAGGCCCTGTGCTACCTTCTGCTGGAAGAGCTTGTGCATGTTCCTGTCTTGGAGCTGCTGCTGTATCTACATTGTTGTGTGTATCAGTAAACTGGCAGCAAACTGAGCATGAGTTGAAGGCTTCGTAGTCTCCTCTGGAAATGCTGTGCATTGCCTGTTATTTGGAATGTCAAGCAGGTCAGGAGGAAATCACCACAGGGGAAAGCGATGGTCCCAAGGAGATATGAAGCTTGCTTGAGTCTGATGGCTCTGGGATACCAACACCCATAACGAAACGGGACAAACCCTCTCTCCATCATCTTCTTGCCTCCCTCAGCAGAGCCGGAACTCCTGTCTAGTCCAGGTCCATCGATGGCTTGACCAGGGATGAATAAATGCAGCTTGTGTCTGTCTTTATAAACACCCCAGGGCAAGGGCTTGTCCTTTCCTTGCTGCAGTTTCATGACTGGAGCCAACGGCTTCCTTGGAAGATCCCTGCTGGTTGTTCTAAAGGCTTCATCCTTCCTGGTGAGCACCCCCCTGGAGGTGCCAGCTAAGGCTGGATGCTTATGGCCAACCCTGCCAAGTTCCTCTCCACTTTCTTCTCTTAACAACAGCAGGAGCTCAGCCTTTTCCTGCTGGCTGCCTACTGAATCATTTTCTCTGTATAATGCTCCTTTTTTTCCTTCTCCCAGCTAACGGAAGCTCCTGAGCCCATATTTCTAGAGGGTGGTTTTCTCATTAAGTGGGTTTCTCTGTTTGTAAAGCTACACCCAGGGTTTCAATAACCAGAATAGGTGTGGGCTGGGAGTCATTTCTTTCAATGGCTTACAGTCATGATAACCTCTTCATCGTCATTGCATTGTCAGAGATTGATTTGGACTGTGGTGGGGACAAGTCCTGGCCTCGGGTCGAGGTGCTTCCGTGCTATAAATATGACACAATGGCAAACCAAAGGGCAATTCCTCATTACTTAAGGCGGTATAGGAGGAATCCCCATGGAAAAGTAGTTAAGAGGTTTTGATCTGTGATATGCATGTGGAGAGTGGAGGTAATTTTCCTTTGAAGCTTCAGGTTCTTTCTTTCCCATCAGTAACTCAGCTTTTAGGATAATTAAAAACCAAAACAAAAACCCACCTGATTTTGATCCCTAAATCCTGTTTTAAAAGCTTGGCTTTCAGTGAGATGCAGGAATTGGGATGCAGGGAGGGCAGCATTCAGCAGGCATAAGTGCCAAACCTGTATTATGTTGCTTGGAGGCAGAAATGGTGCAGCCGAGCTTGTGGCCACATCAGTTTGCTTCAGGATTTCACAATAGCTCTGTGATGAGTGGGGAGATTTGGACCATTCCTCCCCAAATACAATGGTTTCTCACATCAGGGCTTACTTGAATAGGTTCCTCCCTTTCCACCAGTACATCCCCACCACCATGTCCTCAGGGGTAAGGACTGATGGCTCAGACGTGGTGCAAGCTGTGGAACATCCTCATGGCTCATGCCTGTGGTTCATAGTCCCTCACTTGCACCAACGTGACTGTGAACCCCAAGAACAAGTTTGGGGCTGATGTAGATAGTTTCAAGCCAAAGCAGTTCCTCTGATTGAGATTAGACCCAACAGCTACAAGTGCTGGTGCAACTGAGGGTACAGCGTGCCATAGTGAGAGGATGGGCTTTGGAGAGTGGGTGTATTTTAAACCCATGATGCTGCCAAACCAGGTTTGTTCCTCACCCTGCAAGTCCTTAGCACCATCCCAAGGGAGCTTGGTCAAAGGAGATGCCTAGGAGAGCTCAAGACCGGGATATGATGGAGGATGGGGGACTTGGGAGAAGGTGGCCAGCAGCACTGTGGTGAATCAGAGGGGTATATCTGGCATAGGGTGTTAATGTTAAAACAGCCATGGGAGCTTGGTTTTGCTGTAGCTCCCTCGAGTCCATGCCTCCATGGGTATGATTTAAGGGAAGGAGATCCAGGTGGAGCTCTCTCTGAGAGCTGGTCAGTTTGCTCTCCTTCCCATCTCAAGACTTTAGTTGTGTGCGCTCAAAGGGTGAGGCTGGTTCAGGTGATGCAGCATGAAAAGGAGCCAGGTGACATTGTTTCCATAAAGGAATGATAGCTTGGATGGTGGTCAGACTGTGCTAGGACTTGAAACCAAGAGGGACCACTTCTGCCTATAGATGGGGTAACCTGGGGCACATCATCTCACTGCTCTGAGCATCCCACTCCCAGTTTGCCAGCGAGGCATGTGAAGACTTCCCTGCTTTGGCACTGACATCTGCAGATCTCAGGGCTATCAGGATCCAGGGAGTGTTTTTCCACAGCTCTGCAACCAGACACGTCAAAACAACTCACAGTGGGAGAGGCAACCTGGAGAGGGCTGCGTCTGAATGCATGGGGATGCTCTGGTGGCCTCTGCATCAGTCTTGGCTAGGTAGAGACTGAAGAAGTCCTGGGCTGAGTAATGATGAGGCTTTCCAAGAGTGAATCCCTGGAGAATGCGGGTGGGAGGAACGGGAACGGCGGGTCCAAGGTCTCTGCACTTGTTCCTCCTTCCCATCCTCCCTCTCCATCTGCTCCTGGCGAGGTACAGTGTTCTCACAGCAAGTTGTGTCTCTTCACATCTCATTGCTTTAACAGAGACCTCTTTGCTGCCTTTGTACTTTGGATATGCAGAAGGTAAAACCACAAAGGGACTTGTCAACGCTGCTAAGGCTGCAAATTGACCTTTAGATCTTGTTTGCCACCGGCCCCCGCTCTTCCTGGTGCCAAAACAAATGGCACAGCATGGTGCTGAGCTGCACAAGCAGAGTCATGGGGTTGGTGGGGAGGGTATTTTGTGATGCCTTCTTTTACAAGCAAGTCCTGTTTGCTGTGGGTGGAGTGTCCAACGCCCTGTGCATGGTGTGGGTGCTGATAACAGACACAAATGTGTGTACATTGAGATATTCTGGGTGCGTTAGCAGGAGGGATGCCTGACGGAGGCAATAGAAACCCCCGCAAACAGTTTCATAGGGTGTAAGTATTACCAACCAAACCTACCCTTCAATGTGTTTTATTTTTAGTAGGGGCTGTAGTGATAGGACAAGGGGGATGGTTTTAAACTAAAAGAGGGGAGATTGAGATGAGCTCTTAGGCAGAAGCTCTTCCCTGTGAGGGTGCTGAGGCGCTGGCACAGGGTGCCCAGAGAAGCTGTGGCTGCCCCATCCCTGGCAGTGTTCAAGGCCAGGTTGGACACAGGGGCTTGGAGCAACCTGCTCTAGTGGAAGGTGTCCCTGCCCGTGGCAGGGGGTTGGAACTGGATGAGCTTTAAGGTCCCTTCCAACCGTTCCATGATTCTATGATTCTGTAATAATCCCTCTTTAAACACAGACCCCTGGTTTTCTAAACTCACCCTATTTCCCTTCCCTATACCACCCTGGTGCAAAATCACATCCCAGCAGCAAAAAGGACCTTTCTGTCAGCTGTGTCACCGTTGCTGTGCTTGGATACCTCTTGCTTTCTTGGCTGTGTGAATGACATTTAAAACCCAGGATCCTTCCAGTTCCCCATTGCCCAGGCGGGGGGAAGCACAGCCACACTAATAGATAATATTGCTGATATTGCAAGGCTGAGCGAAATCATCGCTCCTGAATCAGCCAGGCTCTGCAGTGCAATTACACTAGTCTGCTCCTTGCAAGGTCTTGTTAGCAGAAAACGGTCCTGGCATGCAGCAGATGTTGCCTCTCACATGGTTATTTTCCTCTCTTAGCTCTTTCCCTCCCTGCAGCTGGCTTGACACGACCCAGATCCCCAGTGACTCTAAAGCTCAGAGTTCTGCACTGAGAAACGTTTATGATAAGCCAGTCACCAATTATAAAGGCAATTAGAGGGCAATTTGCTCATTACTACCCCAGGTGGAATTGGGCTATCAGGAGAAGATGAGGGTGATGTTTTCCGGTTTAAATGCACTTGTGTGTGTTGGGGGGAAGAGTACCAAAGGGCAGAGCAGAGAAAAAACCCACATGCTGTTTGGTGGGAAGCAAAATCACACCACAAAGTGCAAGATAATTGCACTGATTGGGTGCAATTTTTTCTTCTCTTTAACGGACTTCAATAACCCAAAGCCAGACTGGCCTGTTCTGGGCTCCCATGAGCCAGACCTGGTACCTCTGCAATCAGCCTCTCATGAACAGGGATCTCACAGTCCTCTCCCAGCTCTGGCTCTGATTTCCACCTCTGTCCCACATCCTTTGCAGGAGGAAGGATGTGGGAAGGAGAATATGAATCACCGGGACTTTGAATCACTAGGTTGGCCCTCCCTGTGTTATCAGGCTGTATCTTTCGATAGGACCATCCACACAGGCTTCCTCTAAGATGTGTTTTGCTGCTTGGAGCTCAGCAGCCATTTCAGCAGGCACTTTCAGGGAGGGAAAATCATCTCTGATGGTGCTTAGGATCCTAGGGATCCTCCAAGACAGGTTCTTCTTGGGGATAAAAGGGCACGGATGGCTCTCATGGCCAAGGTGGCGCAATGCCTTTTGGCTTTCCCCCACTATTCTTTGCTGTTCATCATCTGTGTCCAAACCAGGAGCAGCCATGACCCAGGATCTGGCTGTGGTGAGATGAAGGGACAGGATCGTGCTGAGGCGCTGGCACAAGTGCCCAGAGAAGCTGTGGCTGCCCCATCCCTGGCAGTGTTCAAGGCCAGGTTGGACACAGGGGCTTGGAGCAACCTGCTCTAGTGGAAGGTGTCCCTGCCCGTGGCAGGGGGTTGGGACTGGATGAGCTTTAAGGTCCCTTCCAACCCAAACCAGGCTGTGATTCTATGGACTCGCTGTTTGCTGAAGCCTCAGGTGCCAGGGGCAGTTTGAGCTGGTTCTTTGGTGGCTGATACCTGAACCCAAAAGGCTTCCGGGGGGGGTGTGTGTGTGTCTTTGTGCTGCCCTTTTCTCTCTGGGTCATGGTGCTGGGAGGATGACGTGGTGTTTGCTTGTTGGAGAAGCACCTGCATAGGTAAATGTTATTACTCACCTGGTTTCTGTCTGCTGCATGGGAGGGAGGAGAGGAAGCCAAGGTGGTGACCTTCTGTGATCAGAGCATCTCTGCTTCACCCCTCCGTTGCACATACAGACCACAGACACTGTAATTCAGCCTGGCTGCAGAACAAGCTCTTTATCTCTTTCATCTCTGTCCATAGGAAAAGGAAAATTCAGTTCAATGCTTTTATTAGAATCACAGAATCCCAGACTGGTTTGGGTTGGAAGGGACCTTAAAGCTCCTCCAGCTCCAACCCCCTGCCACGGGCAGGGACACCTTCCACTAGAGCAGGTTGCTCCAAGCCCCTGTGTCCAACCTGGCCTTGAACACTGCCAGGGATGGGGCAGCCACAGCTTCTCTGGGAAAAGTCTGTGCCAGCGCCTCAGCACCCTCACAGGGAAGAGCTTCTGCCTCAGAGCTCATCTCAATCTTCCCTCTTTCAGTTTAAAAGCCATTCCCCTTGTCCTGTCCCTACAGGCCCTTGTCCAAAGCCCCTCTCCAGGTTTCTTGGCTCTTTTTGACCTAGTTCCTGCTGGTCTCTAGTTTATCACCCACCTCTGTATGTGGGCATGGAGCTCCATGGCTCTGAGTGTGCTTTGCACTCTGAAGGTGCTGAATCACACACCACGGCCCCACTGTGCTCCATGCAGTCCTGGGGGCATTGCAGCCTTGCTGAAGCAGTGCCTTGGTCCCTTGTTCCATGGAGACCATACTGGACCAATGAACCTGAATGGGAAGCACCTACTGCAGCATCTGAAGTGCTGCATGAATGAATCCTTCAAGACCAGTGTGCCCTTAGGGACCCATCTGCAGTAGCAAGAAGAGCTGAGTCAAATGAGAGTTGTGTTTTGCAGAGAGAGCCTGCCCTGGCATAAGTGCGTCCAGTTGTGGCACCTTCAGTGCTGCCATGGGTCCAAGAGAGTGGGATCTAATGAGCTGCACCCCTTGTCTGTCAAGGCAGGCTGCTCTTTTGGTGACTGCAAAGGGCTTCTCTATTAAAATGAGCAACCACAGGGTTTTAATTTGCAAACTCTTTCCTGGTGGTGGGGAAATCACAGCTAACTGCAGCTCTGATCTTGGGAAAGGTCTGTGAGCATCTGACGTGCTGTACTCTATGCTGATTTCTGCCAAAGAAGATACGTTTTTCATGCTTTTATGTTCTCTCCTGTTGATCTAATACGAAGTAACTCCCTTCTTGTACACTGCAGATTCACCCAAGGGTAGAAAGGGCAGCTGTGGTCCTTAGATGGGGCAGACATAGTACCTCTGCCACCCAGAGCAGGATCACTAAGCACTGATCTTGCAGATATACCCATCACCAAGACACAGGAGGGATGCAACCCCTGCTGCTAGGTGCTTCCTCGGTGGTATGAAGCAGGAGTTAAACCCCACTGCTGCTCTCCCATCCCTGTCTGCACTCGGATGCTGTGATGCTGTGAAGTACAGGCGGCTCTTGCCTTTAGTGGCTGTCAGCTTGCCTCCCTCTAGTGCTTATCCCAACCTCCTGCAGCTGGGAGGGGATTAGTCCTCTCCCTTGGGTTTCATCCCTGCCCTGTTCGTGTCTGGATGGTGCTCAGGTTATTTTTCAGGTGTATGGTGCTGGCTGGGTTAGGTGGGAATAGCAGGAGGTGCTTATGAAGCAGCAATTCCTGTTCCTCCCCATGATGGGCAGTGGCAGTGAAAGTCCTCATGTGCAGAGTTTGGGGGGAATATGTTATCCTGGGTTCAGCAGCCTGAAAAACTGGGAGATGTGGGGAAAGAAGGAAAATCTGCGTTTCTTTTTTTCCCATCAAATTAAACATAATAACAAAGGGGAAAGATTCTTTCAGCTCTTTGTCCCATCCGCTCCCAGCCTCCAGCTGGACATGAGCATCCAAATTGGGTTGATCAGGAGAAAAGCTTAATAAAAGCAGTGTTCCACACAAAGCTTGTTCAATACCCTCTGTTATTTAAGTGCTTTCTTGGCCAGGCTCTAAGTGGGAGTGGGAAGAAGGGAGAGCAGCATGGCAGGAGCTGAGCGGAAGAACAGTGATGTGGTTGGTGCCTTAATGATTGGAGGGATGAACCCATCTCCTAGCTGCCTCCTACTGAAGTTTTTCCATTCATAGGATCATAGAATCAATTGGTTGGAGAAGACCTTTAAGCTCATCCAGTCCAACCATTCCCCAGCACTGCCAAGGCCACCACTAACCCATGGCACTGAGGCCTCGGCTACACGGGGTGTGAACACTTGCAGGGCCGGTGACTCCAGCCCTGCCCTGGGCAGCCTGTTCCAATGCCTGAGCACCCTCTGGGGAAGGAATTGTTCCTCAGCTCCATCTAAACCTGCCCTGGGGCAGCTTGAGGCCGTTTCCTCTTGTCCCATCCCTTGTTCCTTGGGAGCAGAGACCAGCCCCCTCCTGGCTCCATCCTCCTGTCAGGCAGTTGCAGAGAGCGATAAGGTCCCCCCTGAGCCTTCTCTTCTCCAGACTAAACCCCCCCAGGTCCCTCAGCCGTTCCTCATCACACTTGTGCTCCAGGCCCTTCATCAGCTTCATTGCCCTAAATGGTGCCCATGCACTATCCACCATGCTGGTTTTGGGGTCACATTGAGCATTTAACCATCCTGACACAGGTACAAAGCTTTTAGCTCACCAAATTCTCTCCATCTTCTGTGCTAAGACCTGGAAGGACAGAACTCCTGGGTGAGGATACTTGTCTTCTTGCAACCATGGCTGAGCCCTCAATGTGCATTGTGCTTTCCTGGGTGCACCGTCTGATTTAGGCACTGTGATTCCTCATCTAAATGCCTGGCTTTTCCCTTCTGCATGATTTTAGTTCTGGATGGATCCACAAGTTCCACTATGCGAAATGGTGGGTTTGGGTGATGCTCTCGTGCTCTCCAGAGTAAAATAAGAGAGGAAGAAGCTTGTAAGCAGAGAGAGCTGAAGGGCTTATGAAAAATAGCAGAGTGGGTTTAGAAGAGGGGATGGGTCACTAGGGCTGGAATGGTTTGAAAATGTACCATTAATCACCAGGGATAATTATGGCAAAGCTGTGCTGATGCTGGAACAGAACAGGGAGTAGGTCTGGTGTCACTTCAGCAGTGATCCTGCCCGTGTCCTGGTGAGAGCAGAAGGCAGGACAAGGTTCTCCTGCCTGCAGCATGATGAGAGAGGCCAGCAGAAAGCTGCAGGTTTAAATGGAGCCTGAGGAAGAGAGAAATAGATTTTCCTTTGCCACAAAGCCTTGCTCCTGATTTCCCCGTCTCCTCGCTTATGCAGTGTGTCTGTTTCTCTTCCTTCTCACAGGAAATCTGCAATGATCCTCACCTCTTTGTGGACGGGATCAGCTCCCATGACTTACACCAAGGCCAGGTTGGGAACTGCTGGTTCGTGGCTGCCTGCTCCTCCCTGGCATCCCGGGAATCTCTGTGGCAGAAGGTAAGTGATTCCCCATGGTAGGGGAAAGCCTGTCTTCAACACGTTGGCTTTGCATTGTGTTTGTCCAGCTCAAAACCTGGTTCTTCAGGGATGCCTCAGGTCCCCAGAAACAGTTCATGTGCAAAAACCTCCCTTAAAGGACTATCCTTCAAGAGGAATTAGTCATCGTGACTGCGGTCACATCACACTCAAGCCAAACCCTTGGCCAGTTTCTCCTTAACCAGGTAAATCAAGTCCCATCTTCTATTCTAGATGCCAAATCTGACCCTCCCCACTCTAAAATCACCTAAACCCGAAGAAGAACAGAACTCGGGATGCTCAGCTGCAGCGTTTGGCCCTCTTTCCTTAGTTCCCATGGTGTTACCTCTCTTTGGCTTCTCAGTGTGTGCCCACCTTGGCAACGAGATACCTTGCACTGGAGCAAGTAGAGTGATTTGAGGGTATTAGCATCTCTCCCAAGCTGCTGCTTCCCTAAAGCATCCATCCCTGGTATGTCCCATGGCTGGATTACACCCTGTAGCAGTGATCCTTCAGGGTGGGGTCCAAAGGGACTGTGTGGGGGGCCAGAAAGCCACCAAGGAGCTGCACCAGAGCAAGGGGCTGCAGTCCCAGGGAGCAACCACAGAGGTACAGGGAGGGAGATGCTCAGTGCCATGTCCTTGGATTGCCTGTGCCTGAATCCACCATGTCCTCAGCTACAGAAGAAGTCAGTCCTGTGAAAGCCAAAGCAGGAGGGCTTCAGACCTTGGTACAAGCGTGCCTCCTTGTAGGACAAGAGCCCAGCAAATTGCAAGCACCTTTCCATAGATTTTACTCCAAAAGGCAGTCATCAAAGTCCTTCAGTATGTGTAGTCAGCATCACTGCTTCACACACAGCCTCCTGCTGTGGTGGCAATGGACCTAAAAGGGGTCCCTCCACCCTACGCCTTTGCATCTGCTCTATGTGCTGTGATACCTCCAGTCTCTGTTGTGTGTGGTTTTGGGATCATGAACATCAAGTTCACGAATTTGTGTTGGTTGCGGCATCCCTGTTTTCTATTTAACTCAAGGTTTTTCTTTATATGGGAACAGGATAGCTGTTGTTGGTTTCTGGATAAGCAGTCAGGTTTCCTCGCATCATGGAAGTGGTGACTGTTGTGGTACAAGGGGTTGTTTAGCTCGTTCCTCTGCATTGACATCTCCCAAGGGGGAGAAGGAACATTTTCTTCCCTCCTCACCATTCACTTCCAGCCCTGTCTTGGGAAATGCCAAGCAAACAGAAGCTGGGTCCCTTGGGAAGCCTCATTATTTCAGTTTGCCAACAGCATTGCTTTTCCTCCCTTGGCGCTTTGGCTGTGGGTGTTTGTGATTTCTCATTTTCCATCCATTAACTCTCAGGGGCTCTTCTTTACCTGCTTCCTGTTTCTTACAGAAAGGTTTGTTTCCTGGCAAAACCTGCAGTTCTCCCCAAGCCTTCCCTCCCAGGGATGTTCCATTTGCTGTGGTGTTGGAGACCTGTGAATTAGACAGGCCCTTTGCTCACACTTTGCATGATGCATTGAGGCTTTATGATGAATTCCAAGGAGAAAACCTGAAAGCTCATCCAGTTCCAGTGCCCTGCCACGGGCAGGGACACCTTCCACTAGAGCAGGTTGCTCCAAGCCCCTGTGTCCAACCTGGCCTTGAATACCTCCTGCTGTCTGGAGCTACGTAATGGGGGGGCATGGGGTAAGATGGAGTCAGACTCTCGCTGGGGATGCAGGGTCAGAGGACAGAATATAACAGCACAAGTTGGAGCTTATCTTCAGCACTGGGCATGGTCAGACAGTGGAACAGGGGCCCAGAGAGGCTGCAGGATCTCCATCCATGGATATACTCAAAGATGGACTGCACAAAGCCCTGAGCAACCTGATTTAACCTAGAAGTAAGTCCTGCTTTGAGCAGCAGGTTGGACCAGACCCCTCCAGAGTCTCCTTCCAGCCCGAATTATCCCACTCTCAGAGAAAGCCCCTGCTATCCAGACCTGTTGGGCCACATAGAACCAGGTTGGAAAAGACCTGTAAGATCATCATCCCTGGCTGCATGCCTTCATTTTGGGATAACGAGCTGTGGTTGTCAGGCAGGTTGCCAGGGAGGCTGACATCACACATCCCTTCCCTATAGATTATCATGCACAGTAGCACCATCAGTTCCTAATCTGCAAAGAGACACCCAGAGGAAGCCCTGGAGGGTGTTCTGCGTCACTGACCTGGGTTGCTTAGCACCGCTGGGCCATGGAGAGGGGGCTTGGCAGCTTTTTCCCTCTGTGTGTCCTATTGGAGAGCCAAACATAGCAGAGGAGCAGCGGAGGTGATGGCAGCGGAGGCAGGGATGCTCAAGCTGCCCTTCATCCGTGACGACCAGCTCACCCGGTGCATGAAGCTGCGATTCCAGAGCCTGCAGCAAAAGAACGGGAGGCCCCAGGATGGTGAGAAGCTGCTGCATCCCCACGAGCACGTCTACAGAGTGGATTTCATCCGGCAGCACAACCTGCGCTTCCTCTGCTGGGATATCCGGCTGGAGAAACCTGGGAAGGTCACGGTGACCGGCACTTCCCAGCACTGGACTCCTGATCTCACCCACCTTATGAACAGGCAGCTGCTGGAGCCGGTGGCTATCTTCTGGAAGAAGCCAGGGGCCGAGGAGGTGGAATGCAATGAGGCAGATGCCCAGGAATTTGGGGAACGGATAGCGGAGTTAGCCCAGATCCGCAAGGTGATGTATTTCCTCCTTGCTTTCACCGATGGCCTCGAACCAGCTCAGCTGAAGGGCTCCATTGTTTTTAAAGCCTGATCCTCTCCTGCTCAGCCCTTCTTCCTCCAGCTGTGCTTTTGTCTTTGTATTCCTTTCAGTTTGGTTTTTGGTTCAGTTTTTATGTGGCTCTTAATGAAGGATGGCATCACTAAAAAGTGGAGGACAGCTCAGCACCTCTGGAGCCCCTCAACCCTGTGAAACATTCCCATGCATGCTGTCCTTTGGATGATGGGAAGGAAGGGGCCACAAGCTTGCTGCTGTATTTGCCTGGAGTAGAAGACTGCATCTGTGTGAATTCAGCAGGGATTCTTCAGGTCTGACTGGCACAGGGTTTTGCTGGCTTGGAAACATGAGGTTGCTCTAAGCCCTCCAACTGTGGCAAGTGCACAGCAAAAGCCTGATGGAAAAACATGAAATTGCCATTCTAGGCACAGGAGAGACAACCTGGAGAGAGTCCTGACTTCCAGTTTCTATCCTACCTATTAGAAAGGGAAGGCTTGTTTGAGACAGAGTGCTTCTCCTTGCAAGGATGCTGAATGCTGCGACCGAGGCTGCTTGGTGTCTCTGAAGACCAGTCCCATGGAGAATCAGCTTACTATGAAGCTGAAGTATATTTGCACACTCTGTGTTCTGCAGATGGCAAACCCACTGGACAAACTGGTGCAGGGAGGATGGAGCACCCTTTCTCTGACAGCCACCATCATTTCTTGCTGGGGGTCACTGTGGGGAGGTGTACTGCAGCACATTGCTCACCTTGGGCTGCAAGGACACTGTTGGTCCTCAGATGGGTTGGAGTGTTCCTGTGTGTGCAGAGCAGGGCAAGCAAGCTAGCAGCTTGGAGCAGGCTGTAGGTATGAGCCAGCAGTGACTGCCCTGCAGCAAAAGCAATCTGTGCATTGCTGCGGCCTTAAAGCACCCATGAATGGGTCTATTCTGAAGCATCTAGAGAGCTGTGAGGCTGCAGAGCACATTGCAAACCACAGAGCAGGAACCTGCTGTCTCCTGCCCTCTGCAACTGCTGAGGCAGGGAATGGTGTCTGCGTGGCCATGGGAGCAGAGGGGAGATGCAAGTTTAGGAGCAGGGAAGGTGTTTCGTGTCTGGCTTGTTCCATGACTGTGAATTAACTACTAACTTTGGACATTCTCTTTTCCTCCACCAAAAAGTGGGGGGTTCTTTATGAAGCTTCTTGAGACCCACGTGTAGAAATGTCCTTTGAAAGAGTCAAGTATTACTACAATTGGTTCTTTGCTAAGATTTCACTCCAGTGTGGTGAGTGCTCCTCAAGGTATGGTTTGATATTGTCCTAAGGTGTGTAAGGAGGGGGCAGTGATGGGAAAGCCATCACTGTGATTTTGTACCCATGGCCTGCTGACTTACATGGACCATCCCCGAAAGAGTCCAACCTCTTCAAAGCCTCCAGAGATGCAGACTCCATGCCCTCCTCAGCACCACAATAGTGTATAAAGTGATAAGCACAAGCAATGCCAGGCGAAGAGGAGAAGGAAAGGAGGAAGATCAGCTACTGGCTGGAGAGATGGTGGGAGCTTTGAGTCTTGCCTACAACCAAAGCTCAGCCAACCACCAAACCATACAACCATGGATGTTGCCAGAGAGGTTGATGTCTTTGTTTAGATCCCAAGAAATGCTGGACTCAGTGAGGAGAGGTAAAAATGGATGCATCCCATACCTGGAATTGTTCAAGGCCAGGTTGGACACAGGGGCTTGGAGCAACCTGGTCTAGTGGAAGGTGTCCCTGCCTGTGGCAGGAGGTTGGAACTGGATGAGCTTTAAGGTCCCTTCCAACCCAAACCAGTCTGGGATTCTGTGATCCCTTCTTGGCCATAGCATGGACCCACTGTGGACCAAACCCACTTCTAGAGTCCTGGCAGACTTTCCCATAGGAGATCCCTGCTTGTATATCCCAGAGCAGAGCTCCTGACTACAAACCACGTTAGACCCAATAGCAGGAGCCACTTCCAACATCCCGAGGGGTTTTTGCATTCCAGGTCTCACACTATGCCATTGCTACTCTGCTGGTTGCTGGGGTAGAGTTCTTGCTGCAGATACCTCGCTGGGTATTGATGTACCACAGTAAATAAAAGCCTAGTCAACAGGGTTCCCCTTAAGGACCAAGGCTGTGCATGTCTTCTTATCCTAATCCTGCACACAATAAAGCACCAACCACCAATTTCAAACTCACTGTTGGTATTTCTGAGCACCTTTTTATGTCCTGCAAACAGTAAAATGAACATTTACCTTCTTTTCTCTTGCTGTAAGAGAAATGGAGCATTTAGCAGGTTTGTGTGGTTTGGGAAGGGGCTTGAAGCTGAACAGAGGAAGGGAAATGATCCTCAGGTGGATCCTCCTTTCCGTAAGAGCTGGGAGGTAAGTGGGGCAATGGGATCTCCCTCTGCTGCAGGGAAGATGAGCTGCTTTATACCAGTCACTGGAACTCTCTCTACACAGGTTCAGCATCCCATAAAGGCTTTTAGATACACTCTGTCCCATCTCCCAAGGGCATTTCATCCATGGTTCAGCAGATTGGCACAGTGGGATCTCTCCCTTCCCTTTCTGAGCTGGCAAGTTCCCAGCAGAAGAGCCCCTGCTTGGAGGAATCAGCATCTACCAATTCCTCCTTCTAAGCAGGGATGTTTCTCCAGGGTCACAGGTGCCTTTCCTCTTCATTAGCCACTCTTAAGCCCTAAACCAGCTTAGGGAAATGAACCTGGTGTTTCTGGGCTCCCAATTTATCTCTTTCTGACCCTTTCACTGTAAATTTGTCCCATTAAAGGGTGTCACAGCTCCAGATTTTGGGAGCCCCTAAGCAAAAAGCAGCACAGTTGGGTGAATGAGGATGGTGGAGACCAGTATTTCCACTGCCTCAGTGTCACCCAGCCAAGTTGAGTCCAAGACTCAGTGGGATCCTGGGATGGGTGGTCCATGGCATGCTCTCCAGCATCCACTGAGAAGGGATGGAGATGTTGGAGGAGGGATGCTGGGTTGGGTGGTCCATGGCATGCTCTCCAGCACGCACTGAGGAGGGATAGAGGTGCCTGAGGAGATTTTCTAGGAGTGGGTGGGAGTTGTGGACCTCAGTTGCATGACGAGCTCCATGAGGGGTCCAGCTATTGCTGGGATTTGTAGATATGCCCCATGTTAATCTTACAGGTAATACGCAGTGTCAGGTCTCAGGCAGGGGTTGTGCTGTATGCCTTGAAGTGTGGTGTCCCAGTAGGCATCACAACCATAGCTGCCACCTCTCCCGTACAGCCAGGGGAGTCACAGACACCTTGACTTGGTCAAGGGGTGAAGCAACTGGAGTCATCCTTGGCCTGGGTGGGATGCTGTGCTCTGGGAGAAGAACCTGGTGTTCGAGCTCACACCTTGCCCTTTGGCATGTTGAGGACAGATTGGGCTCTGGAGATCAGGCTCCTCTCATTCCTCTTGGGTTGGCATAGAAATACAACCAGACCTGGATCCTGGTCTAGTGGTCCAACCACTTTTGCTGCCTTCAGCAGCAGAGGGTGTTTTCAGTGCTGTTCCCAAATGAAGGGTTGGAGGAGGATGGTGGGGACCGGTATCTCCTGCCACCGCTGACAGTAATGGCAAGTCTCCATGGCAAACCCAGCCAGCTGGAAGCTTGCTCTGCTGACTCTAATCAATGCCATCATCATTTCTAAGCCCACATTAATAGCAAATTGATTAACACAATGGTCCTCTATGACAATTCATTAGGATGAGCTCCAGTCAGGCGGGAATCGATGGGGACTGATGGAAACTTGTCTGACCTTGCCTGGCACTCTCCCAGTGGGAGTCTGGGACATGGTTGTTAGCACTCCTGGAAAACACCAAACCTTCCAAAAGCAGCTCTTGTCCATGGCTCTGTCTGCTCTTTTTCTATTGATCCAGACAACTCAGGAGTGCCAGTGAGTTCGCAGGGTTGAGGGCATCATTAATATTGCAGCATTGGAGCATTAAAAGCTCCAGGCTGGATTGTTGCTGGTAGTTAAGGAGTCAGTGGACTCTCCAGGGAGAAATATATCTGCAGGGTTATGGCTTTTAACAGCAGCCAAAAGATAAAAGCTGAAGGCTCTGGCAGCTAGACAAGGGCCAAGGCACAGTGAAGGGGGTCTCACAATGGCACAGGGCTTTCTGAAGAGCCTCTTACCATGCGACGTAGCTGTGTCCTGTCCTATTCCACCCCAACACTCACTGTTGTGTCCACAGTGCAGTGATTATTTGGTGTATTGGAACATAATTTTTCCCTTAGGAACGTTGGGATTGTTCCTTGCTCAGGTCATGATGCTTTGGGAGCAGGTAAGAAGCAAAGGTGTGGACAGTTGTTCACATTAATGCAGCTGAATTGGTCAGTATCTGTCAGCTATCAACTACTTTATCTATACATGGCCTCACAGCCCACCCTGGCCATGAAGTGAAGCCACATTGCCTACACCCTCAACAAAAGCTGAGCTGTGGTGGGGCAGTTCCTTGCTATGTGCCTCTATGTGCTGGTTCTAAACTGCAGATCTTGCTAGATGTAGCATTTGTGCATGGCTGTGCCCATTTCTGTCCCATCTGTTGGGTGGATTTTCCATCCAAAGCAAAGCTGGTGGCGTCTGCAGCCACAAAGGGCTATGGACTTGGGCTCATGCTTGTCCCACTGGCAATGCAGATGGAAGTGACATCAAACCTGCGCTCTTTCAACCCCTCAGCTGCTTTAGGGTTTCTTTCCCTCCAGGCTCTCTTTTCCCTGTCCTTGCTTAGATGAGTATGGTAGCTCTTGATAGGAAAGAATGGAGACGTTGCGGGGATGGGAATCTTGCTTTTCCCGCTTTAGCAGAGTAGACGTATGCAGTGTGCCTGGTCTCTGTTCATTGCCACCAGGTAGATGAATACCACACTTACTCTTGGGCCAGGCAAGTCACACCAGAATCAAGTAACAGCATCAAAGAAGGTGCCTTCACTTAGTGATACCCTACTGACAATAAAGTTAACAAAAATGCGGTCATAAAAATAACCATCTCTGATCAGACCAAGGACCAATAGCCTGTCTACAGCAGTAGATGGCAGCAGATGTCCAGGGCAATAAAGAGGACAAGGATCTTTAGCTCCATCGAAGTCTGAGCTATTCCAATACATGTTAATCTCGTCTGCCTTGGAGGAGCCAGGTCCAAAAACTGTCCCCAACAAGATGTAAGCAAGTCCCTCCAACTCATGCTCTTCCTTGTCTTTGATACTATGTTAGTTCCAGAATGAGAGTCAAACCCAGCACATAAAGGGACTAACCAAGGTGCATGTCCCTCCTCTCTTGCAGGTCATCCCAGACTGGAAGGAGCAGGAGTGGAATGCCGAGAAACCCGAGAACTATGCAGGGATCTTCCACTTCCAGTTCTGGCGTTTCGGTCAGTGGCTGGACGTGGTGATCGATGACCGCCTGCCCACACTCCACAACCAGCTCATCTACTGCCACTCCAACTCCAAGAACGAGTTCTGGTGCGCCTTGGTGGAGAAAGCTTATGCCAAGTAAGTATCTGGGTGGTTGCAGGACAAACTGAGACCTGGGTACCCCGGTTTTCCTCTCTGTTCATTCATCAGTCGGTTTGCACCACTGGAAACAACAGGTTTCCTGGGGGGAAGTAGGACATATCTCAAACAGACAAAGACTGTGAGGGTAAAACCCTTCTAGCAAAAGATCTTCCAACTCCACATTACTTGAAGTAATACCTATCCTAGAGGTTTCAAGTTCCCATTACTTTGTCCTGTCACAGCAAGAGTGCTGCATGCATCATGGGTCTTACTTTTTCACTCTACTTTGCTATCCTCACCCACTGGAAGTTTTATTATGGATCTCTGCTCTCCAGCCTGCCCCAAGAACTCTCCCAAACCGCTTCCAATGTCAAGCCACTGTTGTTGTGCCATCCCTGTCACCCTCTTTCAGGTTGTCAGGCTGTTATGAGGCCCTGGATGGAGGCAACACAGCTGATGCCCTGGTAGACTTCACTGGTGGGGTCTCTGAACCTATTGACCTAACAGAAGGGGACTACATTGCTGATGAAGCCAAGCGAAACCTCCTCTTTGAGCGCGTGTTGAAGGTGCACAACCGGGGAGGCCTCATTAGCTGCTCCATCAAAGTAAGCAATGTTACCTGCATGGTCACAGTCTCATGGGAACAGGCATTTGAGGGTGCAGTTGTCTTCTGCTGTGGGAGACATCTAAATTAGATCAGATAAATTATGGCCAAGGGTTGCTAATTATGGATGGCAAAAGGAGTCAAGCCTGGGTGCCAGCCCTCTTTATTCCTCATTGCTATGTCAAAAAGCCCAGATTCATCTCAACACCCTTTAAATGTCAGGAGGGGATTCGCTTCCAGCGAAAGGTGTTTTGGTGTCTTCATGTGGATATCTCCACAAACAGTGGGTGTCAAACCTCCCATTATAACCAGTAGAATGAAATTTATTGGTTGACAACATGGGAGCTCAGAGGCCTCGTGCAGCAGATGAAGACCAGGAAGGACCTAGCACCTAAAATCATAGAATCACAGGGTGATTTGGGTTGGAAGGGACCTTAAAGCTCATCCAGTTCCAGCCCCCTGGTGGTTGGGGGACCACCTTCCACTAGAGCAGGTTGCTCCAAGCCCCATGTAGTCCCTGCAAAGGTGATCACATCCCCTTGGTGCGAGCAGTGTCTGTGTCCCCCTGCCCAGGCCACCTCAGCAGCAGACATGGAGGCCCGCCTGGCCTGTGGACTGGTGAAGGGCCACGCATATGCGGTGACGGACGTGCGGAAGGTCCGCCTGGGCCATGGCCTCCTGTCCTTCTTCAAGTCGGAGAAGCTGGACATGATCCGCATGCGCAACCCGTGGGGCGAGCGGGAGTGGAACGGCCCTTGGAGTGACACGTGAGTTAGGATGGGGAGCAGCAGCAGCACCTCTGTTGGGGGGGAAAAGCTGGATGGGAGCAAGGCTTGAGACATGAGACAACCTGACTACATCCACACCTATAGGATAACATCATATGGGGTGCTGCTTCAACCAATGTCCTAAACCTGTTATTTCACTGGGGTAGATTCATTCCTTGCCTTGGGGTCCTGGAGGTCAGCAGGAGGGTGGTTGAGCTTGGCAAACCTTCTCATTAATGCTCTGGTGGGTGTTGTGGTGAAATTGCAAGCGTGTAATACTCTACATTCACACTAGTAAAGGATGATTATAGCTCACCTTTCTGCTCCCAGTCTTGTTCCAGCAAAAATAGCACTCAACAGAATCAATCTCTGCCACCACTGACTTCTGTGGTGTCAGTGGATGGGATGAAGAACCCAGAGCCTTTGGCCAGAGTCCATTTTATCTTCACTGATAGGGTTGTGATTGTATTGGACAAACAAAATCTTGCCAAGCTGGATTCAGGTCCGCTGGTTAGGAAGCTCCAAGCCATGGAGTTCTCCCCCCATGTTTGAAAGATAAGCTAAGCAGAGCAGTGTGGGTACTGGTTGCATGGCTGGAGCTTTATATAGGCCTTGTGCCCTTGACAGATCTGCTGAGGCCAAGCAGCCTCTTGAATTCCTGTGTGTCCCCTTGCCTTCACACTAATGATCCTGAACTCTTTCCACAGCTCCGAGGAGTGGCAGAAAGTGAGTAAAAGTGAAAGAGAGAAGATGGGGATGACGGTGGAAGACGATGGAGAGTTCTGGTGAGTCCTTCCTGGGGCTGTCGCCATGGGCCATGCCCACAATGTCCTCCCACCCCATGAAGCATGTGAGTCATCTCCATGTACACAGCTATCAAGAACAAACGGCCTTCCAAGCTCTAGGATCTTTAGTGAAGCTTCCTCCTTGGGCCCATGGGTGTTAGCTTTGAATGGCCATGACCCTAGGACTGCAAGCTGCTCTGTATCACACTGGGTCCAAGCTATTTCACCGGGGTACTGCGGACCTATATGAATTAACTTAATAGCCTCACAACGTTTGTTTCAATACAACATGTATGGAGAAAGGGCCATTACTCTGCCTCTCCCACTCTCAAACACATAACTGTATTGTTTAAACTGAAGAAATAGTTACTGCATACACAGAGAAAGGTATCTCCGTCTCTTTTGTTATTCAGCAGCCATCAGAGGCTACTCACACATGGTCTCTATGTCTATGATAGGGTGATCTATGATAGGGTGATCAGGTATTGGAACAGGCTTCCCAGGGAAGTGGTGGAATCACCATTCCTGGAAGTGTTCACAAACCGTGTAGACGAGGCCCTCAGTGACATGGGTTAGTGGTGGCCTTGGCAGTCATGGAGTAAAGGTTGGACTTGATGATCTTGAAGGTCTTTTCCAATGATTCTATGATCCTTCAGTGTACTGTTGAGGGGGATGGAGCAGCATAACCTAGTTCTGTCCTTTCCTGACGTAGGATGACCTTCGAAGATTTCTGCAAATACTTCACGGACATCATCAAGTGCCGTCTGATCAACACGTCCTACCTGAGCATTCACAAGACCTGGGAGGAGGCAGTGCTACACGGAGCATGGACCAGAAACAATGACCCCTTGAAGAACCGCTGTGGAGGCTGTATCAACCACAAGGACACCTTTTTGCAGAACCCCCAGGTGAGTGATGGAGCAGAGGATCTTCTGGACCCTTCATGTGTGTTTCCAAGTGCTTAAATCTCCTTCAGGAACCTAGAAGAGCAAAACTGCTAGCAGGCCTCTAGTAGATTAAATGTGCTCATGGCCATTCTCTGGCTGAGACCCCTGGCACAGCATGACCTGCATCCAGGCCAACTCAATTAACCTTGTCCCTCTTATGAGGGAGACTCCATCCAAGTGCCTGGTGTAGAGCATCTTGGCACATGCGAACAGCAGACTGTGGCACAGGGTAGCAGTGTTAGCTGGTGCCAGTCAAACAGAGCTATTTCCAACATGAGTGGTCAAATTCCAGTTCCTTTGCCCAAACCTTGGCACTATTAAATTCACCAGGACAGGTGTAGTCTTTAGGGCCATTTCGTTCTAGCTTGGCCGTCAGAAAAGGCCCTGCTCTGAAGTTCATCTCCTGGAACAAGCTCTTCTGTCCTGTCCTGCTTTGAACTATGATTCTCAGTTAACATGAGACAAGTTCTTGTGAGTCCTTCATCTAACAACCAGATGAATGGTCTGGTCCACTGCAGGAGTTGTCATCAAGGATGTGGGACAGTTGTTTCCAGCTTCCAGCTCTGTATTAGCCTTCATCTTAGGTGTCTGTGAACATCGGTTCCTCCTTCCATGCCTCATAGGATGACTTGTGACAGACTGCAAGAGATGAAAGTCTCTGCTATGAGACTACATCTAGACTCCTTGGACTCTAATGAGCGATTGAGAGACTGGATTTCCCAGTCTTTTTCTGATTTGAGCCAAAAAAGTCTTGGCAGGATGATGCTAGTTCCCAAGAGGAGTGGGTATAGGCTCTCAGTGCTGGTACTGAAGCCAGGCTGCCTCTGCACTGAGGTGGGTGAGGAGAACTCTACTGTGTGTTCACCCCTACCCAGTGATCCTGTCTTAGTTGAAGTCATCCCTTAACTGCCTTGCTTTGTTCCTAGTACGTCTTTGATGTGAAGAAGGCAGAAGATGAAGTGCTGATCTCCATCCAGCAGAAGCCAAAAAGGACGAGTCGCAAAGAGGGCAAAGGAGAGAACTTGGCCATAGGCTTTGATATCCATAAGGTAGACCATGGTTCCTGCATCTTGTCCTGAATACCCCCTACATTTGTTAGTGGTGGAGTGGTACATCAGTCCTTCATGACCATTGGCATTGTTCATTTAAGCTTTATCTGGGTGCCTCTGGGGTGCCTTCAGCACAGCCTGCTCCCCTCTAGAGATTTCAGAGGTGAACAGGGACAGCATGGACAAGTTCTCCTTGCTGAAAGCAATGGTCTGTTATCTCCAGATGCTGAAATCCATTAGACTAATGTGTTGCTTGCTGGGCCCCCAGCGTCAAGCTATTGCAAGAGACAGAATCCTTTAGCCAACAGGGCTGGGAGAGCCTCATCCAGTTTTCCATCCAGCCCAGTTGAGACCATTTTGCTGGTTGCCTCAACTCCAGCTCTCCCAGCACTGTGGGGTCAGTCCCTGCAGTCTGGCCCGCCAAGGTAGATCCAAATCCATTGTCATACATAGTGCTGTCCTTCTGATAATCCCGCTGTGGTGTCTTCCCAGGTAGAGCTGAACAGGAACTACCGGATGCACACCCTGCAGCAGAAGGTGGCCAGCTCCATTTACATCAACTCCCGCAGCGTCTTCCTGAGGACAGACCTGAAGGAAGGCCGCTATGTCATCATCCCCACCACTTTTGACCCCGGTCATGTAGGCGAGTTCCTTCTCAGGGTATTCACAGATGTGCCTTCAGATTGCAGGTAAGGAGCAAGAACGGTGATGGGGAGGAGCTGGCTATTTGGAGACATGTGGTTTTCCTGATTGGAATTGGTCATAGGCTTGTCTGGAGATGGTGTTTGGTTTCCTTTCAAAGGTAGCCAAAACACATGCAGAGAAGCTCCCACTCTGCTCCTAAGCATGACATGGGAGAGCATCCCAAACCCAAGCTGGGGAGACCAGAGTGAGGAGCAGAATCTGACAGTGCATGGTTCTCCCATCCTGCTAGAGCAAACTCTCTGAGCTGCCCATGGGCACCTCTCAAAGGACACATGTCTTTCCTTGCAGAGAGCTGACACTGGATGAGCCGCCACATACCTGCTGGAGTGGGATGTGTGGTTACCCACAAGTGGTATCCCAGATCCATGTCCTCGCTGCAGCCGGGCTCAAGAATCAGGACTCCCAAGGAGGTACTGGTCTTTTCCTGTTGTTGAGTTGAGAGGTGGTTGTACCAGTGGGAAGAGGAGGATGTAGTTTCATGAGGTGAGAAGTTGCTGGGATTTGTTATGTTCTCAGCTATGTTTTTCAGTGAACATGCCTGATTCAGACACCAGAGGAGAAAATCCGTGGAGAATCAATGTGAGCATGATCTGGGAACTGTTACATTTAGGCTGCTGTGTAAGATCCTTGGGAGATCCTCCCAAAACTTCTCCAATGCCCTTAGCAGTGGTTCTGTAGAAATCCAGGCTTTCTTCCTGAGTAGAAGTAGCTTTAAAAGTCAGGAATCATATTTAAAGGCTTTTTGTAGGAAGGACAGAGGAGCAACGGGACTGATATGTTGGGGTAGCGTTCATCACCAGAGGCTGGATAACTGTCTATCAGTAGAGAGTAGGTCAAATTTAGTTCATTTTGGGATGGTGTGGATTGAGAACCTTTCCCTTTCCAGTAAGTTCCACTCCATGCTTGGCTCCTAGGAACACTCTGAGATTACCTGAGCTACCACCACAGTGCACTGTGTTTCTGCCTCCTTGGTCCTCTAAAGGTTCATTTTCATGGTCCTACCATGCTCAGATGCAATTTTGACATCCAACACTTCTGTTGCATGAAAGGCAGCAACAGCACCATGTATCACCCTGTCCTGCAGCCACATAGAAACTCATGGCAAGAGCCCCACATTCAGTCCATCCTAGGGACCAAGAAACCCAGAGGTAGTGAAGACTTGGACTGGGAGATCATTGAAATAGGGATGAAAGGTGTAGAGGCTGTGATTAGAGATGCCTTTTCACCAAGGGAGCAGACCAGATCTAAGCCTTTCTCCTCCATTTCCTGAGTCAAGGACATATGTTGGATGTGGCAAGGTTTAACCAGGCACTTACAAGCCAAATTTAAAGTATAAAACTGAAAAACTTAAAATTTAAAAGATCTAAATGAAAAGTTATCTTTTTTTCATCCAAATATTGTTGTCAGGGCTGTGTATCACTAGAGCCCTGAAAGTAAAGAGCAGGATCCTTCCTTAGAGCAAGGATTTGCTTGTTTACCACATGCCACAAAGGGAATCCTTCTGTCCTGTCTGCTGGGGAGGGAATTTGACCATAGGGAGGTTGTTTTTCCTGGGGTTACTCACAACATCCCAGTGTATCTGTAGCAATGAAGGGAAATCTGTAGCCGAAGGTCTCTGAACTGTTCACAGGAACAAGATTTATCTTTCCTGCAGACAAAGATGGTTTCTGGAGCCAGAAAACATTATTTTTCAACAAGAAGCCCTTGGGAATGGCTTTCTTCCAGCTGTTTTCCAGCTGTTCAGCTCCCAACAAAAAGCTGCATGTTTGGTCTTTCCAGTGCAATGGCATCTCTCGTATCTTCCAGCCCAGGCCTTTCACACTAGTTTGGAAACAGTGATTTCCAGATAGGAATTTGGCTCTGGCTGATCGAATATGAGGATTCAATGGGACATCCCAAAAGACAAGGCTAGTTTGGAACAACAGCTGTGAAATCCAGCAGCTGTGTCTCACCAGGGAGCCAGGTCCTTGCAAACAGAAAGCAAGGAGGTGGTCTGGCAATCAGAGATGTGGTTCTTAAATCCCCGGCGCTCAGAAGGGGGTGGTTTGTTCCTTCTTATTTCCACATTTCCGTCGGAGAGAAAAACTCATCCACCTGGTCTGGTTTTCCATTCTTGCTCATGGTGAGAAAATGCATTCTGGGAGTTAAATTCCCATAGCAATAACTCATTCTCCACTGAAATTCCCAAAGCAAGCACTCGTTTCATAAGGGGAAAATGATCACTAGTGAGGGACTGTTTCCCTCTCCTGGAAGCTCAGGTACCATCCATCTGTGGGATGGTAGTCTCTGAACTTGGTAACTTTACTCTCCGTCTCTGTAGCCTGCTTGTTCCCTATGACTGTATTTTTCCATCTGGGATATTGCAATAACTTTCCCACTTCCTCCTCCACTTCCCACTCATGTCCCCTGGTTGTCCCTCAATGCCCAATCTTTCTCTTCCCCATTTATTTCACTACCACCAATGATCCTTTTTGACATATTGTTCTTCTCCCTGAATTCTTGCCCACAGCAAACACTCTTAAGAACCATCTTCACCTCTTTAAATACATTTCCATCCTAAGCTCCCCATTCACTGGTTGCTCACCAAACCTTCCCAGTGCCCAAATGGTCTCATTTTTAGATCTCATACATGAGCACATCTTGACACTTAGTTCTGGCTCAGCGTTGTGCTGTCTCTCATCACCTTGACCTTCCAACATTTTTCTTACCCCAACATTAGTCATTATACTGACAGCTCCTGCAGCATTTGAGTCTCACTAAGTCTAAGAGGAAGATGTGCCAATGATCTGTGCGTAGGGGTGAAAAGCATGGTCCCTGCTGAGATAGCTAGTCATCACCTTAAAGTAAAACCAAGGTTAACCTGGCTTGGGAAGATATGAGCTGCAGTGGAAGCAAGTGGGTTCTTGCAGCTTGAAGGCCTTTGCCTTCTTGGTGTTTCCTTGTGTGAAACAACCTGTCTGAGCCTGTTTCTCTTCTCCATGGTTTGCTTTCTGCCTGCTTCAGCAGAGCAAATGCTGAAAGGAGAGTTGAGCAGGGTGGTGTCTTCCACGAAAGATTTATCCCAAAGGTCAGGAGGATTTGGAGTGATGAAGGAGTGTTTATGTAGAATGTGGGGTCAAGGAAGAGGCTATTTCATAGCAGTCCATCACCACTTGTTAGCAGAAGCCCAGCAGCTGAACTTCATGGGCATCATCTGGGGTGTGATGAGCTCTTTGGCACATATCCATCTCCTCTGTTGGGGTATGGAGGAAAAGTGCTGTGTAGCAACCTGGAAAAGGACTCCGAGGAATAACAGGAGCTACAACAAAGCAGAAATTCCCTTTTCTCTCCCCAGGAGCTGACCCTTATGTGATCATAAAGTGTGAAGGGCAGAAAGTTCGCTCTCCAGTGAAGAAGAACACGGTGTCTCCAGAGTTTGATGTGAAAGGGCTCTTCTACCGCAAGAAGCCAGGACAACCCATCATTGTTCAGGTAACAGTGAGCCAAGGATGGAGACCCTCTTTCACTTGGACCCTCCCAACTGCCCTCTCCTCACACTGTCCACAGCGGGTCTGTTCCCCAAAGCTGAGCATCATCACTTCATGCAGCTGATCCTCCCACCACCATGTGCATCTGATAAATGCACATCCTTCACCCCTCTCACTTATAGAGTGAACCCCAAACTTTGACCACCTCCATGCCTCCAGCTCAGAGCTGGTCCCCAATAAACCCTTCTCTTCTCCAGCGCATGAAGCTTGGCTGCACCCCTCAAGGAGCTGCCCTCATTTCTGCTTTGTTTCCCCAGATCTGGAACCACAACTTAATAAGTGACGAGTTCTTGGGCCAAGTGGTGCTCACAGGGGACCCCAGTGACCGGCAGTCAGTGCACACACTGCACCTCCAGGACAAGGGGAACAAGAAATCAAATGATCTTCCTGGAACCATCGCTGTGAGGCTGCTCAGCAGTAACATCCTCACCAATGTCTGAGTGCTCAAGGACTCTTCTTCCGGTGCCACATATGTGTATATAAACACGCACACATACATATATATATACACACACACAGCCTACCTACCATCTGCAATGTGTATATGAACTATGCATGCATTCCACTCGAAGGAGCCAATCTTGTGTTTTCAATGTTGACAAATGGTGCCTTTTTGAGGAACCACAATGATCCTTCTGCTGGCGTCCTCTCTCTTGCAGCCCCTATCACCTCTGTGTGTCCCATGGGATCGCTGTGTGTCCTGACGGCCAGAGCACAATGCCCTGTTTGTTTACACAAGGCTGCACCCACGTGCCACCGTGCACACGTGTGGCCACCGTGGTCCCACCAGCTGCTTCAATGCACCTTCAGTGTGTCTGCTTGGTTTAAGAGTTGTCATCTCCCCTGAAACTGCCATTTAATTGCTTATTTTGGAGGCACCTCAGTGAAGGAGAGGTGGAAAAAGAGATTGGGGCCTTTTGGATGTTCTCTGGGTATGGGTTTGCATAGTGCAAATGGAAGAAGAGTGCACCAAGGCAGTCCCATATCCCAAATCCACAGGGGTAACAAGAGCAAAGGCTCCATCATTTTAGGGACAAGCTGTCTCCTCTTGAATCTTGTCTCTTCTTGAGTCTTGTTCAACCCCATGCAACTCTGAAGGATACGAAGATGCCAACAACCATGATGGGGCAACTGGAATCATTCTGGTCTCAGCTCCTGTGTGTGCCTCTCGAACTGCCGTGGTGCCTGCTTTCTCCATGTCTTCATGCAGCCTCCATCCCAAGAGCTCACCCCCACAGCTGGGGTGGGTTGTCTGCTGGGGCCATTCAGTGTTTAGATAGGAGGAGATCAATTCCTCTGAAGGCCAAAGCATCAGGTCCAAGGGATGGGGAGCTTTGCTCAGTGGGCTCCATCTTTACCGCTGCATCATTTCTCAGTGCCTCGCTTTCCCAAATTCCTCTGTAAAATAGTGGGATTTTAGCTTGTGCTAGAGGAGCGCTGCTCCTAGTGCAGCCTGAAAATGCTGGGAATGTTTAATTCATACCAGTGTCCATCTCTCACCTTTCATTTTCCACTCTCCTGGCTCGGCGGATGAGTTGCGCAATGCTAGAGCCGGTCTCGCAAGCACAACCCAAAACGCATCGTCAGGGCCATGGTCTGCTCCTGTTTGCAATGAAGTTGATCTTTATTCCACTGGGTGGCAGAATCCGGCTTCTTATGAACCAACCCAGATAAGCCCAACAACAAAGCCTTGGCTGGAGTTGCAGCAGGTTTCAAAGCAGTTCCTTCTCATGTTATTTAGGTTGGGTTTGTTTTCTTCGTGTGCCTTTAAAATGGTGCAAGCTAAGGGATTTCTCTGTCAGATTTTCTATCAAGTACTCACTGCATGCAAGTGGAAACGAATGCATATGATTTAATCTTGGTAAGAAAAGGACGAGTGAACAGCAAAGCTTTCTTTTGCTATAGCAAGTAGGGTTTCTGCTTGTCCTACTAAATGCCCATGTTTGTGCTGCAAGTCTGTATTTCTTTGGAAGTCCTTGAAGATCTGCTAAGTCTGTTTCATGGTGTTCCCCAAAGTCACATTACCTGCAAGCTCAATTCTTGGTGCATCCCGGAGCGTATGGTACGGCTTCATTGAGTTTTGCAGGCCCTTTCTTCATCTTCAGAGTTTACCTCCTGTGGTTAAGAATTGGGGTTTTGACCAAATTGCTTATTTAGGTCTTGTTTTCCAGGACTTAGAGGCAAGCAGTGGCCCACAGGATTCTCTTCCCAGGTGCCAATTATTCCAGGCGTGCACTGAGCATCCTTCAACTCCTGGTGCCATCGCTGGGACGTAGTTTCATTCAGCATCTTGCAGAATTGGCTTGAATGCTCCTAGTTTGGCAAAGTGAGACTTTGACCCCAGGTCAAAGCAAATCCTTGAGTTTGGGCGGATTCCTAGAATCATAGAATCACAGAACGGTTTGGGTTGGAAGGGACCTTGAATCTCATCCAGTTCCAAACCACTGCCACTGGCAGGGACACCTTCCACTAGAGCAGGTTGCTCCAAGCCCCTGTGTCCAACCTGGCCTTGAACACTGCTAGGGATGGGGCAGCCACAGCTTCTCTGGGCACCCTGTGCCAGCGCCTCAGCACCCTCACAGGGAAGAACTTCTTCCTTATATCTAACCTGAACTTCCCCTGTTTCAGTTTGAACCCATCACCCCTTGTCCTATCACTCCAGTCCCTGATGAAGAGTCCCTTTCCAGCATCCTTGTAGGTCCCTTTCAGAGATACCTCTCCTAGCAGGGAGAAGAGCTGTTTAGCTAAAGGAGAGCATCACAGCACCATCACAGGAGCTTTGCACCATCAGCAGCAGATGAGGGACAGCCAGCCTGCCTGCATTAGCCTTCTGCCTCAGTAAATCAGGCTACTGGTAGCTTCAGCAAAGGAGACCCATTTGACCAGGAGTGCCCTGACATGTGCCAAACCGCACCGTGAACCCCAGGGAATGACGCTGAAGCTTGCTGAGGAGAAGTGGTGCCCTGGTACCCATGAGCAGCCTCCTTCCTTCCTACAGAGAATCAAGCCATAAAGAGAGGAAATGCAGCTTTTTAACAGCTTCTTCTAAAATATAACAATAATCACACTATATCAGGACCAAAATGTCTTAATATCAGTAATGCTTGTTCTTGGTTTTCCCCAAAAACTTTTGGAAAGTTAGAGCAGGAGCCTTCCTCTACATTCCCAATGGAATAACAAGAATTACCTTTGTTGATTTCTTTCTTTCCTTGTTTGTAGAGCAGATGAGGGAGGGCAGTTATTCAAATGCCATTCCCAACATTGATGCCTTTTCTCTTTGAATGAAGTAAAGAGAAGTACTTTGTGTCTGAGAGGAGAGCAGGTCTGATAAGCACTTCCCAGACCCTCCCAGGGTAGGGCATGTCAGTGATTTCTTTTCCATGTCTTTTGTTAATCATTTCAATGGTTGCAAGTAGCCTGCACTTACACTCTGTGAAATCCATCTCTTTTTGATGTCTGCATGTTAAAAACAGGCTATGACTTGTCTTCATCTCCAAAGGCACTGATGTGTCAAGCTGCACAAGTTCAGAGGGTGGTCCAAACAGGAAGCCAACGTTGTACAGCTGTAAACCTCCTATAAATAAATTGTGTATATTTTATTCAGCCTTTAAGCTGCTGTGTTCTTCCTGAATGCTTTTGATGGGCACAAGGTGGCTCTGCGGAGCCTTCTTCGTTTGCTTGATTCACTAATCTCCATTCAAATTCTTCTCTCTCTGGACTTTGAAACCGAGGCAAAGTGATCTGCATGAAGGTGTCATGCAAGGTTACACTCCTGTTCATTGGGAAGAGGCAAGGAGGGGAAGGGTGACCTCCAAAGGGTTGACTATAAACCGTTTGCATCCTATGCCTCAGAGTCAACACAATGCAGGGAAGTTGGGGTTTTGAGCCTCACTTGCTCTGCAGGATGCTAAAAAGGGAAAGATTATGGGCAAAGCAGCAGGAGGATGTGATTTGTGGATGGCTTTCCATCAGAGAGCAAACCTGCACATTGAGAGCATTTGAAGAGCCAAAAGCCTGTCCCTGCGCATTGGAGTCTTCGGTCTTGCTGCTGTAACACACCATCCCAAAGTGCTCGTGCTGGGATCTTGTGTCCATGCTCCCATCTTAGTTTCCAGCCCCCAGCTTCAGCACCTGCCTGTGCTCCAGGTCTTGGCAGCACGGAGGAGTTGTGTCCTTCTGCAGCCCACCCTCAAAAGCCTGGAGCAGGCCTCGGGAAGAAGGCCTTTTATTGTGGAGTGGGATCATCCCCTGGGATAAAATGTGTCACAAGATACTAGACAGAGAAAGGAGCATCCTACTCCTCTGCCTCCATCACTGTAAGAGTTTGCAAGGACCATTCTTCAGGGAAAAGCCTCACAAACATCCTAATACTCTCCTGGAGGATGTGCTGAGCAGTAGAGATGTCTGAGCGTGTAAGGGTGCTTATAGAATCACGGGCTGGTTTGGGTGGAAGGGACATTAAAGCTCATCCAGTTCCAACCCCCTGCCACGGGCAGGGACACCTTCCACTAGAGCAGGTTGCTCCAAGCCCCTGTGTCCAACCTGGCCTTGAACACTGCCAGGGATGGGGCAGCCACAGCTTCTCTGGGCACCCTGTGCCAGCGCCTCAGCACCCTCACAGGGAAGAACTTCTGCCTTATACCTAACCCTGCCTGTCCCTGTGCTGTTGGTGCACACTGACATGTGGGCTGGCAGCATGGGCCAGGCTGCAGGAATTGGTGTGGGACCCCAGCATGTCAGTGTGGAGATGTGGGACTTTGAGCATGTTCGGAGACCAGCAGCAGGTAGTAGAGTGGTGCTTAGCTCTGGGCAGGATCCAGCCCAGGCTCCTCAAGGGTTCTGCAGCATCTCCTCATGCCTTCAGCACTGCTGTCTGCAAGGGATTTGTGCTCACTAAGGTTAAGGTAACTAAACTGACAATTCAGTCTCCTTTTGACCTGCAAGAGCATCTCCATAGAGGAACAGGCATCCCACCATGGTTGCAAGATGATGCTGGTATATTTCTCCTTGGCACTGGGTCCCATAGAACTTGCAGCTTCCCACCTTAATGCCCATATACATTCCCATTGTGTGGATATGAGCCTCCTGCTGCTCAAAAGGACCAAGGATTACTGGCAAGGGGTTTGGAACTAGATCTTTAAGGTCCCTCCAACCCAAACCATTCTATGATGATCCTATGATAAACCACCCCTCTTGAGCTTGAAGTCAACTGAATCTATTCATAGCTGGTTCCCATGAAAGGGCTGAGCAGCAGTGGGGAGTTTCTAAGGGCTGGATAAGGGACAGAGTGGCTGCATTGTAACTTCTCCCACATTCCATGTTCCTGGAATGGCTTTGCGGGAAGCAGGCTCTCTTATCTCTCTTATCACTTAGTTCTGCAGTATCACCAAAACAATTCAGCCATCCAGGTCCCCAGGAGGGTTTCAGGCCCCTTGTTCCAAAGGAGAGCTTAGAAACACCTTGTGTGGTTATACTGCAAATAAAAGGGTGACATTTGCACCATTCACTAGCTAAAATACCATGTTTCATACCAAAGTGAAAACCCTTTGTGATGTTTCATAGCACAGCTAAAAGCCAACCCCACCTTTCTCAGCAGGAAGGAGGAAAGCTCAAATTTGGGCAGGGAGTCACCAGGTCAGAGTTAAGCTTCTGGGCAAAACCTCAGCTCTGAATTTCCTGGTCCTCAAGTGTTTTTCTGGTCCAGTTTTCACATTTACAAGCGCAAGCTGGTGCATTCAAACCAGAATGGCTGTCAGCTCCTGGCCCCAAACCACAGGACATCAATATGGTGCTTTGCACAGCACTGAGACTTCTTTGCATAGGATGCTCCCAGCCGTCCCTTTGCCCAAGTAGCAATCAGGGCTCCGCTCAATGAAGATCTGAAAATGCAGCATAAGTTGTAGCAGGGCTTTTCAAGGGTACCATTGTCTGGGGCAGAGCACTTGCTGCCTCCCAGAGCATGAGCAGCAGGTCAGGGAGGGGACCCTGCCCCTCTGCTGTGCTCTGGGGAGACCCCCCTGCAGTCCTGATCCAGCTCTGGGGCAACAGCACAAGAGGGATGTGGAGCTGCTGGAGCGAGGCCAGAGGAGGCCCCGGAGCTGCTGCGAGGGCTGGAGCAGCTCTGCTCTGGAGCCAGGCTGAGAGAGCTGGGCTGGGGCAGCCTGGAGAAGAGAAGGCTCCTGAAGGGGAGACCTTAGAGCAGCTCCAGTGCCTAAAGGGGCTCCAGGAAACCTGGAGAGGGGCTTTGGACTAGGGCCTGTAGGAACAGGCCAAGGGGGAATGGCTTTAACCTGCCAGAGGGGAGATTGAGATGAGCTCTTAGGCAGAAGCTCTTCCCTGTGAGGGTGCTGAGGCGCTGGCACAGACTTTTCCCAGAGAAGCTGTGGCTGCCCCATCCCTGGCAGTGTTCAAGGGCAGGTTGGACACAGGGGCTTGGAGCAACCTGCTCTAGTGGAAGGTGTCCCTGCCCGTGGCGGGGGGTTGATACTGGAGGAGCTTTAAGGTCCCTTCCAACCCAAACCACTCTGTGGTTCATTCTGTGACCTCTGGGGCTGCTCGGGGATCGCGGTGTCCGTGCTGGAGGTGTCACACACACACTCGCACCCCCCTCTCCAGTGCTGGCTGCATCCCGGCTCCTCCCCCATAAGAGGCTCAGCGCAGGGCGGGCTCTGCCTCGCTCGGTGCCGGAGGCAGCGCGGCTCCGCGCCGGGCACCAGCGCCCCTTCCCCGGCGACCCTGGCCCCGTCCCGGCCATGCCCCGCTGAGGTAAGGCGGAGGGGACAGAGGCTGCAGAGGGAGAGACCCCGCTGAGCGCTGGGGATGCTCCGGGTGGGGTGCTGTGGCTGCAAAAGGGGGTGCAATAGGGTGGGATGGAGCGGGGATGCCTCCGATGGCTCCAGCGCAGGATGAAACCTGGGGCAGGGGTTGGGAAGGTGGGAATGGGGGGTGACACGACCGCAGACGTGCCAGAAATGCCCAGCAGCGCCGAGCCAGCTCCTGCAGCGCGGATTAGCGCCTCGGTCGTTTCTAGCTGCTGCTTAATTGCGCTTGGCTCAGCCTGCAGGGAGCTGGGCAGTGGGTGGGGGTCGGGTCCCCCCAGTGCCGCGCTATCCAGCCCCCAACCCCTTTGCTCCATTACCCTTTCCTATTCAGGAATTGCTTAGGGGTGGGGAGAGGCTGTTGGGATGTGCCTGATGCATGGGTGGTGGTCCCATGAGTATCCCCTCCAAACCCATCGGTCACAGGATCTCTGCACCCTCTCCCTGCTCTGACCCAGCTCCAGATGCACCATCCAGGCTGTTAAAGCACAACCTGCTCCCAGGAAGCTGGTGCTGCTCTTCAGGGAGCAGCAGGAGTTTCCCCTGATTGCAGCATAGCACTGCTTGTGTCCAGGCTGTGTTCAAACCTAGAATCATGGAATACCAGGTTGGAAGGAATCTCAAGGATCATCTGGTCCAACCTTTCTTAGCAAAGCATGATGTAGACTAGATGTCCCAGCACCTGTCCAGCCCAATCTTAACAGTGTCCAACGCTGGGGAGTCACCATTTCCCTGGGGAGATTATTCCAATGGCTGGTTGTTCTCACTGGGAAAAATTTTCCTCTTGTGTCCAACTGGAATCTCCCTAGCAGTAACTTGTGCCCATCACCCCTGTGTTTTAGTGGTGTGTCCCTGGTCACGCTGGTAAGCAGTACCAAGGACCTCCCCAAGCTGTTTCCATCACTAGGACCATTGCTGGGCATCAATGGAGACCAGTCATAGGACAAGTAGTTCCCACAAAGCAGTTTGCATTCTGCTGCCTGGTTTGGGAGTACAATGTTAGGTGCATGGGCTGTGCTGGACCAGCTGAGCACCATTCCAAAGAACAGTTCCAGGCTTTCCTTAGGGTAGTTACTGTCATGTTATCCTAAGGAAGGTGGAACTGCCATCTCTTGGTGTCTCTGGGAAGACTGGAGTGTATGGTAGAGGACCTGCCTTGTAGCAACATGGAGGGAGACTCTGAAAGGCAACAGACCAGTGGGTCTAATATTGCCTGGTTGCCCCTGGCTGCTAAATGCCCCTGCAGAAGGAGCAGGTGGGAACTGAAGGTGTTCTTCCACCATCCCAGGCTGTTGTGTTGGTGTGAGAGTGCTCCTCTCCATAGTGCAGGCAAAAGCATGTCCAAGAACCAACCTTATGGGGCTAACCTGTGCTTTACATTGTTGAGGTCATGGATTGTGTTGTGAGCTGACTCCTCTCCCCTTGTTCTCCACTGTATGATGCTGTGTGTACTAGATCTCTTCCCATGAGGTGAGGGACTGCAAGGTCCCAACAGTGGCGGGGTGAAGGTATGAGATGGTTTTGCAGCTTTGGACTGAGTCTTGCCAAAGCTTCAATCAGAACCTGCATCCCTGTGAGACTCTGTACAAGTGTCTCCCTCCCCTGTGCCTAAACTATCCCAGTGACAGCAGAATAGGGACAAACAAGGGCAATATCCAGGACAGCACTTCCCTCCTGTTGGTTGATGGTCATAATTGCTTTCACATGTGGCTTTGCAGTCTCTGAGCTCTACCAATTTCCAAATATATTTGTCTAAATCCTGTTTAAAGTTGTGGTGATGGGCTGGAGACAAACTGTCTTGCTGAAAGCTTTGTGCTTCTGTAAACCACCATATGAGAACTAAAATCTCTTCTTGAGCTTTTTGGGGTGAGACTGGAACAACTTCATGAAGTTACAATATCTCCCCATTGACACCTACGTTTATGAGACCTGAATCCTGAGGGATGAACCTCTCTTCCAAGGCAATATCATTGCCTAACTCATTTCCTCTCCTCAGAGCAGTCGATTCATCTCCCTCACTATTAAGTTTCCATGGACCGCAGAGTGCTGTACAGTGTTTCTGTCTTATGCTTTGCTAACTTGTGACTTCCCAATCCTCGGGTTGCCATGGAAAGGATTATGCTGTGATTAATGAAGGCATTGTCAGCTCGTAGGTCTTTTCAAAGCCTTTCCTGGAGCTGCAGTGAACAGCTTCCAAGCCTGGCAGAAAGGGGCTGGCAGGAGAGGTGGCTTCAAGCCACGTCTTGGGCATGTTTTGGGTTGTCAGCACTGATACCAAGCTGTCAGGTAGCAATTGTTGCCTCCACTCACTGCCAGATCAGTCCCTTTTGAGGGTGAGAGGAGAAATGGGGACCTTTATTGTTCTCCTCGGGCAGAGCCATAGTTTTCTTGCTCCTGAAGCAGAGTGGGACAAGTGTCACTGTACCAAGGGACTGGCAGGATGTGGAGACAGCGTGTAAGGGAGCTTTGCACCATGAAACACTTCTCTCTGCTAAGCAGCATACAAGGGAAGCCTGATATGGGATGATTTGGTGTGTTTGTGACTCCCTGGGCCCCCAGATAAGCCAGAAAGCTTCTCAGGACAGGACTGCCTCAGCAGTGTCCATGCTTAGGGTGTGCATCCATCTGTAGCTGTGCACGGAGCCCCTGCTCTGAAAGGCTCTTGTAGTTAGGATACTGGGATAGAGCACAGTATGCAGTTGTTCCCACTTCATAAGGAGAGTGAAGTGTGTGGAAATCCAATGAAAAATGGGCATTTGAAGTAGATTGAGTGCTGAATAAATATACACAAGTTCAAAATCCAAAGCCAAAAATCTCTGGGCACCAAAGATTCATTTCTCCCCAGCCTGAGCAGGCCCAAACTCCCACCTCAGCCTAGCTGGGATTCTAAAACTGAGTGCTTGATCCCATTGGCAGTGTCAGAGCAATTGCAGAAAGGCATTGAGCTCTTCTTGGACCTCAGCCCTAGCAAGTTCCTTTCAGAGCATGTTGGTTCAGCTGCTGCCATCCCCACCATTTAACCTGGTGTAATAACCTAGTGTTTGCCCAAGGTGCAGATGGTCTGAACACAGTTTCCGTGTGCTCAAAAGGAGTTAAAACTTACACTTTAGGTTGATTATAGACTTACAGGCTGCCTTGGGTGGAGGTTTCCACTGCTCTTGTTGCTGTGCAAGCAGCCTGGCCTCCAACTTTAAGAAACAGATGATCTTAAGGTTCTTTCCAACCCTAACTATTCTATGATTCTATGATGTGTGGAGGAAGGAAGACTTGCAAAAGGATATGCCTGAGGCTATGCTGAGTGTTGGGAGAGCTGAGCCTCTGAATCCTGGTCTTTTCTATTCCTGTCTGACACTGCTGAGAGAGGCTTCACCTCCAGAGACAAAGCCACTCACTGCGGCAGTTCCTGACTTTGGATATGGTAGGATAAATCTGAGATGATGGCAGAACTGGAGAGAGGATGGGCACAACAGGAAGGTTGGCAAAGGAGGATAAATAGAAAAAGGGAGATATCGATGAAGGCAGCTGTCAAGGGCACCATGTAAATATAAAGACTTTTAGGAACGGTTTAGTGCTTGCAGGTTGCAGCTATGAAATACCTTCCACCTGAAAGGGCTTTGCAAATGCTGAGTAGGATTCACCTGCCCAACACACTGAGGCATACGGAAAAGGTGCTCTGAGCCCTGCTTGGGCAGTGCTAAACTTGAGACCAGGACCCATCTCTTGGCACCAAGCCCTTGTGTGTTCCCCAGGGTATCTGTCATTGTCCAGAGAGCACATTTCACTCCTCTGTTGATTTACCTCCTAGAATCCCAGACTGGTTTGTGTTGGAAGGGGCCTTAAAGCTCATCCAGTTCCAACCCCCTTGGGACACCTTCCACTAGGGCAGGTTGCTCTAAGCCCCATCCAACCTGGACTTTCAAGTAATCCAGAATAAAAGAGGCAAAACAGATGTCAGGAGAGGAATGAAAAACGAACCAGCATTACACTTTTGTGAGTCCCTGCAACTGGGATACTGTGTGCTGTTCTGGTCCCTCCATCCCCAAACAATGTGCATGAGCTAGGGAGGATTCAAAGGAAGGAAGGATAGTCAGGGGGCTAAAACAGAGGAAAGGATTGTTTAGACAAAGACTCCAAGCTGAAAAGAGATGGGAAGAAGATATGTTATCGATCCTGGAGGATCATGCTGTCATAGTGAAGGCAAAAAGAGAGTTTTCCTTAGTTTTCCTTCACAGTATAAAAATTAGAGAGCATCAAATAAAGCTCATAGAGGGCAAAAAAAGAGTTCACATAACCTGGCATCTGCAGTACTTCTTACTGCAGTACCCTGTGGATCCTAAAAGTAATGATGGGTTAAAAAAGCACTCAGACAAATTCATTGATGAAAAGCCTCTCAAAAGCTATTAAATATATATATTAAAGAAAAAAGCTACCTCTTTTTTGGCTTTAGAAGTACTCAAGCTGCAAATTATTAGTGTCTGGGGGAGTATTACAGAGTAGCACAACTAAATCTTCACCCTGCTTTTATACTTCTCCCTACGCATCCTCTGTTGTCCACTGTCAAATGCAATAGATGGGGACCACACAAGCTGGATCCAGTATGGGCTTTTTTTATGTAGGACTCATGAGCTCGTGCTTCCGCTCACCAAGAGTTGTTCATGCTCTGAGATCCTCCTTGGAATAATTCTTCTGAGATATTTGTCTTGGA